>NC_141700.1:774847263-775539263 GCF_964263255.1 Lissotriton vulgaris | reverse complement strand
AATTTAAATTAGACACCAGATGGACATTTTTTCTCTCCAGGTTTACATCAAAGATTAATGCTTGTACTTAAACTCTTACTTATTTCAGAAAGTAGAACCATTTTATCTTCATGTTAGATCATATCACTGCATTGAGTGCAAGTTATTAAAACAGCTTTTAAACTTCAACTTAAAACATTTCTGCCACCCTCCCAGATGACAGTATAATTAATGAAAACTAAGAGCCAAGTCACTTGTCACGTGTCCTATGTGTTATATGTGAAGCACCGTTATAGCCTATTTAAATCAAACACAATATGATTTTGTACATCACATACTCTAAACTCAAATATTTGAAGGTATTTATTCTCATATGTGAAGATATTTATTATTATATGTGATGATGAAGAAAATTGTTGCACCGGAAAATAAAATATTTATCTGGGATTACACAATCTGATCAGACGGGGAAGGCGAGATGATCCCATATTTTATAGTTTCACATTGTGCCATTTAATCACTAGATGAGAATCTCTTTATCTCATCTTCCTGTATTAAAACAAGAGTTAATGCTTTGACTTTAATTTATAAATCCAGAAAGCAGAAGTGTTTCCTGCCACCACCACCAAAGCCATTAGTGTACCCTTTCTTCTGTCTGTCTGTTTTACATCAGTGGTCAATGCTTTGATGCAATTTTTTCTTTTTCCTATTTTACAGCAGGGGTTAAAAATTTACTTTAATTCTTGACAGCTGGGTTTAGGTTGTGGGTGGCAGGTAGAAGCCATAATAGAAGTAGTTTCATTTTGAGCCAAGGGTTCAAGAAGAATTGAAGCTAAGTGAGAGCCGGCATTTGGCTTGAACTTTCAGTGGCTTACTACCCACGTCTACTTTTTCACCACGACAACTGGCAGCGGCAGGTAGTGTCATTGAGTTGATTAGCCAAGTTCAGCCTCTCAATTTCTATTGGCATATGGCTTAATAGCTAATGGCTTCAAAGTGTTCAAAAGCGATTAGGTGGGGTGTTGAGCTATGTAAGTGTAGCATAATACATTCTGTGAAATTGGCTGGCTCACACCTCTGCACTAAGGGGCCTATTACGATGGAGGATTTTCCGCTTCCTCTGGGCCGGCGGAAGCCACCGCCGGCCCGGAAGATGCGGATAATCCTCCGCGGACCTACCAAAGACCCACCGCCACATTAGGATGGCTGGTGGGTCCTGATTTCCGTCCGCAGCTTTTCCGCCGCGGTTGGCTTACAACCGCGGCGGAAAAGCTCTAATATGGTGACGGTGTCTCTCAGACACCGTCAGCCAGATTAGGATGGGCTGTGAAACATGCTTTTCCGCAGCGGCTTTTCCGCCGTGGAAAAGCATGTGTAACTTCACTGCGGGGGCCCATTGCGGGCCCCCTGGGTGAAGGGGGGTTGGGGGGGGCACATGGGGGGTACCTATGGTACCCCCCTGCATTTGTATGCAGAAATCGGCAGGCACCGCACGGTGCCTGCCGCTTTCTGCATACAAATGCAATGTATGCATTTTTACCATTGCGGCAGATGCAGCTTGAAGCCGCACCCGCCGCAATGGTAAAAATAGAGGATGTGACCGCCAGGGTGGCGGTCACATCCTAATTGCACAGGAGGGAACTCCGCAGGCCATGCGGAGGTTCCCTCCTACTCTATGGTGGCGGACGGACTCAGGTCATAATCGCCCCCTAAGTTAGGGAAAAGCTGTATGGGGAGTTCTCCTAGGGTAATCATATTCTACACTCTTTCCATAGGACTTAGACACTTTGTGTTGCTGATAATTGTAGGGTGGTCATCTTTCAAACACCAGGACACTCAGTAAGTAGCACAGGAATACAAAGATGAATCACTGATATAGCAGTGTGTTACCACAGAGACATTGCTACATATCTAATTGTGTGGTCATCAAACAGTAAAAATGTAATGGAAATGGTGTGCTCCACTTTACAATCGCTCATTTCAGCATAGACATATGGGGTTGTACATGAACCTAGGCCATGGGTATCTGCTGAGCCTATGATAGTATATTATCTGCTCTGGCTTGTTGTGTGCTCACATTTAGCCATTTGCACCTGCGATCTTACACTCAAGAAGCATGGCATTAAATAAAAACACTGCTGCAATGGGATTACCTAAAAAAGTAAAGTCACAAATGTTTGATAAGTTCAGCTTTGGCCCCTTCTTTTGCAGAAATAGTACCAAAAGGAAGTAGCTCTCTTCTAGCATAGCTGCCAGCATTACCGGGTCTATGCATGACTAGGTGCTCCACCCCAGTTTTTTTTCCTTTTCATTCTAGGACTTGTGGTCCTTGTTGATAATGGGTTGAGCAACACTACAAGTATGCCAAGACAAAGGATAGACTGTAGCAGCTAGTTACACATAGACCTGGGAAACTTGGGAGTGCTGTTGTAAAATGCATTTTTCTTTAAATCCAAAAATATATTTTATATGTTTATTAATAATTTTTTTTAAATATTTTTTTTGTTCGCTCCCGGTTCGCGAACCGGGAAGCTTTCCGTTAGCTCAATTTGATGCCGCGACCCGGTCCGCTAACCGGTAAACGTTACCGTTTGCGCAACTGCCGCGTTATAAATCAACATCGTGACGCGTCGCGGAAGCGCGACATATCACGTTGTCGCGTAATGCGTCTTATGACCTATTTTGCTCAGTGGAAAATGGCTTCACTAGTAGCTTCAGCTGGTGGACCCCCACCACCACCACCACCACCACCTCCTCATAGGAAGAGAGGACCACCTCCACAGTTCCTTGCCAACACAGAGGAGGAAGAGGATCAAGAAGAGGAAGAGGAAGAACAGGCACCACCGTTTTTACAAGAGGAGCCCCGGGTATCTCATCATAAAAAATAGTTTCATTTGGCAGTTTTTTTCATTTCCTGAAGGACAGAAAAAAGTTAATGCTCGGTATGTGACGTGCCTAATATGCAAAGAGGACTTATCTAGAGGCACAAATAAGAAGTATAGTTACGGCAACTATACTATGCACCATCACATGCAGAGGTGGCATCCTCTAAATTACAGCCGGGCAGAGATGCGTGACCTGCAGGACAACCCACCAACTCCTGTGGCCAGGACATCAACACAGATATCTCTGTCGGGGCCAGAGGCACGGGAAACAGTGCCAAACATACAGGAAAACTTTGTCCACATGAAGATTGTCTGTCTATATTGCGGTACCTTACTTTCATGTGCCAATATGAGCATTAACTTAGTAACCAGAGCATTTGAAAATCACAAGTGCTCTAAACGCCCCAAAAAATAAAAAATAAATTTGCTCCTGTTGAGCCCTTTCCAATGCCTGTTTTTTGTTCTTTCCCCTCCAAAAAAACAAAAAAAACATAAAATTGTTCAAAAAATACAAAAAAAACAAAAAATGTTCAGAAAATTTAAAAAAAATATAAAACAACAAAAACATAAAAAAAGTTCTTTTCAGAACTACCTCCCCTTTATAAAAAAATTGCTAGAATGTTTAGCACTCTGGCAAGCTCTATTTCTTTTGGTTCGCTTTCCGGTTCGCTCGCCGGTACGCGAACCGGGAGCTTCCCACGCGGGGCCCTTTTAAAACCTCCACATCAAACCTAGGGGGTCAGGGAGGATCTACTATGCCCCCTTATGGTCATTTCCCCCTTTGTTTTGGCCTCCTCTTGTCTCTCGATCCTACCGACAGACAAGATAGCGGCCGCTCCGGACTGTTTAGAATGTTGACAGACACCGGAGAGCCAATCAGCTTCGCTTCGCGAAGTTCCGTTACGCGTCAAGTACGCGAACCGGAGCGCTGCCCGGAGCGCTGTTACAGATATATATCTTTTTTTGAACGTTAATTTCTCAAAATCCACTGGAGCACATATATTGAGACCTAGCAAAGGCACATCGGGCTAACAGTCCCTACAATTTTGCCAAGTTTCGTGCAAATCCATTCAGCCGTTCGGGCTAAAAGTGAGGCCAACCGCCCTATGGAAATTAACATGGGAAAAACGCGTTTTGGGACCCCCCTTTTTTCTCGGCCCCCGCTTAACGAACCCCCCCAATTTTCAGGGGCTGCTCAGAAACAAAATGTGCCATTTTCCTGAAAATTTCAGCCAATTCCGTCCACAAACGCCAAAGTTATTAGACATAGAATTTTCAAAAATCCCATAGAGAAAAAATCCTAACTATATATACCTACTGGCGACCGCCAGTAGGTAATATATATATATATATATATATATATATATATTACCTACTGGCGGTCGCCAGTAGGTCAACACGTCACATACCGAGTCTGTGCCCATTAATCCAGGTGAAGTCGATGAGGAGTGGGAATCGTCATACTATATATATATATATATATATATATATATATATATATATATATATATATATATATATATATATATATATATATACATATATATATATATATATATATATAGTATGACGATTCCCACTCCTCATCGACTTCACCTGGATTAATGGGCACAGACTCTTAAATTCAGTGCAGGAAACTTTTAGTTAACTCGCATCAACTCGCCATCACGCGTGACCTTGATCAAATGATCAAACGCTGCAAATCATAGTTTTTAAATCAATTGTGTGATAGTGTTGTCACTTACAAGGCATGAAAAACAGACTTATTTGCTATGAATCTTAAAACTACGATGTAAGCGAATTGAGAAAGTACATACACAAATAAAGTTCACATTGACAAATATATATGTGGTTTTATATTGACCTATGACATTGGTAAACACTAGTGAAAATATTAATAAATATTTAAATGCAGTTCTCTCTGTTCAAGTGATATACATAATAAGTGTATCTTTCTGCATTGCGCATATGAATTAAATATCACTTTGTCCACATTTCATAAATATATATACATATATATACACACACACACACACACGTATGGTGAGAGAGAGATGAGAGAGATAGCAGTCTATTATCAAATCAAGTTCAATGTGCCAATGTTCAAAATTGTACATATATATTAATAAATAACTGCCTGATTTTTGCATATCTCCCTGTTTTAGATGCTTAAACTCCTTACCCGACACTCAGCCTGTTCTTTCACTGATCTCAGGACATTCAGACATTAAAATCTAAATACAGTTTCATAAGTATAAAGCTCCAGAAAACAAACATAATTTAAAAACTATTATTTTTTTTTTGCATTGAATGTACACAATTGCCCATTTGGTAGAAGCTTTAACATCGCTTGCTGTGCTACAGAACCCTGACGAAATTGCAAAAACATATTTTTAAACTCCTCAAACCTACGAGTAATATTCACAGTCTATCTGAAAAAAGTAGAAATGAAAATTAATTTTGTACTTTAAAGGCCCATTCTCGAATTACCTTATCTTTTATCTGTTCCTTGACCCTATAATCTATATCCGCCCTGGGACTGCAGCAACAGCCAGGGAGCAGAGATCCCTGATCGTGGCACATGGTCTTGAGGCTGCAATATGCTTGGAGAGACCGCCAGTGTCCCACAGAGTATATTACAAGTATCCTTTCTGTCGCAATATTTATGTCGGTTCAACCGCCATGAAAATCTTGGCCCCCTGTTGCTTCTGGGCCATGGAATGCATGCAGGGGGGCACATGTTGTGCACCTCTGTGTGCATGCACCCCACTACCTGCACGGCATTGACTGCAGCAATCCATGCCTTGAGGGTACAGATTTTGACGTTCCCTTTGCGGTGCCTATTTCATAGGTACTGATGTGGGAGCACCAAACTTACACCCGCCACACCAGGAGAAAATTTCTAATCTGACGGGCAGTTCAACCAAAGGTTTGGCGATGTGGGAACGGGGTGGTCCCGCATGCCAAACTAGTGAGAATCTTGAAGAATGTGAACCGAAGAGAATCATTTGCAGAATGGCTGCAACGACTGTAGTCTGCAATATTGAGTAGGGAGTATTAAATTACTATCAATATAGTAGTCAAACTATTGAGGTCCAAATTATTGAGAGTTTCAGAATATATAGGTAAGAACAGATTTACTATGTTTCATTCCACAGCTACATACCTTGACAATATGAATAACAACAAGGTACATATATGTGAAGTTAAGTATAGTAACCTTATACTTACTCATGCATAGTTAACTTGCTACGATATTTTGATAACTCAATATCTCCTGCTGGGGCTTGTACTGAGACGGTGGTCCATGGGCTTCGGCAGTTGTCTAAGGAGTGAGTGCAGACAGGTGGTAGAGGCCAATCACTTGCTGATGACCATCAGTGAGCAAAGCGAGGCCCTGGCAGCTCACTTAAAATATAACATCCTCACTGCTACTCCACGTTCAATATACAAAAACCATCTGACGTACCTTTGAAGATAAAATCCGCCTCCATGCAATTTTAGTGCAGCCACTCTATGAAGCAGTACTCCTTCAGCGACAAGTTGTGATGGTTTCATCAAACTACCACAGAAGGATGTCCTTATGTGCAGCATCCTTCTCCGCCACCAGCTGCATCTGTGTCTTATTCGCCCGCCCGGCATGATGGCTCCATGCCGTCATGAGCACAGCCGCCCGTCGCTCATGACGGAGTGGAACCATCATGAGCAAGCAAGGAGTTAACACACACTTGGAGAGGGACCTTTCCAGGGAGAAAAGCACTGCAGTTCTTATGACGTAAAAACTACAATCTAGGCACTAAGGCATGGGGTCTGCTGACAAAGCCCAGAGATCTTCCTTTATATAATCAAACTTCTTCTAGTTATGGGGAGGGTGGTAAAGCCTTAAAGTACTTTATTCCCTCACTGTCTGCATACGATGATATCCACTTTCATAGTCTGTGGATTTGCTACAGTGCTAACTGTTTAAGGTTTATGTGGTTTGCTGTTGGTAGTGGCTCTTATACTGTGTTATAGAGCATGATATTTAAAATGATTTTTTTTTAACTATAACACTGACTCTCTCTATTCTTATTGTGGACAAGTACGAGTGAGCGAAAGGGTATGTCATGCTACCATGATTCCTGAGAGAGTCAGAAGTGTTGTGTTCTGGGTTGTCTAATCATTTGTAGCTTCGTTAATATATCGGAGAACGAATGAGACACTATAGGTAGTCATTCTAGAAATTTGGGTACTGAGGCGGCAGGAAGACTTAGCCCCTACACACCAAGGTCCTGTTTTCCTACGCATAGTTCAGTGTGTGCAGAATCTCTGCAGCAAAACGAGCAGCCCCACAATATGAAGTGACATAAGCAACACAGCCAACACAGGGCTAAAGTCCCAGATGTGACATGGCAAAAAGATGTATTCCATCCCTCATCACTGACTGAGAAAACCCTGCAGATATGATGTCTTCTTGCCAGGCAGGAGATGTTTGTCTGATAAAAACCAGTGCTGCAGTAGGCCCAGACCACTTTGTATAGGTTAACTTTCAGATACAGGCTCTAATGAACAAGGATGCAAGAGGTACGAGTGATGCATGTTATATATGTTGTATTAGAAGCAAATAATGTGATGCTAAATGTTTTATTTGTAATGACACTATAAGAAAAGCATAATACATGCATATGAACTGACGGAAGATTTAGTGTAGTAAAACTATGCATAGGTGTGTGAGCACTGTAGAGTGACACATTGAATGTTCCTATTATTTATTGTACAATATGTATGTGCACATCTGTGTGGAAAGTGAGTGTTACTTTCTAGACTTGGCCAACTGTTGTACACAAAAGGATTTCACTGCTGAATGCTAGAAAAGCTCACCACTAAATAACACTATGGAGCTGATTTAAATGTTAGCGGAAAGGGAACTCTGTAGCAACAGTAATGGAGTTCCATAGATTAGGCTACAGTGGTGACTACTCCATCATTGCTGTAGCCAAACTTCTCTGTCAGAGTATGTACAATTGAAGAACTGGTTGCATATCCGATTGCCCAATTTGGATGGGTGGGCATATAACAGTTTTTCTACTTTTCGTCACAGCAAGGCAAACCCGGCCGGTAAGCAACAATAAAAAACAAAATATGCCCCCCTCGCCATGGGAGATAATAGACAAGACAAGTGACTCCGTTCTATCATGGCATTGAATAATGGCTCTATGATCGGCACCACAGACCCAAATGAATATCAGATCCTGACCTGGAACACAAATTACCTCAATGACTAGGTTACAAGGGGAAGTAATACTACAATTTGAAGAAGAATTTTGTTGAAGATAACATGTTTCAAGTGTCCAAATAGGGACGGACATTAATAAAGAAATTGCATGGACACTTAAGATGCAAAGTGTGTGTTTTCCTAGTACATAACCTTATATATATATATATATATATATATATATATATATATAAATATGTGTATATAGAATTCACAAAGTTGCCTAACAACGGAGAGGTCCAAACACCAAGTGGATTCAGTAAATTATTTATTGGAGGCTGCAATGCAAGTTCCAAATAACCGGCCCAACACTGTCCAATACTCGCCCAGACGCGTTTCGTGCTCCTGCACTTTTTCAATGGACAGAACACCTCGGCAGCCTGATGGTGCTCGTAGTGCATTCCCATCTTGCTACAGTGAGCAGCCTAAGTCCGTGATGCATTTAAAACAATTTTTTCCACAGTGGGTGGTCAGACACAGCAGTTGTTATTCATCTCATCTTCATACCACCAACATCACTCTTGGTATTGTATTCTGGTTTCACCGCTTTACTACAACCGCAGGTCTGACTTGATATATATATGTATATTTCTACATTTTTATATAATTGTAACTTATACAATAAATTAAAATTAATAGTTTATTAATTGTTATAAAGTACATAAATATATATTAATTATGATATATGTGTGTTTAACTTTTTAAATTAAGTTTATTTGTTATATTTGCTTAAATATATATTAAATCTATTTTATTTTTGTATATTAATTTTAATATTTAACACCCCTTCACTCCATGCCCCTCCACTCTACAACATTCCACTCTACGACACTCTATTCTATGACACTCCAGCTCACACCACCCCACTCTTCCCCACCCCACTCTACTCCACTATATGCTACTCCAATCTATGGCACTCTCCTCCACTCTACTCCTCTCCACTCTACCCTACTCTATGCTACTCTACTCCATTCTACACCGTCCTAATCTACTCTGTTCTATACCACTCCACTTTACTCCACTCTAAGCCATTATACTCCATGATATTCTACAAACCTCCACTCCACTCAGCAAAACACTAAGCTCTACAACACTCCACTCTAAAATACTGTAGGCCACTCTATGCCACTCCACTCTACATCACTCTACTCCACTTTGCAACACTCTGCTCCACTCTATGCCACTCCACTCTGCATTGCTCTACTCTTTTCTATGTCGCTTCACTCTACTACTCTCTATGCCTCTCCACTCTACTCCACTCTACAACACTCAACTCCACAATATATCACTTTATTCCACTCTATATAACTTCTGTGCCACTCCATATCACTTTACTCCAGTCTGTGTCAGTCAACTCTACTCTACGACACTCTACTTCACTCTGCTCTACTCTAATCTACACCATTCTATAACATCCTACTCTACAATATTCGGTGCCACTCCACTCTACAACTCTCTACCCCACTCTGTGCACCTCCACTTTACGCCCCTCCACTTTACACCACCTAATCCACTCTACACCACTCTATGCCACTCTATTCCAGTATGCTCTTCTTTCGTTTACTTCACTCCACTATACTCCATTCTACTCCATGACAGGTTACTCTTTTTTTACGACAATCCACTCTACTCCACAACACTCCATTCTACTCCACAACACTCCTCTCTACTCCACGACAACTGATTCTACTCTACGACACTACATGATGATACTTCACTCTATGCCACTCCATAATCCTCTATTCCACTCTATGCCACTCCTGAATAGTCAACACCACTCCACTCTACAGCATTCCATGACACTTCACTCTATGCCACTACATCACCCTCCAATTTATGTCACTCCTCAACAGTCTAAGACACTTTGCTCCACTCTACACCACTCCTCTCTGCAGCACTCCACTCCATTCTCCCCTAATCCACTAACATTTAGCCACACTTAAGAGCAGCCAAATGGGGTGTACAATATGACTAAAACACATTGGCAAAGGTAATAACTCTAGAATATGTTTGAACTATTGACGTTGCGAGTGCTTGTTAACCATGTTAGTATGGGCTGAAAAAATCCCAACATGGAAAATGATCGTGGCTAAAGAGCCAGGACCAGCTGAATGTGCCGGAGATGGCCCCTGGACACTTAGCAGCTGTGTGAGAGAGGAGCTACAAGCAATGGTGGCAGCTTTGAAGACTGAATCCATTTTAATCCCTGGGGGAAAATCCAGTTGACCAGTTACAAACGGTTTCTGCTGAAAACAGTTGCTATGTATTTTTCTTTTTTTTACATTGTACTATCAGGGTATGTCTATAGAATAAATACAAGCAAAGTTCTATTGGATAAAACAACTATGGTAATTCAACTCTAATGCCAGCCCAGCACTTCCCAGGAGAAACCTGGGAAGAACTAAAGATCTCTCAGCAGCATTTTGGCATCAGTAAAATCCATATGTTTCCACAAAGGTCCAGTAGAAATCATAGGTCAACTGCAAATGGTCAATATAAGTAAGATCGCAAAACCTTGTGCAAGTTGTCAGGAGTTGCAACAGTGCATTTCCCTGACAGACATCTCAGCAGAAACTGCACAGACATTATTACATTTCAAGTCATAAAATACTGATTTAGCTAAAAAGCCAACCTGCCCTTCAGCCTGCCCAGGCTCAACACCGCGACTGATTGTTCATCTGTTGCCTCTGTAGAAAGAAAAAATCTTTTTTGGGGTTCACTGATGCACCTGGTCCTGAAACCAACAAAGGAGAGATTGGCACAGAAGCTGGAATATCAAAATAACAAGTGCATTAATCTCACATGACGGAGACTGTATCAATACAGTACCCTGAGGCCACTGTATGAGACAGTCCAAAGAGTACAGAAACCAGGGGCCTTTTATGGCCAGTTTATTGCTGAGTTAGCATGAAAGCTCAAATAGAGGCAGTAGAAGTGTGCACACAAATAGCTGTTACACATATAAGGACTAACAGAAAATACTTAGTCAACAAAGTAGACGGAGTTACAGAGTTGCTGACATCAGTTAAAATAGCCTGACAGTTATACACTAAGAGCAGGTGCATTCTACCAGCTAGGCCTTTCTGAGCATGTGCAGTGCTCTGGCTCAGTACTGAAGGAGTTAACTGTAACTGATGACTTAAGCAGAATACAAGGGCAGGCAATAGTGAAGAGGGAGAAGCACATGGAGAGCACATGGCTAACTAAAATGGCTGCCAAAAAACAAAATGTCTTCAGCTGATGCTAACAGCCATTCCAGCTAGTTTCCACAGATGGCCGTTTTTAGCATTAGCTGAAGACATCCGCTATGAATTATTAGAAACATGGAAGTTATCCTGTACATCTATCCTCATAATCCATTAGTATCCTGATCCATTGCTAGGTGGGCATTTACATTTGAACATTTTGTTTAACTGGTGAGATACAAGAAGTAATACATGGGGAACAGAGTATTGGGTCATAATGAACACACAGATAGCAGGAGAGAATAATGGCTATTATTACAAACAGAACTATCAATATTTTTCAACCCCAAGCAGAAAGCAAATCCCAAAACCATCCAGTCCAATTCTATGTTTCAGGGCTCTGGTGTATTTCAGTGAATAACTATTTCAATTTCAGAATAGCCAACAGCACATATCCCATATAATATCTTAATAAAAAACACTTTTCTAATAGATCTGTCCGGTGTTCTATTTATGAGGTCTTTCCACACCTCGACTGTAAACCCCTTAGTGTAATACAAAATTTTATTACACACAATATTCTGTAGTACGTGTGTACATACTTCATAAAGTTGCAACTTGATATAAAATGGTTCCAACAAAGATACCTAGTATTACTACACATGTTTGCTCTTTTAAAGCACTTAAATAACAAGCCTTTCTATAACCAACCAAGTACAGCTAGTTTGGCGGAACTCGGAAGAATGAAGGACTGGATCAGCCCCTGGTAGGCTTCAGAGGCGCCCTTCAAGTTCAACACACAGACCTCATCGCAGACTCTTTAACCCTCCGAGCTGTCTTCTCAGACTCTAACGGTTAAAAAACCCACTCATTTGCGTCATCAACCCCCTAAATGTAGCCTCCTCTGAGACTGATATTCTTTGTCTATTAAAAGGTGCGCGCCTTTAAATCACGAAACTGCGAACAACTTCAGGGATTTACACACATAAATACAGACAAGACAGGTTATGCTGTGATGTTATTCTGAGTTTTAGGTTAGAATAAATTGTATTTTATGGTATGAAGTATTGGCGGTATTTGCATATAGAGTGCAAGAAGGGTCTACTCACACAGCTCGCGCCTCTGCCGGATCCGGGGTGCTGGAGCCGAGAAGCCAGAAGTGAGAGGGAAGAGACTGCACCTGCACTGGGCACCCTCAGATAACATCTTAGAGTCTATGAGGCGTTTTATGGACCAAAGGACAGGAAGGTGTGTTAGAGGAGTCGCCATGGCAACCAGTTCTGATCTGAGGACAGATGCTCAAAGCCAAACAACCCCTATCAGCTGACAGCTGACATAAGCAGGTACGGGGACTGACTAGCAGAGAAGATGAGGGTTTGTGTAGCGGTTGAGGACTCGAGTTTCCAAGCACCAACTCAACTGGAGTGATAGCGTGCCATGAACAGACAAACTGAGCCTATATTTTTTTGTGCCCCCCCCCCAAAAAAAAATTACATTTATGCTTTCTGTTCATTTATGTGTCACAACAGCCATATTATCATTTGGGCCAGTTCCTTTGTAAATGCCTAATATGCTCACTCGCAGCACACCAGATTTCCCCCTGTGAGTGTGAGATGGTACTCTTACTAATCTCCATGAGCAGGGGGGTTGGTGCCGTCACGCACATTTTCAAACTTTCCCTATAGGCCAGGCCTGGGCCCCTAGAATAAAAATAAACTAACAAGAGCGGGTCAGTGGAGATGTTGTGGGGCGGGGCGGGCCCACCCTGACCCTTGCTTGACTCTGCCAGCCCACAATGAAATACTCCTTCAGAGGTGTAGCCTGAACACCTGTGACATGTGCCTTAAGCTCAGGTAGAGTTTCCATTCAGAGCATCATGGATGTCTAATCTGCTGCTACTTTAACTCCTTCCATGCTCATGACGAGCTGAGCTCGTCTTGAGTCACAGGCGCTCCGGTGCTCATGACGAGCTCAGCTCGTCATGAGCTGTGGAACGCTCGCATGCGGGGATAATTCCCCTGCTGTGCTGAGCAGTCCACGGGAACAGGTGTGGTCATGAGCACAGGAGCGCCGTGCCTCATGACGAGCTCAGCTCGTCATGAGCATGCGAGCGCCGTGCGCGCCCCCTCCCCCCCAGCACAACGGGATAATAACCCCCACAGCGAAGGGGTTAAAGGCTTGTAATAATAATAATAATAATACTGAAGTTTATATAGAGCAAACAGCTACCTCACAAGGAGGTGTCCCAGCGCTTTGTAAGCAGCAAGATAAACTAAGCAGTAGCAAAAGCAGCATCAAAAACAGATTACTGATTGAAAAGCCACGTCTTTAATAGTTTCCTAAAGGAGGGCTCTGAGTTTGCATTACGAATGAAGGGTGGAAAGGCGTTCCACCAGTGTCCAGGCCAGCAGCTACGGGCAGTGAGGCACTTCCTCGTCGGAAGGTGGAATTAGCTGCCAGACTTGTATCTGCTGCTCATAAAGTAAGTGAACTAATAAGAGGAGAAGGGAAAGGACCCCTTTCTCATAAGAGGTGTGGGTGAGTCAATATATTAAGAGAGAGCTCCCCAGACCGGTATGCATCACTGTATTTGGAGCAGGTTCTGATGAACAACTTAGAAAAAAGCTTGTGATGTTTTGTTAACACAATTATACAAAAATATTGTACGCCTCATGGAGAGTTACAATTATAGAATCAACTGCATTTTGCACCGGGCGCAGCCTGGGAGGCGCGACACAGCGACCTCTGCAGACATCCCTGCATCATGTATTTTTATTTCCTTGCAGCATTACCATGCAATGCTGTTCAAGAGAGAACTTCTGCTGGCATGTGCAGATTACAAAGTGTATATAATATAAATAGGTCAGTGAGTTACTGCTTTTAAAAGAGAGACCCTTTTGTTTCTTGCAGTTTCAGTTAAAATCCTATTATATAACAGTGAATAATTAACTATTATCAAAAAATTTAATGCACACTGCAAAGCATAGATTAGAGCATAGATTAATATTGCAAAAAGGGTTAAATTAAATAACAATCTATTCTTATTATTAAAGAGAACCCCCAACTATGGTGTTCCGTTTTCCTTTCTGAGTTTGTGCTTCTCAAGACCAAGCACTCCTCAACTATATTGCCTACTAGAATGGATGACATGTCACTCCAATACCTTGTAAACTTCTGACTTTTGTAACATTTCCTATACACTGATTGAGAAATGTATGATTGATTGTCTCTGTGCAATGAGAGTGGGATTCAAAGTACTCTGACACCCTATACTGATATGATTGGTGCTAAAACTCATTAAATGCATCTGAGAGAGAGGGTTATGGAGACTTGGGTGCTGTTAAAATGGGGTGCGGAAGGAATCTGTGTTGGAGGTGGTTATTTGGGGGCACCAGCAAACATTGTCGCACTGGGCGCCACAACTCTAAAGCCAGCCCTGATTACATGGTCTCTTCTTTGCTTCAAAATGCACCATTTACCCACTCTTTCTTCAAAATTTTCCCAGGGGGGCGAACCCCCCCTTATGATAGTCGGGCTCACTCGCTCACTAGAGGGCACTCGTCCCAAACATTACAATACTTTCAAATGTCACCAGCCACCACTGCCCAGCTATTAGGAGCCCGTGCATGAGCAGAGAGTCAGGAAAATATCTGATAGACACCGCCATATTAGAGCTTTTCCGCCACTGTCGGAAGGCGACCGCGGCGGAAAAGCGGCAGACGGAAGATAGATCCCCCAGCCATCCTAATCTGGCGGGGGGTCTTTTTCCAGTCCGCAGCGGATAATCCGCATCCTCCGGGCCGGCGGTGGCTTCAGCCGGCCCGGAGGATGCAGATTATCCGCAATCCAAATGAGCCCCTAAATTAGTGAAAAGCTGTATGGGGAGTTCTCCTAGGGTAGTCATATTGTACACTCTTTCCATAGGACTTAGACACTTTGTGTTGCTGATAATTGTAGGGTGGTCATCTTTCAAACACCAGAACACTCAGTAAGTAGCACAGGAATAGAATACAAAGATGAATCACTGATATAGCAGTGAGTTACCACATAGCCCCAGAGACATTGCTACATATCTAATTGTGTGGTCATCAAACAGTAAAAATTAAATGGAAGTGTTGTGCTCCACTTTACAATCGCTCATTTCAGCATAGACATATGGGGTTGTACATGAGCCTAGGCCATGGGGATCTGCTGAGCCTATGATAGTATACTATCTGCTCTGGCTTGTTGTGTGCTCACATTTAGCCACTTGCACCAGCGATATCACACTCAAGAAGCATGGCATTAAATAAAAACACTGCTGCAATGGGATTACCTAAAAAAGCAAAGTCACAAATGTTTGATAAGTTCAGCTTTGGCCCCTTCTTTTGCAGAAATTGTACCAAAAGGAAGTAACTCTCTTCTAGCATAGATGCCAGCGTGACTAGGTGTTCCACACCAGTTTTTTTTCTTTTCATTCTAGGACTTGTGGTCCTTGTTGATAATATGTTGAGCAACACTACAAGTATGCCAAGACAAAGGATAGACTGTAGCAGCTAGTTACACATAGACCTGGGAAACTTGGGAGTGCTGTTGTAGAGGGTCTTCATGCCATGGTGAATATGAGATCTGGTCAATTATATGTGTTGGGCATGCCGTGCTTGTGCTCCTTCAACCTCACAAAACCACAAGTATTGAATTTAGTCAAAACGATCAGGATGCGCGTACCATGATTATGCCTGCAAATATGTTACAATTGATCACCATAAATGGTATTACCTTTTGCCATAGGCACAGACATCTCTTTTTTATTACTTGTTTTAGATAGCTCTGACATGTTACCTCGCAGTAGCTTCAGAGCACTAGTAGATATAGCAAGCAAATAGGAATTACAAATACAAAGTGGTATCCATACACAGTCATATTGAGCAGAGGGAGCCTTTATTAATCTCTTAATATTAACCTCTTGAGTATGCACTATGGACCCCTGGACAATAACTTAAGAATCACTGTCCTTTACCATTCTTAATGTAATGGTATGGGCATCTTTTGGCGCCTGGAAATGAGTTGGACCACAGAGAAGGCATATATATTATGTCCCTAGTGTGATGTTTCATCTGCCGCAACCTTAGACTATACTCCTAGGGTGGCATTCCTAAAGTTGCCTTAAAATATTTTGACCAGGGCTGCTAGCCTTACAAATGTCAAATATACACCACTGCACATTCATGCTCCCATAAAACCCTTGTGGAAAACCTGACCATTCTAACTCACCCTGTAATATTGTATTATAAAATTATCTTACTTTTCACTTAACAACTTTAAAATACACAATTTACTTCAACAAAAATCCTCAGGAAAGTTTATACTACAATCAACAAAATGCAATTGAAAATACGTCATCAGCTTTGAAATCACATTAATATAGCAGATTATTTTCCAAAACTTCAAGGCAATATAACCTGTCTGGAACACTCTCATGATGATGTCATTACAGGGGCCATGCCCCCACTCCCAACCAAATATTTCTGGCTACGGGCCTTCGTTAAGGTGAAAGATGACGCACAGTTAGTATAGCGCACATTTATGAAGCACTGGCTATAAGTGTGGGGGATTGTTTTATCATTGTGCAATTGTTTTTCTTAGGGGAATACTCTGCCATCCTGGAACAGAGGCCAAGCTCACAATCTACAATCATCCTTCCTTGACAAGACAGAGGGGTCCTCTTACAGGGTGTCCAAACAACAGTTAAAAGGTGGAAAAACCTACAACCTTTTGTGGCACCTCTCTGTATGCAAAAAGCAGGTAAGATAGTAGTACATCCCATCTTCTTCAATACACCAATCGTGCCTCTTAGGGTCTTCTTAAATCTTTCAACAATTCCATTTGTTTGGGGGTGGTATGGTGTAGTGAACCTATAGGTCACCCCATACTCAGCCCACGTGTTTCAAGTATGCAGAGATGAAGTTGGTACCTCTGCCTGATACTACCACCTTAGGAAAGCCAACCCTAGTAAAAATACCAAGTAGGGCCTTGGTCACTGCGGGTGCAGTGGTGGTCATTAGGGAAATGGCTTTGGGGTACCTTGCGGCATGATCCACTACCACCAAAATAAATGTGTTCCCCAAGGCTGTTAGAGGGCCAAGGGGACCAACAATGTGGATCCCTACCCTTTCAAATGGTACCCCAACCACTAGTATTGGGATTAAGGGTGGCCTTCAGGTAGCTACCTGCCTTGCTACTAGCGTGACAGGTGGCACAGGAGTTGCAAAACTCCTTCACTTTCTTGGATGTTCCTGGCCAGTAGAAGTGGTTGACTTTCTCTGGGCAGGGTGCGAAGCTAGAGGAATGTCATGGGCCAATATTAGGAAAAACTCTTTAAACTTCTGGGGCACCACCACTCTCCTAGTGGCACCAGGTCAGGGGTCTCTGGCCTCAGGGTATAGGAGTGCCTCCTCCCATTAGGTGCTGTGGGAACCACTGACACTTACCTTTTCATAATCATCAACTTGCTGTCTCAGGCTTTAGAAGTGGGATAGGTTTTTGTCCCTGGCACTGATCTTCCCTAGAGGTTCCCCCTGGCCAAAGCTCCTGAGGCTCAGTTCCCTCTGGGGCTGACAAGTTATCTCCTTAAGGAGAGGGGACTTGATCTAGTGTCTGTTTTAAAGCTGGTCCCTCAGCCTACCTGCCTTTTCTCTTGAAAGGTTGGTCCATCATATCAGGCTCCAACACTTTTTTTCACCTTTAGTTTTGCTTTGTGCACTTGTTTTTACACACACACATTCTGGCATTCTGAGCATTGCTACATGGGATTTCATCCCCACCACAGCCCATACTGAGTACTCCAAACTGTTTCCAGGCACACTCTGTACATGATTAGAGGAAGACACCACTGTTCTTTTGAGGTCATTAACCCCTCCCCAATCTAAGGTCACCAAGGCCATTGATTCTTCCTTAGGTTGATGATCAGAGTTAAGACTGTATAGGTCTGTCCTAGGAGATATTGATCTGGGGACACCAGTGGTTCAGTCACCATTTTGATGCTGGCACCAGAGTCCCTTAGGGCTTACAACCTAATCCCATTGATATTTGGCTCTTGTCTGTGACACTCCACATCACTGAGCCAGAGAGCAAGGGTAGCGTTGTCCGCCCCTCCCTCTGAGACTAGAGTTGCCGCAATAAGCACCTTGACCTGGTTAGGGCTCACTTGTGATCCCAACTGGAGACTCACAACTGCATTTGCTGCAGATGGACTAGAGGCATTTCTTTTTTTTTTTACAGCTAGGGTCTCCAGTTTGGTGTCCAGTTTTCTTGCAATCAAAACACTAGGCCTTTGTGGGATACGAGTTTTTACCCTGGTACCCACCCTTGGGCTGTGATGGCTTTCGGGCCCACCCTCCTCAGTAGGTTCTTTGGGGCCTGATGTAGACTCATTTTTATTTTTACCTTTTTGGTCAGCCCCACCAGTGGTAGCTTTGGTCATCCTTGTTTTTACTCAGTGGTCTGTCTTCTTCCCCACTCAACTCAGCGATGCTCTACTCCATTCCATGTCACTTCTCTCTACTCCACTCTATGCCTCTCCACTCTACAAAACTCAACTCCACAATATGTCACTTTACTTCACTCTACATAACTTCTGTGCCACTCCATTCCACTTTACTCCACTCTGTGCCAGTCAACGCTACTCTGCAATATCCTACTTCCCTCTACTCTACTTGAATTTACACAACTCTATGACGCCCCACTGTACAACATTTGGTGCCACTCCACTCTACAACACTCTATCCCACTCTGTGCAACTCCACTTTACCCCCTCCACTCTACACCATTCTACACCACCCTACTCCACTGTACACAACTCCACGCCACTCTACTCCAGTCTGATCCACTCTTCTCTACTCCACCCTTCTCTTCTCCACTCTACTCCATGACACTCTACTCTATTTTACGACACTCCACTCTACTCCACAACACTCCCTTCTACTCCACGACAATCGGCTCTACTCCATTTTGCAATGCTTCACTGCACTACACATCAATCTACTCCACAACACTCAACTCTACTCCACAACACTCCACTCTACCTCAAGAAACCCCACTCTACTCCATAACACACCATTCTACTCCAAAACACTCCACTACACTCCACAACACTTCACTTTCCTCCACAACACTCCACAACACCCCACTCTACTCCACAACACGCCACTCTACTCCACAACACTCCACTCTACTCCACAATAATCGGCTCTACTCCATTTTATTATGCTTCACTGCACTACACACCAATCTACTCAACAACACTCCACTCTACTTTGCAACACTCCACTCTACTCCACAGCACTCCACTCTACTCCACGACAATCAGCTCTACTCCATTCTACTATCCTTCACTGAACTACACACCAATGTACTCCACAACACTCCACTCTACTCCACAACACTCCACTCTACTCCACAACACTCCACTCTACCTCACGACCCCCACTCTACTCCATGACACACCATTCTACTCCACAACACTCCACTACACTCCACAACACTTCACTCTACTTCACGACACTCCACTCTACTCCACAATACTCCACAACAACCCACTCTACTCCACAACACTCCACTACACTCCACAACACTCTACTCCACTCTACTCCACTCTACTCCACAACACTCCACTCTACTCCACTCTACTCTACTCTACTCTACAATATTCCACTGCACTCCACAACACTCCACTCTACTACATGACACTGCACTCTACTCCACAACACTCCACTCCACAACACACCTCTCTACTCCACAACACTCCACTCTACTCCACCACACTCCACTCTACTCCAAGACACTCCACTCTTATCCACAGCACTCCACTCCAACAGCCATATTCATCAATCTCCCGTTTTGCCAGGCCCTAATAGCGAATTATAGCGATTCGCTATTAAGGACTCGCAAAACGGGATTCATGTAGGATTAGCAAAAATTATTGCGATTCCTACTGATTCCTTATTTGCGATTAGCAAATTGCTAATCGCAAATAAGGAAAAACTCCCCATTCATTCCTATGGGCCAAAAGGCCCATAGGAATGAATGGGGAGTATTCCTTATTTGCGATTAGCAATTTGCTAATCGCAAATAAGATTGCAATTTGAAGGGTGCCAGGGGTGTCCAAAGGACACCCTGTCGCACCCCTCAAATGCACATTTGAATAGGTGTTGCGCAAACACATGTCCAGAGGACATGTGTGTGTGTAACATGCAAAAGAAAAAAATGCACTAAAGTGCTTTTTACTCTTTTTTCGCAATTTACCACGAAGTCAGATTTCGTGGTAAATTGCGACCAAATATTGCGAATTCGCAATTTCAAATTGGGTGATGAATTGGATTTAAGGAATCTCTATTAGAGATTCTCTATTAGAGATTCCTTAAATCCAATTCCTCGCAAATATGCGATTTCGGTAATAGCGATTTTTGCATTTGGGATGATGAATCCCAAATGCAAAAATCGCACTCGCAAACAGCCAGATTCTCAGAATCTGGCCATTTGCGAGCGCAATTCATGTTGATGAATATGGCTGTAAGACTCTCCTTGACACTTCACTGTACACCACTCCATATTCCTGCACTCTATGCCACTCTTGGACACTCTACACCACTCCACTCTACAGCACTCCACTCTACAGCATTCCACTCAACTCTACCTCACAACACCCCACTCTACCTCACATCACCCCACTCTATTCCACAACACTCCATTCTACTCCATGACACTCCACTCTATTCCACAACACTCCACTCTACTCCAAGACACACCACTCTACTCCACAACACGCCACAACACTCCACGACACTCCACTCTACTCCATGACACTCCACTCTACTCCATGACACTCCACTCTACTCCATGACACTCCACTCTACTCCACGACACTCCACTCTACTCCATGACACACCACTCTACTCCACAACACTCCACGACACTCCACGACACTCCACTCTACACCACGACACTCCACTCTACTCCACTCTACTCCACAACACTCCACGACACTCCACAACACTCCACTCTACTCCATGATTTTAGATTGGATCAGGTCTTTCCTATCTGACCGTACCCAACAGATTTGGTTACCCCCATATCACTCCTCTAATAGAAGGGTAGAAACTGGAGTACCCCAGGGGTCGACTTTAAGTCCCCTTTTATTTAATATTTATCTAACTCCTCTGATCCGGCTGGCAGAGAGCTGGGGTGCTAAGATAATGGCCTACGCCGACGACACCCAGCTTCTCTTCACCTGGAAAAAAGAGAACTTGTGCACCTCTGGAGTACGCCAATGCCTATCCTCTGTATTTGCTTGGCTAGCTAAATCATGCCTCAAATGCAACGAGGATAAAACAGAAATTCTGCTCTACGGCCAATTCCCCATTGACTTTAAGGAGTCTATATGGCCCAGTGAATCAACATGCCCAACGGGAGAAAGTGGGATTGCCAAGAACCTGGGTATCTGGTTCGGAGCCGACTTATGTTTCCGCGACCAGATCTCGCGTTTGGCGGGGACGTGCTTTGGAACCCTGACCACTCTTCGCAAATTCTTTCCCCTCCTTCCACAAATGGCCAAAGAAACGGTAGCCAGAGCTCTGGTACTCTCCCGTCTGGACTACTCAAACACCCTTTATATAGGGGCTTTATATAGGGGCTCCTGACTATATGATCAGAAAGTTACAGGTTGTCCAGAATGCTACGGTGAGACTCATTTTTAACATCCCCAGGAGACTCAGCGTTCGCAAACAGTTGAAGGAGCTTCACTGGCTTCCAATGGCACAAAGAGGGCGCTTTAAAACTTTGGTCATCGTCTATAAAGCCCTCAATGGACCGTGCCCTTTCTATCTAACCCAAAGATTCACTCTCTACTTCCCGTCCCGTCAGTTGCGATCTACCTCCAGAAAGCAGGTGGTCGTCCCCAGATTCAGAAGAGTCCGCCTGGGTGGACAATCTCTAACGGTAAAGGGAGCTCAAATGTGGAACGCCCTGCCAGACGCTCTTAGACACGCTCCCAATCTGACCAATTTTAAAAAACTGCTTAAAACGCACCTCTTTCAAGTTCATGAATAGCAGCCTCCTTTTTCCATTCTGATCCAGTTTCTTCTCCGCGCCAGGACAGTCTTGACTATCGGAGCGCGTTATAAATCCACATATAACATATAACATAACATAACATGACACTCCACTCTACTCCATGACACTCCACTCTACTCCACGACACTCCACTCTACTCCACGACACTCCACTCTACTCCACGACACTCCACTCTACTCCATGACACTCCACTCTACTCCACGACACTCCACTCTACTCCATGACACTCCACTCTACTCCATGACACACCACTCTACTCCACAACACTCCACGACACTCCACGACACTCCATGACACTCCACTCTACTCCATGACACTCCACTCTACTCCACGACACTCCACTCTACTCCATGACACTCCACTCTACTCCACGACACTCCACTCTACTCCATGACACTCCACTCTACTCCATGACACTCCACTCTACTCCACGACACTCCACTCTACTCCACAACACTCCACTCTACTCCATGACACACCACTCTACTCCACAACACTCCACGACACTCCACGACACTCCACTCTACTCCACGACACTCCACTCTACTCCATGACACTCCACTCTACTCCACGACACTCCACTCTACTCCACGACACTCCACTCTACTCCACAACATTCCACGACACTCCACGACACTCCACTCTACTCCACGACACTCCACTCTACTCCATGACACTCTACTCTACTCCACGACACTCCACTCTACTCCATGACACACCACTCTACTCCACGACACTCCACGACACTCCACTCTACTCCATGACACTCCACTCTACTCCATGACACTCCACTCTACTCCATGACACTCCACTCTACTCCACGACACTCCACTCTACTCCATGACACTCCACTCTACTCCACGACACTCCACTCTACTCCATGACACACCACTCTACTCCACAACACTCCACGACACTCCACGACACTCCACGACACTCCATGACACTCCACTCTACTCCACGACCCTCCACTCTACTCCATGACACACCACTCTACTCCACAACACTCCACGACACTCCACGACACTCCATGACACTCCACTCTACTCCATGACACTCCACTCTACTCCACGACACTCCACTCCACTCTACTCCATGACACTCCACTCTACTCCACGACACTCCACTCTACTCCATGACACTTTACTCCACGACACTCCACGACACTCCACAACACTCCTCTCTATGACACTTCACTGTGCACCACTTCATATTCCTCCACTCTATGCCACTCTTGGACACTCTACACCACTCCACTCTACAGCACTCCACTCTACCTCACATCACCCCACTCTATTCCACAACACTCCACTCTACTCCAAGACACACCACTCTACTCCACAACACTCCACGACACTCCACTCTACTCCATGACACTCCACTCTACTCCATGACACTCCACTCTACTCCATGACACTCCACTCTACTCCATGACACTCCACTCTACTCCACGACACTCCACTCTACTCCATGACACACCACTCTACTCCACAACACTCCACGACACTCCACGACACTCCACTCTACTCCACGACACTCCACTCTACTCTACTCCATGACACTCCACTCTACTCCAAGACACTCCACTCTACTCCACGACACTCCACTCTACTCCATGACACACCACTCTACTCCACAACATTCCACGACACTCCACGACACTCCACTCTACTCCACGACACTCCACTCTACTCCATGACACTCCACTCTACTCCATGACACTCCACTCTACTCCATGACACACCACTCTACTCCACGACACTCCACGACACTCCACGACACTCCACTCTACTCCATGACACTCCACTCTACTCCATGACACTCCACTCTACTCCACGACACTCCACTCTACTCCATGACACTCCACTCTACTCCACGACACTCCACTCTACTCCATGACACACCACTCTACTCCACAACACTCCACGACACTCCACGACACTCCACGACACTCCACGACACTCCATGACACTCCATGACACTCCACGACCCTCCACTCTACTCCATGACACACCACTCTACTCCACAACACTCCACGACACTCCACGACACTCCATGACACTCCACTCTACTCCATGACACTCCACTCTACTCCACGACACTCCACTCTACTCCATGATACTCCACTCTACTCCACGACACTCCTCTCTACTCCATGACACTCCACTCTACTCCATGACACTCTACTCCACGACACTCCACTCTACTCCACAACACTCCTCTCTATGACACTTCACTGTGCACCACTTCATATTCCTCCACTCTATGCCACTCTTGGACACTCTACACAACTCCACTCTACAGCACCCCACTCTCCTCTACTCCACTAACTTTTAGCCACACTGAGGAGCAGCCAAATGGATTATACAACATGACTAAAACTCATTGGCAAAGCCAATTGTCTTGGAATAGGCGAGACCTATAGACTTTGCCAGTGCTTGTTAACCCTGTTAGTATGGGCTGAAGAAATCCCAACATGGAAAGCGATCTTGGCTAAAGAGGCAGGGCCCGCTGGCTGTGCCGGAGATGACCCCATGACACTTAGCAGCTGTGAGGAGGAGGAGCCACAAGCTTTATTGGTGGCTTGAACGTTTGAATGCTTTTAATCCCGGGGGGGGGGGGGGTCCAGTTGACCAGTTACAAATGGTTTCTTCTGGAAACAGATGCTATGCAAGATTATTATTTTTTTACATGGCACTATCAGGGTGTGTCTACAGAACAAACGCAAGTGAAATTCTATTGAATAAAAAACTATGGTAAATGAACTCAAATGCCAGCCCAGCACTTCCCAAGAGAAACCTGGGATGAAGTGAAGCTTTCTCAGCAGCAGTTCGGCATAAAGAACCCCATACGTTTCCACGACGGTCCAGTAGACAACATTAGTCAACTGGAAATGGTCCAATGTGGAAGAGGTGTGGCGCAGCGGCCAGAGCGACTGACATCGGAACCCGGGGGCTCACGGCGGCAGATCAGCCCAGCACCATCTGATCTGACTCTGGGCTACAGCTCGCTTCGTCTTCCCGACGGCCCCCAGCGCCTTGACACCTTCGGGTGATTGTTCGCGCTTTACAAATAGTGGACATTTACAAAATACTGGACATGTAAGTAAGATCGGAAAACCCTGTGCATGTTGTCATGGGTTGCAAGAGTGCGTCCCCTGATAGACATCTCAGCGGAAAGTGCACAGACATTGTTATATTTCAACTCAAGTCATAAAACACGGATTTAGCTAAAAAGTATTACACACCTTATTCTCTAGTCCGTGAGTGCACACTTCATAAAGTTGCAACTGGATATAAAATACTTCCTGCAACAATATCACATATTACTACCAATATTTGCTCTTTTAAAACACTTAAATAACAAGCCTTTCTGTAACCAACACAGTACGACTAGTTTTGCGGACCTCGGAAGAATGAAAGACTGCATCGACCCGGAAGGATTTAAACACTCCATTGGAGTTGAAAACACAGCCCTCCTCGCAGCCGCTTTAACCCTCCGAGCTGTCTTCCCACCTTCTAACGGTTACAATTCTACCCATGTGTGTCATCAGCCCCCTAAACGTTGCCTCCTCTGAGACGTACATTCTTTGCCGATTAAAAGGTGCGCGCCCTTAAATCACGAAACTGCCAACATCTTCAGAGATATATGAATACAAGACAGGTTATGCTGGGATATTATTCTGAGTTTTATGATGCTTAAATTGTATTTTATATTATGAAGTATCAGGGGTATTTGCATATAGAGTTCAGGAGGGGTCTACTCACAGCTCGCGCCTCTGCCGGATCCGGGGTTCAGGAGCCTGGAAGCCGGAAGTGAGAGAGGAGAGACCGAGCCAGCACTGGGCACCCTCAGATAACATCTTAGAGTTTATGAGGCGTAACATGGACCAATGGACAGGAAGGTGTGATAGAGGAGTCGCCATGGCAACCAGCTCTGAACTGAGGACGGATGCTCAAAGCCAAACAACCCCTATCAGCTGACTGTGACTTTAAGCAGATACCGGGACTGACTTGTCAGGTATGTAAACCCTGGGAGCGCGCAGGCTGAGGGCGCGCCATAAATGACTCACGCGGACACCTTGCTTGGTTCGTCGCGTGGTCCCGACTGACCCGGGAACACGCCCACCTTTATTTTAAGTAACGTACGCGGCGCCGTGCGCCACCGCGTATGCGTACGTCTACGTACGCTGATCAACTAGACTGCAACTGTGCAGTCGCAACATTACATTCCTTTTCACCTTTGGTATGAACAAAACCCCCCCCCCTTGTTAACAAGGTATTACTTTGAGTGTCCCAACAAATAACAGAATATGGCCATCCGGCCTGTTACCAGTCTCTCCTTGATCTCTCAGCCTACTGCATAGTCAGCCATCCTGGAGGAGGGCACCGGGTTTCTTCTCAGCCCATAGCCTGCCGCTTGGCCACGGAACAGCACTCTCCGGGGTGGTTCACTGAAGGGAGTGCTTGTGCCCAGAGGGCTCTGGGGGCTCTCAGGGAGAGTGGCACTGGGGGTGCCGAGGGCCCGTGGTTCCTCTGCAGAGTCCATGCCCCACTCCTGGATGGCGGCTTCGGGGGTGCTTTGGTTGCTTCCTGGCCGGGTTGGTGATGCTGTGGATCCCCCATTCCTCTCGGAGCTGGCTGGATCGTTCTGGGGTTCGGCAGCCTTTTTGAAGAATGAGACATTCCGGGTGACTGTTTCTCCCTCTCGCTGCGCGGTGACCATGGTCCCGTTCCGGGCAGTGACAGTCCATGGTTGCGGCTCAAACGGGAGCCTGAACTTGCTTCCGGGATACCGGTCTCGGACGTACACTCGGTCCTTTTCAGCAATGGGTGACTCTTTGGACTTCCGCCGGAAGCTTGCATAGTCATTGGACTTTTTCCTGTTGTGCACAGTCCTCCATGATTCTGCACTGGCGGGGTTCCAGGTGGGGTGATTTGGGAGGGTGTCTCGGACTATACGTCCCATCGTGGACGGACCTGGGGCTGCTTCAGTGGTGCGGTGTGGGGTGAGCCTGTACTCTCGGAGGAAGGAGTAGATTCCCCTTTCCACCGATGTCCCCTCAGCATGGGCAATCCGGATGGTTTTGTTCAACGTGCGCATGAACCTTTCCACTTCTCCATTTGATTGCGGCCATCTGGGTGTTATCTTCCGGTGTAGGATCCCCCACTCCGCTAGATACTCCGCAAACTCTTGGCTCTGAAAGGGGGGACCGTTGTCGGTCTTGACTCTCACGAAGATGCCATGGGTTGCGATGGTTTTCTCGAATTTGGCGATCACCTCTTTTGCAGTGAGGGATGTGATAATTTCCACTTCTGGATATTTCGTGTAGTCATCCATGATGACTAGCATGTGTCTTCCATCAG
Organism: Lissotriton vulgaris; assembly: GCF_964263255.1. Taxonomy (NCBI): domain Eukaryota; kingdom Metazoa; phylum Chordata; class Amphibia; order Caudata; family Salamandridae; genus Lissotriton; species Lissotriton vulgaris. The sequence continues at coordinate 775,511,485 of NC_141700.1, read as the reverse complement.
GCAGGTGACCGAAATCGGCACTGACGTGTTCCCATGGTCTTTCCGGGCCAACTTCTGTGATGACCGGCGGTGGGTTTTCTGGGAGTCCTGCTGCTTGGCACCACTGGCACTCTTTGACGGCCCGTTCCACCTGCGAGTCCATGTCTGGAAACCATAGTTTGGCACGAAGTCTGCTTTTTGTCTTCACCACTCCCTGGTGTCCCCGGTGAGCGAGGGCGATGGCTTGCTGTGTGAGGGTAGTCGGCATCACGATTCTGGGCCCTCTTAGCACGCAACCCTGGCTATCGACTGATAGCTCCTCCTTGACCCTCAAGAATGCTTCCAGGGCTGTTTTTGCTTGCGGTGTTCTCTGGCCCAGTGACGCTTGGAGTGTCTTCCACTCGTTCGTGCGTATGGCATTCGAGACCATCTGGAAGACCTCGTCATTTTGGGTGGCTTCGATGATCATGTCCATGCTCATGGGGAGCGGCCGGGATCTTTCAACCACTGCATTCACAAACGACTCAGTGTCTTCCGCATCTTCCCTCTCTCCCGGGGTGGCTGCCCTCGGATGGCGTGATAGAAAATCCGCAGGGTTGGTGGCTCCCGGTCTGAACTCTAGTAGGTAGTCGTATTCCTGCAGCTGCAGGATCCACTTTTCGATCCTGGGCGGTGGTTTTGATACTGTTCCCCTGAACAGTGGGATTAGGGGCTTGTGGTCTGTAGAGACGGTGAACGGGTGTCCATACACGTACATGTGGAAATGTCTGCACGCCCAGTGGATAGCTATGGCCTCACGTTCTATCTGAGAGTACCTTTGTTCCGTCTCGGTCAGCGATCTCAGTGCTTAATTTGTGCCGGTGCTTTCCGGTGCTAAGCACCGGCACTTTTTTCTCAGGGCCGGGTCTACCAGGGGCGACTGCTGTTAAGAGACTGGCCTAATAAAAGAAAAACCCACGAGCTGTTACGTTACCAGAAACGTGTGTTTTTAAGCACACTGCAGCTCGAGCTCCCCGTGCGTGAACCCGGCAAGATTTACTGGGGCCTCTGACACCTGTGTGTGCCGGGCCTCCGGCTGCACTGCTGAGAGCTTCCTCCCCGCAGACTTGCCAGCAGGACTCCAGGAGACAGTAATTGCCATGATCGTGCTGCTCTGGGAGTGCTTGCCCAATGCTTTCTACAATGTTGCAAAACTGCATCTGCCAGGGCATGCTGCTGCCTCTCTGCCCGCATTAATTCCCGCCCGGTGCTGACCACATCACAGACAGGAAGTGAGGGTCTCTGAGAAGCGGCGGGGGACTAAACTGACTGGAGAGGTGTGCTGCCCAGTCCCAGTGTCGATATGATGTCCCCGTCGGCCGTCCCAGAGACTGAAATTAGTTGCGCTGCCTGCCGCAGCCAGCCTGAGCTGAATGCGCGGTAAATGATTTTGCCCGGCTGGCGTTGGACACCGGTGCTGCCAGGACGGCACTTACAGTATGGACTGTGAAACTGGCACAGCACGGCATGAGAGACCTGGGCTGCATCGGGCGCTGTGTAGGGAGAGCACACTGCTGCTGTGCGGCCTCCGAAGGACAGATCCCCTGTGTGGCTCAGCAGCTCTAGTCTGGGCTCACCGCTCTGTTACTGACCCCTGCTCGACTCTGAGACAGCCAGGACTGAGTGCCTGCCACAGACAGTGGAATACCAGCTGCAGCAGTCACTGGACTCGACTCTGTCTGAGACTAGTAGCAGAAGTTCAAGCAGAAGTTGAAGTCTGTTCACAACAGTAAGTACTACTACGTCATAATTCTTTCTGTTACTGCGGCCTAACCTTTTGTGTCGTGTGTTGTCTCTTGTCATACACAACTGCACGCACTGGAGTTGAGGTTTTAAAAAATAGCTGCCACGGTTTCAGATTGCTATGTGTGACATTTCGATAATTTTTTATGTGTTTCTCTCATCTTCATTACTTGATTCGGCTCGAAAAAAAGTGTCACTCATATATATATATGTTGAAATGTCACTCATATTTACACAGAAATTATGAATATGTCACACATAGCAATCTGAAACCATGGCAGCTATGCAGAGGCACAAGGCAGTGTTGTATCATCAGGATGGTGGGCGCCGCATTTTACAATGACATGTATATATTAGCTTCAGAAGGTGACAGTCTGTTAAGCCCTCTAGCCTGGGGCGGGGTGGGGGGTGCACACAGCACCAGAGACAAGAGACAGGGTTGATTTTGAGTCAACATGTAAATCCCTCCCCCACCCAATGCTGGCCTGGAATGCTTTTCCTTCAAAGAGCAGGGGCTGGAGGAGGGGCCCACAGTGTATTTTGCAGTTGGCGCCTTGCATGTGAGAGAAGTAACGGGTGCAGCCGGCCAGATCATTTTGTTTGTAACTCGGCAAGGTGTGCATTGCTCTGTCAATCGTAGTGGTTTCTCCTGTCTGCCTGGCGCCACTAGGAATGGGGTATAACACCATAAAGTAGAACCCAGCCCCAGTGATGGCACAGACTTCAGAAAGTAGATTTTTTTTGCTTTAATCCTAATACGAGAGGTTTAAGAATAATACAATTCAGTAACAGAATGCTAAATTAATGAATGTGCATGTGAAACCATTCGTACGTGTTAGTGTGTAATGTTCTGCTTTTTAAAACAAATAGCGAACATTCTCATTGTGTGACACATTGCTCCTAAAAGAATACCAGGTACCTTGTAAGCAATTGGTTGCTAATGCATTGTTTATAGAAAAGTTAATTTTTCGAACTGTCTGTTTTATTGACTATAGTAAACATCCAATCATCGAAAAGCAACTGTAATCTGGGTACAGGAGCATCTATGCACCTGATTTGCACCCTTATGCAAAATGTAATGCCTCCTATACCCAGAACCGACTTGGTGCCTGTTATTTACAAAATATTTCGCCTTGCTGATGGAAATTGTCCTTCATGCCAAAACATAAGCAAATGGTGACATAGTTTTCTACAACGGGCATGTGTCAGGTTGATTTGTCACACTAATGGTAAGATTGTTTGTAATAGTCTCCTACTAGCAGCATGCAGATGACCGATGCCAGAATAATCATACTCTTGCTTTACAACAAACTGGTATAGAGCAAGAAATACCACTTGAGTTAAAGTGGCGGTATGTAAAGTAATTTGCATGTTCACACCATCTCTGCTTGGCTCATGGTGCCATATGGTCGGATTACTAGGCCTTGTCTGATTGCTCCCTCTTTTTTTGGTGCCACACACTGAGCACCCCACTGTCCTTAAGATCAGGCGTATGGTGGCAAACATGCTTCGCTTGCAGCCTGCTTTCAGTTTTGTTAAGGCCTCAGACCTCGTTGTGCTGGTCTGTGTGCACACGTTTTCAAGCGCTTCAAGTGTGCTGAGTGCAGGCTGGGCACAATGTGTGCTGAGCAGCTAAGGTGAGATAGAGCTGCACCCACAGGAGGCACACTCATGGCCTGCAGCCCTACAGGAATTTCGGCAGCCGCTTCATATCTGGTGTGGGCACTACCATTGAAAGGCTTCTGGTCCCTGCAGGCTGAGCAGAAGCACAATGTTTTAATTTAAAAATTCTGCCACCACCAAGAATTGCTTCTGCCGCCGACCGAATTCATAATTCAACGACCTACATGACTTCCCGAACAGTGCTCCTCTCGCCTGGTTGTGGCGATTCTTTGGTGGCTATGCCAGTCATGGTGAGACTTGAGAGTGGGCGCCGTGTTTCTAAAACGCAGGGCACAGCTCTGAAAGTGTGCCACAGCATGACCTCTCACCCTCACTACAAGCTGCAGATGGGCTAGGCTTCTCTTGTCTCCAGCACATCACAACACTATCAGTCACATCACAGGTTGTAGTGAGTAACCCCACAGACTCCAGCTACAGCGACCAGGCTGAGCAGCAGGAATTATTTACCCAACACCCAGTGACTCTGTAGGTAAGTGAAAGATAAAGTGATGATTTATCATGTTCCTGCTGAGAGATCAGAGTTGTCTGGTGCACCTTTTGACTCTGTAGTAGCAGAGAGAGAGAGAGTTAACATGCCTGTTGCAAAGAACGTCTATTCTGCATATCACAGAAAAGTACTGTCACTTAGATTGTTTTGTTACTTGCAATGCATACATTTCAATCCTAATCTATAGTAACCTTAAAACTGTTATCAAAGACTTCAGCTGCATGTAAAGTGCTATGCCAGAGATGGTCACCATAATGCCAAGGACAACACATTAGGCCAATAATGGGTACCATTGTGTGAATGCCATCTGTGTGTCAGGTCCAGACACCATTAATACTATGGATACCCAAAATATATTTAAAACGGTAATCAGGGTGGCACCTTAAGTTCAAGGATGCACTCCGTTTGTCAATGGTGGCCACCATTATACAACATGTGGATACCTCAATTTGACAATGATGCTAATATCCGAACACTGGCCACCACTGTGTAATGCCTTCATTATGCCAGTGCTAGACATTATAATGCATGTGAGTATTGTCCTTTCCCTAAAGCAGCACATAGTGCACTGGAATGTTTCACTTGTCCCTTTTCAATGCACTTGTAATTTTAGCTAATTTATTCCAAAATTGGGCTTTAAATACACTTTTCATTTAATCTTTTTCAAAATGTTCACAGGGCAGGGAAACCTCCTATCAAAACCTTACTTGGAGCAAGGCTCCCTTGCTGAAATTCAGATCGGGTATTACATCTGCCTTTTCATCAGTGCCAGTTGCTGATGTGGGCGGAGCCACTAGAGTGGGTGGAGCCAGGCGAAAGTGGGTGTGGCCTCCGAAATTTTTTAGAGCACCTGCACTTCAAATTTTACAAATTAAGCACTGAGCGATCTGCTGGCGTATGCAATCGGTGCCCAGTTGTCTTCTCCTTGGCGTTGTGTGAGGACGGCACCCAGACCGAATGGGCTGGCGTCGACGGCGATGTTGGTCTGCTTGGAGGGGTCGAAGTAAGAAAGCGTCTTCTCTGCCGATAGGGCTGCTTTCGTGTTTTGGAATGCGTCCTCCTGCTCTTCGCCCCACTGCCAGGGGGTTGATGTCTTCGTGAGCTCGCGGAGAGGTCGGGTGATGTTGGAGAGGTCCGGGATAAAGCGACCACAGAAATTAACCATTCCTAGAAAACTCCGCACCTCGGAGATGTTTGTCGGGGCGGGAGCCATCTGTACATCTTTGACCTTCTCTGGATCAGGGGCAACGCCTTTGTCTGAGAAGGTATACCCGAAGAAACTGATGGTGTTGCGGAGGAATTGGCATTTTTCGCGGTGCAGGGTGAGGCCCGAATCCTTGAGTCTTTGCAGAACTCCCCTCAGCCGCTGGTTGTGTTCTTCCACGGACTGGGCATATATCAGCAGGTCGTCGCTGACGTTGAGTACGCCGGGAAGTCCGCTGAGCACTTCGCGGATAGTATTTTGAAAAACTTCTGCGGCACTCGATATACCGAAGTTGAGCCGGCGATATCGGCGTAGGCCCACATGGGTTGAAAAGGTGGTGATGTACCTGGAGTCTGGGTGGAGTGGAAGCTGGTGGTAGCCTGAGCGGAGGTCGACTTTGGAAAACCATTTGGCTCCATTGAGTTCGCTCAATATGTCGTCAATCGTGGGTGTCAGGTGACGCTCTCGCTTGACTGCGGCGTTGGGCAGGCGCATGTCCACGCATATGCGCACCTGCCCTGGCTGTTTGGGTTTCCTCGCTACTACGATCGGTGACACCCAAGGCGTGGGCCCATCCACTTTCTCAATTATCCCTTGTCTCTCTAGGTTCTCGAGCTCTTCTTCAACCTTCTTCCGGAGGTGGAAGGCAATTCTCCGGTGCCGGAGTGCCACTGGTTGTATGGACGGGTCAATGTGCAGCGAAACCTCTTTCCCTTTTAGGCACCCAATGCCCCTGAACATGTCGTCAAATTCTTCGATGATGGTGTCGAGTTCATCTTCTAGGACAGCCATGGCGTAGAAGATGAGTTGCAGTTCTTCGGCGGCTTTTCCGCTGAGTAGCATGCCACTCCCTTCCTTTGTCACGTATATGGTGGAGGGGACTGTCCTGTCTAGGTGACAGATGTCTGTCTTGAAGCACCCGATGAGTGGTATCGGGGTCTTCTGTCCATAGGCGAACACTCGGATCTTCGCTTTGCTCAGGGTTGGCTTGTCACGCAGTTGGTTGTACACATCTGCTGCCATTAACTCGATGGAGGCCCCTGTATCTATAGTGGCCCTCACCTCCTGTTGGTTCACTCTTATGCGGCACTTCGGGAGGCGCTTCTTCTTCCTGGCCGGCTGATCGATGGCAAACACGTAGTGTACGGGGTAGTCATGGACATCGTCGTCCATGTCTTCGCTATCGGGGCTGTCTCTGATGGCGTGCGCTGCCTCCGTCTTCTGTTTCGAGGACCTGCATACCGAGGCGAAGTGGTTCCACCGCCCACACGCGCTGCATTTCTTGCCGTTCGCCGGGCAGTCCTTTGCTCTGTGAGGTGTGCCCCCACAGTATCCACATTCTTTCCGCCTTTCCGGTGGCTTCTTCCCTCCGAGTGACCGTTGTTTGGGGCGGACAGCATGCACTTGTTCTGCGATGTTGGCTTGTTCACTTTTAGCCGGTCTGTGCAGCGCTGCCTCCATATGCGATGCTCTCGCTTTCGATAGTTCCTTGGAGCGGCCTAGTTTCAGGATCTCTGCAAGGGGTTTTCCATCCTCTTGGAGAATTTTGACCCTGAGATCGGAGGAATATAAGTTCTGGATTATCTGACCACGTATCTCTTCTTGCTCCTCCCTGAATCCACAGGTGCTAGCGAGCTCCATCAGTCTCCCGTGGAAGGCATCAAGAGATTCATCAGCCTCCTGCCGGGCTTGGCGAAAAAGGAAGCGATTGTAATCCTTGCTGACCATGGGTTCGAAGTAGGCGTTAAGCGCTTGCAGGAGCGTGACGTAGGTGTGTGGCGTGGCTTCTGTCAGCGTCTTGTAGATGCGGTGAATGTCCTTACCTCCAAGGTGCAGGAGGAGTGCTCGGCGGCGGTCCCTTGCTGTCCCCGCACCTTCAAAGTAGAAGTTGAGGCGCTCCGTCCAGTCCTTCCATCTCGGCGCCAAGGAGGCTGGTGCGCCGTCGATCACGAAGGGCTCGATGGGGGGAATGGTCGTCATCGTGGCACCGGTTGCTCCACTAGGGGCGCTGTGCTCCGGGTCGTGAGGCGAGGCTCCACCACGTGGGGATGGGCGCCACTGGCAGGGCAGCCGCTGCTGGGCACGTGTTGCGGATCAGCGAGGATGAGCGCCGCTCTCGCGAGTCATCAACAGCATGCGCGGTGACCAGGAGGCGCCACGAGGTTGCGAGGCAGGGCGATCCTGAGGTGGCTCCAGTCACATGTCCTCACGCGGGTCACGGCCAAGGCCTCGCCGGGCCAGGCGGGGCAGTACATGGACCTTGGGCCGGATCGTCGTCGATGTAGGTCGGGCTGTGCGGGGGGCACAGCGTGGGGTCAGACACCCCTCGTCGCCATTGTCAGGTATGTAAACCCTGGGAGCGCGCAGGCTGAGGGCGCGCCATAAATGACTCACGCGGACACCTTGCTTGGTTCGTCGCGTGGTCCCGACTGACCCGGGAACACGCCCACCTTTATTTTAAGTAACGTACGCGGCGCCGTGCGCCACCGCGTATGCGTACGTCTACGTACGCTGATCAACTAGACTGCAACTGTGCAGTCGCAACATTACATGACTGACAGAAAAGATGAGGGCTTGTGTAGCGGTTGAGGACTCGGGTTTCCAAGTTCCGAGTGAGCGGGGAGGTAGCGAGCCATGGACGGACAAACTGACGTTATGATGAGTGGACGCAGGTACTGTCTATGCATGGGGGATGGATGCCCCTCAGGGGGACAGAAGCCGCGTGACCGCGTCCGTTCAATGTACAGCAGTGACGCAGAGCAGGAGTGGTGCCGGGCCACTGAAGTGCAGCTCCTCTCGTTGGAAGTGCTGGTACTGTCCCAGTGAAATAATACTAACTCTATAGAGAATTGTCGATACTGTCCCCTTTACTTCCTGAAGTGTGAGGCCCTGCTTCACTAAAGTACCCTGGGCCTCACAGAATCCCACATTGGATTGTGGTGCCGAAGAGGCTGAAATGCCAGAAACCGGTCCCCGGTAGCTTGTCTCCTTTCTGGTAAAGAATTGGCTTGGTAGTTTAGTCTGCCCTGTTCCCATGATGCACTGGGCCAGGGACAGACTGATTTGCATATAGCCAGATTCTGAGCTGGGATGGGGCAGTGAGATAAATAACGGTGATGGATCAAGCCCTGATCTTTGGACTGGGTAAGAGTGGTCTGCTCAATTCAGACACTCTGTTCATCACCACCCCCTTTTGTAAATCGATTTTGGCCACTATAGGTGTGGCAGGGTATACTCAGACATGAGTCCCTTTCTCACTGCTCCATCAGGATTCAAGCAAGCCGGGCCGAAGAGGCTGAAATGCCAGAAACCGGTCCCCGGTAGCTTGTCTCCTTTCTGGTAAAGAATTGGCTTGGTAGTTTAGTCTGCCCTGTTCCCATGATGCACTGGGCCAGGGACAGACTGATTTGCATATAGCCAGATTCTGAGCTGGGATGGGGCAGTGAGATAAATAACGGTGATGGATCAAGCCCTGATCTTTGGACTGGGTAAGAGTGGTCTGCTCAATTCAGACACTCTGTTCATCACCACCCCCTTTTGTAAATCGATTTTGGCCACTATAGGTGTGGCAGGGTATACTCAGACATGAGTCCCTTTCTCACTGCTCCATCAGGATTCAAGCAAGCCGGGCCGAAGAGGCTGAAATGCCAGAAACCGGTCCCCGGTAGCTTGTCTCCTTTCTGGTAAAGAATTGGCTTGGTAGTTTAGTCTGCCCTGTTCCCATGATGCACTGGGCCAGGGACAGACTGATTTGCATATAGCCAGATTCTGAGCTGGGATGGGGCAGTGAGATAAATAACGGTGATGGATCAAGCCCTGATCTTTGGACTGGGTAAGAGTGGTCTGCTCAATTCAGACACTCTGTTCATCACCACCCCCTTTTGTAAATCGTAATTATATTTAGAGCAGCCCAGCTGCAGGGTGTAAGCCCTGTCCTATCACATGTATGGCAGCCCTGCTGAATGGTGCTTGTACTGTCCTAGTAAAAGTATAGCAGCCCTGCTAAAGGGTCATAATACTGTCACTATGCAAGAATGTACAGATATTTAAAGATAGGTGGTTTGCTATCTTAAACAAGTGCTCATTAGACTTAATACTTTTGATTATTGAGGAATTGTCAAACATTTTGGAAGACCTAACCAAAGAGATAACAAAGGTAAAAACTGAACTCGAAAATAGTTTCTCTCCGGAGGAATTAACTAAAATTCTAGAAGACATCAATATTCAACTCTCTAAACATACTGCAGAAGTTAGTGAACGCAAAATACGTAAACTAAGAAGAGATACCATCGATTACAAGATGGGGGAGGTGTATACGTGGGCGGACATTTATGCCAAGCTTCGACAAAACAAACCATATACAGCAAACACGGATACCTCGTCATCTGAAAGCGACTCAAGCAACAAACAAGGGAGAACCGGACGATTTCCTACACAAAAACCATCGCCCAACATTCCTTCAACCGATACAAACATAGCTACAGCTTCCACATCAAGTGTGCCTTTTTTAGAGGTAAGCCACGAAGAGCAAGAAGACCCAGGAGGAGTCAAAGAAAAAACAAAAGAACCACCTCAAACGCGCACAGTAACAGCCAAGAAGGACAAAACCAAAACGGTAAAATAGAGGATAATCTTGTTATCAACATTTCCAATTACAAGCTAACTGAAACACAGATAACAGTCCTACAAAAGGGCACATCATTCATCCCTACGGCTAACACCAATAAACTTGAGCTTGATATCTCATTTTTTAAACTGATGAGAAAACTTCGTCTTAGGCATTTCTTTGAGAACGTGGTGGAAAAACCCATTAGAAACGAGGAAGATCAGCTCAATGGATTACGCCCAGCCAGCACTTGCATGGCACCAGTCTCTCACAAAAGTTTAGATATGTTTGAAATCTTGGTTAAAAATGACATTTCCAAACTAAATTGCACCAAACCCACTAAACATAAAAACTATACCATTAAGGAAATGGGTACCCTGAAAGCCATATCACGCAACAAACACATAACTTGCACTAAGGCGGATAAAGGGGGCGCTATTGTCATCCTCAATACCACTTACTACAATTCACAGGTATCCCTACACCTCTCAGATCAAGAAACTTACATGAAGCTGGAAAACAATCCTACCAACCAATTCATGGAAATCCTTGAGACTATTCTACAGAAAGCATTGGATAATGACATCATCAATGAGAAAACCAAAAAATATCTCACACAACTACATCCCAAAAGTCCTACATTTTTTATGGTTCCTAAAATACATAAAAACCTAAAAACACCACCTTGCAGACCGATTGTTTCTACACGTGGAAGTATACACGAACCCGTGGGAAAGTTTTTAGATAAGTCCTTGCAATCCACAGTCAGAGCCACAAAAACCTACATCAAAGACACAACAGATTTTCTCCAAAAACTGAACATTTCCCTGGATGACTACGACAGCACTCTCCTATGTACAATAGACGTCAATGCATTATATACCTCCATCCCACATCAATTGGGGATTGAGGCCATCGAATACTGTTTGATCAGGAGTGAACTCCAGGAGGAGTTCAAAATATTTCTAATAGAACTCATGGAATTCACGCTGTTACACAGCTATTTTGAATGCAATGATGAGTGGTACCAACAAAAAACCGGAACTTCTATGGGAAATTGTGCAGCCCCAGCCTATGCTAACATCTTTATGAGTAGGTTTGAGGAGGATCACATACTGTCTGTACAACCGTGGATCAACCATCTGAAAATGTTTGTAAGGTTTATAGACGACATTTTTCTGTTGTGGCAAGGATCAAAACAAATACTTGACGAGGAATTCAACAAACTCAACAACATAGACTCACGCATCCAATTTACCCATGACATTCAAACTGAATCAATAACCTTTCTGGATGTAAAAATCAACAAAACTTCCACAGGGTTTCAAACCGACTTATATAGGAAAGTTACCGACAGAAACAATACGTTACATTATTCCAGCTTTCACCCAGAACCACTCAAACAACATCTGCCATACAGCCAATTGATAAGAGCCAAATGGATAGTCTCCGACCCTGTGAATTCGGATCTACAGCAGACTGACATGATAACAAGATTCCAAAAACGTGGTTACCCTAATCATATTCTCGAGCAAGCAAAGCAACGTTGTGCAAACAAAACACGAACAGAATTGTTATCCGCCACACAAAAAGAAACCAAGGAAGCCATAACTATCGTATCCAAGTTCTCCACCATGAGCAAAACCTTCAAGAAAACCATCAAAAAACATTGGCAAATCCTCAGAGCAGAGCAGGATTTTAACCACATTTTTGATCCAGAACCGATTTTTGCATATACTAGAGCGAAAAACATTGGAGAACTAATAAAACATTCTGAATATGACCAAACCAACATCAAATTTAAAGGAACCTTACCCTGCTGGAACTGCAACCATTGCAACAGCGTAATAAAAGGAACGACTATCAATCACCCTATGAAGGGTCATAAAATCAAAATTAGAGCAACAGCAACCTGTGATACATCTAATCTGATATACATGTTGAAATGCACTTGTGGCAAAATTTACGTAGGACAGACTGAAAGAAAGATTAAAACTAGACTCAATGAACACAAGTCCAATATCAGAACGAAACAAACCAAATCTACAGTGGCCCAACACTTCGTCGAAGCCGGACATAACATCAGCCAAATAAGATTCTGTGTTCTTGAAAACGTTGCGAAAATGGAAGGAAAGGACAATCATAACTCTATTATAGAAGAGAACTATTGGATTTCATTATTATCAAGCATGAAACCACATGGTCTTAATGACCGTATGGAATACAGCTGTTACCTATAAATACATTTTTTCCTTTGTCCGTAATGTGGCACAGTTAACATTTTACTTTACGTTTTTATTTGATCATATGTAATGTGTTCCTATATTTTACTCTTGATTTATTGAAATGTAACTCATGACACTTGAAATCGGCACCTCATTTTTGTTGATAGGTCATAGTTAGACCATTATTTGCATTTCTTTTGATGTGCACTTACACTTTGTTTAACGGGTTGCAAGCACACAGACTCTTTTTTCACCATTGTTGCATGTTTTTTGTCCATTGCAAACCGTCGTTTATTTTCATGCCTAAACATTGAGCTTCACGTCCGAGCAACCGTATATATGGCTGCCTAGAATATCCGGGGTAAATCAGCTTAACTTCCGGGTTATTCGTGGATAGACGCTACGCCAAGCATTGCGGTAAGCTCCGCTTCATTAACTGCCAAATCTGTGCCTTAAAAGTTTATGCATGCTTGTACCTTGTTTAAATCTAACAGCACGGGAATTTATTGTATGCCGCTAATCGCTCAGAATCTGTTTACGTGCACGGCCCCATCGTGTAAATCACAACCAGACACCTCACCAGTCGTTTTCAGAGCACCACTTATACTTTGTTTGCTTTTCTTCTTCTGTTAAGTGTACAGTGCTTTGTCGCTTAGACACAGGTTTCATCTATCTTCATCTACCCTTTTTTGGGGGGAACACTACCACAAGTGTTGTCTTTACATTCGCGCACCTTTCTTAAATCTCTTTTTTTCACAGCTTCCTCATACGAGAGTGCTAAATTAGATACTTCGTTTTTCTTTAGATATATCCCCGGATGAAGGCATATTCCATGCCGAAATGCATTGGGAATTATAAAATGGATATCTGAATTAAGAATGAACCATTATATGCATTGAAAGAAATCTTGTGAAATATAACGAGATCCTGAAATAAACAGAATACTGTGAACCAACACAAATGCTTTCAGCTTTCATTTTAAAAGGATAAACCTTCGCAGTGAAGGCATCAACGGAGCCTGGGGGACATATCCCACGTGGAAGGGTATGCAACCTACCTTGCTATTAAAGATAGTGCACACCTGCTGGAGAGTGCCAGCACTATCCAATTCAATTAAATTCAATTCAATTTCTTTATTTCAATACTAACGTATCATAAAAGGTACATTAAAAAAATACAATTTCATCCAAGACGTTTACATAATAATACAGCTTCTTACTGGTATGATTTTACAATAATAACAAGGAGGGCTGGTGAAAATCAGTGTTTTACAATAAATACAATAAATAGTAAAAAGTCACTTATCAAAAGCTAAAATCAATCAATTTACAACAAATTTACAATTAATTCGACAGTTATCATCCCCAAACCATAGTTTAAATCCAGCATCCCACCTTTTACCCTAGTTCTTTCTTGGATCTATATTTAGATACTCATATGTGTTCTAGAACTTCTCGCCTGCCTTTATCCTAATGAAGTTCACAGCTAACAAGAATCTACTTACAGCAAAAGCAAATACTTGGCTTGTGTCTGCTTTTAATAGTCTTTGCGCCTCTCTGTACCATCTCACACCTATATTTCCACACAGTGGTTTTATCCATCTTTTCCTTGCCATCTCATAGGCTGGGCAAAAGAAAAGAATATGAGTAATGTCTTTCCTTATACCCCCAGAGCACAAAGTACATGAATCGTTGATATCCTTTGTCCATCTTGCCACACATGATTTTAACATTAATATACTGTAACTATACTTCAGGTATAAAGCTTTGGCGGGGGGGGGGGTTACCTCATTTAAAAAAGATTCAAAACTTGGGCTAGCTTTGAACAACAGAAATTCACTAACCAGTGATCCATTTGCTCTGTCATTCAGTCTGTTTTCTTCCATATAGGCCCAAAAAGATGCCAGCACTATCAAATTAAAGATAGCAAAGACCTACTAAAAAGTGCCAGTACTTTCCTATTAACTGTATAGCAGCCCTGCTGAAGAGTGCTGGTACTGTCCGATTACAGATAGAGAACACCTGTGGAAGAGTGCCAGCACTGACCTATTAAAGATAGCACATAACTGCTGAAGAGCGCCACTACTGTCCTAATAAAATAGAGCGGCCCTGCTGAAGAGTGCCAGAACTGTCTTAATGAAGTTAAAGCACCACTGATGACGAGGGATGTCCTTTTACTGATAGAACAGACCTTCAGATAGTGCCAGTACTGTTCTCTTAGATACCACCAACCTACTCGAGAGTGTCAGTACTGTCCTGTTAAAAGTATACTAGCCCTGCTGATGATTGCCATCACCTTCCTAGTAAAGACAGTGCATTGCGGCTGAAGAGTGCTGTCCTATTAAAGATAGTGCATAGCAGCTGTACGGGGCCAGTACTGACCTATTTTAGATAGCACATACCTGCTGAGGAGTGCCAGTATTGTTCTATTAAAGATAGCTGCTAAAGAGTGCCAGTACTGTCCTAATAAAGATAATGCATACCTTCTAAAGATTGCCAGTACTGTTGTATTAAATGTAGAGCAGCCCTGCTGTAGAGTACCAGTACTATCCTATTTAAGAAACTGCGTACCTGCTGAAGAGTACCAGTACTGTTCTATTAAAGATACTTGCATACCTGCTAAATAGTACCAGTACTGTCCTAATAAAGATGGAGCAGCTCTGCTGAAGAGCACCAGCATTGTCCTATTAAAGATACTTCTGGTTTTGGGACCTGAGTTTTTCAGCAATATTGTAAACATTTTTTAGATTCTCTGAGTTTCTCCTGGTCTCCCAGGTGTTGTTTACGTCCACAATCTCATGTACTGGATGGTAATACTGTGTTCTGCCCTGAAGATGACTTGCTCGAAGCAGCAAAACAAAACTGGCATTTTATTCATTGCTAGCTTACCCGTCGGGCGTTGCTGCGATCTCAGAAGGAAGGAAACTTGTTATGATAACATTCAATTTACATTGTGTCATTTTTATTGAAACTTATTAATTTTAATATGGAAAACATTTTAAAGTGTTGTTTTAATTCTGTTTATTTATTCGAGTGCTTGTGGATACACTGTATTTTTTGTTTTTTTGTCTGGTGCTTACACAAATGAATCAGAAGGTTTTCCGATGCGTGAGCTGGCCACATACAGTTGTCCGTGTGAGAAGCACGGATTCTCCAAATTTAGTCCACACACTTGCAGCGATTGTCCTTGTGCTTTGTTGATGGTCATTGCAAAAGCGAGTCGCACCGTAAACTGTAAACGTTCAGTATTGGGAAGATTATGAGGGCCCTGGGGGGCCGGGAGGCTGATATTTAGCAAATTTTTCTCTTTTTTTGTTGTTGCCAGAAACCTTTGCAGGAGTGTACTCAACAACTTTTAACTATTTTTTTATTTGTTTTTTGCCAGAAACCTTCGCGGGAGTGTGTTCAACAACTTCCCAAAGTTTCATGGCGATCGCATGAATGGTGTAGTAATGCATAAAGGACAAACAGACATACTTTCATTTATATATATATATATATATATATAGATATAACATATGATTTTATATCTGACCCTTCCAAATTTTCAGGAATGTTCAGTAGTCTGAGGTTATTGCGTCTTCCTTGATTTTCCAGGGATTCAAGTTTTTCTTTGATGGCCCTCTCACTGTCTTTTATCTGTCGTATCTCTCTTTGGTTTGCATCTACTTTTTTGATTAAGGAGCCAATCTCGTTTTCCACAGCCGTTACCCGTACTCCTAAATCGTTTAATTTCTGGTCAAGGTTTTCGACTACTTCTTGAATTTTAGATTGATTCCCTTCTGATATTGAGAATTTCTCTCTCATTTCCCCCAGGATTTTGTCCATCATTTTGTCCAAGCACGCTCCCATTATTTCTTCCATCTTACTTATACCCGTATGATCTGTGTCCTGTTCCGTGTCTCGCTCCCCTAACCGTAATTCATGTTGATCATCATCCATCTCTTTTTTCAACTTGTAGGCCAGTTGCTCCCCCTTGTTGTTCTTGTGGGATTAAATCAGATTCAGTTTCAGCCTCTTTGCCTGTGAGTTGTGTCACTGAATTACTCATTATTGTTTTTTAACATTGGTTGGCATAGAAAAAAATAATTTGGGAAGTAATTTTAGTCACATGGTGAAGGAAATTTACACAAACCCCAGAGCAAATATAATAGTGAACGGGAGTTTGACAAGTAACATCACTATCCAGAGGGGTACGAGGCAAGGCTGTCCCTTGTCACCATTACTTTTCAATTTATATATTGAACCGTTAGCTTGCTCAATTAGAAATCATATTCAAATAACACCTTTTAAATACAAAAATTGGGAAAAGAAAGTGGCCTTATAGGCAGATGACCTTATGGTGTTCACAGATAACTACAACAATACAGAATTGCCAATTAAGGAAATAATGAATGACTTTGGCAGGGTCTCAGGCTACTCGATAAATATTAATAAAACAGAGGCAATGAGTTGGAATTGTACGACAAAACCTGCTTTCTCAAAGGAAAAAATAAGATACTTAGGGATCACGCTAACTGAAGATCTGAATAAAATTCCCGAATTAAATTTAAACTTAGTAGCAAAAGAAATGAGAAGTCTTCCTAAAACATGGTCTGGTTTACCACTAAACTTTTTGGGCAAATCAAACGCAGTCAAAATGACTATCATCCCCAAGTTCACATATCTTTTTAATACAATTCCGTTGGAGTTTAATAAAGCTGCTCTAAAGAAAATACAAGGAGAATTATCCAGTTTTTTTGGTCGAAAAAAAGCACAAGAATTGCTTGGAACAAACTCAGGAGAAGGAAAAACCAAGGGGGCATTGCAAGTCCAGACATTATCGAATATTGCAGGGCTTTTCAGTTTAAAAACTTCAGAACGCTGCTAATGAAGCACAGTAATTTCCCAAGTTTCCTTCAACATATCACAAATGGAGAAGACTATTTCCTTTTCAAATTTGGCCATCCAAAATTTTTTAAGAAAGTAAAATTGAAGCTATTAACTAATGCGGTCAAACTATGGACGCAATTTAATAGTATTTTATTAGGATCCCATATTATAGCAATATGGCCCCAATTTGGGACTCACCTGGAACACCAGAATGTCTCAAAGATGCATTATCCAGTGTAATTAGACAACTAGGTTTCGAAAAATGGGGACAACTTCTATGTGAAAATGAATTAATATCATGGGAACATCTACACACAATAACGGAAGGAAAAGTGTCGAAGTTTAAATATTACCAATTGAAGAGTTGGGCTAATACCATTCCGAGAGAAACAACAGATCCAGGAAACTTTGAAAAGGAAATGGCAAAGGAAGCCATAATAACAAAAGAAATATCAAAATGGTATTGGGCGTTAATTGAAGCTAGAGAAGAAGATCAATCAATATCGGAAAAAATATGGAGAAGAGAGTTTATCAACGATGAAATTGATTTAAATATGATGTGGAAAAAATCCTCGGAACTATGCTGGGAGTGTGTAAAACCCGCTGCTTTAAAAAGAAATCATCTGTTCTCAATACATAGAGCGTATTGGACTCCAAAGAGATTATCAAGGTTCAAAGGCGCATCAATAAAAGCTTGCAGTAAATGTGGCGAAGAAAAGGCTGATGATACTCATATGTTCCAACACTGCCCGGCACTTGCGCATTTTTGGCAAGAGATTGGTAAGACACTCTCGGCTCTAATGAGAACCCCAATAACTGTAAGTACTTCTTTAATTATTTTTGGGATCGTCTCAAACACTATTAGTTTAAGTAAACTTCAGTAAAAGCTAATGTTTACACTGATATTATTGGCACGTAGAGAGATTTGTATAAATTGGATAAAACCGACACCTCCATTATATGAGGACTAGTTAAACTATGTAATTAGGGTATGCAGGCTGGATAGGAAAGGGAATAGTACAAAAAGAATGCAGTTCTGGGAGATATGGGTAAATTTTTCTACTCCTGAGTGATTATTAAGACCGTTTTTCTTGTGCCTTGGTCTGATTTTCTTTTCTTTTCCTTTTTCCTTCTTTTTTTTTTTCTCTTTTTTTTTTTTGTTTACCAATGATTAAAGCGGAGACAATAATTTCTTGGCAGGACTGAATTTCTGCCGAGTAGCTCTAGGGCTAGCTCATCACAGATCGTTGGAATTATTGTGTTGGATAAAGGTAAAGAGGAGAATTTTGACAGGTCTTGAGAAAAAGCTGGGAAACTCCCCTTGGGATACTTTGCAGAGTTCTGGAGCAGTGAAGGTATACAACACGAACAGACCGTCAATTTCCCCCCCGATCACCTTTTTATTCATAATCTTGCCGCAATATGAGGTTTAAAAAAAAAAAAAATCAAAACACTAGGCCTTTGTGGGATACCAGTTTTTACCCTGGTACCCACCCTTGGGCTGTGATGGCTTTCGGGGCCCACCCTCCTCAGTAGGTTCTTTGGGGCCTGATGTAGACTCATTTTTATTTTTACCTTTTTGGTCAGCCCCACCAGTGGTAGCTTTGGTCATCCTTGTTTTTACTCAGTGGTCTATCTTCTTCCCCACTCTAACCCACTCAACTCAGCGATGCTATACTCCATTCCATGTCGCTTCACTCTACTCCACGCCTCTCCACTCTACAACACTCAACTCCACAATATGTCACTTTACTTCACTCTACATAACTTCTGTGCCACTCCATTCCACTTTACTCCACTCTGTGCCAGTCAACGCTACTCTGCGATATCCTACTTCCCTCTACTCTACTTGAATTTACACAACTCTACGACACCCCACTGTACAACATTTGGTGCCACTCCACTCTACAACACTCTATCCCACTCTGTGCCCCTCCACTTTACACCCCTCCACTCTACACCACTATACAACACCCTACTCCACTGTACGCCACTCTACGCCACTCTACTCCAGTCTGCTCCACTCTTCTCTACTCCACCCTTCTCTTCTCCACTCTACTCCATGACACTCTACTCTATTTTACGACACTCCACACTACTCCACAACACTCCCTTCTACTCCACGACAATCGGCTATACTCTATTTTGCAAGGCTTCACTGCACTACACATCAATCTACTCCTCAACATTCAACTCTACTCCACAACACTCCACTCTACCTCAAGACACCCCACTCTACCTCAAGACACCCCATTCTACACCACAACACTCCACTACACTCCACAACACTCCACTCTACTCCACGACACTCCACTCTACTCCACTCTACTCCACAACACCCCACTCTACTCCACAACACTCCAATACACTCCACAACACTCCACTCTACTCCACTCTACTCCACAACACTCCATTCTACTCCACTCTACTCTATTCTAATTTACTCTACAATACTCCACTGCACTCCACAACACTCCAATCCACTCCACAACACACCTCTCTACTCCACAACACTCCACTCTACTCCACAACACTCTACTCTACTCTACAATACTCCACTATACTCCACAACACTCCACTCTACTCCAGGACACTCCACTCTACTCCAAGACGCTCCACTCTAATCCACTGCACTCCACTCTTTCACTCTCTATGACACTTCACTGTAAACCACTCCATATTCCTCCACTCTATGCCACTCTTGGACACTCTACACCACTCCACTCTACAGAACTCCACTCCACTTTACCTCACAACACCCCACTCTATTCCACAACACTCCATTCTACTCCACGACACTCCACTCTATTCCACAACACTCCACGACACTCCACTCTACTCCACAACACTTGCTCTACTCCACTCTACTCCACTCTACTCCATGACAATCCACTCTACTCCACAACACTCCACTCTACTCCATGACACTCCACTCTACTCCATGGCACCTCCCTCTACTCCATGACAATCCACTTCACTCTATTCCACAATACTCCACTCTATTCCACAACACTCCACTCTACTCCATGTCACTCCACTCTACTCCACGACACTCCACTCTACTCCACGACACTCCCCTCTACTCCACAATACTCCACTCTACTCCATGACACTCCACTCTACTCCACAACCCTCCACTCTACTCCACGACACTCCACTCTACTCCATGACACTCCACTCTACTCCACGACACTCCACTCTACTCCATGACACTCCACTCTACTCCACGACACTCCACTCTACTCCACAACCCTCCACTCTACTCCACGACACTCCACTCTACTCCATGACACTCCACTCTACTCCACAACCCCCCACTCTACTCCACAACACTCCACTCTACTCCACGACACTCCACTCTACTCCACAACACTCCACTCTACTCCACGACACTCCACTCTACTCCATGACACTCCACTCTACTCCATGACACTCCACTCTACTCCACAACACTCCACTCTTCTCCACTCTACTCTACTCTCCAATACTCCTCTCTGCTCCACAATACTCCACTCTACTCCACGACACTGCACTCTACTCCACAACACTCCACTCCACAACACACCTCTCTACTCCACAACACTCCACTCTACTCCACAACACTCTACTCTACTCTACAATACTCCACTACACTCCACAACACTCCACTCTACTCCAGGACACTCCACTCTACTCCAAGACGCTCCACTCTAATCCACAGCACTCCAATCTTTGACTCTCTATGACGCTTCACTGTACACCACTCCATATTCCTCCACTCTATGCCACTCTTGGACACTCTACATCACTCCACTCTACAGCACTCCACTCCACTCTACCTAACAACACCCCACTCTGTTCCACAACACTCCACTCTACTCCACGACACTCCACTCTACTCCATGACACTCCACTCTACTCCATGACACTCCACTCTACTCCACAACACCCCACTCTTCTCCACTCTACTCTACTCTACAATACTCCACTCTGCTCCACAACACTCCACTCTACTCCACAACACTGCACTCTACTCCACAACACTCCACTCCACAACACACCTCTCTACTCCACAACACTCCACTCTACTCCACAACACTCTACTCTACTCTACAATACTCCACTACACTCCACAACACTCCACTCTACTCCAGGACACTCCACTCTACTCCAAGACGCTCCACTCTAATCCACAGCACTCCACTCTTTGACTCTTTATGACACTTCACTGTACACCACTCCATATTCCTCCACTCTATGCCACTCTTGGACACTCTACACCACTCCACTCTACAGCACTCCACTCCACTCTACCTCACAACACCCCACTCTATTCCACAACACTCCATTCTACTCCACGACACTCCACTCTATTCCACAATACTCCACGACACTCCACTCTACTCCACAACACTTGCTCTACTCCACTCTACTCCACTCTACTCAATGACAATCCACTCTACTCCACAACACTCCACTCTACTCCACGACACTCCACTCTACTCCATGGCACCTCCCTCTACTCCATGACAATCCACTTCACTCTATTCCACAACACTCCACTCTACTCCACTCTATTCCACGACACTCCACTCTACTCCACGACACTCCCCTCTACTCCACAACACTCCACTCTACTCCATGACACTCCACTCTACCCCACAACCCTGCACTCTACTCCACGACACTCCACTCTACTCCAGGACTTCCACTCTACTCCACGACACTCCACTCTACTCCACTCTACTCCATGACACTCCACTCTACTCCATGACACTGCACTCTACTCCACGACACTCCACTCTACTCCATGACACTCCACTCTACTCCACAACCCTCCACTCTACTCCACAACACTCCACTCTACTCCACGACACCCCACTCTAAGCCACGACACTCCACTCTACTCCACGACACTCCACTCTACTCCATGACACTCCACTCTACTCCACGACACTCCACTCTACTCCATGACACTCCACTCTACTCCATGACACTCCACTCTACTCCACAACCCTCCACTCTACTCCACAACACTCCACTCTACTCCACGACACTCCACTCCACTCTACTCCACGACACTCCACTCTACTCCACGACACTCCACTCTACTCCACGACACTCCACTCTACTCCACGACACTCCACTCTACTCCATGACACTCCACTCTACTCCATGACACTCCACTCTACTCCATGACACTCCACTCTACTCCACAACCCTCCACTCTACTCCACAACACTCCACTCTACTCCACGACACTCCGCTCCACTCTACTCCACGACACTCCACTCTACTCCACGACACTCCACTCTACTCCACAACACTCCACTCTACTCCACGACACTCCACTCCACTCTACTCCACTCTACTCCACTCTACTCCACAACACTCCACTCTGCTCCAATCAATCAATCAATCAATCAGTGACACTTATAAAGCGCGCTACATACCCATAGGGTCTCAAGGCGCTGGGGGGGGGGGGGTGCCGCTACTGCTCGAACAGCCAGGTCTTCAGCTTCTTCCTGAAGGAGAGGTGGTCTTGGGTCAAGCGCAGGTCGGACGGGAGGGAGTTCCAGGTCTTGGCGGCCAGGTAGGAGAAGGACCTTCCTCCTGTAGTCGCTCTTCGGATGCGGGGGACGGCGGCGAGGGCGTGGTTGGCTGATCGGAGGTGGCGTTTGGGAGCGTAGAAGTTGACTCGGCTGTTGAGGTAGCTCGGGCCTTGGTCGTGTAGGGCTTTGTGTGCGTGGGTGAGGAGGCGGAAGGTGATTCTCTTGTTGATGGGGAGCCAGTGAAGGTCTCTCAGATGTCCGGAGATGTGGCTGGATCGTGGGATGTCGAGGATGAGTCTGGCTGAGGCGTTTTGGATCCGCTGGAGTCTCTTCTGGAGCTTGGCGGTGGTCCCGGCGTAGAGGGCGTTGCCGTAGTCCAGTCGGCTGGTGACGAGGGCCTGGGTGACGGTCTTCCTGGTCTCTGTGGGGATCCACCAGAAGATCTTCCGTAGCATGCGTAGGATGTTGAAGCACGCCGAGG
Organism: Lissotriton vulgaris; assembly: GCF_964263255.1. Classification (NCBI taxonomy): domain Eukaryota; kingdom Metazoa; phylum Chordata; class Amphibia; order Caudata; family Salamandridae; genus Lissotriton; species Lissotriton vulgaris. The sequence goes on along the minus strand of NC_141700.1, from coordinate 775,488,636 downwards.
AGACGCTGCTGACTTGCCTGGTCATGGAGAGGGAGGAGTCCAGGATGAAGCCCAGGTTTCGTGCATGGTCTGTCGGTTTGGGTGCGGTGCCCAGGGCGGGAGGCCACCAGGAGTCGTCCCAGGCGGAGGGAGAGGAGCCCAGGATGAGGACCTCCGTCTTGTCCGAGTTCAGTTTCAGGCGGCTGGTCGTCATCCACTCGGCTACCTCTTTCATCCCTTCGTGTAGGTTGGCTCTGGCGGCGGCGGGGTTGTTGGTCAGGGAGAGGATCAGCTGGGTGTCGTCGGCGTAGGAGATGATGCTGAGGTGGTGTTTGCGTACGATGGCCGCGAGGGGGCTCATGTAGACGTTGAAGAGGGTGGGGCTCAGGGATGATCCTTGGGGGACGCCGCAGATGACTTCGGAGGCCTCTGACTTGTACGGTGGTAGGCGGACTCGCTGTGTTCTTCCGTCGAGGAAGGAGATGATCCATTCCAGCGCCTTGTCCTGGATTCCGATGTTGCTGAGGCGCCGTACCAGGGTGCGGTGGCAGACCGTGTCGAATGCCGCGGAGAGGTCTAGGAGGATGAGGGCCGCTGTTTCTCCATTGTCCATCAGGGCCCGGATGTCATCGGTGGCGGCGATGAGGGCGGTCTCGGTGCTGTGTTTGGCTCGGAAGCCGGACTGTGAGGGGTCGAGGGATCCGTTCGTCTCGAGGAAGGCGGCCATCTGCTTGTTGACGGTCTTCTCGATGACTTTGGCTGGAAACGGGAGAAGCGAGATGGGGCGGTAATTCTTGAGGTCGGTGGGGTCCGCTGTTGGTTTCTTGAGTAGAGCGCTGAGTTCGGCGTGTTTCCAGCTCTCGGGGAAGATGGCGGTGTCGAAGGATGTGTTGATGATGTCTCGCAGGTGGGGTGCGATGACAGCGTTGGCCTTGTTGAAGATGTGGTGAGGGCAGGGGTCGGTTGGTGATCCGGAGTGGATTGAGTTCATCGTGCGGATGGTGTCTTCTGTGCTGATCGGGGTCCAGGCGTGGAGGGTGGTGGTGGGGGGGGGTGGCTGGTCGGTCGTGGTGTGCGTAGGTTGGTTGTTGAAACTGCTGTGTATGTCTGTGATCTTGTTGTGGAAGTAGGAGGCGAGGGAGTTGCAGAGGTCTTGCGATGGGGTGATGTCGTTGTTTCCTGCGTTGGGGTTGGAAAGCTCTTTCACGATGTTGAAGAGTTCCTTGCTGTTGTGTGCGTTGTTGTCCAACCGGTCCTTGAATGCTGTTCTCTTGGCGGCGCGGATCAGCTGGTGGTGTTTCCGGGTGGCAAGTTTGTAGGAGGTCCTGTTGTCCGGTGTCGGATCCCTTTTCCAGACTTTCTCGAGGGCTCGGCAGTTCTTCTTGGAGCTCTTGAGTTCGTCGGTGAACCATGGGGCCTTCTTGCGGCCGGGTCTGCTAGGCGGGGTCCTCAGCGGGGCGAGTTCGTCCGCGCAGTTGCTGATCCACTTCGTGATGTTATCGGCGGCCTGGCTGGGGTTCGCTGAGCTGGCAGGAGGGTGTTGGCTCAGGGAGGTGGCGAGCTGGTCTGCTGTGATCTTGTTCCAGCTTCTGCGGGCGGTGTGTTGCTGGTGTTGGTGGGTCGTCGTTCTCTTGAAGGTGAAGTGGACGCAGCTGTGGTCCGTCCATTGAAGCTCTGTGGCGTGGCTGAAGTCGATGTCTGTGCTGGATGAGAAGACGGCGTCGAGTGTGTGTCCGGCGAGGTGGGTGGGGGTGGACACCAGTTGCTTGAGTCCCAGGTTGGCGAGGTTGTCGAGCAGGGTGCTGGTGTTGCGGTCGTTGTTGTTCTCCAGATGGAAGTTGAGGTCCCCCAGGAGGATGTAGTCAGCGGAGGGGAGGGCATGCGGGCTGACGAAGTCGGCGATGTCCTCGCTGAATTGCGTGCGTGGTCCCGGGGGTCGGTAGATCAGGGTGCCTCTGAGGGTGGTGTTCGGGTTGGTGTGGATCTGGAAGTGCAGGTGTTCGGCGCTGGTCAGGGTGTTGTCGGTGCTGGTCGTGAGACGGATGGTGTTCTTGTGGATGATGGCGATGCCTCCTCCCATCTGGTTGGCGTTTCGGTCCCTCCGGACGATCTTGTAGCCCTCCGGGATAGCGATGGCGATGTCGGGAGCTGAAGAGGCGTTCATCCAGGTCTCCGTGAGGAAGGCAACGTCAGGGGCTGTGGCGTCTAGAAGGTTCCAGAGTTCGATGGCGTGTCTGTGGATGGAGCGGGTGTTGAGCAGGATGCACTTGAGGTGGGTGCTGCTGGAGTTCGACTTGGCGGGTGCTGGTGCGGGGCTGGTCCGGATGCAGGAGAACTTGCAGGCATGGCAGCTGAAAGGTCCGTGGGTGTGTCGTGGTGTGGCTTGATGGCATTCAGGGAGTCGGCCGGAGTTGAGAGCGATGAGGGTGGTGGCGGAGTACGTCAGGCGGGTCGGTCGGGGTCTTCGTGGGCCAGGGGTCCTGGCGCTGGTCGCGATCCGGTCGCGGACGGGCGCAGACGGGCTTACCTTTGGCGCGCCTTCGGCGCACAATCGGCGCGCCCGCTGCGCGTGACCGCTGCGCGTTCGCACGGTCGCCATTTAAAGGCGAAGTGCTCGGGTGGGCGGAGCAGCTGGGAGGCGGGAGCGGGGAGGGAACAGAAGAGAAAAGGGGCGGGGCTTGATGGCGGTGGCGGGAAGCGGGAGCGGGGAGGGAGAGCGGAGGGCGGCGAGGTAGGCGGGCACACAGGAAGGAGACAGGCACAAATGGAAAAAAACACGAAGAAAAACGGGGCACTGGGTACAGGCAACAATGCAGGTCAAAACAGAGGCAAAAACAGAAGACAAACGCTCTGACGGCAACTAAAAAAACAAGCACAAATTTCCGACAGAAACCGGCAAAAACAAAGGGGAGCGCTCAAGACGGCAGCGAGGCCGGCGCTGAGGCAGAGGCAGGCACAGGAGCACACGCAGCAGCTGGTGGCCGTGCGGCGCGGGGGTGTCCACAACACTCAACTCAACTCTACTCCAGGACACTCCACTCTACTCAACTCTACTTCACGACACTCCACTCTACTCCACTCTACTCCACTCTACTCCACTCTAATCCACAGCACTCCACTCTACCTCACATTACTCCTCTCTATGATATTCCATGACACCTCACTGTACACCACTCCATATTCCTCCACTCTATGCCACGCTTGGACACTCTACACAACTCTACTCTACAGCACCCCACTCTCCTCTACTCCACTAACTTTTAGCCACATTGAGGAGCAGCCAAATGGATTATACAACATGACTAAAACTCATTGGCAAAGCCAATTGTCTTGGAATAGGCGAGACCTATAGACTTTGCCAGTGCTTGTTAACCCTGTTAGCATGGGCTGAAGAAATCCCAACATGGAAAGCGATCTTGGCCCGCTGGCTGTGCCAGAGATGAGCCCATGACCCTCAGCAGCTGTGAGGAGGAGGAGCCACAAGCTTTATTGGTGGCTTGAAAGGTTGAATGCTTTTAATCTCTGGAGGGGGGGTCCAGTTGACCAGTTAAAAATGGTTTCTTCTGGAAACAGATGCTATGCAAGATTATTATTTTTTTACATGGCACTATCAGGGTGTGTCTACAGAACAAACGCAAGTGAAATTCTATTGAATAAAAAACTATGGTAAATGAACTCAAATGCCAGCCCAGCACTTCCCAAGAGAAACCTGGGATGAAGTGAAGCTTTCTCAGCAGCAGTTTGGCATAAAGAACCCCATACGTTTCCACGACGGTCCAGTAGACAACATTAGTCAACTGGAAATGGTCCAATGTGGAAGAGGTGTGGCGCAGCGGCCAGAGCGACTGACATCGGAACCCGGGGGCTCACGGCGGCAGATCAGCCCAGCACCATCTGATCTGACTCGCTTCGTCTTCCCGACGGCCCCCAGCGCCTTGACACCTTCGGGTGATTGTTCGCGCTTTACAAATAGTGGACATTTACAAAATACTGGACATGTAAGTAAGATCGGAAAACCTTGTGCATGTTGTCATGGGTTGCAAGAGTGCGTCCCCTGATAGACATCTCAGCGGAAAGTGCACAGACATTGTTATATTTCAACTCAAGTCATGAAACACTTATTTAGCTAAAAAGTATTGCACACCTTAATCTCTAGTGCGTGAGTGCACACTTCATACAGTTGCAACTGGATATAAAATACTTCCTGCAACAATATCACACATTACTACCAATATTTGCTCTTTTAAAACACTTAAATAACAAGCCTTTCTGTAACCAACACAGTACGACTAGTTTTGCGGACCTCGGAAGAATGAAAGACTGCATCGGCCCCAGATAGGGTAAACGCGCCCTTGGAGTTGAACACACAGCCCTCCTCGCAGCCGCTTTAACCCTCCGAGCTGTCTTCCCACCTTCTAACGGTTAAAATCCTACCCATGTGTGTCATCAGCCCCCTAAACGTAGCCTCCTCTGATGTTGACATTCTTTGCCGATTAAAAGGTGCGCGCCCTTAAATCACGAAACTGCGAACATCTTCAGAGATATATGAATACAAGACAGGTTATGCTGGGATATTATTCTGAGTTTTATGATGCTTAAATTGTATTTTATATTATGAAGTATCAGGGGTACGTATTTGCATATAGAGTCCAGGAGGGGTCTACTCACAGCTCGCGCCTCTGCCGGATCCGGGGTGCTGGAGCCTGGAAGCCGGAAGTGAGAGAGGAGAGACCGAGCCAGCACTGGGCACCCTCAGATACCATCTTAGAGTTTATGAGGCGTAACATGGACCAATGGACAGGAAGGTGTGTTAGAGGAGTCGCCATGGCAACCAGCTCTGAACTGAGGACGGATGCTCAAAGCCAAACAACCCCTATCAGCTGACTGTGACTTTAAGCAGGTACCGGGACTGACTGACAGAAAAGATGAGGGCTTGTGTAGCGGTTGAGGACTCGGGTTTCCAAGTTCCGAGTGAGCGGGGAGGTAGCGTGCCATGGACGGACAAACTGACGTTATGATGAGTGGACGCAGGTACTGTCTATGCATGGGGATGGATGCCCGTCAGGGGGACAGAAGCCGCGTCCATTCAATGTACAGCAGTGAAAATGAAATGAAATGAAATGAAATGAAAATGTGACTTGTAGAGCGCTGCAGCTGCCCTGAGGCGTCCAGGCGCTAAAAACAGAGGAAGCCCTCATGAGGTTACTTTATTAGGCATTAAACAGCAGGGTTTTTAGCTGTTTGCGGAAAGTAGTCAGATTGGGGTTGTTCCTCAGCTGCAGAGGGAGGGAGTTCCAGAGTTTGGAAACATTATACGAGAAGGAGCGTCCTCCTGCTCTGGCTCTGCGAATTCTGGGGATCTCGGCCAGAAATGCTGTAGAGGAGCGGAGGGATTTGTTGGGCCTGTAGGGAGAAATCAGGGGCCGATTGATGTCTGGGCCAGTTTCCCAGAATGTCTGGTGGGCGATGCAGAGCGATTTAAATTTTACTCTGTCCCTGACAGGTAACCAGTGCAGGGTCTTTAGGCTGGTTCTCACTGAGGTCCTCCTGGGGATTCCCAGCAGCGCTCTGGCAGCACAATTCTGGGTGCCTTGGAGCTTCTGTAGGGTGTAATCTGGGGCTCCCAAGTAGAGGGCGTTATTAAAGTCCAAACGAGATTGGATGAGGCCCTGTATAATTATCTGTTTGGCCTCGAAGCAGAGGAGGGGAAGGACTTTCTTGATCACTCTAAGGAGGCCAAAGCAGGTGGCTGAGATCTTAGTGGCCTGTGTGTTAAGGCTCAGAGACTTGTCGAGCCAGACACCTAAGCTTTTGATGTTGTCTCTGGGGGGTGGGGCCACTCCCATGCTTGATGGCCAGATCGGCTCTATGGAGACGGGGGAGGCTGTGCCCAGGATCATCAGCTCAGTTTTATCGTCGTTTAGCTTCAGGCATGAGCTCATCATCCACTTCTTTACGTCCTCCAGACAGGCCGCTAGGTCTGGTGGCGCCTGGAGGCCGCTCTTCTCTGCCAGGGAGATTTACAAAAGGGGGTAGTGATGAACAGAGTGTCTGAATTGAGCAGACCACTCTTACCCAGTCCAAAGATCAGGGCTTGATCCATCACCGTTATTTATCTCACTTGCACCATCAGGATTCAAGCAAGCCGGGCCGAAGACGGCTGAAATGCCAGAAACCGGTCCCCGGTAGCTTGTTTCCTTCCCAGTGTAAGAATTGGCTTTTGTAGTTTGGTTTGCCCTGTTCCCATCATGCACTGGGACAGGAACAGACTAATTTGCATACAGCCAGGTTCTGAAACTGGGATGGTGCAGTGAGCTAAAAAACGGTGTTGGATCTAGCCCTGATCTCTTGACTGGGTGAGAGTATTCTGTTTAATTCAGAGACTCTGTCCCTCACCACCCCTTGTTGTAAATATTTTTGTCCACCCTAAGCGTGGAAGGGTATACTCAGATGTGAGTCCCTTGCTCATTGCACCATCAGGATTCAAGCAAGCCGGGCCGAAGAGGCTGAAATGCCAGAAACCGGTCCCCGGTAGCTTGTTTCCTTCCCAGTGTAAGAATTGGCTTTTGTAGTTTGGTTTGCCCTGTTCCCATCATGCACTGGGACAGGAACAGACTAATTTGCATACAGCCAGGTTCTGAAACTGGGATGGTGCAGTGAGCTAAAAAACGGTGTTGGATCTAGCCCTGATCTCTTGACTGGGTGAGAGTATTCTGTTTAATTCAGAGACTCTGTCCCTCACCACCCCTTGTTGTAAATATTTTTGTCCACCCTAAGCGTGGAAGGGTATACTCAGATGTGAGTCCCTTGCTCATTGCACCATCCGGATTCAAGCAAGCCGGGCCGAAGAGGCTGAAATGCCAGAAACCGGTCCCCGGTAGCTTGTTTCCTTCCCAGTGTAAGAATTGGCTTTTGTAGTTTGGTTTGCCCTGTTCCCATCATGCACTGGGACAGGAACAGACTAATTTGCATACAGCCAGGTTCTGAAACTGGGATGGTGCAGTGAGCTAAAAAACGGTGTTGGATCTAGCCCTGATCTCTTGACTGGGTGAGAGTATTCTGTTTGATTCAGAGACTCTGTCCCTCACCACCCCTTGTTGTAAATACTTCTCTGCCAGGGAGACCACCAGCTGGGTGTCGTCCACATAGGAGATGATCTTTACACCATGCGGACGAACAACCTCAGCCAGTGGCCTCATGTAAGCGTTGAAGAGCGTAGGGCTTAAAGAGGAGCCCTGGGGGACTCCGCATCCCAGGGGACGAGTGGATGAGCGGGATGTGCCGTCGAAGACCTGAAAGGTTCTGTCGGATAAAAAAGAGTTGAACCATATCAGGGCATCTCCGGTCACTCCTAAGTGACGCAGAGCAGGAATTTTGACTCTGTAGAGAATTGTCCATACTGTCCCCTTTACTTCCTGAAGTATGAGGCCCTGTTGCAAATCTATATACATAAAAATTAAAGTATGTCTGTTTGTCCTTTATGCATTACTACACCATTCATCCGATCGCCATGAAACTTTGGGAAGTTGTTGAGCACACTCCCGCAAATCTTTCTGGCAAAAAAAATGGTTAAAAGTTGTTGAGTACACTCCTGCAAAGGTTTCTGGCAAAAAAAAAAAAAAGAGAAAAATTTGCTTAATATCGGCCCCCCGGCCCCCCAGGGCGCCCCAGGGCGCTCATAATCTTCCCAATACTGAACGTTTACAGTTTACAGTGCGACTCGCTTTTGCAATGACCATCAACAAAGCACAAGGACAATCACTGCAAGTGTGTGGACTAGATTTGGAGAATCCGTGCTTCTCACATGGACAACTGTATGTGGCCAGCTCACGCATCGGATAACCCTCTGATTTATTCGTGTACGCACCAGACGGAAAAACAAAAAATACTGTATATCCACAAGCACTCGAATAAATAAACAGAATTAAAACAATACTTTAAAATGTTTTCCATATTAAAATGAATACGTTTCTATAAAAATGACACAATGTTATCATAACGAGTTTCCTTAAATTTCCTTTCTTCTGAGATCGCAGCAACGTGCGACGGGTAAGCTAGTTATTTATATTATTTCAAATGTAGGATTTAACACCTTACTAGAAAGAAAACGCGGCCAGCATTTACACAATTATTGGAGATTCATACATGTTTTATACAGCGCCTAATACCGCACTTTCGCAGTTTTCGGCACTTTAAATGACGGGTGCTACTAATACTAACTTTAATGCTACCGAGTTTAGCGACTTCGGAATCAGTCTTGCCGGACCTCAAACTGATGGCCTCCAGATCGCTGCACTTCATCCTGCCACCTTGAAAACAGATGTGTGCAAGGCCAGCGGATGAATGCACTAAAGTGTGTCAACAAGTTTGCTCCATATAGCTGTGTGGAATGAATAAAGTACGAGGAATGGAGCATGCGACATGTACTAATAGAACACCCATCTCACTAACACTGGCAAGGACATTTATTGCATGAGCACTTCCTTTAGCTCAGAGAGACTATTTCCCCCCTCCCTCCCCCTTACCACACACAGCAGCACAACATTGTCATTTTCACTCTTTGAAATGTAGTGCTGGAAACCCTAACGCCTCAGGTTGGAGAAACCAAGAGAGAGGGTCAGAGACAGCGAGAGAGGCCCGGACATAATAAGAAAGGAGCAAGAGTGATCAGGGCATAGAGGCCCGTGGAGCAAGAGTGCGGGGAGCAGGAGAGAAGGTGGATGGAAGGAAGCACAGAGCAAGGGTGACGAGGGAAAGGGAGGGCAGAAGTAACTATGGGCGGAATGGGACGAACTAGGAGGAAAAAGGAGGGAGTTTTTTTTTCAATCAGTAGATAATACGCAGAAGTTACAATTGCTCTTAAAAAGGAGTGAATGACGTAGTTTGTGGGCCAATGCACCAAGAAAACATTGGAATCTGACGGGGGTGGGCTCGCCACTGCACAGACAAATCAGTTTTTTCAAACATGTGCCGGTTCCCACTGCCGGGCTGCCTGTGTGTTTCACCCGTCTCTGTAACCTGCTCGGTGGGCAAAGAAGCATTGGCAAGGACCTTAATGTTCAACCCCAAGCACAATGCAAAGTAGCAGCACTTTAAAGCATCACAAGAGAGACACTTATCATTCAAAAAATGGTGTGCTGATAAAACGTTTTAACTTCAAAACTTCAAAAAACGTCAAAATGTCTCAAAGATGTCACATATGTTTTAAGCTAAAACAAAACCATACAGAATTGTCCTAAAGAGGAATACATGTTATTTTAGTAATCTAAGCATGGGCTTTAAGAAGCCTGTCTGCGCTCATCACCTATGACAACGCACACCATGAATCGGGCTCCGTGGCATATAAAAAAAAGTGGAGTGCATGTTTTTTAGTAATCTGAGCACAGGCTTTAACAATCTTGTCTGCGCTCATCACCTATGACAACGCACACCATGAAGCGGGCACCATGGGGATAAAAAAATAAATATAGGAAGCATCTGTTTTTTAAATCGCCACGGCCCATGAAGGGGGCGCCATGGAGATTTAAAAAAAAAAGTAGTCCCTAAAGGAAACGGACAAAGCCCTACAGCGCAATATAACTGTAGTTGGTCGGTGCTGCTTCCGATAAAAATGGAAGTGAATCATCAGACCAGCAACCAATAGGGAGACGGGAAATCACAGTGAAGCCAATTGCAAGCAGGAGCCAAGCAGCAGGCGGGATTACCCTCGCTATACAGATAACTAGATGTCTCAGAGAGACAGCACATGTGCGCTGCCGAGGCGAGACCTAAAAACCAAACTGAAAGGTCTCTTTATTGTTCATTTACCTTCTGACCTCCACTAAATAAATTGGTAAAAGGAATTTAAGTCCAACAACCAAGGGGCTTTGGTAGACTGAGCCAGTGTTGGCAATTTGGGTGATTTCCCACACAAAAGGGTGAGATTTTTTCCATTCGGGTGGGGAACAACACCCCAGACGGGCTGTGCAAAATTGAGCGGTATTTGCCCCTTTGTACACAGGATGTACTAAATTGGCAGTGCCCATCGATATCTCAGCAAAATGAATGCAGGTTCTGTTTAGCCCAAGCCCTTTTACAGGAGGGCCGTAAATCATTTGTAGCGCGAAATCGCTACCTATGACAGCCTTCATTCATTTATTTTTGGCCTGCCCCCTGGTTGACCTGAACAGTGTGGTCTCGACAGTTGAAGCATATTATTTGTAGGTCAGGCTAGACAGCCCATGCGCTGTCGCTTTGAGACCTGCTGTAATCTGCCTGTGTACTTCTAGTCCATCGCCTTTCTTTCCACTGCTTTTCATTTGTCTATGTCAGTGTCCTTTAAAAATCTTTGCTTGCTAGGGCTCAGTCCTGTCTCTTTGTCCATCCTTTCTACCTTCTGTTCCTCCCACAGAGCAGGAGCTTAGTACTGTCTCGTTTCGCTATGGTTCTTTTTCTGTACTTTGGAGTAATATTTGTTTCCTGGTTTTCTTCTCTGTTACTAATTGCCTGGGTTTAGCTTCAGTGTCTTAGCTGCTTACATTCAAATATAGAATTCTTCCTCCCACCACCTCTTTATGCCACAGTTGTGTTACTGCTGCCTCTCTCGCGGTGGCTCCCGCTCCCTTGCTTGTATTTTCTTTTTAGGCTTTTTGCACTTTTTGATCTCTACCATCATTTGGGCTTTTTAAGGCTATTTGCTTGGTTTGGGCTTCCTTTTGAGAGGGATTAGGCATGCTTTTTTGGTATGGTAAGCAAAGATTTTACACTCCTTCCCCTCTCTTTCCTGGATTTTTATTGGTTACTGTGTGGGTCACTTTCTTTTCCTGCTGTTCTGTTGGCTGTATCATATTTTCTTGCATTGGCCAATGCTTTTTTTGTAAACATTCTTTTCCCCTGGGTGCCGCACTTAGTGTTTCAGCATGGCCTCCGCTTTTACTTTCCCAATGACAGCACCTGCTTGTATTGCCACCCCAGAGCGAGAGGGTTTCTTGGCGCTTATGTGACCTTGCTTCAGAAAAAATACCCAGAAAGAAGGCGAGATATACCCGCTTGTAGCTTGTATGTTGTTTTAAATTACCATGACACCCTTTTCACTGGCCACCCCACTCATCTCAGCACCTTGAGATGCTCACGGGTACGTAGTGCGCTTTACCAACCCCAGATTGATTGATTGGACGGGGCTGTGCTGTTTCACCATGGCGCCCGCCAGCCATCAGCTATTAGCAACGGAAGGTTTCTGCTTTCCAGTACCTTCTGTACGACTGCCCTTAACAATGCTTCACACTTGGGTGTTACAATGTCTCAGTAATTCCCCAGGGTTCCGTAACCTATTGTGTTTATACTACTTGAAATGGTCAAACAATATATAGGCAATTGTGCAATGCAACAAGTGGGATTAGATCTTACGCTGCGTCGTTATCTCATGCTTACGATTGAGGTTATTCTTTCTCCTTTCTGATGTCTATGTACAGCTGCTGCCCTCGCAGAGGCGCTATTGGTGAGCCTACGTAAATTGGTATTTACCACTGCTGTTCAAAGAGAAGGGCCCTTTCATCCAATTTGGGTACCAGAGTTTGCGTTCCAATCCCGTCTCTCAATGGTGGAAACAGTGATCACGAAAGCTCTACTCCAGGAGGTTGACAAAGGCATCAGAGTTCAATGTCCGGCTGAGTTACATCTTTTCAGATGGCCTTCTTTAGAAGAGGGGGTTCAGAATGCAGCCCCCAAAAATGCACTACATAACTCATAGACCCTATCCATCCCCAACCTCTTCTGATGACAGTCTGCGCATAGTAATGCGTATCCAGCAGCGTACATTTTCCTTCCTGTGTAGCCGTCACAGAAAGAGGCCACCCAGGTTGTGGTTTAGTGGGAGGGGAGAATTGCCTTGACTCGTGGTATATTCATGAAAATGCAGCATGGTGAGACATGTGTCTGGGGTACTGGTTGAAGTGCATGACAGCTTGAGGGTACACACAGCTTGGTCTCATCAGGTGATGCTGGCTGGCTCTGAGATAAATACCAAGGGGCTTATTTCAAGCCTCATGCACCACTTTTGCATCATTTTTAACATGGGAAAAGAGACATACGGGTGGCGGACCAAGGCAGAAGGCTGTGGCCAGAATTTAGAGTGTTTTCGAGGTGGGCAAGGCCTATATAAAACTCTTCAATAAATAAATAGGCTGTCACAATGGCTTTGACTAGGCTGGTAAGTGCTCATGCATGCTTGTGTGTGTGTCATCTTAGAGCGGGTGTTTGAGCTCTGACACATGGGGAAAAAGAAGGCCCCTCTGCACAGGCAGGCACCGACTGCTGGAGTCTGCAGTGCGCAGGCAAGTGTCGGGAGCCAGGCAGGCAAGGTAACAAGCAGGATTACTCTGTGTTTCACGACCACATTTGGCTGTAGAGGTGTTGACGGTGCTGCTGGTGATTGACATGGATGGTGCATGTCAGTGAGCGGAGGGGGCACAAAGTGTTTGGTTTTTGTTATATCCTTGTAATGATGCAATGTTCCATGGTCTCTGTGCTCACTGGATTCCAGAGTGTGGAATCCAGGGGGGCAGTACACAGATGAACAGTTACTGGATGAGTTGGTCTTGGATCTCCCTGGGGTTGTTACTATAAATAAACTACTTATTTTATCTTCAAATCTACTCTACTTGAAGTCATTTCAGTGGCCACGAGGATGGGATTGTTTTGAAGAAGTTCAACTGAATTAATGAAGACTTCATGAAGAAAATCAATTGATGAACTGAAGATTTTCTTTCAACTGATGAATACAACAACCCCAGATTAAAACTGAATATTTCTGTGGATTTCCAAGGCATCTGATGTATGTATTCAATTTTTTTACCTACATCGTGTTAATGTTTCACCTTTAAAAAGTTGCTATTTTGCGTTTAAAATCCGAACTTAATTGATAAATTCTTCGTGGTAAAAACTTGCTAATAGTCACTTTTATTTTACCATTTTGCGCAACTTTAATATTTTTGCCAAAGTGTATGCCAAAGCGTAGCGCAATTTCGACATTTTTACCAAAACGCAATCTCAACGTTAAAGATCTTCATAGACTGCCAACGTTTCTTACTTGAAAAACGCTGTATTCATTCAACTTGATTCCTTCGCGTGCACTCGACTTTTCCATTGTTTTGGTGCCTCTTCAAGCGTCTGCAACAAGCAACGCATCTGCGCCAGAATACGTCAACGCTCCTACATCACTGCGTATTATCACGCTACTACGCATACGTGGCGGCCATTTTGAGTTACCATGGCAACTTGATGCCATTGATCTTCACGTCACGACTCGGCTGCAATTTCCTTATTTACACGCGTTTTTACACGCTACGTACAATTTCCTTCGTTACAGCTTATAAAACCCTACCAAACTTGTTTATTCTAGTAACGTTTTTTTTTTAACTTCAAGCATCGCTATAAAACTGGAACTGCTTAACAATAATCTACTACAGCTACAGTCTACAGCTACATTTAACCTGACAACGGTGACTACATTATTTATTTTAATTCAACTGACAACGGTGACTACATTATTTATTTTAATTCATTATTTTATACTACAAAGTGACAACGGTGACTACTTTTATTATTTTAGTTACTTGTTTTTCTTAATTTTTCTTACTGTTATTGTGTGCTTGTTATTACCTCTGTGATTAGTATGGATGTTTCATCTTCTGTGATTGCTCCCCCAAAATTTTTACAATCTCCTGGTCCTCCACCTATGAATTGGGAAGATTGGTCTGAATCCTTCGAGACTTATTTGGAGGCAATAGGTGGTGATGTATTTTTGCCATCCAGGAAACTAGCTTTATTAAAACATAATTTGGGAGTCGAGGGCAGGAAAGTCTTAAAAACTTTACCTACCATCATTCGTGTCGTTTCAACTGTTGTTGACAATGATGAAGGCAGTGAAACCAGTGAAACAAGCGCAAATGATACGTCCATAGATGTCTATTCAGACGCATTAAAAGCATTAGAAGAAAACTACGGAAAGAAAACCAGTATTGTAGTTGAAAGGCATACATTTTTCTCTAGAGCACAGTTACCCGGTGAAAATGTGCAACAATATGTGGCATGCTTAAGAACTTTAGCCATTACATGTAAATTTAAAGATTTACATGAAGAGATAATTAGAGATCAATTTATAAACAGAATTAAAAACATTAAAATTCAAGAACGTTTACTTGAACTCAAGAATCCATCTTTACAGAAAACACTTGACACTGCTAGAAAAATGGAAAATACTTCCCATTACGTTAAGGAGTTAGGTTCTAAAGATGAGTCCAGTAATGTTAATGCCTTAACTTCAAGCTACAAAAAGTCAGACTCTAAAAGCGACAGTAAGGAATTTAAACCCAATTTCAGAAATAAGTCTGTTTTCACAAAAAGGGTATGCTTCAGGTGTGGTAGTCAAAAACACACTGCTGACTTCAATAAATGTCCTGCTAGTAAAGTTACCTGCATTAAATGTAAAAAAATTGGCCATTTTGCTAAGTGGTGTAGGACTGGTGATAATAGTAATTGGAAACGTTCGGTTAATCTTGTTGAATCAAATGTTGAGAGTGATGATGAAGAAATTGACAGCAATGACAATAATATTGAGGTAATGATGCTGCAAGATGACTTTGTCAATGATATATCTGATGATTATTGCCCACCTAAATGTGAAGTGTTGATAAATGAAGTATACATGATGTTATGGGCAGATTCATGTTCACCGTATACCATTATTGACAAAGATATGTGGGAAAATGGGAACAAATACTCCTTAATAACTTCTGATGCACAACCTAAAGGGTATTGTGGCATTAAATTACCGGTTGTGGGTTATTTTAATGCTAAAGTAACTTTCAAAGGGAGGTCTTGTTCAACAAAAGTATATGTTGTTGAGCGAGGACGGGCACTATTAAGTTGGAAAGATCTTAAAAAGATGGGGTTACTACTGAACCCAAATCATCCTGATCAAGTAGTTTTAGCTTATGATTATCTTGACCAAGTTTTATTAACCAATGAGGATTCGTCTTCAAGATGGGAAACTATCTTTCCAAAATTGTTTAGCAAAGATTTAGGATGTCTAATCAAATTCGAACATAAAATCATATTAAAAGCTGACAACACTCCATCTGTCCACAAAGTAAGGAATGTACCTTTTGCCCTACGAAATCCTTTGAAGGAAGAATTAAATAGGTTATGTGATGCTAAAGTAATAGAACCAATTGAAGCTTCAGAATGGCTTAGACCCATCGTTTTGGCTCGCAAACCCAATGGAAAAATTAGGATGTGTGTAGACCTGAGGGATCCAAATAAAAATATTTGGGTGGATAGATATCCCCTACCACATATCAACGAAATGATTTCTAGTATTAAAGATGCCATGTACTTTTCTTCAATTGATTTGTCAAATGCATATCACCAAATCAAATTACACGCTGATTCTAGACATCTAACATCCTTTATTACACCTGAGGGTGCTTTTCAATATCTCAGGATGCCATTCGGATTGGCATCTGCATCCTCAGTTTTTCAGAGAGTCATGTGTAGCATTTTGAAGGATGAACTGAATGTTAGAATTTTTCAAGACGATG
This sequence comes from Lissotriton vulgaris, assembly GCF_964263255.1. Taxonomy (NCBI): domain Eukaryota; kingdom Metazoa; phylum Chordata; class Amphibia; order Caudata; family Salamandridae; genus Lissotriton; species Lissotriton vulgaris. Next base: position 775,473,079 of record NC_141700.1, on the reverse strand, counting down.
TTCTTATTTGGGGGAAGGATCTGATTTGTCATGACCATGCAGTTCACAATGTGTTGCAAAAGTTACAAGATGCGGGTTTAACTGTGTGTGGTGAAAAATGCAAGTTTGGAGTAAAAGAAATTGATTATCTTGGTCATACCATCTCCAATGAGGGTGTTAAACCTAAAATGAAATTATTAGATGCCATTGAGAAAGCACCTCACCCCATTAATAAGGATCAATTACGATCATTTTTGGGACTTGCAGAGTACTATTCTAAATTTGTCCCAAACTTTGCTGATAAAGTGTATAATTTAAGATTACTAATGAAAAAAGGTACTTCTTTCGTATGGTCAACTTTGTGTCAACAAGCTTTTGAGAACATCAAAAATGATATCACAAAAGCTGTAGCTCTTAAACCGTATGATCCTAATCACCCTTCCATTATTGTGGTGGATTCCAGCGCTTATGGTTTAGGTGCTGTTCTTATGCAAAAGCATGATGGAATTGAACGAATCATAGCCTTTGCGTCTCGCACACTTAAGGGTGCTGAACCTTCATATTCTGTAATTGAAAAGGAGGCGTTAGCATGTTGGTGGGGTGTAGACCATTTTAAGACTTTTATTTGGGGAACTTCATTTGAATTAAGAACTGATCATCGACCTCTTATTGACATTTTTACCACTAAAGGTGCTTCAAGAGCTACACCTAGAATAGCAAAGTGGTTATATAGATTACAAGGGTATAATTTTCAAATAAACTACGTTCCTGGTCATAAGAATATAAGTGCAGACTGTTTATCCCGCCTTCCTTTGCCTTGTGTCAAAGATGATACAACAGGGGATAATGATGAGTGGTTAATTGCCAGCATTGAAGAGTCTTGCAACAATGCATTCAGTAAGCAGGAATGGGTTCAAGCTGTGTCTGATGACACTTTGTTACAACAAATTATCAACAATCTACACGTTGGTGTAGATCTGTCTTCTCTAGACAAGTCCATTTTGGCAGACTATAAGATGGTTTGGCCGGAATTATCGTTCTATGATGGAATTCTTAGGAGAGGTGACAGATTAGTTGTACCTGCAGTTTTGCGCGACAAATTATTGAATTTGTTACATGAAGGACACAGTGGAATGACTAGCATGAAAAGAAGGGCTAGAAATGATTTTTGGTGGGTTGGAATGGACAAGGACATAGACAGGTGTGTTAGAAATTGTCTGGCATGTATGTCTAGTGACAAGTCTCATAAGTCCCAAGAAACTACCATCTCTGCTACTCCTTTTCCTGACAAACCTTGGGACAAAGTGGCTATCGACATTTGTGGTCCATTTCACGTTAAGGGTATTGAAAACAAGTTTGCAATTGTCTTGATGGACTTTCATTCTAAGTGGCCGGAAGTGGCTTTTGTCAGGGATATTAAGGCCTCCAATATTATTGAATTTTGTGAGGGAATCTTTCGTAGAGAGGGCTATCCAAGTATTATCTTATCTGATAATGGTCCTCAATTTATAGCAGAGGAATTTTAAGTTTATCTTAACAAAGTTGGTGTAAAACACATGACAACTTCTGTATATAATCCAAGAGAAAATGGTTTAGTAGAAAGATTCAACCGAGTGTTGAAAGAATGCATTCAACTGGCCAGCAATAATGATGATGATTGCAAAAATGCTGTCAAAGAAATGTTATGGTGTTACAGGAATACTCCCCATACAGCTACTGGAGTATCTCCATTTTCTTTATTAAAAGGGCGTGCGGCTGGATCTAAAGTCAAGCCCGCTTGGATGTCCAGAAACTGTCCAAGAGTAATTGATAGCAAGAATTTAACAAGTAAAGTTCAACGATATCAAAACAAATATGTTAATTGTCACAATTCAAAAATCAACTGTAGTGGTAGAGCATTTAAGGTTGGTGATTGGGTACGTTCACAATTAATGGGGAATCGGAAACCTGGTTCCTCTAAATGGTCTAAACCCAAGCAAATTGTCTCAGTTACTGGTAACATCGTGAAACTAGATGACGGTAAGCAATGGAATATAAGAAGCATTACAAGATGTAATGATCTTGAATGTAAACACATCTTTGATCAGGCTGTAAGTTCTCAAAAAACATCTGTTGAGAAGAGAGATGATGTTCCTGTTTCTGTTTCCACCTCTTTATCTACTGTGCCTAAATGTAATCCTGTTCCCACCTCTGTGTCTTTATCTACTAGGCCTAAAGGTAAACCTGTGTGGATGAAGGATTATGTTTGTTCATGATTTGGTAGCACTCTGACACATGATATAGGTTTGCAGTATAGTTTCTTGTTTTTCTTTTAAATTTGTTTTATTGTTTTCATAGAAAGGGAGATATGTTATATCCTTGTAATGATGCAATGTTCCATGGTCTCTGTGCTCACTGGATTCCAGAGTGTGGAATCCAGGGGGGCAGTACACAGATGAACAGTTACTGGATGAGTTGGTCTTGGATCTCCCTGGGGTTGTTACTATAAATAAACTACTTATTTTATCTTCAAATCTACTCTACTTGAAGTCATTTCAGTTTTGGGGGGCACAGACAGCCTTGAGAAGAGCCAAAGCATGAGCCGCACCAACCAAAGATGTAAATAGGACAACATATGATAAAGAAAGTATAAATATAAATTGTTCAACCTGTCTTGGTGTTGCCATAAAGTGTATCCAATCGTATCACTGAATAATTGAGTGACATTTATTTAAAGCAATACTTTTTAAACTTGAAACATTCAAGATTATCCCCATGCCCTGGCAACGTTGCCATGAGTTACGTAAAATTCCAGCCTGCCATGTCCTCTGTCTATGTTAGCAACAATATTGTTAAATGTAAAGCAAGATTATTTTATATGAACCATATAGCAGTGATGTTTATGCAGTTTAGACTTCATAGTCACATCCTTCTCTGTTCCCGTAACCCCTTGCGTGCTGATGATGGCTCCCGTCCGTCATGCATCACAGTGCTCATGTGCTGATGACGGCCGGGAGCCGTCATGACCACGCCCGCGATCGGAATGTCCAGCTCCACAGCGGAAATCCGGTTGCGGGCAAGGAGTTTTTCTTACAATTTCTCATCCCTGACCAACAGAGAATTGAAAAAAGAATTTACAAAGCTAGTTGAAGTAAGACATTTAGGATTGGAGCATACACTATTGTCTTGTGTTCCAGCATTAAAACCTTAGTTTGCTGCCATCTTTCTCCGTGTACGGCCACTCCTCAAAGCGGAGTCAGTTTTGAACATATTTCAAAATTCTTAAATACATTTTGGAGGACAGGGACGGCTGTAAGGGGTGATGTGGAGGCCGTTTTTAACCTACGTCTATCAGACAGTAAAGGTTAAAAGTTGAATAATTTTCTTACAAATTCTCATTCCAGACCTACAGAGAATAGAAAAAAGAATTTACGAAGCTAGTTGTAGTAAGACATTCAGGATTGGGCCATACACTATTACCTCTGCTCCAGCATTAAAATTGTTTATTAACTTTGTGACCTTAGTTTTCGGCCATCTTTCTCGGCATACAGCCCCCCCAAAGTGGAGCCAGTTTGAACATATTTCAAAATTATTAATTACAATGTGGATGACAGAGACGGCTGTAAGGGGTGATGTGGAGGCCGTTTTTAACCTACGTCTATCAGACAGTAAAGGTTAAAAGTTGAATAATTTTCTTACAAATTCTCATCCCTGACCTACAGAGAATAGAAAAAAGAATTTATGAAGCTAGTTGTAGTAAGACATTCAGGATTGGGCCATACACTATTGCCTCTGCTCCAGCATTAAAATTGTTTATTAACTTTGTGACCTTAGTTTTCGGCCATCTTTCTCGGCATACAGCCCCCCAAAGTGGAGTCAGTTTGAACATATTTCAAAATTATTAATTACAATGTGGAGGACAGGGACGGCTGTAAGGGGTGATGTGGAGGCCGTTTTTAACCTACGTCTATGAAACAGTAAAGGTTAAACGTTGAAAGTTTTTCTTACAATTTCTTATCCCTGACCAACAGAGAGTAGAAAAAAGAATTTACGAAGCTAGATGTAGTAAGAAATTTAGGATTGGACCATATACTTTTATATTGTGTTCCAGCATTAAAATTGTTTATTAACTTTGTGACCTTAGTTTGCTGCCATCTTTCTCGGTGTACAGCCACTCCCCAAAGTGGAGTCAGTTTTAAACACATTTCAAAATTCTTAAATACATTTTGGAGGACAGGGACGGCTGTAAGGGGTGATGTGGAGGCCGTTTTTAACCTACGTCTATGAGACAATAAAGGTTAAAAGTTGAATAATTTTCTTAAAATTTCTCATCCCTGACCTACAGAGAATAGAAAAAGAATTTACAAAGCTATTCGTAGTAAGACATTGGATTGGGCCATACACTATTGCCTCTGCTCCAACAGTAAAATTGTTTATTAACTCTGTGACCTTAGTTTTCGGCCATCTTTTTCGGCGTACAGCCCCCCCCAAAGTGGAGTCAGTTTTGAACATATTTCAAAATTATTAATTACAATGTGGAGGACAGGGACGGCTGTAAGGGGTGATGTGGAGGCCGTTTTTAACCTACGTCTATGAAACAGTAAAGGTTAAAAGTTGAAAGTTTTTCTTACAATTTCTCATCCCTGACCAACAGAGAGTAGAAAAAAGAATTTAAGAAGCTAGTTGCAGTAAGACATTCAGGATTGGGCCATACACTATTGCCTCTGCTCCAGCATTAACATTGTTTATTAACTTTGTGACCTTAGATTGCTGCCATCTTTCTCGGCGCACGCCCCCCCCCCAAAGTGGAGTCAGTTTTGAACATATTTCAAAATTCTTAAATACAATGTGGAGGACAGGGACGGCTGTAAGGGGTGATGTGGTGGCCGTTTTTAACCTACATTCATGAGACAGTAAAGGTTAAAAGTTGAAAGTTTTTCTTACAATTTCTTATCCCTGACCAACAGAGAATAGAAAAAAGAATTTACGAAGCTAGTTATAGTAAGACATCCAGCACTAAAATTGATTATTAACTTTGTGACCTTAGTTTGATGCCATCTTTCTCGGCATACGCCCCCCCCCCAAAGTGGAGTTAGTTTTGAACATATTTCAAAATTCTTAAATACTATGTGGAGGACACGGACGGCTGAAAGGGGTGATGTGGAGGCCGTTTTTAACCTACGTCTATGAGACAGTAAAGGTTAAAAGTTGAAAGTTTTTCTTACAATTTCTTATCCTTGACCAACAGGAAATAGAAAAAAGAATTTACGAAGCTAGTTGTAATAAGACATTTAGGAGTGGACCATACACTATTGCCTTGTGTTCCAGCATTAAAATTGTTTATTAACTTTGTGACCTTAGTTTGCTGCCAACTTTCTCGGCGCACGGCCCCCCCCAAAGTGGAGTCAGTTTTGAACGTATTTCAAAATTCTTAAATATAATGTGGAGGACAAGGACGGCGGTAAGGGGTGATGTGGAGGCCGTTTTTAACCTACGTCTATGAGACAGTAAAGGTTAAAAGTTGAAAGTTTTTCTTACAATTTCTCATCCCTGACCAACAGAGAATAGAAAAAAGAATTTATGAAGCTAGTTGTAGTAAGACATCTAGGAATGGACCATACACTATTACCTTGTGTTTCTCCATTAAAGTTGTTTATTAACTTTGTGACCTTAGTTTGCTGCCATCTTTCTTGGTGTACGGCCACTCCCCAAAGTGGAGTCAGTTTTGAACACATTTCAAATTTCTTAAATACATTTTGAAGGACAGGGACAGCTGTAAGGGGTGATGTGGAGCCCGTTTTTAACCTACGTCTATGAGACAGTAAAGGTTAAAAGTTGAAAGTTTTTCTTACAATTTCTCATCCCTGACTTACAGGGAATAGAAAAAAGAATTTACGAAGCTAGTTCTAGTGAGACATTCAGGATTGGACCATACACTATTGCCTTGTGTTCCAGCATTAAAATTGTTTATTAACTTTATGACCTTAGTTTGCTGCCATCTTTCTCCGTGTACGCCCCCCCCCAAAGTGGAGTCAGTTTTGAACATATTTCAAAATTCTTAAATACAATATGGAGGACAGGGACGGCTGTAAGGGGTGAAGTGGAGGCCGTTTTTAACCCACGTCTATGAGACAGTAAAGGTTAATCTCTACCATCATTTGGGCTTTTTAAGGCTATTTGCTTGGTTTGGGCTTCCTTTTGAGAGGGATTAGGCATGCTTTTTTGGTATGGTAAGCAAAGATTTTACACTCCTTCCCCTCTCTTTCCTGGATTTCTATTGGTTACTGTGTGGGTCACTTTCTTTTCCTGCTGTTCTGTTGGCTGTATCATATTTTCTTGCATTGGCCAATGCTTTTTTTGTAAACATTCTTTTCCCCTGGGTGCCGCACTTAGTGTTTCAGCATGGCCTCCGCTTTTACTTTCCCAATGACAGCACCTGCTTGTATTGCCACCCCAGAGCGAGAGGGTTTCTTGGCGCTTATGTGACCTTGCTTCAGAAAAAATACCCAGAAAGAAGGCGAGATATACCCGCTTGTAGCTTGTATGTTGTTTTAAATTACCATGACACCCTTTTCACTGGCCACCCCACTCATCTCAGCACCTTGAGATGCTCACGGGTACGTAGTGCGCTTTACCAACCCCAGATTGATTGATTGGACGGGGCTGTGCTGTTTCACCATGGCGCCCGCCAGCCATCAGCTATTAGCAACGGAAGGTTTCTGCTTTCCAGTACCTTCTGTACGACTGCCCTTAACAATGCTTCACACTTGGGTGTTACAATGTCTCAGTAATTCCCCAGGGTTCCGTAACCTATTGTGTTTATACTACTTGAAATGGTCAAACAATATATAGGCAATTGTGCAATGCAACAAGTGGGATTAGATCTTACGCTGCGTCGTTATCTCATGCTTACGATTGAGGTTATTCTTTCTCCTTTCTGATGTCTATGTACAGCTGCTGCCCTCGCAGAGGCGCTATTGGTGAGCCTACGTAAATTGGTATTTACCACTGCTGTTCAAAGAGAAGGGCCCTTTCATCCAATTTGGGTACCAGAGTTTGCGTTCCAATCCCGTCTCTCAATGGTGGAAACAGTGATCACGAAAGCTCTACTCCAGGAGGTTGACAAAGGCATCAGAGTTCAATGTCCGGCTGAGTTACATCTTTTCAGATGGCCTTCTTTAGAAGAGGGGGTTCAGAATGCAGCCCCCAAAAATGCACTACATAACTCATAGACCCTATCCATCCCCAACCTCTTCTGATGACAGTCTGCGCATAGTAATGCGTATCCAGCAGCGTACATTTTCCTTCCTGTGTAGCCGTCACAGAAAGAGGCCACCCAGGTTGTGGTTTAGTGGGAGGGGAGAATTGCCTTGACTCGTGGTATATTCATGAAAATGCAGCATGGTGAGACATGTGTCTGGGGTACTGGTTGAAGTGCATGACAGCTTGAGGGTACACACAGCTTGGTCTCATCAGGTGATGCTGGCTGGCTCTGAGATAAATACCAAGGGGCTTATTTCAAGCCTCATGCACCACTTTTGCATCATTTTTAACATGGGAAAAGAGACATACGGGTGGCGGACCAAGGCAGAAGGCTGTGGCCAGAATTTAGAGTGTTTTCGAGGTGGGCAAGGCCTATATAAAACTCTTCAATAAATAAATAGGCTGTCACAATGGCTTTGACTAGGCTGGTAAGTGCTCATGCATGCTTGTGTGTGTGTCATCTTAGAGCGGGTGTTTGAGCTCTGACACATGGGGAAAAAGAAGGCCCCTCTGCACAGGCAGGCACCGACTGCTGGAGTCTGCAGTGCGCAGGCAAGTGTCGGGAGCCAGGCAGGCAAGGTAACAAGCAGGATTACTCTGTGTTTCACGACCACATTTGGCTGTAGAGGTGTTGACGGTGCTGCTGGTGATTGACATGGATGGTGCATGTCAGTGAGCGGAGGGGGCACAAAGTGTTTGGTTTTTGTTATATCCTTGTAATGATGCAATGTTCCATGGTCTCTGTGCTCACTGGATTCCAGAGTGTGGAATCCAGGGGGGCAGTACACAGATGAACAGTTACTGGATGAGTTGGTCTTGGATCTCCCTGGGGTTGTTACTATAAATAAACTACTTATTTTATCTTCAAATCTACTCTACTTGAAGTCATTTCAGTGGCCACGAGGATGGGATTGTTTTGAAGAAGTTCAACTGAATTAATGAAGACTTCATGAAGAAAATCAATTGATGAACTGAAGATTTTCTTTCAACTGATGAATACAACAACCCCAGATTAAAACTGAATATTTCTGTGGATTTCCAAGGCATCTGATGTATGTATTCAATTTTTTTACCTACATCGTGTTAATGTTTCACCTTTAAAAAGTTGCTATTTTGCGTTTAAAATCCGAACTTAATTGATAAATTCTTCGTGGTAAAAACTTGCTAATAGTCACTTTTATTTTACCATTTTGCGCAACTTTAATATTTTTGCCAAAGTGTATGCCAAAGCGTAGCGCAATTTCGACATTTTTACCAAAACGCAATCTCAACGTTAAAGATCTTCATAGACTGCCAACGTTTCTTACTTGAAAAACGCTGTATTCATTCAACTTGATTCCTTCGCGTGCACTCGACTTTTCCATTGTTTTGGTGCCTCTTCAAGCGTCTGCAACAAGCAACGCATCTGCGCCAGAATACGTCAACGCTCCTACATCACTGCGTATTATCACGCTACTACGCATACGTGGCGGCCATTTTGAGTTACCATGGCAACTTGATGCCATTGATCTTCACGTCACGACTCGGCTGCAATTTCCTTATTTACACGCGTTTTTACACGCTACGTACAATTTCCTTCGTTACAGCTTATAAAACCCTACCAAACTTGTTTATTCTAGTAACGTTTTTTTTTTAACTTCAAGCATCGCTATAAAACTGGAACTGCTTAACAATAATCTACTACAGCTACAGTCTACAGCTACATTTAACCTGACAACGGTGACTACATTATTTATTTTAATTCAACTGACAACGGTGACTACATTATTTATTTTAATTCATTATTTTATACTACAAAGTGACAACGGTGACTACTTTTATTATTTTAGTTACTTGTTTTTCTTAATTTTTCTTACTGTTATTGTGTGCTTGTTATTACCTCTGTGATTAGTATGGATGTTTCATCTTCTGTGATTGCTCCCCCAAAATTTTTACAATCTCCTGGTCCTCCACCTATGAATTGGGAAGATTGGTCTGAATCCTTCGAGACTTATTTGGAGGCAATAGGTGGTGATGTATTTTTGCCATCCAGGAAACTAGCTTTATTAAAACATAATTTGGGAGTCGAGGGCAGGAAAGTCTTAAAAACTTTACCTACCATCATTCGTGTCGTTTCAACTGTTGTTGACAATGATGAAGGCAGTGAAACCAGTGAAACAAGCGCAAATGATACGTCCATAGATGTCTATTCAGACGCATTAAAAGCATTAGAAGAAAACTACGGAAAGAAAACCAGTATTGTAGTTGAAAGGCATACATTTTTCTCTAGAGCACAGTTACCCGGTGAAAATGTGCAACAATATGTGGCATGCTTAAGAACTTTAGCCATTACATGTAAATTTAAAGATTTACATGAAGAGATAATTAGAGATCAATTTATAAACAGAATTAAAAACATTAAAATTCAAGAACGTTTACTTGAACTCAAGAATCCATCTTTACAGAAAACACTTGACACTGCTAGAAAAATGGAAAATACTTCCCATTACGTTAAGGAGTTAGGTTCTAAAGATGAGTCCAGTAATGTTAATGCCTTAACTTCAAGCTACAAAAAGTCAGACTCTAAAAGCGACAGTAAGGAATTTAAACCCAATTTCAGAAATAAGTCTGTTTTCACAAAAAGGGTATGCTTCAGGTGTGGTAGTCAAAAACACACTGCTGACTTCAATAAATGTCCTGCTAGTAAAGTTACCTGCATTAAATGTAAAAAAATTGGCCATTTTGCTAAGTGGTGTAGGACTGGTGATAATAGTAATTGGAAACGTTCGGTTAATCTTGTTGAATCAAATGTTGAGAGTGATGATGAAGAAATTGACAGCAATGACAATAATATTGAGGTAATGATGCTGCAAGATGACTTTGTCAATGATATATCTGATGATTATTGCCCACCTAAATGTGAAGTGTTGATAAATGAAGTATACATGATGTTATGGGCAGATTCATGTTCACCGTATACCATTATTGACAAAGATATGTGGGAAAATGGGAACAAATACTCCTTAATAACTTCTGATGCACAACCTAAAGGGTATTGTGGCATTAAATTACCGGTTGTGGGTTATTTTAATGCTAAAGTAACTTTCAAAGGGAGGTCTTGTTCAACAAAAGTATATGTTGTTGAGCGAGGACGGGCACTATTAAGTTGGAAAGATCTTAAAAAGATGGGGTTACTACTGAACCCAAATCATCCTGATCAAGTAGTTTTAGCTTATGATTATCTTGACCAAGTTTTATTAACCAATGAGGATTCGTCTTCAAGATGGGAAACTATCTTTCCAAAATTGTTTAGCAAAGATTTAGGATGTCTAATCAAATTCGAACATAAAATCATATTAAAAGCTGACAACACTCCATCTGTCCACAAAGTAAGGAATGTACCTTTTGCCCTACGAAATCCTTTGAAGGAAGAATTAAATAGGTTATGTGATGCTAAAGTAATAGAACCAATTGAAGCTTCAGAATGGCTTAGACCCATCGTTTTGGCTCGCAAACCCAATGGAAAAATTAGGATGTGTGTAGACCTGAGGGATCCAAATAAAAATATTTGGGTGGATAGATATCCCCTACCACATATCAACGAAATGATTTCTAGTATTAAAGATGCCATGTACTTTTCTTCAATTGATTTGTCAAATGCATATCACCAAATCAAATTACACGCTGATTCTAGACATCTAACATCCTTTATTACACCTGAGGGTGCTTTTCAATATCTCAGGATGCCATTCGGATTGGCATCTGCATCCTCAGTTTTTCAGAGAGTCATGTGTAGCATTTTGAAGGATGAACTGAATGTTAGAATTTTTCAAGACGATGTTCTTATTTGGGGGAAGGATCTGATTTGTCATGACCATGCAGTTCACAATGTGTTGCAAAAGTTACAAGATGCGGGTTTAACTGTGTGTGGTGAAAAATGCAAGTTTGGAGTAAAAGAAATTGATTATCTTGGTCATACCATCTCCAATGAGGGTGTTAAACCTAAAATGAAATTATTAGATGCCATTGAGAAAGCACCTCACCCCATTAATAAGGATCAATTACGATCATTTTTGGGACTTGCAGAGTACTATTCTAAATTTGTCCCAAACTTTGCTGATAAAGTGTATAATTTAAGATTACTAATGAAAAAAGGTACTTCTTTCGTATGGTCAACTTTGTGTCAACAAGCTTTTGAGAACATCAAAAATGATATCACAAAAGCTGTAGCTCTTAAACCGTATGATCCTAATCACCCTTCCATTATTGTGGTGGATTCCAGCGCTTATGGTTTAGGTGCTGTTCTTATGCAAAAGCATGATGGAATTGAACGAATCATAGCCTTTGCGTCTCGCACACTTAAGGGTGCTGAACCTTCATATTCTGTAATTGAAAAGGAGGCGTTAGCATGTTGGTGGGGTGTAGACCATTTTAAGACTTTTATTTGGGGAACTTCATTTGAATTAAGAACTGATCATCGACCTCTTATTGACATTTTTACCACTAAAGGTGCTTCAAGAGCTACACCTAGAATAGCAAAGTGGTTATATAGATTACAAGGGTATAATTTTCAAATAAACTACGTTCCTGGTCATAAGAATATAAGTGCAGACTGTTTATCCCGCCTTCCTTTGCCTTGTGTCAAAGATGATACAACAGGGGATAATGATGAGTGGTTAATTGCCAGCATTGAAGAGTCTTGCAACAATGCATTCAGTAAGCAGGAATGGGTTCAAGCTGTGTCTGATGACACTTTGTTACAACAAATTATCAACAATCTACACGTTGGTGTAGATCTGTCTTCTCTAGACAAGTCCATTTTGGCAGACTATAAGATGGTTTGGCCGGAATTATCGTTCTATGATGGAATTCTTAGGAGAGGTGACAGATTAGTTGTACCTGCAGTTTTGCGCGACAAATTATTGAATTTGTTACATGAAGGACACAGTGGAATGACTAGCATGAAAAGAAGGGCTAGAAATGATTTTTGGTGGGTTGGAATGGACAAGGACATAGACAGGTGTGTTAGAAATTGTCTGGCATGTATGTCTAGTGACAAGTCTCATAAGTCCCAAGAAACTACCATCTCTGCTACTCCTTTTCCTGACAAACCTTGGGACAAAGTGGCTATCGACATTTGTGGTCCATTTCACGTTAAGGGTATTGAAAACAAGTTTGCAATTGTCTTGATGGACTTTCATTCTAAGTGGCCGGAAGTGGCTTTTGTCAGGGATATTAAGGCCTCCAATATTATTGAATTTTGTGAGGGAATCTTTCGTAGAGAGGGCTATCCAAGTATTATCTTATCTGATAATGGTCCTCAATTTATAGCAGAGGAATTTTAAGTTTATCTTAACAAAGTTGGTGTAAAACACATGACAACTTCTGTATATAATCCAAGAGAAAATGGTTTAGTAGAAAGATTCAACCGAGTGTTGAAAGAATGCATTCAACTGGCCAGCAATAATGATGATGATTGCAAAAATGCTGTCAAAGAAATGTTATGGTGTTACAGGAATACTCCCCATACAGCTACTGGAGTATCTCCATTTTCTTTATTAAAAGGGCGTGCGGCTGGATCTAAAGTCAAGCCCGCTTGGATGTCCAGAAACTGTCCAAGAGTAATTGATAGCAAGAATTTAACAAGTAAAGTTCAACGATATCAAAACAAATATGTTAATTGTCACAATTCAAAAATCAACTGTAGTGGTAGAGCATTTAAGGTTGGTGATTGGGTACGTTCACAATTAATGGGGAATCGGAAACCTGGTTCCTCTAAATGGTCTAAACCCAAGCAAATTGTCTCAGTTACTGGTAACATCGTGAAACTAGATGACGGTAAGCAATGGAATATAAGAAGCATTACAAGATGTAATGATCTTGAATGTAAACACATCTTTGATCAGGCTGTAAGTTCTCAAAAAACATCTGTTGAGAAGAGAGATGATGTTCCTGTTTCTGTTTCCACCTCTTTATCTACTGTGCCTAAATGTAATCCTGTTCCCACCTCTGTGTCTTTATCTACTAGGCCTAAAGGTAAACCTGTGTGGATGAAGGATTATGTTTGTTCATGATTTGGTAGCACTCTGACACATGATATAGGTTTGCAGTATAGTTTCTTGTTTTTCTTTTAAATTTGTTTTATTGTTTTCATAGAAAGGGAGATATGTTATATCCTTGTAATGATGCAATGTTCCATGGTCTCTGTGCTCACTGGATTCCAGAGTGTGGAATCCAGGGGGGCAGTACACAGATGAACAGTTACTGGATGAGTTGGTCTTGGATCTCCCTGGGGTTGTTACTATAAATAAACTACTTATTTTATCTTCAAATCTACTCTACTTGAAGTCATTTCAGTTTTGGGGGGCACAGACAGCCTTGAGAAGAGCCAAAGCATGAGCCGCACCAACCAAAGATGTAAATAGGACAACATATGATAAAGAAAGTATAAATATAAATTGTTCAACCTGTCTTGGTGTTGCCATAAAGTGTATCCAATCGTATCACTGAATAATTGAGTGACATTTATTTAAAGCAATACTTTTTAAACTTGAAACATTCAAGATTATCCCCATGCCCTGGCAACGTTGCCATGAGTTACGTAAAATTCCAGCCTGCCATGTCCTCTGTCTATGTTAGCAACAATATTGTTAAATGTAAAGCAAGATTATTTTATATGAACCATATAGCAGTGATGTTTATGCAGTTTAGACTTCATAGTCACATCCTTCTCTGTTCCCGTAACCCCTTGCGTGCTGATGATGGCTCCCGTCCGTCATGCATCACAGTGCTCATGTGCTGATGACGGCCGGGAGCCGTCATGACCACGCCCGCGATCGGAATGTCCAGCTCCACAGCGGAAATCCGGTTGCGGGCAAGGAGTTTTTCTTACAATTTCTCATCCCTGACCAACAGAGAATTGAAAAAAGAATTTACAAAGCTAGTTGAAGTAAGACATTTAGGATTGGAGCATACACTATTGTCTTGTGTTCCAGCATTAAAACCTTAGTTTGCTGCCATCTTTCTCCGTGTACGGCCACTCCTCAAAGCGGAGTCAGTTTTGAACATATTTCAAAATTCTTAAATACATTTTGGAGGACAGGGACGGCTGTAAGGGGTGATGTGGAGGCCGTTTTTAACCTACGTCTATCAGACAGTAAAGGTTAAAAGTTGAATAATTTTCTTACAAATTCTCATTCCAGACCTACAGAGAATAGAAAAAAGAATTTACGAAGCTAGTTGTAGTAAGACATTCAGGATTGGGCCATACACTATTACCTCTGCTCCAGCATTAAAATTGTTTATTAACTTTGTGACCTTAGTTTTCGGCCATCTTTCTCGGCATACAGCCCCCCCAAAGTGGAGCCAGTTTGAACATATTTCAAAATTATTAATTACAATGTGGATGACAGAGACGGCTGTAAGGGGTGATGTGGAGGCCGTTTTTAACCTACGTCTATCAGACAGTAAAGGTTAAAAGTTGAATAATTTTCTTACAAATTCTCATCCCTGACCTACAGAGAATAGAAAAAAGAATTTATGAAGCTAGTTGTAGTAAGACATTCAGGATTGGGCCATACACTATTGCCTCTGCTCCAGCATTAAAATTGTTTATTAACTTTGTGACCTTAGTTTTCGGCCATCTTTCTCGGCATACAGCCCCCCAAAGTGGAGTCAGTTTGAACATATTTCAAAATTATTAATTACAATGTGGAGGACAGGGACGGCTGTAAGGGGTGATGTGGAGGCCGTTTTTAACCTACGTCTATGAAACAGTAAAGGTTAAACGTTGAAAGTTTTTCTTACAATTTCTTATCCCTGACCAACAGAGAGTAGAAAAAAGAATTTACGAAGCTAGATGTAGTAAGAAATTTAGGATTGGACCATATACTTTTATATTGTGTTCCAGCATTAAAATTGTTTATTAACTTTGTGACCTTAGTTTGCTGCCATCTTTCTCGGTGTACAGCCACTCCCCAAAGTGGAGTCAGTTTTAAACACATTTCAAAATTCTTAAATACATTTTGGAGGACAGGGACGGCTGTAAGGGGTGATGTGGAGGCCGTTTTTAACCTACGTCTATGAGACAATAAAGGTTAAAAGTTGAATAATTTTCTTAAAATTTCTCATCCCTGACCTACAGAGAATAGAAAAAGAATTTACAAAGCTATTCGTAGTAAGACATTGGATTGGGCCATACACTATTGCCTCTGCTCCAACAGTAAAATTGTTTATTAACTCTGTGACCTTAGTTTTCGGCCATCTTTTTCGGCGTACAGCCCCCCCCAAAGTGGAGTCAGTTTTGAACATATTTCAAAATTATTAATTACAATGTGGAGGACAGGGACGGCTGTAAGGGGTGATGTGGAGGCCGTTTTTAACCTACGTCTATGAAACAGTAAAGGTTAAAAGTTGAAAGTTTTTCTTACAATTTCTCATCCCTGACCAACAGAGAGTAGAAAAAAGAATTTAAGAAGCTAGTTGCAGTAAGACATTCAGGATTGGGCCATACACTATTGCCTCTGCTCCAGCATTAACATTGTTTATTAACTTTGTGACCTTAGATTGCTGCCATCTTTCTCGGCGCACGCCCCCCCCCCAAAGTGGAGTCAGTTTTGAACATATTTCAAAATTCTTAAATACAATGTGGAGGACAGGGACGGCTGTAAGGGGTGATGTGGTGGCCGTTTTTAACCTACATTCATGAGACAGTAAAGGTTAAAAGTTGAAAGTTTTTCTTACAATTTCTTATCCCTGACCAACAGAGAATAGAAAAAAGAATTTACGAAGCTAGTTATAGTAAGACATCCAGCACTAAAATTGATTATTAACTTTGTGACCTTAGTTTGATGCCATCTTTCTCGGCATACGCCCCCCCCCCAAAGTGGAGTTAGTTTTGAACATATTTCAAAATTCTTAAATACTATGTGGAGGACACGGACGGCTGAAAGGGGTGATGTGGAGGCCGTTTTTAACCTACGTCTATGAGACAGTAAAGGTTAAAAGTTGAAAGTTTTTCTTACAATTTCTTATCCTTGACCAACAGGAAATAGAAAAAAGAATTTACGAAGCTAGTTGTAATAAGACATTTAGGAGTGGACCATACACTATTGCCTTGTGTTCCAGCATTAAAATTGTTTATTAACTTTGTGACCTTAGTTTGCTGCCAACTTTCTCGGCGCACGGCCCCCCCCAAAGTGGAGTCAGTTTTGAACGTATTTCAAAATTCTTAAATATAATGTGGAGGACAAGGACGGCGGTAAGGGGTGATGTGGAGGCCGTTTTTAACCTACGTCTATGAGACAGTAAAGGTTAAAAGTTGAAAGTTTTTCTTACAATTTCTCATCCCTGACCAACAGAGAATAGAAAAAAGAATTTATGAAGCTAGTTGTAGTAAGACATCTAGGAATGGACCATACACTATTACCTTGTGTTTCTCCATTAAAGTTGTTTATTAACTTTGTGACCTTAGTTTGCTGCCATCTTTCTTGGTGTACGGCCACTCCCCAAAGTGGAGTCAGTTTTGAACACATTTCAAATTTCTTAAATACATTTTGAAGGACAGGGACAGCTGTAAGGGGTGATGTGGAGCCCGTTTTTAACCTACGTCTATGAGACAGTAAAGGTTAAAAGTTGAAAGTTTTTCTTACAATTTCTCATCCCTGACTTACAGGGAATAGAAAAAAGAATTTACGAAGCTAGTTCTAGTGAGACATTCAGGATTGGACCATACACTATTGCCTTGTGTTCCAGCATTAAAATTGTTTATTAACTTTATGACCTTAGTTTGCTGCCATCTTTCTCCGTGTACGCCCCCCCCCAAAGTGGAGTCAGTTTTGAACATATTTCAAAATTCTTAAATACAATATGGAGGACAGGGACGGCTGTAAGGGGTGAAGTGGAGGCCGTTTTTAACCCACGTCTATGAGACAGTAAAGGTTAAAAGTTGAAAGTTTTTCTTACAATTTCTTATAGCTGACCAACAGAGAATTGAAAAAATAATTTACAAAGCTAGTTGAAGTAAGACATTTAGGATTGGAGCATACACTATTGCCTTGTGTTCCAGCATTAAAATTGTTTATTAACTTTGTGACCTTAGTTTGCTGCCATCTTTCTTGGCGTACGGCCACTCCCCAAAGTAAAGTCAGTTTTGAACACATTTCAAAATTCTTAAAAACAATGTGGAGGACAGGAACGGCTGTAAGGGGTGTTGTGGAGGCCGTTTTTAACCTACGTCTATGAGACAGTAAAGGTTAAAAGTTGAAAGTTTTTCTTACAATCTCTTATCCCTGACCAACAGAGAATAGAAAAAAGAATTTACGAAGCTAGTTATAGTAAGACATCCAGCACTAAAATTGATTATTAACTTTGTGACCTTAGTTTGATGCCATCTTTCTCGGCATACGCCCCCCCCCCCAAAGTGGAGTTAGTTTTGAACATATTTAAAAATTCTTAAATACTATGTGGAGGACACGGACGGCTGAAAGGGGTGATGTGGAGGCCGTTTTTAACCTACGTCTATGAGACAGTAAAGGTTAAAAGTTGAAAGTTTTTCTTACAATTTCTTATCCTTGACCAACAGGAAATAGAAAAAAGAATTTACGAAGCTAGTTCTAGTGAGACATTCAGGATTGGACCATACACTATTGCCTTGTGTTCCAGCATTAAAATTGTTTATTAACTTTATGACCTTAGTTTGCTGCCATCTTTCTCCGTGTACGGCCCCCCCCCAAAGTGGAGTCAGTTTTGAACATATTTCAAAATTCTTAAATACAATATGGAGGACAGGGACGGCTGTAAGGTGTGAAGTGGAGGCCGTTTTTAACCCACGTCTATGAGACAGTAAAGGTTAAAAGTTGAAAGTTTTTCTTACAATTTCTTATAGCTGACCAACAGAGAATTGAAAAAAGAATTTAAAAAGCTAGTTTAAGTAAGACATTTAGGATTGGAGCATACACTATTGCCTTGTGTTCCAGCATTAAAATTGTTTATTAACTTTGTGACCTTAGTTTGCTGCCATCTTTCTTGGCGTACGGCCACTCCCCAAAGTAGAGTCAGTTTTGAACACATTTCAAAATTCTTAAAAACAATGTGGAGGACAGGAACGGCTGTAAGGGGTGTTGTGGAGGCCGTTTTTAACCTACGTCTATGAGACAGTAAAGGTTAAAAGTTGAAAGTTTTTCTTACAATCTCTTATCCCTGACCAACAGAGAATAGAAAAAAGAATTTACGAAGGTAGTTGTAGTAAGACATCCAGCATTAAAATTGATTATTAACTTTTTGACCTTAGTTTGCTGCCATCTTTCTCGGCGTACGCCCCCCCCCCCCCCCCCAAAGTGGAGTCAGTTTTGAACATATTTCAACATTCTTAAATACAATGTGGAGCACAGGGACGGCTGTAAGGGGTGATGTGAAGGCCATTTTTAACCTACGTCTATGACCAAAGCAGGGCCAGCTTTAGCAGGTGCGCGCTGAGCCCACACCCAGGTCGCAGACCTCTAGAAGAGTGTGAAGTCCAAAAAGATAAGGACCTCTTTTTCTTCCCATACTTCAATATCCTTTTGTTCTCAAGTACCATAAAGTGTAAAGCTTGGTATAAAGCAGATATGTAGGGTGGAAAATGCACTCAATAATGACATTCTGGCTGTTATAAAGCATGTTTAGGCATATCTGATCTGGTGGGGGCATTACCCAAGATCTGTATCTTCAGTGTCATGGACCATCAGAAGCAAAGATGTTACAGCACTTTGCAACCAATCACTAGATCCTAAAAGCATGTTATTTTCCATTACTTTTTTAAATACATTTTTGAGGTAAAATATAAAAAGTGAATAAAATACAAGAGCAAAAGTTTCAACAAAGTCCTGCTTTAGCTTGAGACATATTAAGCTAAAGCGCGGGTGCCGCGATTGCTTCAAAAGTAAATCAATAGAAAAACAAACATTTGCAATGAATTAGGTCTCTCATTACTGAATATTTGAGCTATTGGTGTTGCATTATTATTACCAATGCTAATAGCTCAAACTTTCAGTAATGCTAGACCTTTTTTCTATATTGCTTTGCAAATGCTTGTTTTTATTGAAATGCCTGGTTGTATGGGCAGGCCTTGACCCTTGGAGTTCATAGTCAGACTCGTCTGGTTGCTGGTGAGCCATCCACCAGCCTGCAGCTAGGCTGAGCCTGACTTTTCAGTAATTGTCAAGGGATACAAATAGCTGTAAAATAACTGGGGATTAATAAACTTGCTGGAGAGTTGTGTGTTTCCTCTTGTCACAGCTTTGCCTCGTTATTAAGAAGTGCAGAGCTTTAATGGGGTTGCTGCAAAGCACCACTTGTAGGGTTTGCTACCTTTCCTAGGGGAAGCATTCTGTCCATATCTCGTTTCATAACCTGTAAAGGTCTGGCCATGATGATTATAACTTCAGATGTATTGCATTATAAAAGTAAAGTTCATTTTCAACATGGCTTTTTATCTCTCTGTTCCAGTTATCAGTCAGGCATGATTAAGCAGCTATAGAACACATTTTAAAGTGCTTTCTTGTTATATTTACTTTTGAAAAAGTATATGCTGATGAGAGTTAAAAATATTGTCTTTTCATGATTTTGCTACTTTTTTCTACTGGCTGGGACCTTAAAATGCTGCTCATGCTGGCAAAACCCCAAACAGCTGGCAAAACCCCAAACAGCTGCCAAACCCCCAAACAGCTGGCAACCCTACTTGTAACATGCAGACCCCAGATTTGTAATTCGCATAGATCGCTCAGTGTGTTACTTCGTTTGTTACAGAGATCCATTAGTTACTTGTAGTTAATAAGTTAAAATCCTTCTAATATAGCACAGTGAGCTATCAACCGGCATCAAGGAGATGCATGCAATCTGAAAGGCGCGGCGTTATAACTTTTAGGTGTTATTTTCAAGCTTATGTTACTCCCAGGTTGCTAAAAAGGGCTCCTTTGGGTAGCAATAACTTCTAATTTGCAAAGGCAGCCACTGCATTATGTTTAAAACCCCCACTTTGTGTTTCTCCAGACCAACTGCTCTTAGCCAGTGCTTCATCTGAGCCAGTGGTTGCCAGTGGGGTCCATCCACACACATTTTTGGGGACTGTCACTTATTTTTCCTAATCAGTTCTTGACTGTGGACAAGAGAGAGAAAAACACATAAACTGGACAGAAGGAGAAAGAGATAAAAACTTTCACAAAGGAAGAAAGTACAGGCCTGATAAACATGAAATAAGGAGGCAGCCGTGTCTGATAGTGGATTAAAGAGGCCTGAGGTGAATGTCAAAGTATGCAGCCTCTATATTTGGGGTGACAATTTTTAACAACACTTCTGGAGCAAAGCTTTGAACACCTACACTCATTCTTTTAAAAATCAAGCACTGCTCTCAACATATACCATTACTCATTTCATTATGTAAAAACACAAGGTACATTGGTTGATGCACTTGTATGATTTATTGTCTCTGTATAATATGTTTGTGAGATGTAAAGCACTCTGACACTTTACATTAGGATGAATTGAACTGTAAAATAAGTTGAATAAAAAATAAGTTAGTAAATGGTATTTATATCATTACTCATTCCGGCAGGAGGGCGTGGCTTGGAGGCCGATGGAGCTGGCTGCGTGAGCGCTGAGCTCCGGGTCGGTCCCCAGAGAGTCCTGAAATAAAGAGACCCTAGCTGCCCGCCAGCGGTGCCAGGAATCGTTGATGCAGGGGTCCCAGCCCGGGGGCCTGCCCGGTGATCAGGGGGGCGTTCTGTAGGAGCCCCGGGACTGCCGAGCGACCAGAGGCAGACGACAAGGAGAAGGCACAAAATGGCGGCGGGCCGCCGAGGAGCATCTGGGCTTCCGCCGGCGGCACTATAAAGCTGCCGAGCGCCCAGGAGTACCACTACCAGGGCTGGAGAGGAGCGGCACCCAGGCACCGAGCAAGCGGCGAGGAGTAGTGGCACCCGTGCAGAGCGCGCTCGGGGTGATCCTACGCCGCAACAGATCGGCGGTGATGAGCGGGGAGAGCACTGGGGCGGAGGCCTACAGGCTCGGAGTGTTCGGCGGCCTGGAGAACTGGCTGAGGCCCCCCCGCGGCCACACGAAGGTCAGAAGGAGTGGCACTGGGGAGCGGAGAGCAGAGGGGACCCTTCCGCCTACCTGCCTGTCCCGGTGAATGGGGCGTGGTCTGTCCAGCGGCCCTTGGCTGCGGAGGCGGTCGTGAGGCGGGGGGCGGTGGTGGCCTGCAAGCTGGGGCGGAGGCGGGTGAGGGCGCAGGCTGGGAGCTGGAGCCTGGCTGAGCGCGGGAGAGGAGCGATTGCCTGGAGGTCGCCATAGGAAGGGCCCCGGTCTCTACACGAGCATCAGCTGGAGGGGGGGCCCTGTGACCCGGAACACTCTGGATGGCGGCACACGGTAGATAGCGGAGGGGGGGCCACCACTATTGCCTGTTGAGGACGGACTGGCGTACAGGGCAATAATAAACCAGGCGCACGCAGCTAATGTGCTGCAGGGGAGGAAGCACCACCGGTGGCACTTATTGACTGGAGCAGGAAAGGCTGGTGTGAAGTGGACTACTCTGGGCACCAGGGGGTGGCCATCATTGGCAGGCACTGCACTCGGGCACTAGTGAGGCCAAAGAGAGAAGCGGGGATAATCTGGGAGCCTGAGCGCCAGTGGCGAGCACACTAACACTATGCTACTGTCCCGAGCCACGGATAATGGGGAAGCCAAGAGGAAACCATGGCTGGGCAGCCCAGCAGCCGGAGGGCGACCAGCAGTCCCAAGGTGACTTGTAGGGAGCGGAGGAGGCCCAGGACCCGCAGTTGCAATGACAGTTTGATCGTATTTTAGAGGCGATCACGGAATCACGGAGGGCACTGCAACAGGACATTGCGCAAGTAGCGACGGGGCTGGGACTATTGGGGGCAGATCACTCTAAGCTGGTGGACAGGGTGAAGCAAGTGGAAGTGATATTATAGGAGGTGGCACCATCCCAAAAGGTATTGGAGAGTAAGATGGTGGATGCTCTGGACCGCATTCAAGTGCTGGAGAAGCGTGCAGAGGATACAGAAAGACGCAATAGGCAAAACAACATTTGCGCGGTGGGGCTGCCTGAAAAAGTGGAGGGGTCTGATAGGGCGCAGTATCTGGAGCTGTGGTTGCGGACAGTGGTAGCGATGGAGGGTCTGTCTTCCTTTTTCATGCTGGAACGAGCACATAGGGTGTCTGCAAAGCCCCCACAGCCGGGACGTCCCCCTCGCCCGGTGGTAGCTAGACTCTTACATTACAAGGACAGGAATTTGCTGCTCCAGAGGGCGCGGACGGATGGGCCATATGAGGTTGATAATGGTAGAGTGACTATATTCCCGGATTATACACTGGAGATCCAGCGCCGTCGTACTTCATTCCTCTCAGTGAAAAGAGAGCTGCGTTCGGAAGGCATTCAGTACTCGTTATTGTTCCCTGCGAAATTGAAAATTATGCTTGATGGTAAAACTCACTTCCATGATTCCCCGGAGGACGCCTGGGCGTGGCTGTAAACTCACAGATCTGGCGCAGATCGGACGGAGCGACGATTGCAAGAGCTCTCTAAAGGACTGCCCCAGCGTAAATCGCAGCGCCTTCGACGTAGGCGACCGAAATTGCAGAAACCGTTGCAAGCTCAAACTGATCTAGGGAGACAGGATGCGCTGGAGGCAGTATTAGCGCTGACTACCAGTCAGGCATTGCAGTCGCCGGAGAGTAAAGACACAGAGAGAGACAAGACACAGTCGGACACAGAGGCGTCGGAGGTTGGAAGTGTTCGGATGCCGCAGGTTACCTCGGCCACAGCAGATGAACTCATGGATGAGTGATGGTTCAAATTTACGGGTGCTGGGGCTGGAGGGTGGCAGAGTGGGTTGCAAATGGGCCTGTATGATGCTGTGACAGAGAGCTGGTGTTGGATGACGAATGGAGAGGGTAGGCTGGGCAGCGGCCCGAGGCGGGGTAAGACCTCATACTATGATGTTTTGTTAACTTGATGACTGGCGCACGGGTGGGGTAGCTGGTGGGGACTTATGAGGGGACCTCAACGGAGTTAATACATGAGCGAGAGCGGTCACCCGTCGGCACCAGTTCCCCCCATAGTCCTTAAGGCATGCCTGCGGTTGCTACCACTGGGCTTAGGTGTGCGGTGTGTGTTGGTCTGGTTTGGATGGGGACTAATAGTTTTGTTTTAGGACCTGTTCTTGGTAGGGTGGGGGGTGGGGTTGTTGGGGGTTGAGTTGGGTTCTGGGGGGTCACTGGTGTTTTGGGCAATGTCAGTGGAAGGAGGAAGACATTGAACTGTGATAATGGGGCAGTACCTGATTTGAAATGTATTACTTGGAATGTGCGGGACTACATACGATGACCAGGCGCCACAAGGTTCATGCATATTTGGTCAGGAGGGGGGTGCACATAGCATTGCTCCAGGAAACACACCTAACGAAGGCAGAGGGCTTAGCGCTCAGCGTAGATGGAGGGGCCAGATTTTTAGCACAGCTTATTCAGTGTTTGCGAGGGGGCGCTGATTTGGGTCAGGGCGGGGGTCCACTTCCAGATGCTTTAACACATGATAGACGGTGAGGGCAGATTTGATGCAGTAGAACGGCGGCTATATGGCAGGGAGGTAACCTTATGTAGTATTTATGCTCTGATCTTTGGACTGGGTAAGAGTGGTCTGCTTAATTCAGACACTCTGTTCATCACCACCCCCTTTTCTGAATCTTTTTTGTCCACCATAAGCGTGGAAGGGTATACTCAGATGTGAGTCCCTAGCTCATTGCACCATCAGGATTCAAGCAAGCCGGGCCGAAGACGGCTGAAATGCCAGAAACCGGTCCCCGGTAGCTTGTTTCCTTCCCAGTATACGAATTGGCTTGGTAGTTTGGTCTGCCCTGTTCCCATGATGCACTGGGCCAGGGTCAGACTAATTTGCATATAGCCAAGTTCTTAGCTGGGATGGTGCAGTGAGCTAAAAAACGGTGATGGATCAAGCCCTGATCTTTGGACTGGGTAAGAGTGGTCTGCTTAATTCAGACACTCTGTTCATCACCACCCCCTTTTCTGAATCATTTTTGTCCACCATAAGCGTGGAAGGGTATACTCAGATGTGAGTCCCTAGTTCATTGCACCATCAGGATTCAAGCAAGCCGGGCCGAAGACGGCTGAAATGCCAGAAACCGGTCCCCGGTAGCTTGTTTCCTTCCCAGTATAAGAATTGGCTTGGTAGTTTGGTCTGCCCTGTTCCCATGATGCACTGGGCCAGGGTCAGACTAATTTGCCTATAGCCAAGTTCTGAGCTGGGATGGTGCAATGAGCTAAAAAACGGTGATGGATCAAGCCCTGATCTTTGGACTGGGTAAGAGTGGTCTGCTTAATTCAGACACTCTGTTCATCACCACCCTCTTTTCTGAATCATTTTTGTCCACCATAAGCGTGGAAGGGTATACTCAGATGTGAGTCCCTAGCTCATTGCACCATCAGGATTCAAGCAAGCCGGGCCGAAGTCGGCTGAAATGCCAGAAACCGGTCCCCGGTAGCTTGTTTCCTTCCCAGTATAAGAATTGGCTTGGTAGTTTGGTCTGCCCTGTTCCCATGATGCACTGGGCCAGGGTCAGACTAATTTGCATATAGCCAAGTTCTGAGCTGGGATGGTGCAGTGAGCTAAAAAACGGTGATGAATCAAGCCCTGATCTTTGGACTGGCTAAGAGTGGTCTGCTTAATTCAGACCCTCTGTTTATCACCACCCCCTTTTCTGAATCATTTTTGTCCACCATAAGCGTGGAAGGGTATACTCAGATGTGAGTCCCTAGCTCATTGCACCATCAGGATTCAAGCAAGCCGGGCCGAAGACAGCTGAAATGCCAGAAACCGGTCCCCGGTAGCTTGTTTCCTTCCCAGTATAAGAATTGGCTTGGTAGTTTGGTCTGCCCTGTTCCCATGATGCACTGGACCAGGGTCAGACTAATTTGCATATAGCCAAGTTCTGAGCTGGGATGGTGCAGTGAGCTAAAAAACGGTGATGGATCAAGCCCTGATCTTTGGACTGGGTAAGAGTGGTCTGCTTAATTCAGACACTCTGTTCATCACCACCCCCTTTTCTGAATCATTTTTGTCCACCATAAGCGTGGAAGGGTATACTCAGATGTGAGTCCCTAGCTCATTGCACCATCAGGATTCAAGCAAGCCGGGCCGAAGACGGCTGAAATGCCAGAAACCGGTCCCCGGTAGCTTGTTTCCTTCCCAGTATAAGAATTGGCTTGGTAGTTTGGTCTGCCCTGTTCCCATGATGCACTGGACCAGGGTCAGACTAATTTGCATATAGCCAAGTTCTGAGCTGGGATGGTGCAGTGAGCTAAAAAACGGTGATGGATCAAGCCCTGATCTTTGGACTGGGTAAGAGTGGTCTGCTTAATTCAGACACTCTGTTCATCACCACCCCCTTTTCTGAATCTTTTTTGTCCACCATAAGCGTGGAAGGGTATACTCAGATGTGAGTCCCTAGCTCATTGCACCATCAGGATTCAAGCAAGCCGGGCCGAAGACGGCTGAAATGCCAGAAACCGGTCCCCGGTAGCTTGTTTCCTTCCCAGTATAAGAATTGGCTTGGTAGTTTGGTCTGCCCTGTTCCCATGATGCACTGGGCCAGGGTCAGACTAATTTGCATGTAGCCAAGTTCTGAGCTGGGATGGTGCAGTGAGCTAAAAAACGGTGATGGATCAAGCCCTGATCTTTGGACTGGCTAAGAGTGGTCTGCTTAATTCAGACCCTCTGTTCATCACCACCCCCTTTTCTGAATCATTTTTGTCCACCATAAGCGTGGAAGGGTATACTCAGATGTGAGTCCCTAGCTCATTGCACCATCAGGATTCAAGCAAGCCGGGCCGAAGACGGCTGAAATGCCAGAAACCGGTCCCCGGTAGCTTGTTTCCTTCCCAGTATAAGAATTGGCTTGGTAGTTTGGTCTGCCCTGTTCCCATGATGCACTGGGCCAGGGTCAGACTAATTTGCATATAGCCAAGTTCTGAGCTGGATGGTGCAGTGAGCTAAAAAACGGTGATGGATCAAGCCCTGATCTTTGGACTGGGTAGGAGTGTTCTGCTTAGTTCAGATACTCTGTCCATCACCACCCCCTTTTCTGAATCACTAGAATGTAACTGTCAGGATGTGTTTGCCAAAAACAGCCACTGTTAGCTCCTCCCAATTGTTGACTGTGCATTTTCTGTATGACCATATGTGTACCTAAAACCAGCATTTTATACTTGTACCGCCTTCATTTGAGCCCCTGTGGGGGTATAAAAGGACCAAGCTCCTTCCATTCAGGGTGCTACTTCATACATTACCAAAGGGTGCTGTGTGAATGTAGTTCCACCTCATGAGGTTTAATAAACTTTGTACTTTCTATTTCATTTTCTGTGCCAACTTCTATTTTATGTTCTGAGGACTCTGTGCAGAGAAGGGAGAACCCCTAGCACTGGTAGGCCTTGCTGAGGCCCACCACCACATATTGGCGCTTCCAACGTGGGGCTCATCGGTGATTTGGATGCCCGAAGGAGTGGTCGAGATGAAGGATTGGAATCTCGCTTTGGATGCAATCGCTGCTTGAGGCGCCCCTAGTCTTAGCAACCACTTCGTTTTTCCTTTTTTTCTGATCTGACCATCCAGGTGGCGCCGTCCTCGACTGAGATCTCTTCTGTTGATTCGCCGTGCAGTGAACATTTGGTCGATTTGAGAACTTGGCAGTTGGAACCTGGACACCTTTTGATTGGTAAGAGCCGTTCTGCAGCACTTGCTGTTGGTTTTTTGATGCCTTTGATTGGTAAGGTAGTTTAGTAACACTCACTGCATCCTTTTGGCAATTATTAGTATTTGATTGATAATTATATATGCATTGCAATTCATATAGGCAGGTAATGAGGAGATTTTTCTCTATTTGAATTTGTTTGAACGACGCAACATACGAAGAGTACCTTAAGCGCTACTTTGATTATAATACTGCATATTCTGCACTATTTTTGGCATGCCTGTTTCCAGCACACTTCGTAGGATGTGTTGCTTTTGTAGTGGTACCAGTTTGAAACTCGAAGAAGCACAACCGGCCCTCCCAGAGGGGACCCCTAATAGGTACATGTATATTAAGTATGGTATTTCTTCCATAATGTACAGCACGTTATGGAATAAATACACTCGTACGGATCCTGAGTTGCGCTGGCCTATGAATGGGTTATTTGATTTGCGAAAGATTCAGTATGTGGAGCAACGAATGTTTAAGCGAAAGGCTAGGCAGGATATGTTTGACTGTGTGCGAATGTGGGAGAAAGAAGTGCGTGAGCGAATGAAGCGTGAGCAAGCCTTGATTGAAAAAGAACAATGTAAGACCATTCATGTGAAAGCATTGGAAATGAAAAATAGGGAACTTATAGAGAGAGAAGATAGGGAGCATCATGTACAGGTAAATGGCCAATACGCTGTTCGTAGACCTCTTTATCCTATTCTTAATAAACCCCAAGATGATTCTCTCTTATTAGATCGTTGTCCACCTCCGTATACTCTTCCTTCTGCTCCTTATGAGTCAAATGAGGACTCTCCTACAGACCAGGACAAAGCTAGAGAAACTCGCTCGATGTTATCTGCTGAACGTGCGTCTCAGATTAGATCTAATGCGAGTAAAGCCATTCGTAGTACTGCCACTGCTTCTGAACTTTTAGATAGTAAAAAAGGTTGGCAGGAAAGGGAGCAAATATATTTTACCGATACATTTGCCGCAGAAGTTATCGAACGGTTTAGAAAATATTCTGCAAAAATGGAGCCCGATGATGTAGCTTGGTTGAAGTGCGTGTTGAAGCAGCACGTTTGCCAGAGGAGAAAAAGGCAGCAGATGCAGCTGCACAAACATCCCAAATCAGCATGGCACGAACTTCTGCTCCTGAAACAGATAAGAATGTTGTAATTAATGTGAAACCCATGAGGGAAGCCGCACCTTTATATGTTCCTCCTAAAGGAACGGGTACAAGTGATGATAAGACTTCTATTGATGCAAAAGGTTATTTTATTTATAATTGGGTTTACACTCCTTGGAATAGAGCAGATGTTATGGCCCTTAAAAATGCATTGCCTGATTCGCGAAAGAATCCAGCAGCCTTTTATGAGGAAGTTGAGAGTGCCATTAGCTCTTGTGCTATGACTTTGCCTGATATTGATTTGTTTTTTGGATTAATATTACCACCTGATATGTGGAGAATTGTGCGTAAAATTGATGATCGTGCAACATATGGAGCATCGTGGAAAGATTTAGAGCAGTCAGATGAAGATAGAGAACCTGCACAGAAACCAGTCCAGTTAATTCTAGATCTCCCTACAGCTATATTAGTTAAGTTAAAAACGATTATTTCCCCTAAAAAGATAGATTGGACTGTATTAGCGTTGTGTAAGCAAAAGGCAGACAAATCGGTTTCAGATTTCTTTACACGCTTTGAGGAATAGCTAGTCGCCTGAAGGCCAGTGAGAGTTCATGGACTACCTCTTCTCCGGTTTCTCTCCTAACTATGGCTCAGTATTATGAATGACAAGAATTAGAAGCAAAAAGTAATGAGGATGAAAAGACTAAAGAGTTGAAAACGAAGGTTATGTTGGCCCAAGCTTATGGTCCGCTTTCTAGAGGAAATGATAGAGGTGGATATGAATCTTATGGTTTGTCCTTTCCGTCCTAAACTCATTTGAATTTGTTTGGTGATCAGTGTGCATACTGCAAGAAATTTGGACATTGGCTTTCTGATTGTCCAGTACTGCGTGCTCAGCAGTGTCCACGTGGTCGGGGACAAATGAGAAATCAGTCAGGATATTCAGGGCCTAGAGGAAGCACGAATGATCGTGCTATGTTTGATGCTAATACACAGGGCAGGATGGATTTAACACTTTTGATAGAAGGAACCAATATCAAATGTCCGACTATGTGCCGTCTGATTTATGAGATTCTGCTTATGCATATGATTGCCTAGGATGGGGAAAGGAATCAGTTGAAGTTCCAGTAGATCAGAGGGGTCCCTATGTTACAGCACATGTTTTGGGTTCTACAGGTCAGTTTCTGGTTGATACAGGAGCTACTCGTAGAGCCTTGTCTAAACAACTGGTTCCTAGGACTCACCTGTCTGGCTCAACGATTACATCGATAGGTTTCGATGGAACACCTTCCCTTAGCCCACTGTCGCAACCACTTGCATTCCATGTTGATAAGTTTATTGCTCCATGTCAGTTTTTGCTCTCTCCAAACACACCAGATAATATTGTGGTTCTTGATATGCTCAAATATTTCAGGGCTACGATACGATGTTCTTCGGAAGGAGTACGGGTTAATTTGAATGACAACTACCCTGTGATTGAGAGATCCTGTATTGTTAAAGGGGACAATGCATTATCTTCACTCCCTAGTACTTTGTGGGCTACTTCAGACACCGATGTAGGGCAAATGGTTATTCCGCCAGTGCATATTAGTGTCAAGGAGGGTGCTTCTTCGCCAAGACTGCCTCAGTATAAAATTTCTAGAGAAGGAGAAGAAGCACTTACACGCATTGTTCATGATTTGATTAAAGTGGGGGTTGTGGAAGAAGTTCCTAACAATGTTTGCAATAGTTAGATTCTTCCCATTTTGAAAAAAGATACTGACACCAGGATTTATAGATTCATCATTGAATTAAGAGAAGTCAACAAGATTGTAGTACCGCAATACCCTGTATTTCTGACATAACGACATTACTTACCCTGGTCCCTCCAACAGCAACTACATTTTCTGTAATCAATCCTCAAGGGTACACTGAGAGTCCGAATATTTATAGTCAAACCTTAAAACGACAACTCAATTTCTTTACTTTGTCTGAAGGAGTGGCTCTCAGACAATATCTTGTTGGCAGCTGATATGCCTGAGCAGTGTGAAAAATGTACTGTCTTTGCTTTCTTTTCTTGCTACACACTATCATAAAGTATCACGAACAAATTGCAATATTGTAGACTGAAGGTAACCTACTTAGGTCACCTTCTGTCTAAGGAGGGGCGTGCATTGACACCAGATCACATTCAAGCAATTTTTGACAGCCCAGTACCTTCCACACAGAAAGATGTCCGTGCGTTCATTGGTTTGATTTTGTTTTGTAGGCAATGGATATTGGTCTTTTCACACATTGTTAAACCCCTGATAGCGCTTTTGACTAAAAACACTCCGATCCCCCTTCCATGGACAGATGAATGCCAAAACGCTTTTCGTCAGTTAAGATAAGCTCTTTGCTCTGCACCAGTGTTAGGCACACCAGATTACACGAAGGCTTTTACACTCTATGTACACAAGAAAGATGGTTGTGTTTCAGAAATGCCCTCTTCATGGACAGTTCAATTTCTTTTTTTTAAAGTTTAATAGAGTGCGAACTCGACCTGAGGTATTGGGGAGCTTTACATGAGCACCTGTTACATTACACAAGGTCACATTTATTTTGGTAGGCACGGGAAGATTAAGTGATTTGCTCAGAATCACAGGATGTTGAGCCGATGCAGAGACTCGACCCTGGTTCCTCATTTCAAGTCACAGCTCTGGCTGTAGAGGCAGTTTTGGCGCCTTTGGGACTGATGGATGAAAACACCCCTTTTTTCAGCAGTCACTTATAGTGCTACGGTTTATTTTTATTTCCCTTTGTAGTTATCCAGTGCTTCACTGGTGTTTTTTGGTGCAAATGCCATTATGTGTACTTTTTCTCTATTTCATCTTCTAACAGTCCTCCTTTTGCATTTGGTTCATTCATGTTTTGCTTCCATAATTTTGTCAGGATAACCCTGTAAATGAAATTTGTTGCACATTCTATTTTTGCTTCCTTTTAAATTAATTTTGGTCTTAAACAACCCTTGTAAGTCTCCGCTACAGACAGCTTTAGCAATGTGTTAGCAGGCCCTTTTGATTCCAATACACAAGGTAAACTTAGAGTTGGCTTTGGCTCCGCCCCATGCTCATAACGGGATTTCTGGATTGTCTATCTCAGGCTGCTGCTCTTGATTGGATGGCTGTCTTCCCTATTTTTTTGTTTGTCTCGTCCAGGAGCATCTCAGTCTCTACAGTTCAGACAAATGAGCTGTGTGTGTTCACTGCTCAGGTCACTCAGGGACCTTCTTCCTATTGCAGGATTGTATGACATTGAACTTCAATCAATCAATCAGTAGATTTGTAGAGCGCTACTTGTCACCCATGAGCATATTCAGGCACTGAGCCCTCAATATCCCATTCTGCTTATCTTCAAATGCTTGTTTCCTTTTTGCTTTATAAATCCCAGTACTTGGCTATGTGTCCCCTTCTTTTGTGCCTCGTTGCACCTTCTACTGCTCTCGCTCTGGTATCGGAGGCACACTGGCGTAATGGAAATTGAGGGGCCTTCCTGCAAGGTATGTAGAGGGGCCCCCTCCGGGCTCAATTAGGAGCTCTATGGACAGAGTGCAGTGCCAAGGGGGCCCCCTGGAGCTTCAGGCCCCCCCCGCACCCGGTGGGCTGCGGGGGACTGTGTTACGCCCCTGCGGAGGCAGCTTGTTACTGCCAGCCTTGATCGGGGTTACTGCCTCTGATTTCCATCCTCCCGCCCTACTCTGGAACATGGAAAAGAAATGAGACAGTGAAACACCTATATGTGACAGTGTCCTTTCCAGTAACCTGTGTTTCACAGGAGGCTGTGGCTCTGGTGCAAAGATACCAATGGCTGCCTGATTTCTGTTTTCTGGGTATGGGTGAAATTTAAATTCCATCTGCATAAATTGCACCGTTTCACACACCAGGAGGGTAGGGAGGGCTGGGTGCATAGGACAGAGTTTAGTTAAGCTTGTTAATTGCAAATGTATACTTGTTTTTATTAATATTATCTATGTAATATTTCCTTTTTGTTTTACGACCTTTCGCATTCATAGCTGCTATCCGGTAAATATTTGTAGCTCAGGTTTGTTACAATGTTTGGACACTGTGCAGTAGAGCAGTACAGTACTTCTGTTGAGGCTGTAACAACACAAATGACCTTTCAGTTTCAACATTTGCACATGATCTGCTGTCAAGGTTCTCACTAAAGTATGTTAAAAAAAAATTTGCACCGTTTCAGTCATTTTGCATTAGCATACAGCGCAAAATTACAGATTTGCATTTTGTGTAATTACAAGTAATTTGGATTCATTTGACATTAAATATGTGAAAGCAAATTGCAATAATTTTGCATGTCTTTTCTTCTAACTGTCTTCACGCTGTACCGTGTGTTTTCCTTTCCCTCTCCTTGTTGAGAGTGAAATGATGCATTATCTGGTGATGCCATAATCAGACCTCACTTAAACGGTAATTTCATTAATACAGCAATTGGTTATTGTTCAACTAGAAAAACCTCTTACCTGTTTTTGGTGCTATAATGTTTCAAACATGTCTTATGAAAGTGAAATCCGACAGGCATTGCCATAACGCACTACACAAACACACACAGAGACAAAGGAGTGTGTGCGAACTGTAATCACATCCATTGTGCTAGAAGCGTGCAGGGGAGGATGTGGGCTGCAACCAGACTGTCATTTCACAGCTGATGTAGTATTTCACTATCAGGGCTTGCAAAACACACCAGTACATGTCCTACCTTTAACATACACAGCGCCCTGTCCATGGGACTGCCTTGGGCCTACCTTAGGGGGGCCGTACAAGTAATAAAAGGGAAGGATTGGGCCTGGTAAGTGGGTACACATGCCAGGTCGACATGGCAGATTAAAACTGCACTGACAGGCACTTCAGTGGCAGGCCTGAGACATGGTTACAAGGCTACTCACATGGGTGGCATAACCAGTGCTGTAGGCCCACTAGTAGTATTTGCTTTACAGGCAGCGGGCACACACAGTGCACTTTACTAGGGACAAAACAGTAAATCAAATATGTCAATCATGGATACCCAATCATAGTCACAATTTACATACAGAGCACTTGCACTTTAGCACTCATAAGCAGTGATAGAGTGCCCAGAGTACAAAAACCAGGAAAAATACATTCTAATATACAGTCAAAAATACAGGAGGTAGAGACAAAAAGATTGGGGAAACAATGCCAAGTATGGCAGGCCTTACACTGTGACTTCAGTAATATAACATTAGTGGCAGCACCTCCAGAAAATAGTTCCAGCACCATTGTCCACAAGGCTCATCCCCTTCTCTTAGGGACATCAGTATAGATTTATTAGGACGAGGTGTTTGAAACCAAACCCCATAGGTTTCAGTGAAGCCATTATGTAGCTGGGTAACTTGTAAGTGCCCTGTACAAACCTTAAGATGCCTTCTTGTTCACTTGCAATATCTGGTAATAGAACTAACAGCCACTTTTGTAATGACCCACAACAACTGACTCATTTCGGATGCCCTAAATATATGGATGGAAGACATCCACCAAA
This sequence comes from Lissotriton vulgaris, assembly GCF_964263255.1. NCBI lineage: Eukaryota > Metazoa > Chordata > Amphibia > Caudata > Salamandridae > Lissotriton > Lissotriton vulgaris. The sequence goes on along the minus strand of NC_141700.1, from coordinate 775,439,431 downwards.
AAAAAGTGGGTACTTCATTAAAACATGTGAAGGCATGGGCCTCATTCTGCAGGTCAAAGGACCCACTCATGATGGGGGCATACTTTAGATGGGATTTTAACATCCTCTGACCTGTTTAAAGTTCAAACACCTGCCTCCATCAGCTGGTTGGACCACTGTCTGGTCACATTCAATGTCAATAGATCTTACCAGAAAAATAAGAAGGATGTCCTCATAGCAAGTTCAATATTGAAAAGACTAGAACATCCAAGAAGGTTATATTATATCCACTGATACAACACAAAATATGTAATATACCTGTTGAAATGCCCATGTGGTCTGAAATATACAAGGAGGACCGAAAGAAAAATCAAAATAAGATTAAACAAACACAAGAGAAACATAAGGACCAAAAACTTGAAATCAACCATCGCTTCTCACTTTTTGTCACTCGTGACGTTTACTCTACAATCTTTCTTTAAATCACGTAAGCTGGTGTTGTTGAAGTCGGGCATCAAAGCATGCATTAGGTTTAAAAACGACTTTGGGTGCGAAGCAATATGAATCAGCGTGCTTTGAAGAAACGTGTCACTCGTTTTCGATTCTGATCGTGTTAATGTTTTTGAAAATTAGCGGGGCTAGCTTCTAAGTAACGTTTTCTAAAAATTAGATAAGATGGTATATGTAGTGTAGCGCCTCAGTTGTTGTGCGGTGGCGTGATGACGTAATCACGTGTCCGCCATTTTAGGTGCATTGAGTGCGCGCTGGAACACGGCTCAGACGTGTTTCCCGGCACTCTCCCGAGACCAGAATAAAGTAACCTATTCTCAAGCAACACGTGTCTTGTGCTTCCTGGGGGGAATAACTATCATCATTACAGTATTCACAACTTTGAAAGAACAGACTCTGCATATTAGGTGCAGCTTTATGCAAGTTGGAGCTTTCCAGTCCAATTGACAACATTGGTATCACACCCTTCGGGTGGACATTGTAAAAACCATTCAAAACAACTGTGCTGTCCCCAAATATTATTCTTTTTATGGGATTGGTCTTTTCGTTTTTCCAACACAGAAAAATGGTATAAAATTCGAATAAGACAAGACGAGACTGAGGTCTCCATTTCCATTACACAAGTAAGCATTCACGAATTGAACACCTAATTTTTCATTCTTTTATTGTTTTATTGACAATGACATGAGAGTCTTAAAATTGTTTATTTTTTGGATACTGTTTTACAGTGTTGCCCTTGGGGGCAAGTGTCACCGGATGGTGAATAAAAAGGAGATTAAAGCCTTACATAATGACAATGAGGTAAATGGCTTTGGGAAGAATATGGTTTGAATGGATTTTGTTCAAATGAATTGTTTTAGTTTTTAGTAATTTTACCAATTATCTTATTTGTTTTGCTTTTAGCTCTTTTTGTTCTGTGTCCTGAGGAGAATCCCGACAACTAAATTTAGTGTTCAAAACACATCGACTGGTTTACTATCCGACCACATAGGTGTTTATGCAAATAGGATACCACTTGTGCTCATCAAACATTCAGCTGTTTAGTTGTTATAAATATGAACCGAATCAATTAGATACACCATTTGGTCCTGGCCTCTGAAATAATTTGAAAGAGGATCAATATAGAAAACACTCAGAGGCATTGTTTTGTTTATGTAAAGTGTTGTTGATAATTATACAGAACCAGAGGTAAAGTGTATTGTACATGTTTGTATTGTGATATGATGTTTAATGTATAATGACTCGAATGGGATGAATGCACTGCTTATGCTTATTTTTTCTCTCTTTTAGTTCCTTAATTTAGTTGGTGCACTAGAAGGTAACGCCGAGGGTCCGACGGCGTTCAATATACTGCCAAAGTAGTGGGTCTAAAGGTACTCTAGAACCATCCCTTCGTAGGCACTCAGAGAAATTGTCTCCATGTCATAAGAAGACTTCCACTCTGTAGTTCAATTCATTCATTGATCATTTTATTTTGTAATCATTAGATGTGGTTCATATCATTTTCTTTTGTCATTTACATGATTATTGACATTTTCATCATATCAAACATTGCCATCTTGGTGTATCCAATGCATTTCGGGCATGCAGTAATATGCCCTTCGTCAGGGACAACGACACTGTCAAAAATAATAACGTTTTGTCAGAAATAAGGTCAATGCTATGATATGCATAAACAGTAACATTGTGGTAAAACGCGGTTTAAAGGGAAAGAAGGTAAGGTGAGGTAAGTGAACTCAAGAAAAAACGTGATAGCCTAAAACTGCATGCAATGTGCCTAGACGGTAAATCAAGGTATGGGTGATAAGTGTTTGTACAGACTCACATGTCTGGGGTTTCCAATGGTGAGGGAAACCTGTGAAAAGAACAAATGAAAGAACAAGGTTCTAGCATCTGCAAAACGTGTCCGCATTTAATCTTAGGTTCGCGCAAGCGGAGACGCTCGTCTCTGTTACTAACCTTAAATTCGGTGGGAATGCCGATTCCACACGGGTCCTCTCGTGGATACGAGCTGGTACATGGATCAGCCGTGTTTGTATTATTTTAAAAGAAAGTTCCGGTCATGTGACGAATGACGCGTCACATACATAGAAAAAAGACTACCAAACGAAAGCTTCATATATGATCGCGTGCAAACTGAATGTGCACGTTATTATAATGTTCTGGCCAGAACAAAAGATAAAAAATATAACTAAGTTAACAGTGATATTATAAAAAATAACACGAACATTCAATTAAAAAATAGGTTACCTCAGAAAATATATCGGGAAAAGTCGGGATTCGAACCATGAAGGTTCACATTAATGTTGTGAGGCATAAGTAACGGCAATAGGAAATGAAGATTATATGTGAGTGTAAGTGTCTGTTGGATATGTGAACAACACACAGTATCCACAAGATACAGTCTATTACGAGCAATTAATATAGATTTATAGATAGCATGCAAATTCTATTCTATCATTAAGCCCCATTGGTTTCTGGGTAGACAATTTTTGTATCCAATAGTTCTCTCTCATCAATAAGTATTTGTTGTTGTTTCTCCCTTCAATTTTTTGGACTGTTTCCAGGATTATGAATTTGATTTGCGAAACATTGTGACTTTCTTCTGTGAAATGCAGCGATAATGCTGATTTGGTGTTCTTTAGACGTATGTTGGATCTGTGCTCAGTTAACCGCACTTTGATGCGTCTCTCGGTTTTCCCCACGTAAATCTTGCCACATGGGCATCTGATTCCATAAATCAAATTGCTTGATTCACAGGTCGCATTCACTCTCAGTTTTATTGGGTAACCTTTGGAGGGATGGCTAATTGTGTTACCTCGAATCACACTATTACAATTCCCACAGTTTAAACAGGGTTTAGTTCCTGTAAATGATGTGTTATCCAGAGATTTCTGTTGTAGAATTTCTCCTAGATTCTTAGATCTAGTAAATGCAAAAATCGGAGGTTCTCTAAAAGATTGTTTAAAATCCGGCTCCATATTGAGGATTGTCCAATGTTTCATTATCGCCTGTTTGTACTTCTTGCTCGCAGTGGAGTATTTGGATACTACAACTGTTCTTGTCTGTTCGGGTTTGGTTTTGCTGGTTAGTAAATGTTTTCTTCCAATTTGATCAATCCTCTTTTTAGATTCATCTATTAGAGATTGTGGGTAACCTCTGGATGTAAATTTATTGGCCATTTCATCAAGTCTGATGTTAAGTGTGTTTTTGTCTGAAGTAATTCGTTTGACCCTGGCCATCTGTGAGAATGGTAGGTTTTTGATTAGGTTAGGTTGATGAAAACTTGAATATAGCAACATATTGTTTCGGTCTGTTGGTTTGACATATAGATCGGTCACAAATCCCTCAGTTGTTATGGTTACCTTTACATCTAGAAAATTAACAGACGTATCTGACATAACCCATGTTAGTTGTATTCTTTGGTCATGCTCATTGAATTTAGTTAGTTCCATCTGTAGTTTCTCTTGTGTGTTTGTCCATACGATGAAGTAGTCGTCAATGTATCTGATCAATAGTTTCAAGTTTTTCGTCCATTCATTATTGGAGAATATGTGTCGGTTTTCATACCACTGCATGAAAATGTTCGCATACACAGGGGCTGCTGAATTGCCCATAGCCATGCCTGACAGTTGTTGGTACGATGCCCATATCATGGGGGATGCTAGTATATAAGCTGCAAACATCAGCTGTACATAGTATTACTTTTTCTGTTGGATCCAACTGAAGTTGTTCAAAATGTCAGTTGTAGTGGTCGGTATGAACGATGTTCCTTTTTGTAATACGCAAAAACATTAAAAAATATCATTGAAGGCTCATTACAACAAGGTATTATTCTAGAAAGAACAAAAAACTTCTTACTGATTTCTGATCCAAAAAGTCCTACACTACGAATGCAACCCAAGATACACAAAAACATCAATGACCCACCAATGCGACCAATTGTATCCACGAGAGGGAGCCTGCATGAACCAGTTGGTCAACTTATTGACCGATATCTTCAACCTATAGTACAGTCAATGCGTACTTATGTCAAAGACACATCTCAATTCTTACAAATTCTTGAACAACTTCAGTTGGATCCAACAGAAAAAGTAATACTATGTACAGCTGATGTTTGCAGCTTATATACTAGCATCCCCCATGATATGGGCATCGAAGCGATGGAAGCAGCCCTTTTGAACTCAGAATTAGATCATGATTTTCAAACCTTCTTGATGGAACTGATGTATTTCATTTTATACCATAGCTATTTCAAAGTTGAAGAATCATGGTACCAACAACTGTCAGGCATGGCTATGGGCAATTCAGCAGCCCCTGTGTATGCGAACATTTTCATGCAGTGGTATGAAAACCGACACATATTCTCCAATAATGAATGGACGAAAAACTTGAAACTATTGATCAGATACATTGACGACTACTTCATCGTATGGACAAACACACAAGAGAAACTACAGATGGAACTAACTAAATTCAATGAGCATGACCAAAGAATACAACTAACATGGGTTATGTCAGATACGTCTGTTAATTTTCTAGATGTAAAGGTAACCATAACAACTGAGGGATTTGTGACCGATCTATATGTCAAACCAACAGACCGAAACAATATGTTGCTATATTCAAGTTTTCATCAACCTAACCTAATCAAAAACCTACCATTCTCACAGATGGCCAGGGTCAAACGAATTACTTCAGACAAAAACACACTTAACATCAGACTTGATGAAATGGCCAATAAATTTACATCCAGAGGTTACCCACAATCTCTAATAGATGAATCTAAAAAGAGGATTGATCAAATTGGAAGAAAACATTTACTAACCAGCAAAACCAAACCCGAACAGACAAGAACAGTTGTAGTATCCAAATACTCCACTGCGAGCAAGAAGTACAAACAGGCGATAATGAAACATTGGACAATCCTCAATATGGAGCCGGATTTTAAACAATCTTTTAGAGAACCTCCGATTTTTGCATTTACTAGATCTAAGAATCTAGGAGAAATTCTACAACAGAAATCTCTGGATAACACATCATTTACAGGAACTAAACCCTGTTTAAACTGTGGGAATTGTAATAGTGTGATTCGAGGTAACACAATTAGCCATCCCTCCAAAGGTTACCCAATAAAACTGAGAGTGAATGCGACCTGTGAATCAAGCAATTTGATTTATGGAATCAGATGCCCATGTGGCAAGATTTACGTGGGGAAAACCGAGAGACGCATCAAAGTGCGGTTAACTGAGCACAGATCCAACATACGTCTAAAGAACACCAAATCAGCATTATCGCTGCATTTCACAGAAGAAAGTCACAATGTTTCGCAAATCAAATTCATAATCCTGGAAACAGTCCAAAAAATTGAAGGGAGAAACAACAACAAATACTTATTGATGAGAGAGAACTATTGGATACAAAAATTGTCTACCCAGAAACCAATGGGGCTTAATGATAGAATAGAATTTGCATGCTATCTATAAATCTATATTAATTGCTCGTAATAGACTGTATCTTGTGGATACTGTGTGTTGTTCACATATCCAACAGACACTTACACTCACATATAATCTTCATTTCCTATTGCCGTTACTTATGCCTCACAACATTAATGTGAACCTTCATGGTTCGAATCCCGACTTTTCCCGATATATTTTCTGAGGTAACCTATTTTTTAGTTGAATGTTCGTGTTATTTTTTATAATATCACTGTTAACTTAGTTATATTTTTTATCTTTTGTTCTGGCCAGAACATTATAATAACGTGCACATTCAGTTTGCACGCGATCATATATGAAGCTTTCGTTTGGTAGTCTTTTTTCTATGTATGTGACGCGTCATTCGTCACATGACCGGAACTTTCTTTTAAAATAATACAAACACGGCTGATCCATGTACCAGCTCGTATCCACGAGAGGACCCGTGTGGAATCGGCATTCCCACCGAATTTAAGGTTAGTAACAGAGACGAGCGTCTCCGCTTGCGCGAACCTAAGATTAAATGCGGACACGTTTTGCAGATGCTAGAACCTTGTTCTTTCATTTGTTCTTTTCACAGGTTTCCCTCACCATTGGAAACCCCAGACATGTGAGTCTGTACAAACACTTATCACCCATACCTTGATTTACCGTCTAGGCACATTGCATGCAGTTTTAGGCTATCACGTTTTTTCTTGAGTTCACTTACCTCACCTTACCTTCTTTCCCTTTAAACCGCGTTTTACCACAATGTTACTGTTTATGCACATCATAGCATTGACCTTATTTCTGACAAAACGTTATTATTTTTGACAGTGTCGTTGTCCCTGACGAAGGGCATATTACTGCATGCCCGAAATGCATTGGATACACCAAGATGGCAATGTTTGATATGATGAAAATGTCAATAATCATGTAAATGACAAAAGAAAATGATATGAACCACATCTAATGAATACAAAATAAAATGATCAATGAATGAATTGAACTACAGAGTGGAAGTCTTCTTATGACATGGAGACAATTTCTCTGAGTGCCTACGAAGGGATGGTTCTAGAGTACCTTTAGACCCACTACTTTGGTAATGTATAATGACAACATTCTTGTGTCCCACAAAATTTGATGTTGTGTTGTCTTCTGTGTATGTTAAATTCGTATAAATGTGTATTTATAAAAAAAAGAGATGTGTTTTCCCAAAAAAGTGAACAAAAAAAATTATTAATCTATATATATAAAAACGAAAGTATGTCTGTCTGTTTGTCCTTTATGCATTACTACACCATTCATCCGATCCGCATGAAACTTTGGGAAGTTGGTGAGTACACTCCTCCGAAGGTTTCTGGCAAAAAAAATAATAATAAAAATAAATAAATAAATTGTTAAATGTTGTTGAGTACACTCCCGCGAAGGTTTCTGGCAAAAAAAATTAAAAAAAATAAAAAAATTGTTAAATATTGGCCCTCATAATCTTTCCAACACTGAACGTTTACAGTTTCTGGTGCGGCTCTCTTTTGCAATGACCATCAACAAAGCACAAGGACAATCGCTGCAAGTGTGTGGACTACATTTGGAGAATCCGTGCTTCTCACATGGACAACTGTATGTGGCCAGCTCACGCGTCGGAAAACCTTCTGATTTATTCGTGTACGCACCAGACGGAAAAACAAAAAATGCCGTGTATCCACAAGCACTCGAATAAATAAACAGAATTAAAACAACACTTTAAAATGTTTTCCATATTAAAATGAATAAGTTTCAATAACAATGACACAATGTAAATTCAATGTTATCATAACAAGTTTCCTTAAATTTCCTTTCTTCTGAGATGGCAGCAACGCGCGACGGGTAAGCGAGTAATAAATAAAATGAAAAAGGAGTTGTAGATCAAATTGATTGGGTCTGTTTGATCATGGTATGAAAGGACAATAAATGAGCATCAGTATTGGCATTTCTTTTTTTTTTTTTAATTTTTGAAAACCTTTATTGTGCATAGAAAGGAGAACAAATACGGGCCTACAACCATCAGGCCGGCCACGATACTTTGAGCACAGGTGCAAGCAATGCGGTTCCCCAGCGGCATCAGGCAGGATAGCAACAATCAGTAGCAGTTACACTGTATAAGTCATGTCGCCAAGGAGAGGAGCATTGAAGGTTAAATTTTAAAGTTTATGATCGAAATATAAATCAGTGAAGAATAGAAGCAAGGAGAACTGAGTCCGTACATTAACTTCACAACATGAGCAGGCAGCATCAGTAAAACAGCAGTGGTGAGAACACTCCGTCAATATGGCAGTGCAATGCGAAACAAGGGGGCTTTAGTCCACGTTTACGTGCCACCCACAACGCCACCCACTCCCTACTAACCCTAATCTCAGACCCAGAACAGAAACCAGAACAAGAAAGCGCAGAAGTTTAGAAAAATAAGGCCCATAGAACTAAATAAGGAAAAATAAATCTACCCCCCCACCCTACATCAATCCGGAGGCTACGGCCTACCCCCCCCCGGCAAAGTGCCTGTCGCCCATTAAAGAACCCGAAATACAGACCAAGAATAGAAGAGAAAGAGAGAAACAATAAAGAGAAAGATTTTCACTCTTGAAATATCGGGAGGAAGAAAAGAACAAGCTATTCTACCACTCCCAAAAAGAAATAGAAGCTCGGAGGAGGGCCAAGAACACTTAAATCCAGACTCTCAGCCCGCATCAGACCCACGCCCCAGTGATTATGACCCACAGAAGTACAAGGCATTTGCATCCGTGAATGAAGAATAATAGCAGCAGTATAGTCACATAATGCTTCTAAGGAGTAAGGCAATTCAGGTACGAGCCAGCAACAATTAAAAAACCCAGGGAAGATGTCCCCAGCAGCACTTATCATCGGATCGCCCGTCCACAGTATTCCCACCCCATAGGTATGAACCAACAAATGCACCCAGCAATTTCAACCTCATGTGGGAAAAAACATTACACAGTGCATAGTAACAATACCAAGCTGGCAAATATTCCAGTATTGGCATTTTTGGTGTTTTTCTCGTGTAGATTGGTCCGGCCTTACTGATTAAGGGCCAAACCCTTTTCTGTTAATTACCATTATTATGAGGTAGACAGAAAACCTCATTCTGATGGTGGTGGGAATGCCACCGATGTCGGTCCCACCGTAACCGTAATCAGGCCATTAATTATTTTGTATTTTTGCAGTTTTATATTGCCGATTTGACCCAAAGGTATAAGAGTACTTTACATGAGCATCAGTTACATTACAGAAGGACACATTCATTTTGGTTTTAGACATAGGGAAAATAAGTGATTTGCCCAGAATTACAGGATGTTGAGCTGAACCGAAACTCAATCGTGGTTCCCCAGTTGCAAAGTCTACAACTCTGGCTGTAACGCCACATCCTCTCTCTTAAGTGTAACATATAATCAAGTGATCAATTGGATAACAAAACAAAGATAGAAAATTATTTAAAATGGCTTTGTTGCTTTTGGAGAACTCAGAAAATATGTTCTCACTTTAGTTGTTTAGAGCAATAACTATAATTTCTATAAGATTAAGACCCTCTCATGGAGGAGGGTGTAGAGGCAACAAGTTGACCACGCTGTGCTGGTGGGAAGGGCAGTGGCAACACAACGGACCATGGAGGGCAGGGAAAATGGGGCAGGGGCAACAAACTAACCTTGCAGGTCAGGCAAAAGAGGTTTGGGCAATATAAAAGACCATTGAGGACAGAAGAAAGAGGCCCTGGTAGTACAACATGCCAACAGACCTATTTCAAGCAGGAGACTCCCAATACTTTCAGCCCAAAAAGCCTTTATTTTATTTGTCTCCTGCCTAAAAGCTCCTCTTTTTCAATGAAAGTCAATGGGGAAAATCAATTCCCCATGTTTTTTTCCGAAATCTCCCTCTTACCAAGTTCAAAATGTTGGCAGGTTTGGTACATTGGACCACGGAGGGCAGGAGGAATGGGGTAGGGACTTGAACTTCGATAAGAAAGGGTAGAAGGGAGATGGGTAGGGGCAGGGGATTCAGCAGCACAAAACATCATACAGGGCAAGCAGTACGGTAGTGTAGCAAACAGACCATGGAAAGCAATAGGGAGGGAGCAGGGCTATGCACATGGAGAACAGAGAGCAGAGGGGAAGAGGTAAGGGCAGCAAGCAACCATTGCAGACAGACAGTAGGGGCAGTTGCAGTATTACAAATCATGATGGGCAGGAGGGAGGGGGCAGGGGAACGGCAGTGTACCGAACAAGGCAGGAGCAAGGGGATAGGGGTCTGCACATGGAAAACAGAGGGCAGAGGGCAAGGGTGGGGGGCAGGAGCTGCAAGCTGACCATGGAGGGCAGGTGGGGTGGGCACTGGAAGTGCAACACTCAATTGAGGGCAGCAGTGAGACCATAATGGCATACACAGAGACAAAAGAGGGAAGGTGGGAGTGGGTCAGGGGCAGCAAGGTGACCACACAGGGCAGGTGGGAGGGGCTAAAGCAGCACAGCACAGAAGACCAATCATGGTGGACGGTAGGATTAGTGGCAACAGCCTTGGTGGGTAAGAGGGAGGGGGCAGGGGAATGCACAAAAGACCATGGAGGACAGAAGGGAGGGGTAGGGGCTGGACACAGACAAAAGAGGGCAGGGGAAGGGACTTTACAACAGACCATGCAGGGCAGACAGGAGGAGCAGTTGTAGCACAACAGAGCATGGTGGTCAAAAGGGAGCGTCAGCAAAATGGACCATGGAGGACAGGTGGGAGAGGGTAGGGGCATGGAACTTGGATAGGCAGCGAGGAGGTGGCAGGGACAGGTGGCAGCCACTGACCATGCTAGGCATGTGGGAGGGGCATTGGCAGGTCAACATAACACTCAGAGTAGATAGGAATACAGGAGTTCCATGGAATATGGTGGGCAAAAAGGAGGGAGCAGGGGCACGCACACAGACATCAGAGAAAGGGGAAAGAGTCGGGACAGCAAGCTAAGCAAAGAGGCGAAGCAGGAGGACAATGATGCTGCATAAAGTTGGGGAGCAAAGGGCAGGTGGAGTGGACAGGGACATTGAGCTAAATGGAAGGCAGTGGCAGCACATCAGACCATGCAGGGCAGGAGGGAGGGGCTGGTGCATGGACTCAGACAACAGAGGGTAGGGAGGAGGTTTGATGGGGCAGCAAGTTAACTATTTAGAGAAAGCAGGAAGGGCAATGGCAGAACAAAAGCCACCATTGCTGTGATGAAAGAGCAGGGTCGTGGACAAGGAGGAGGGGGCAGGCGCAGCAAGCTTGGGTGGGGCAGCACAATGCCAGGCCCTCTGTTCAAGCCTACCCCCATTGTGAAGTGTGATATGCATCTTATTTCATGTAAAAAAAAACTGAAAAAGCTGAAAAAACAAAGGTTACAGGGACATTACAGATAGGAAATAGAATTTAAAAAAACTCAGAAATTCACTGAAAAAAACAAAGGTTACAGGGATACTTTAGTTAGGCTCATATTTCACTTGCACAAACACATGAAATTCAGCAGTTATAGTTAGCTGACCTAACTAAAACTTGTGCCCCCGCAATGCACTGCTTATGCCCACACATATTAAATCACTCATGACATGGTCAGTGACATCACTAATGACATCTCAAAAGACATCACTGATGACATCATCTTCGTGATAATCTGACACACCTCCTCGCATCCTAATATAACCTTTGATACACCCACTCTAAAATACAGACTACGATTCTCGAACCATAGACAAACCAATACCAATTTCAATATACCCACTCAATGGTTCCTAGGTCTATACACACATCCACTCACTCACCCATACAGTCACTCATACATGTAGTCTCTCATCAATACAGCCACTATCATACACACTCATACACCTATACAGACACTCACACACCACCACTCACCCATAGAGTTACTTACACAGCTAGTCAGTCATGCAAAGAATCAATCACACTCCCATTTACTTACCTATACAGTTATACACACCACCTCACTTATTCATACAGATACTAACACATACTTACTCTCTAATACAATCACTGACACAAGCGCACACTCATCTACACGTGCAGAAAGAGGAAAAAAGGTGAGGAAAGAAGTAAGAGAAGTGCAGAAAGGGGCAAGAGACGTGCAGAAAGAGGAGGAAAGGTGCAGAAAGAAGAAAAAGAAATGCTGAAAGAGACAACAGATGTCCAGAAAGAGGAAGAAAGTTGAAGAAGGAATCAAGAGATGTGCAGAAAGAACCAACAGAGGTGTAGAAAGAGGCCTACTTTGATTGTATCTTACAACAGACTCGTACAAAGTACCCTATCACTAATCCTTCGTTCAAAAATGTCTTAAACCTTACTTTTTTCTTGAAGGTACACTAATAATACACTAATAATCGGCTGCTCAGAATGTTAGGCCTACAAAAAATACAACAGTAATCCTAAACCATTTACCATTTCCAAGCTTTATTTCGATCATTGTAGACCATAAAAGCAAAAAATAAAAATACATACATCATTGAATATGGACAATAAGAACAACAGTGAACATTACAGAATATAGCCATGTACAATCCATTAGACAAATTTCATAGCAGTTAAAAAAGCATTAAAATTTAAAAAGCAGTTAAAACAGATATTTTATGAGTTGATAAGGTCGAAAGCAGTAGGAAATGGGAAGGGAACATTTACTGTGTACATGGGGAGCTGGTGTCTACATTACCTACATTACCTACTCATGTCTCTGCCAGGTGTAAAGCCTTTTTTGAGTAGCCTCTCTCCTTGAATCTGGGTTTCATGTCATTCTTGGTTTCTTCATAGGACTCCTCTGAGCTACAATTGCGCTTCGCTCTCAGAAACTCACTGTAAGGGATACCCCACCTAAAGCTAGGGGGGTGTGCGCTGGTTGAGTGTAAAATTGAATTACCCGCAGTTGCCTTGCGGAAGAGATTGGTGTTAATTCTCCCTCTTTCTACAGTAAGTCTGAGGTCAAGAAAATCAATTTGTGTTTGGCTGTAGTGTCTGGTAAAACGTAAGCTGACATTGTTGGCATTAATACAATCAATGAACAGATTTAGCTCGCTTTCCGATCCTCTCCATACAAAGAAAATATCATCAATGTATCTCAGCCATTTGTTTACATTGAGTGCCCATTTTTCTGTTTGGTCATTCTATATATATATATATTACCTACTGGTGGTCGCCAGTAAGTAGGTATGGTTGGAACCTACTCTATTGGAAAAGCATTTTTTGATCAGCCAATAACTTTGGCGCTGTTTGATGAATCTTCGCAAAATTTTCAAAACTAATGGGGCTCTCCGGTCACCACCTCCTGTCTAGAGGGTGATTCATCAAGCGGGGGCTGAGAAAAAGGGGGTCCTAAAACATGTTTCCCCCATCTTAATTTCCATAGGAAATTTGGGAAGAGGCTACAGGCCGAACTGCTGAACGGAATTACACCAAATTTGGCAAAAAGGTAGCTCTTTGTTCAGAAAGCGCCTTTTTTTAAAATGGTGTAAATCTGTTTAGTAGTTGCTGGGCAATTAAAAAAATTAAAATATCACTATCTGAGCACCGAGGAGGAGTCACGACTCCTCCCGGCACGAGTTGATTTCTGATTGGCTGCCAACACTCCAAACCAGGAAGTGCTGGCAGTCATATTGTGACTCGGTGACTGAGTCACAAGAAAGAAGAAAAGGGGGCAGGGTAGAAACACCCTGACCCCGTAGACCTGCTCAGGTGGTCCCACAAGGACCCCCAGGTGCAAAAAAAGCATTTTTTTTAACAGCCAAATTTGCGCTGGGTGCTCGAATTTGACAGACAAAATAAAAGAAAACAAAGTGCAGGCTCCCTTGCTTCGTTTTGTATAAGGCCCCGGGTGGGCCAGGTCCTGGAGGCAATGTCCAAATAATTAGCAAGGGCCCGTGGGGGCTCCTGCCCCACCCCACACTGCTTTCCCTGGGGCAGTCATTAATATGAGTGGGGGGCCTCACGGACCCCCTCGAGCCCCGGGACTGCCACCACCCCAGGTCTTGAATTGAATTAAAAAATATGTGGGGGGGCTCCTGCCCCCCCACACTGCCCAAGGGACCACCATCTCCCCAGGGTGCTAAATATTCAAATACGTGGGGTCCGTTGCGGATCCTGTGCCCCGGGGACCATCCCCTCCCAGGGCATTAAACACTTGGTAGGGGGGTCGCGCGGCCCCCCTCCAGGACCCCTTGATGGCCCTGGAGACTGCCACCCCCCAGGGCCAGCTCCTGCAATATCCCTGGGTGCCCACCCCCGAGACATTGCTGTTTGCTATGACAGGGCGGGAGCACGGCTCCCGCCGTGCCAAAGCAAACTCTGCTTTGGTTTTTGAAAGCAGGAGTAGGAAACCTGCTCTCGCTTCCAAAAACTAAAGCAGGATTGCTTTTACACAAGGGCCCTTGTGCCAAAGCAATGCCGGCTCCTGCAGGAGGCGGGGAGCTGGCCGGACCGTGGGGACATTGGTGCTCCCCCTAGGGTCTGAAACGGTGAGGCCAGGCCCCAGGGGATGGGGCCCCCAGGGCCAGAAGTGGCCTGGGAGTGGGGCCACGCAGCCCCGCTCCCCTTTTGATTATAATAAAAATGTTAAAAACAGAAAGGCCGTTCACAGGGGATGGGGTCCCTAGAGCATTAATTGGCTTAAGGAGGGTGGCCACGCGGCCCAATCCAAAAATACTAAAAAAAAAAAAAAAAGGCCGGCCAGGCTACAGGAAGTGGGTCCCCGGGGCCATAATTTGCCTCTGGAGGGGGGCCACGCATCTGCCCTACACCCAAACAAATATATAAAAAACAAGGCTGACAGGCCCCGGGGTATGGGGTCCCGGGGCCAAAAGTGGCCCAGGGAAGGGGGGCCCGCAGCCCCCCTCCCATAACATTTTTTTTAAATGTAACCAGCAACTCGCCGGAGGCCACGCCCCCTGGCTGCATGACTCTGCAAACGCGCCCCCTGGCGCATTCTAAGTTGGGGAATTAAGTCCCCTTGAATACTGAGGGTCCCTGGGGACAACTAGCCCACCAGGTACCTTCAGTAAGCGCCACACAGCTGGATTGCAGAGAGGTGGTCAGAGACCATGCCCCTCTTACACCACTCTGCAAACGCGGCTCCTTGCGCACTACTGGAGGGGCGATGAGGCACTTGTGTCCTGAGGACCACAGGACACAAGTGGACTCCATCCCTTGAGCAGCAGTGCGCCAGGATCCGCGTTTGCAGAGTGATGTAAAAAGGGGGCATGGCCTCGGACCACTCTCAGTAATCCAGGTGTGTGGCGCTTACTGGAGGTACCTGGTGGGTTAGTTGGCCCCCAGGGAGCCTCAGGAACGAAGGGGTCTTAATACCCCAACAAAGAACGCGCCAGGAAGCACGTTTGCAGAGTGGTGGGGAAAGGGGGCGTGGCCTGTGTCCACCTCTCAGCAATCCCACCGTGTGGGGCTTACTAGAGGTAAGAGGTAGGCTGTTAGGCCCCTAAATGACCCCCAGCAATGAAAGGGACTTAAATCCCCATCCAAGAGCGCGCAAAAGAGCACATTTACAGAGTGGTGGGCAAAGGGGGCGTGGCCTGCTATCACAACTTAGCAATCCTGCTGTGTGGGACTTACTGGAGTTAATAGGAGGGGTAGTTGGCCCCCAAGGTTTTCCTTGGGGGCCAACTACCCCTCTTGTTACCTCCAGTAAGTCACACACAGTGGGATTGCTAAGCCGTCTTTGTAGGACATGCCTCCCTGTTTCCACCAATAAAACGCGCCTCCTGGCAGACTACAGGAAGGGGGATGAAGTCCAATTTACTCCAGAGGAACTTTTGGGCCCAAGAAGGCCTCCTGGTATCTCGTCTAAGTCCTATGCAGCAGAATTCCTGAGCGCTGTTTGGAGGCTCAGCACTGTTTCTCCACCACTCTGCAAACGTGACTACTACTTAAAGAAGCATCTTTCTGCACCTCTGACAGAGGTAGGGTTAATCCCCCTGCCCTATTATGTACTAGGGCCTTACATAGGAGGTCATGCCAATCACAGGTTTACCCCAACACATAGTGTTCTCTAGTGCATGTAGGTGTTTTCACTCGATTCTAAGTGTCCTTTAGCATAGCACTGGCTCTGGGCCTGGTTAGTCAGAGTCAGTTACAACCAGTACAAGTCATCAAAAAGTTGGGGGCACAGGATGACTTTGCAACAAGGCCTCTTTCTGCTCCTCTGTTGGTTCTTTGTGCACATCTCTTGCTTCTTTCTGTACCTTTCTTCGTCTTTCTGCACATGTCCTACAGGCATAGTTAGAAATTAGCATTTAAAAAACCTTTGAAATTTACTGAAAAAAACACAGGTTACAGGAACTTTATAGTTAGTAATTAGCATTTGAAAAACCTTTGAAATTCACTGAAAAAACACAGGTTTCAGGGACGTTATAATTAGTTGGACATTTCACTCATACAAAACCAGAGAAATTCAGCTGTTATATTTAGCTCAGCTAACTATAACTCGCGCTCCCGCAATGCACTGCTGATGACGTCACATATTACATCATTCATGACATGGTCAGTGACATCACTGATGACATCATTGATGCCATCTCAAATGACATCACTGATGACACCATCCAGTGACCGTGTATTTCTGTAAAGTTTAAATACGATCGTGACCAAGGTCTGTATGTCAGACCGAAACCCGTAGATCTGGAGCCTTTAACCTGCGCAAAAAACGAGATAAAAAAATTGCAAAAGTACAAGCCTTCGTGTTTGCGACCCGTTTCTCTTCCCTGGGAAGGATTTGTGGCAATATTAAGCAGTTGGGCTCAACCAAGGGGTTCCGCACCATTGGGAGAGTGCCAGACATGCAACCAAGGGAGCCAGAAAATGGAGGATATATATATATATTTTTTTAAAGTGACAGAAATTAGTGCACCATCAATGGGGTTATCTGCCAGGACTTTATCATCAATAATGATGTGGTGCTCATGGACCCGCCCATCTGGGGGCGTATAATGCACATTATGCTTGGAAGCCGGCGCACCCATTCATTACAGCGACTGCCTATGATAAAGAAAAATTGGCTTTCGAAACGCGTAAGGCTATCGCAACGGGCTGTCTGATTGAAGCCGCAGTGAGGTGTAAGATTGCCCTGTTCATCAAAGGTTTACCACCTTCAACAAACACTCGAGTGAGACTCAATTCTTGGGCAACTAGAACAATCATTACTGGTGGCGGTCTAGCCGCCGAGTCTGCACCACCCTGCGAAGTGAGGGGGCCACGCGGTTCTATAAAGTTGAGCCACTTTGTGGCGTGTTCGTCAGGAATTAAAGTGGGCATTTCCTGCAGCGACCCATCTGAGGGTTTTTAAAAAGTGACAGAAATGAGTGCACCATCAGTGGGGTTATCTGCCAGGACTTCATCATCCATAATGCTGTGGTGCTCATGGACCCGCCCATCTGGGGGCGTATAATGCACATTATGCTTGGAAGCCGGCGCACGCATTCATTACAGCGACTGCCTCTGAAGAAGAAAGAGTGACTTTCGAAACGCGTAAGGCTATCGCAACGGGCTGTCTGATTGAAGCCGCAGTGAGGTGTCAGCTTGCACTGCTCATTAAAGGTTTGCCACCTTCAACAAACACTCGAGTGAGACTCAATTATTGGGCAACTGGAGAAATCATATATACATATAAATATATATCTCCACAACTTTTCCCACGAAGGAAAAAACGGGTCGCACAACCAGTTGGAGTTTAACAGCAATCTCCTTTTATTCTCAAATTACACAGGGCAAAATAGCGCATTTGATCTACGCGTTTCGGTGTGTCGCCACCTTGCTATATATATATATTCCAAAAGAAAAATATGCACTGCTTCAGTGACATGAAACAGGCCCAACAAACGTGCTCAATAGAAAGAGTCCTATAATTTCAGCAAGTTTTGCAGCATGACGCGTTTCGACTCGTTGCGAGTCTTAATCATATGCAACAGGTGAGAGTGAGCAGCCATCAGATCTTATTGACGCTCTCCTCCAAAGAAAGTGAGGTAGGAGTCGAGTGAAGTCAGTGATTCACAACAGAGAAAAATAGCAGTGGTCAATTGCTCAGAGGAAAAATTCAGCTTCACGCATAAAACAGTGCAAACCAAAACATGATTCAATATGGTAGTTAATGTGCACTGATTTAAAAAAAAACATTGTGATAATTAATCCACTATGTAAGTGCTGCTTCGCATGCAAATCCCAATGCTGGTTTCACTTTGTTCAATATTTACAGACCACATATACCATAATATCCAGCAATTTGCTACCAGGGTGTCACAAACCTTCAATGTGATTTCTTAGAAAAACGTTATCCCCTTTTCCTACAGACACCAAAAGTCCCTTATCATGCCTTTAGAGGATTAAATTCTGTATATGACTAGGACCTGTGGCAACACTGTAAAATCCAAGTTAAAGTCACACTTGGTTCCAGCCCTAAGGATATGAGTTTTTGGGGATTTGCCTAGTTTAAGTTTTCTTCCCGCACGTTGTCCACGGGTACCAATGTTCCCACAGCCCTGGCTGGTTTCCAAGATGGGCGGGCCTCTCAACAGTGGCCCTGCCACACAAACTCTGTCCACATCCTTACATACTAAATTCATACATTTTTAACATTTTGAGATCTAATAATTTTTGATTAATTGAATATTTTTTGTATATTCTTTTTGGTAATGTTAGTCGTAGTTTAACATAGGAGAATTAATATGTGTTGTAATGGTATGCGTTATATTGGTGTAGGTAGTCATGGCTTGCGCTGTAATGGGTCTTTCCTTGTATCCCTGTCGACATGTGTTGTAATTGTAGTTGCGTTGTAAAGTCTGTGTTGCAAAAGTATGCGTTGCGATGGTATGGGTTATAACGTCATATATTCTGTTATAAGTGGTGCTGGTGATGGGAATTAAATATTTACAACAAGGGGTGGTGAGGGACAGAGTCTCTGAATTAAACAGAATACTCTCACCCAGTCAAGAGATCAGGGCTAGATCCAACACCGTTTTTTAGCTCACTGCACCATCCCAGTTTCAGAACCTGGCTGTATGCAAATTAGTCTGTTCCTGTCCCAGTGCATGATGGGAACAGGGCAAACCAAACTACAAAAGCCAATTCTTACACTGGGAAGGAAACAAGCTACCGGGGACCGGTTTCTGGCATTTCAGCCGTCTTCGGCCCGGCTTGCTTGAATCCTGATGGTGCAATGAGCAAGGGACTCACATCTGAGTATACCCTTCCACGCTTAGAGTGGACAAAAATATTTACAACAAGGGGTGGTGAGGGACAGAGTCTCTGAATTAAACAGAATACTCTCACCCAGTCAAGAGATCAGGGCTAGATCCAACACCGTTTTTTAGCTCACTGCACCATCCCAGTTTCAGAACCTGGCTGTATGCAAATTAGTCTGTTCCTGTCCCAGTGCATGATGGGAACAGGGCAAACCAAACTACAAAAGCCAATTCTTACACTGGGAAGGAAACAAGCTACCGGGGACCGGTTTCTGGCATTTCAGCCGTCTTCGGCCCGGCTTGCTTGAATCCTGATGGTGCAATGAGCAAGGGACTCACATCTGAGTATACCCTTCCACGCTTAGGGTGGACAAAAATATTTACAACAAGGGGTGGTGAGGGACAGAGTCTCTGAATTAAACAGAATACTCTCACCCAGTCAAGAGATCAGGGCTAGATCCAACACCGTTTTTTAGCTCACTGCACCATCCCAGTTTCAGAACCTGGCTGTATGCAAATTAGTCTGTTCCTGTCCCAGTGCATGATGGGAACAGGGCAAACCAAACTACAAAAGCCAATTCTTACACTGGGAAGGAAACAAGCTACCGGGGGCCGGTTTCTGGCATTTCAGCCGTCTTCGGCCCGGCTTGCTTGAATCCTGATGGTGCAATGAGCAAGGGACTCACATCTGAGTATACCCTTCCACGCTTAGGGTGGACAAAAATATTTACAACAAGGGGTGGTGAGGGACAGAGTCTCTGAATTAAACAGAATACTCTCACCCAGTCAAGAGATCAGGGCTAGATCCAACACCGTTTTTTAGCTCACTGCACCATCCCAGTTTCAGAACCTGGCTGTATGCAAATTAGTCTGTTCCTGTCCCAGTGCATGATGGGAACAGGGCAAACCAAACTACAAAAGCCAATTCTTACACTGGGAAGGAAACAAGCTACCGGGGACCGGTTTCTGGCATTTCAGCCGTCTTCGGCCCGGCTTCCTTGAATCCTGATGGTGCAATGAGCAAGGGACTCACATCTGAGTATACCCTTCCACGCTTAGGGTGGACAAAAATATTTACAACAAGGGGTGGTGA
Organism: Lissotriton vulgaris; assembly: GCF_964263255.1. Lineage (NCBI taxonomy): Eukaryota > Metazoa > Chordata > Amphibia > Caudata > Salamandridae > Lissotriton > Lissotriton vulgaris. The sequence continues at coordinate 775,419,143 of NC_141700.1, read as the reverse complement.
GGGACAGAGTCTCTGAATTAAACAGAATACTCTCACCCAGTTAAGAGATCAGGGCTAGATCCAACACCGTTTTTTAGCTCACTGCACCATCCCAGTTTCAGAACCTGGATGTATGCAAATTAGTCTGTTCCTGTCCCAGTGCATGATGGGAACAGGGCAAACCAAACTACAAAAGCCAATTCTTACACTGGGAAGGAAACAAGCTACCGGGGACCGGTTTCTGGCATTTCAGCCGTCTTCGGCCCGGCTTGCTTGAATCCTGATGGTGCAATGAGCAAGGGACTCACATCTGAGTATACCCTTCCACGCTTAGGGTGGACAAAAATATTTACAACAAGGGGTGGTGAGGGACAGAGTCTCTGAATTAAACAGAATACTCCCACCCAGTCAAGAGATCAGGGCTAGATCCAACACCGTTTTTTAGCTCACTGCACCATCCCAGTTTCAGAACCTGGCTGTATGCAAATTAGTCTGTTCCTGTCCCAGTGCATGATGGGAACAGGGCAAACCAAACTACAAAAGCCAATTCTTACACTGGGAAGGAAACAAGCTACCGGGGACCGGTTTCTGGCATTTCAGCCGTCTTCGGCCCGGCTTGCTTGAATCCTGATGGTGCAATGAGCAAGGGACTCACATCTGAGTATACCCTTCCACGCTTAGGGTGGACAAAAATATTTACAACAAGGGGTGGTGAGGGACAGAGTCTCTGAATTAAACAGAATACTCTCACCCAGTCAAGAGATCAGGGCTAGATCCAACACCGTTTTTTAGCTCACTGCACCATCCCAGTTTCAGAACCTGGCTGTATGCAAATTAGTCTGTTCCTGTCCCAGTGCATGATGGGAACAGGGCAAACCAAACTACAAAAGCCAATTCTTACACTGGGAAGGAAACAAGCTACCGGGGACCGGTTTCTGGCATTTCAGCCGTCTTCGGCCCGGCTTGCTTGAATCCTGATGGTGCAATGAGCAAGGGACTCACATCTGAGTATACCCTTCCACGCTTAGGGTGGACAAAAATATTTACAACAAGGGGTGGTGAGGGACAGAGTCTCTGAATTAAACAGAATACTCTCACCCAGTCAAGAGATCAGGGCTAGATCCAACACCGTTTTTTAGCTCACTGCACCATCTCAGTTTCAGAACCTGGCTGTATGCAAATTAGTCTGTTCCTGTCCCAGTGCATGATGGGAACAGGGCAAACCAAACTACAAAAGCCAATTCTTACACTGGGAAGGAAACAAGCTACCGGGGACCGGTTTCTGGCATTTCAGCCGTCTTCGGCCCGGCTTGCTTGAATCCTGATGGTGCAATGAGCAAGGGACTCACATCTGAGTATACCCTTCCACGCTTAGGGTGGACACAAATATTTACAACAAGGGGTGGTGAGGGACAGAGTCTCTGAATTAAACAGAATACTCTCACCCAGTCAAGAGATCAGGGCTAGATCCAACACCGTTTTTTAGCTCACTGCACCATCCCAGTTTCAGAACCTGGCTGTATGCAAATTAGTCTGTTCCTGTCCCAGTGCATGATGGGAACAGGGCAAACCAAACTACAAAAGCCAATTCTTACACTGGGAAGGAAACAAGCTACCGGGGACCGGTTTCTGGCATTTCAGCCGTCTTCGGCCCGGCTTGCTTGAATCCTGATGGTGCAATGAGCAAGGGACTCACATCTGAGTATACCCTTCCACGCTTAGGGTGGACAAAAATATTTACAACAAGGGGTGGTGAGGGACAGAGTCTCTGAATTAAACAGAATACTCTCACCCAGTCAAGAGATCAGGGCTAGATCCAACACCGTTTTTTAGCTCACTGCACCATCCCAGTTTCAGAACCTGGCTGTATGCAAATTAGTCTGTTCCTGTCCCAGTGCATGATGGGAACAGGGCAAACCAAACTACAAAAGCCAATTCTTACACTGGGAAGGAAACAAGCTACCGGGGACCGGTTTCTGGCATTTCAGCCGTCTTCGGCCCGGCTTGCTTGAATCCTGATGGTGCAATGAGCAAGGGACTCACATCTGAGTATACCCTTCCACGCTTAGGGTGGACAAAAATATTTACAACAAGGGGTGGTGAGGGACAGAGTCTCTGAATTAAACAGAATACTCTCACCCAGTCAAGAGATCAGGGCTAGATCCAACACCGTTTTTTAGCTCACTGCACCATCCCAGTTTCAGAACCTGGCTGTATGCAAATTAGTCTGTTCCTGTCCCAGTGCATGATGGGAACAGGGCAAACCAAACTACAAAAGCCAATTCTTACACTGGGAAGGAAACAAGCTACCGGGGACCGGTTTCTGGCATTTCAGCCGTCTTCGGCCCGGCTTGCTTGAATCCTGATGGTGCAATGAGCAAGGGACTCACATCTGAGTATACCCTTCCACGCTTAGGGTGGACAAAAATATTTACAACAAGGGGTGGTGAGGGACAGAGTCTCTGAATTAAACAGAATACTCTCACCCAGTCAAGAGATCAGGGCTAGATCCAACACCGTTTTTTAGCTCACTGCACCATCCCAGTTTCAGAACCTGGCTGTATGCAAATTAGTCTGTTCCTGTCCCAGTGCATGATGGGAACAGGGCAAACCAAACTACAAAAGCCAATTCTTACACTGGGAAGGAAACAAGCTACCGGGGACCGGTTTCTGGCATTTCAGCCGTCTTCGGCCCGGCTTGCTTGAATCCTGATGGTGCAATGAGCAAGGGACTCACATCTGAGTATACCCTTCCACGCTTAGGGTGGACAAAAATATTTACAACAAGGGGTGGTGAGGGACACCGGTAGCTTGTCTCCTTTCTGGTGAAGAATTGGCTTGGTAGTTTAGTCTGCCCTGTTCCCATGATGCACTGGGCCAGGGACAGACTGATTTGCATATAGCCAGGTTCTGAGCTGGGATGGGGCAGTGAGATAAATAACGGTGATGGATCAAGCCCTGATCTTTGGACTGGGTAAGAGTGGTCTGTTTAACTCAGACACTCTGTTCATCACCACCCCCTTTTTGTAAATCGTTTTTGGCCACTATAGGTGTGGCAGGGTATACTCAGACATGAGTCCCTTTCTCACCGCTCCATCAGGATTCAAGCAAGCCGGGCCGAAGAAGGCTGAAATGCCAGAAACCGGTCCCCGGTAGCTTGTCTCCTTTCTGGTGAAGAATTGGCTTGGTAGTTTAGTCTGCCCTGTTCCCATGATGCACTGGGCCAGGGACAGACTGATTTGCATATAGCCAGGTTCTGAGCTGGGATGGGGCAGTGAGATAAATAACGGTGATCGATCAAGCCCTGATCTTTGGACTGGGTAAGAGTGGTCTGTTTAACTCAGACACTCTGTTCATCACCACCCCCTTTTTGTAAATCGTTTTTGGCCACTATAGGTGTGGCAGGGTATACTCAGACATGAGTCCCTTTCTCACTGCTCCATCAGGATTCAAGCAAGCCGGGCCGAAGAAGGCTGAAATGCCAGAAACCGGTCCCCGGTAGCTTGTCTCCTTTCTGGTGAAGAATTGGCTTGGTAGTTTAGTCTGCCCTGTTCCCATGATGCACTGGGCCAGGGACAGACTGATTTGCATATAGCCAGGTTCTGAGCTGGGATGGGGCAGTGAGATAAATAACGGTGATGGATCAAGCCCTGATCTTTGGACTGGGTAAGAGTGGTCTGTTTAACTCAGACACTCTGTTCATCACCACCCCCTTTTTGTAAATCGTTTTTGGCCACTATAGGTGTGGCAGGGTATACTCAGACATGAGTCCCTTTCTCACTGCTCCATCAGGATTCAAGCAAGCCGGGCCGAAGAAGGCTGAAATGCCAGAAACCGGTCCCCGGTAGCTTGTCTCCTTTCTGGTGAAGAATTGGCTTGGTAGTTTAGTCTGCCCTGTTCCCATGATGCACTGGGCCAGGGACAGACTGATTTGCATATAGCCAGGTTCTGAGCTGGGATGGGGCAGTGAGATAAATAACGGTGATGGATCAAGCCCTGATCTTTGGACTGGGTAAGAGTGGTCTGTTTAACTCAGACACTCTGTTCATCACCACCCCCTTTTTGTAAATCGGTGATGGGAATTAAGTCTACAAAAAGTGATGGATGGAATTCTTGAATTAATCTCAGCCACTAGTAATTGATCAGGCCGCATCACAATCCATCATTATTTTTCCCACCATGCCACCTCAGTTTGGACCCAGCCAAATGCAAATAGGTCTTGACCCAGCTCAAAAAGGAATAGTCCAGTATGAACTGCCAGGCCAGGGTTGTTCTATGCAATGTCTGCTGCAGAGAGAGATCTTTGCATCAGTAGCTTTTTTGGTGACAGTTCGGCTCCTCCTTCTATTCCAGGTGAGCACTGCTCAGGAGCAGCCCGGACACCAGCTGAATTGTTATCCTCAGGTGACTGGACCCTGGGAGTTTGTGTGGTTCTGGCCAAACACCCTCAACTTCTTGACCTTTGTGCAGTTGTCAGGCAGCTCAATCCAGCCCAGCTCTAAATGGGGGAGTACCTGCACTTCTCACGAGGACTGCCCCAGCTTTAATACTACAGTCCTGGCACTCTTCAGTAGGGCTGCTCTATCATTAATAGGACAGTGCTGGCACTCTTCAGCAGGGCTGCTCTATCTTTAGTGGGACAGTGCTGACACTCTTCAGCAGGGCTGCTCTATCTTTAGTGGGACAGTGCTGACACTCTTCAGCAGGGCTGCTCTATCTTTAGTGGGACAGTGCTGACACTCTTCAGCAGGGCTGCTCTATCTTTAGTGGGACAGTACTGGCACTCTTCAGCAGGGCTGCTCTATCTTTAGTGGGACAGTGCTGACACTCTTCAGCAGGGCTGCTCTATCTTTAGTGGGACAGTGCTAGCACTCTTCAGCAGGGCTGCTCTATCTTTAGTGGGACAGTACTGGCACTCTTCAGCAGGGCTGCTCTATCTTTAGTGGGACAGTGCTGACACTCTTCAGCAGGGCTGCTCTATCTCTATTAAGACAGTGCCCGCACTCTTCGCAGGGCTGCTCTATCTTTATTAGGACAGTGCTGGCACTCTACACAGGGCTGCTCTATCTTTATTAGGACAGTACTGGCACTCTTCAGCAGGGCTGCTCTATCTTTAGTGGGACAGTGCTGACACTCTTCAGCAGGGCTGCTCTATCTCTATTAAGACAGTGCTCGCACTCTTTGCAGGGCTGCTCTATCTTTATTAGGACAGTGCTGGCACTCTTCACAGGGCTCCTCTATCTTTATTAGGACAGTGCTGGCACTCTTCAGCTGGGCTGCTCTATCTTTAGTGGGACAGTGCTGACACTCTTCAGCAGGGCTGCTCTGTCTTTACTAGGACAGTGCTGGCACTCTTCGCAGGGCTGCTCTATCTTTATTAGGACAGTGCTGGCACTCTTCACAGGGCTGCTCTATCTTTATTAGCACAGTGCTAGCACGCTTCAGCTGGGCTGCTCTATCTTTAGTGGGACAGTGCTGGCACTCTTCAGCAGGGCTGCTCTATCTTTAGTGGGACAGTACTGGCACTCTTCAGCAGGGCTGCTCTGTCTTTACTAGGACAGTGCTGGCACTCTTCGCAGGGCTGCTCTATCTTTATTAGGACAGTGCTGGCACTCTTCACAGGGCTGCTCTATCTTTATTAGCACAGTGCTAGCACTCTTCAGCTGGGCTGCTCTATCTTTAGTGGGACAGTGCTGGCACTCTTCAGCAGGGCTGCTCTATCTTTAGTGGGACAGTACTGGCACTCTTCAGCAGGGCTGCTCTATCTTTAGTGGGACAGTACTGGCACTCTTCAGCAGGGCTGCTCTATCTTTAGTGGGACAGTGCTGACACTCTTCAGCAGGGCTGCTCTATCTTTAGTGGGACAGTACTGGCACTCTTCAGCAGGGCTGCTCTATCTTTATTAGGACAGTACTGGCACTCTTCAGCAGGGCTGCTCTATCTTTATTAGGACAGTACTGGCACTCTTCAGCAGGCCTGCTCTATCTTTATTAGGACAGTACTGGCACTCTTCAGCAGGGCTGCTCTATCTTTATTGGGACAGTACTGGCACTCTTCAGCAGGGCTGCTCTATCTTTATTAGGACAGTACTGGCACTCTTCAGCAGGCCTGCTCTATCTTTATTAGGACAGTACTGGCACTCTTCAGCAGGGCTGCTCTATCTTTATTAGGACAGTGCTGGCACTCTTCAGCAGGGCTGCTCTATCTTTATTAGGACAGTACTGGCACTCTTCAACAGGGCTGCTCTATCTTTATTAGGACAGTACTGGCACTCTTCAGCAGGGCTGCTCTATCTTTAGTGGGACAGTACTGGCACTCTTCAGCAGGGCTGCTCTATCTTTACTAGGACAGGGCTGGGACTCTTCAGCAGGGCTGATCTATCTTTATTAGGACAGTACTGGCACTCTTCAGCAGGGCTGCTCTATCTTTATTAGGACAGTGCTGACACTCTTCAGCAGGGCTGCTCTGTCTTTACTAGGAAAGTACTGGCACTCTTCAGCAGGGCTGCTCTATCTCTATTAAGACAGTGCTCGCACTCTTCGCAGGGCTGCTCTATCTCTATTAAGACAGTGCTCGCACTCTTCGCAGGGCTGCTCTATCTTTATTAGGACAGTGCTGGCACTCTTCGCAGGGCTGCTCTATCTTTATTAGGACAGTGCTGGCACTCTTCACAGGGCTGCTCTATCTTTATTAGGACAGTGCTGGCACTCTTCAGCTGGGCTGCTCTATCTTTAGTGGGACAGTGCTGACACCCTTCAGCAGGGCTGCTCTGTCTTTACTAGGACAGTGCTGGCACTCTTCGCAGGGCTGCTCTATCTTTATTAGGACAGTGCTGGCACTCTTCACAGGGCTGCTCTATCTTTATTAGCACAGTGCTAGCACTCTTCAGCTGGGCTGCTCTATCTTTAGTGGGACAGTGCTGGCACTCTTCAGCAGGGCTGCTCTATCTTTAGTGGGACAGTACTGGCACTCTTCAGCAGGCCTGCTCTATCTTTATTAGGACAGTGCTGGCACTCTTCGCAGGGCTGCTCTATCTTTATTAGGACAGTGCTGGCACTCTTCACAGGGCTGCTCTATCTTTATTAGCACAGTGCTAGCACTCTTCAGCTGGGCTGCTCTATCTTTAGTGGGACAGTGCTGGCACTCTTCAGCTGGGCTGCTCTATCTTTAGTGGGACAGTGCTGGCACTCTTCAGCAGGGCTGCTCTATCTTTAGTGGGACAGTACTGGCACTCTTCAGCAGGGCTGCTCTGTCTTTACTAGGACCGTGCTGGCACTCTTCGCAGGGCTGCTCTATCTTTATTAGGACAGTGCTGGCACTCTTCACAGGGCTGCTCTATCTTTATTAGCACAGTGCTAGCACTCTTCAGCTGGGCTGCTCTATCTTTAGTGGGACAGTGCTGGCACTCTTCAGCAGGGCTGCTCAATCTTTATTAGGACAGTACTGGCACTCTTCAGCAGGGCTGCTCTATCTTTATTAGGACAGTACTGGCACTCTTCAGCAGGGCTGCTCTATCTTTAGTGGGACAGTGCTGACACTCTTCAGCAGGGCTGCTCTATCTTTAGTGGGACAGTACTGCCACTCTTCAGCAGGGCTGCTCTATCTTTATTAGGACAGTACTGGCACTCTTCGCAGGGCTGCTCTATCTTTATTAGGACAGTACTGGCACTCTTCAGCAGGGCTGCTCTATCTTTATTAGGACAGTACTGGCACTCTTCAGCAGGCCTGCTCTATCTTTATTAGGACAGTACTGGCACTCTTCAGCAGGCCTGCTCTATCTTTATTAGGACAGTACTGGCACTCTTCAGCAGGGCTGCTCTATCTTTATTAGGACAGTGCTGGCACTCTTCAGCAGGGCTGCTCTATCTTTATTAGGACAGTACTGGCACTCTTCAGCAGGGCTGCTCTATATTAGGACAGTACTGGCACTCTTCAGCAGGGCTGCTCTATCTTTATTAGGACAGTACTGGCACTCTTCAGCAGGGCTGCTCTATCTTTAGCGGGACAGTACTGGCACTCTTCAGCAGGGCTGCTCTATCTTTACTAGGACAGGGCTGGCACTCTTCAGCAGGGCTGATCTATCTTTATTAGGACAGTACTGGCACTCTTCAGCAGGGCTGCTCTATCTTTAGTGGGACAGTGCTGGCACTCTTCAGCAGGTCTGCTCTATCTTTACTAGGACAGGGCTGGCACTCTTCAGCAGGGCTGCTCTATCTTTATTAGGACAGTGTTGACACTTCAGCAGGGATGCTCTATCTTTACTAGGACAGTAGTGGCACTCTTCAGCAGGGCTGCTCTATCTCTATTAGGACAGTAGTGGCACTCTTCAGCAGGGCTGCTCTATCTCTATTAGGACAGTAGTGGCACTCTTCAGCAGGGCTGCTAATCTGTCCATGTGTGTGTGGCAGTACCCCTGGACACTGCAGCATTACTTTTAATCGAACACGGATGCCCCTTCTCAGCAGGGGTTATGTACCTTTAATGGGACAGTGCCAGCCGCTGTGAGCAGGGCTGCCGTGCATTGAATGGGGTCGTCCAGGCGCCTCTCACCCTCGCTGCTAAAGTTGTAATCAACCCATGCTGGTCTTTCCCAGCAGGGCTGCTTTAAAGGTAATGACGCAAAAATTCAATGTGCGATTCTGTGAGGCCCAGGCCAGGGTACTTTAGTGAAGCAGCGCCTCATACTTCAGGAATTAAAGGGGACAGTATCGACAATTCTCTACAGAGTTAGTATTATTTCACTGGGACAGTACCAGTACCTCCAACGAGAGGCGCTGCACTTCAGTGGCCCGGCACCACTCATTCTTGCGTCACTGCTGTACATTGACCGGACGCCGCTTGTCTCCCTGACAGGCATCCATCCCCCATGCATAGACCGTATCTGCATTTCTCAGCAGTTTGTCCTCTCATCATAACGTCAGTTTGTCCGTTCATGGCACGCTACCCCCCGCTCACTCGGAGCTTGGAAACACGAGTCCTCAACCGCTACACAAGCCCTCATCTTTCCTGTCAGTCAGTCCCGGTACCTGCTTAAGCCAGCTGTCATCCGATAGGGGGTGTTTGGCTTTGAGCATCAGATCAGGGCAGTTGCCATGGCGACTCCTCTAACACACCGTCCTGTTCCTTTGGTCCATGTTACGACTCATAAACTCTAAGATGGTATCCGAGGGTGCCCAGTGCTGGCTCGGTCTCTCCTCTCTCACTTCCGGCTTCCAGGCTCCAGCACCCCGGATCCGGCAGAGGCGCGAGCTGTGAGTAGACCCCTCCTGAACTCTATATGCAAATACCCCTGATACTACATAACATAAAATACAATTTATTCCAGCATAAAACTCAGAATAACATCCCAGCATAACCTGTCTTGTCTGTATTCATATATCTCTACAGATGTTGGCAGTTTCGTGATTTAAATGCGCGCACCTTTTAATCGGCAAATAATGTCAGTCTCAAAGGAGGCTACATTTAGGGGGCTGATGACACACATGGGTAGGTTTTTTTAACTGGTAGAGTCTGTGAAGACAGCTCGGAGGGTTTAAGCGGCTGTGACGAAGTCTGTGTGTTCAACTTGCCGGACTTGTTTGAATCCTATCGGGCCGATCCAGTCTTTCATTCTTCCGACGTCCTCAAAACTAGCCGTACTGGGTTGGTTATAGAAAGGCTTGTTATTTAAGTGCTTAATATTTGGTATGGTTGTTGGAAGCATTTCATATTAAAGTTGCAACTTTATGAAGTATGCACTCACGTACTACAGAATAAGGTGTGCAATAATATTTCGTATTTTACTAATGTGTTTACGGTCGAGGACACAGATGTATGGTCAGTCGCGGTGCTGAGCGCGGGCAGGTCGAAGGGCAGTTTGGCTTTTTAGCTAAATCAGGGGCATATTCTCAAGGACTTATCGCCGAGTTAACGGCACTTTATCGTAGCAAAAGTGGCGATGAATTTATCGCCCCATTCACAAGCTGTTGTTACAGCCCATATCACCAATTTACCTGCAATAGCAGCCGCAAAAAACATTGCCACAGATGACCCCGGCAACTATTGCTAATGAGATGCAGAGTAGGCGTTCCCGTGCCAAAAGCTGCGACAACACCACTCCGCAACATTCGCCAGACCGGCGATAAGAACCCAAAACAGGCAATAAGGCGCATTGGCAGCAGGAAACTAACACCTGCTCCGACCTGGTGTAAAGTCGGACGGCAGCCTGCACGATAAAGGGGGGCCCAGCCCACAGCCTCACCTGAAGAACAGCAGATGCCATGGAGCTACTGATCATGCAGCTCGGAGCCCCAACAGGGCCAGAACACTCACCGCCACCACCCCCAGGACCCCTCACCCGAGCACCGCCCCCCCGGGCAAAGACATGCCACATCAACTACACGAAACATGTACCAAATAATCAGCCTTATGTCGCACAATCACATTTGGTGACATGCATGTGTCATCACAAAAATGAGCATCATACATTCACCTTCGAATTACCAATGGTAAATTCATTCAAATAAACACAGAACAGAAATGAAGACATATGGCAGCTCTCCTCGGGACAATATGTAGGTCACAGCCTGCAAGACAAAAATGCAGATGAGAAGGTGTGACTTGCGCTCATCAAAGGACAGAGAAAGAGCGAAGGAGAGAGAGAGATACAGAGAGAGAGAAAGAGAGGGAGAGAGAGAAAGACGGACAGAGAGGGGAGAGAGAGAGAAAGGCAGACAGAGAGGGGGAGAAGGAGAAAGACGGACAGAGAGGAAGAGTTAGAAAGACAGACAGAGAGGGGGAGAGAGAGAAAGACGGACAGAGAGGGGGAGAGGGAGAAAGATGGACAGAGGGGGAGAGAGAAATACGGACAGAGAGGGGGAAAAAGACACAGATAAGAGAAGAGATGGACAGGGAGAGAGAGTGCCAACCCTGTGCACCCAGGCCTCACTGCTCACCTGCGGACACCAGTGTGTCTACGACCACGTGCCAGAATGTAGTGCAGTTCACCACGTCCAACATCTGAAACAGATCCGTAATCTGAAACAGAGTCCAGATACATGATTGGCAAACCACATACTATTGCACACAACATCATCGCCCCTCCCGCCGCCCAGTGGTGCATGCCAGCCCCTACACACCCAGGCAGATGCACGCAGCCGCTCCCGCCGCTCAGAGATGCATGCCCGCCCCTGCACACCCAGGCCTCACTACTCACCTTCCACCACCGGCGTGTCGCAATGAGGGCCCACCACGTGCCGGTGCAAGCCCCAAGCCCAGGGACCACGGACATGGCACCCATCACATCATGCAGCCCCGCAGGCCACCAGGTCTCACATTTGATTCTGGGTCTTGATTTCGCCATGGCAGAGGACATACCAGTGCAACCGGCATCATCGCAGGCTGCACACCTGCCCAGCCCTTGAGGTGCCAATAACTCTGTGATCCAGGAGGTGACACCACGTGGCAGTAGGCCAGCACTGCCCGCTGGCTCTGGCCTGCACTGCCGTCCAGCAGGGCACACAAATCCTGAGCAGTCCAGACCGCTGGGATGGGGCATCATTGCAGGCTGCACACCCGCTCAGCACTTAAGGTGCCCCTACCTCAGTGCACCGAAAGTCACTGTCCTGTGGCGGTGTGCCTGTGCCGGCCGCAGTGTATCCAGTGTCACCAAGTCTGTGTCCCGCAAGTCAATGACCCTGTATGATTGGGAATTGTGGTGCGGATGCCATCATGTCACCTCCGGGCCGGGGGAATGTGATGTTGCAGGGCCCTGGGCCCTCACGCCTACATGAACACCACACAGATACACCCAGAGAGAATTGGGAAATGGCGTCGAGCACGTGCGCCTGGCCCTTTTTATTAGTGGGGTCGCAGGTCCTGTGACTCGTGTGCTGGATGGGTGTGGTGTGCAGCAGATCACTACAGAGTAGACCTGGAACACATAACGTTGCCGTCCCCCCATGAGCATAAGTGGAGTGGGCTGGCCTGGCGTATGCAAGTCCAACGTAAGGGTGTGAACAATGACCCCGGGGCTGGACAAGGAAGTAACTAATGTGTGTGTCCCTGTGTTGTGTCTGCGCCACCCGGACCGCGTTCGGCAATGTGTCACCCTGTGACCCAAGTCTAATGACATGAGCCACATGGAAGTAAAATGTATTCACTGAGCCTACATTCATCCATACTTCCACACTTGAAAGACCATAGACATGGTACATCTGTGTGATTAGGAATGTTTAATGCACATTTAGTGGAGTGTTGTATCTGGAGCAGTACAGGGCCGTGCAAACCCCACATGACAATGTTGGCCCGTGGAGGGCCAGCCAGAGTCCCTCAGGGAAAGAAAAGTCCAAAGGAAGGGGAAGAGTTTAGTTCTCAGTCTGATTGATGTGTCATTGGCGATCAAACAGAATATGGCAGTCCATGTCGAGGTCCAAGGTGAGTGTCGCAGAGTGCATCGGGGGACAGTGGAAGGTGATAATGCAGAGGGCAGAACCAAGCAGAAACAGGCCAAATGGTAGAGATGAATGCTACTGCTTCCTTCCTTCTTACCAGTAAGGCAGATTCATCCACATCTTTGTCCTCTGCTTTCTCATGTGCCCCACATGTGGGTGGTGGTGTTCAGTCTCCTGCACTGTGTGGCAGTGACACTGCAGGGGCTGGAGGTGGAATGTCTGCCGCACTGTGTGGCACTGACATTTCAGGGTGCGGAGATGTGGATGTAGTGGTAGCAGCAGCATGCATCAGCGCCAGGCCTTGTGGCAGCAATGCAATGAGGATGGTAGCGGTCATTGAGGAACCCAACTACCACTTGCTGGTGTGCAACCGTGGCAGCCGCCCTTTCCGCATTCGCCTGCTCCATGGTCTCCATTAACCTCCCCATGTTTCCCAACTCCCATGTGACATCACTAGAGCCACTTTGACTGGAGAGTTGTTCGATTCTCTGAGTCAGGTCTCCTGCAATGTCAGCCATGGTCCGTTGGAGAGCATGGAGCGGACTGTGGGTGTCCGTTAGGGACCGTGAGTGGTCCCTGATGGGACTTAGACACCCATGTATGTCATCTAGTTTGTCTTCCATGGGGTCAAAGCTCCCCGCACCTGTTCAGCCAGCTGCTCCTGGCACCCCAACACACAGCGTTGGAAGGCCATGTGTTCTTCGTGGGGGTCATGGGAGGCAGCCGTGGTGGTGGGTGCTGCCTGCTATGTGGTCTGTGCAGGGGGTGGTGTCACCTCGATGCAGTTGGGCTGCCCAGCTCCTGGAAGTGGGCTGCAGAGGCTCTCCACGAGCTGTTGGAGGGCGCCGGAGTCGGAGCTGTGGTGGTCCTCTTCGTCATCAGAGAAGAGTGGGTCGGGCTGCTCTGCAGGAGGTGTCTATTCTCCCTCTGCAATGTGAAGGGGAGATGCAGTTTAACAATGTGTCTACATGTATGTCGTCGCATTGTACATGTTTTCATACAGACTGCATGAACGTGTACATTGTGGCTGTTTGGGAGGAGCTGCCTATTTGATGGGGGACAGTGGATATTTCGACAACATGACGTGTGTGTGTTTGTACTTGTACAGTATCAACTCACATTTCCCTGCAATGCCAAATGGGATTTGCCAGTGTCTACACCCTACTAATTAATAATTAATTTAACATAATTAAATTACTTCCCACCCTATTCCCCTATAAACCCACAACCCGCTACAGTAGTAAAAGACAATATTTAATTAAATTACATTAAAAATAAATAATAAAACATAATAAATACAATATAATATACACTAAATTTATTTAAAAATTGATATTAGTAACATCAAAGTTATTAATTTTGATATTGTTAACATCGATATTTACAACTTCGATATTACTGATAACATACCAATATCGATATTTAGACTGTCGATATTACTTACCTTCGATATTTTTGTATATCGATATTTAAACTTCAATATTTTGGTATATCGATATTTAAAACTCGATATTTTGTCTCTGTACCCCTACGGGGGGCTTGTGGGGCTCTGGTTCTCCTCCGTACTTGCTTCAGCAACATCCATTGTGCTTCGCTGTTGTTTGGCATTTGTTTGTCTGTTTTTTTCTACTTTTATGGGGATTTTCCCACCTGATGCGTGTAAATTGCAGGCCTGTCATTGGTTTTGCTGATTTTTGTATCGCGATTGGCCTCATCGCAGATTATTTTGTGTTAGTGTTTCGCATTTTTGCAGTGTAGCATTGATTATAAAGCGGTCATTTGACGCGTTATCTGGAGACTATAGAATGGTACTGTCGTATTGTGAATACTTAGTTAACACAGCGTAACTTTCCCGTGATAGACTTCAATGTTGAAAGTTGCAGTAAGTTGCTTATCACACGTTCTTGAGAATATGCCCCTCAGTGTTTTATGACTTGAAATTTAACAATATCTGTGTAGTTTCCGCTGAGATGTCTGTCAGGGGGAAGCACTCTTGCAACTCTTGACAACTTACACAAGGTTTTGTGATCTTACTTATATTGAGCATTTCCAGTTGACCCATGGTTTCTACTGGACCTTCTGGGAAACCTATGGGTTTTACTTATGTAAACTGCTGCTGGGACATCTTTAGCTCCACCTAAGTTTCTCTTAGGATCTGCTGGGCTGGCATTTGAGTTGATTTACCATAGTTGTTTTATCCCATAGAATGTCATGTGGTTTTATTCTGTAGACACAATCTGACAGTACAATGTAAAAAAAAAAAGTTACATAGCAACTGTTTTCAGCAGAAACCATTTGTAACTGGTCAACCGGATTTTCCCCCAGGGATTAAAAGCATTCAGCCTTCCAAGCAGCAAACAATGCTTGTAGCTCACCCCCCTCACAGCTGCTAAGTGTCCAGGGGTCGCCCCGGGACATTCAGCTGGTCCTGGCTCTTTAGCCAAGATCGCTTTCCATGTTGGGATTTTTTCAGCCCATACTAACATGGTTAACTAGCACTGGCAAAGTTATGTTATGTTATGTTATTTTATTTTATATAGCGCGCAGATGCCGCAGCCAAGTGGCGTCCCGGCGCTTTAGGAGATGATAAAACACAACACAACAGAAATAACCAAAACGCATGAAACTAAACATGTGGAAAATAGGAAGGTTTTTAGGGCCTTCCTAAAAAGGAGCAGATCAGGGATGGAATGAAGAGGGGCAGGCAAAGAGTTCCAGAGAGCTGCCGCCAGCACTGAAAAAGAACGTCCACCCATTCTAGCTCTTTTAAAGCGTGGCACGATGGCAAGATTTAACCCTGAGGATCGAAGGGCTCTGGAAGGGACATAGTGAAGAATTGTCTGCGAAAGGATAGGAGGGGAGGCTGACTTAAGAATTTTAAAAGTTAAGCAAAGAGCTTTAAACTTAATTCTTTGCCCTACAGGCAACCAGTGGAGATCTTGGATAGTTCGACGGGCAGAGACAAACTTCGGAAGGCCGACCAGCATCCTGGCTGCCGCATTTTGCACCCTCTGAAGGCGAACTAGTTCTGCCTGATTCACACCCAAAAACAGAGAGCTGGCATAGTCCAAACGGGTAAGAACCAGAGCTTGGACTATAATCTGTCTGGTGTCCGCATCAAAAAACTTGAAAATGGGTCGGAGACACTGCAGGGCACCAAAACATGTACCAGCTACATGTTTAGTGTGGGCAGTGAAAGAAAGTTTGTCGTCGAGCCACACCCCAAGATTTCTGGCTTCGGCAACAGGGGTGGGAACAGGGCCCAATTCAGATGGCCACCATTGATCTCCCCAGAGCCCACTTTCCCTACCAAAAATAATAACCTCGGTCTTAGAGGCATTAAGTTGGAGTCGATTATTCGCCATCCAGCCTGCCACAGCTTTGAGAGCTGACTGAAAGGTAGGGGCATCCATGTTGGAATCGCCATTAAGTGCCACCACCAGCTGCGTGTCATCGGCGTATGACACCATGGTGAGACCAAAACTATGGGAAACCTCCACCAATGGCTGAACATACAAATTAAAAAGGGTAGGGCTAAGGGCCGATCCCTGCGGGACACCCTGAAGAATGGGGCGAGGAGCAGAGAAAAAGGGAGGTGTGGATACTTTGAAGGTTCGATCCGTGAGAAAGGATCGAAACCACTCAAGTGCTGTGTCTCCAACTCCAGCCTCCCCGAGACGTCGCAGAAGGATCTGGTGGGAAACCGTATCAAAGGCGGCACTAAGATCCAATAGGATCAGTGCCGCCGTCTGACCCAGGTCCAACATCTTCCTGATATGTTCCACCACAACCAAGAGCGCAGTCTCGGTGCTATGGTCCGCACGGAATCCATTCTGGGAATTGTCCAGTATATTAGCTTCCTGCAGATGAGATGATAAAATATGATTAGCATGTGATTCTGCTAATTTAGCTAGCCAAGGGAGAAGGGAGATAGGCCGATAGTGTTCGGATTTGGTAGGGTCCAGGGCAGGCTTTTTGAGAATAGGAATGATAGTCGCCTGCTTCCATGCCATGGGAACACTGCCGGTGTTAAAGGACAGATCAATCAAACTGTGCATGGCAGGGTAGCAGCACTGGGCGAGTGACCGGAATTGAATAGGTCTCATAGGATCATCTGGGGAACCGGATTTGACTTTTGTCGTCAAGGCTTTGAACTCCTCCAGAGTAGGACTGGGGATGATTAACAGTGGTTTAGAGACCATAGGTGCAGTAATATAAAAGTCAATAGGTCTCGCCTACTCTAGGACTTTTGGTTTTGCCAATGAGTTTTTGCCATGTCCTACACCCCATTTGGCAGCTTTCCAGCACGGCAAAAGGTTAGTGGAGTAGAGGAGAGAGAAGTGGAGTGCTGTAGAGAGGAGTGGTGTAGAGTGTCCAGGAGTGGCATAGAGTAAAGGATTGTGGAGTGGCGTAGAGTGAAGTGTCATGGAGTGCTGTTGGGTGGATTGTCGTAGAATGGAGTGGTGTAGAGTGGAGCAGAATGTCGTAGATTGCAGAGGAGTGACGTAGAGTAGTGTCATGGAGTATGCAGGGTGGATTGTCGTAGAGTGGAGTGGCGTAGAGTGGAGTAGAGTGTCGTAGACTGTCGAGGAGTGACACAGAGTGGAGTGTCATGGAGTGTTGTAGGGTGGATTGTCGTAGAGTGGAGCAGTGTAGAGTGGAGCAGAGTGTCGTAGACTGCTGAGGAGTAACATAGAGTGGTATCTTGGAGTGTTGTAGGGTGGATTGTCGTTGAGTTGAATGGTGTAGAGTGGAGCAGAGTATTTGAGACTGTCGAGGAGTGACATAGAGTGGAGTGTCATGTAGTATTGTAGGGTGGATTGTCATAGAGTGGAGTGATTTAGAGTGGATTATAGTGTCGTAGACTGTCGAGGAATGACGCAGAGTCAACTGTTGTAGGGTGGATTGTTGTAGAGTGGAGTGTCATGGAGTAGAGTGGAGTGTTGTGGAGCAGAGTGGAGTGTCGTGCAGTGGAGTAGAGTAGAGTGACATGGATTGTCATGGAGTAGAGGGAGGTGCCATGGGGTAGAGTGGAGTGTTGTGGAGCAGAGTGGAGTGTCGTGCAGTGGAGTAGAGTAGAGTGACATGGATTGTCATGGAGTAGAGGGAGGTGCCATGGGGTAGAGTGGAGTGTTGTGGAGCAGAGTGGAGTGTCGTGCAGTGGAGTAGAGTAGAGTGACATGGATTGTCATGGAGTAGAGGGAGGTGCCATGGGGTAGAGTGGAGTGTTGTGGAGCAGAGTGGAGTGATGTGGAGTAGAGTGGAGTGGATTGCGATGGAGTAGAGGGAGGTGCCATGGAGTAGAGTGGAGTTTCATGGATTGGAGTAGAGTGGAGTGTTGTGGAGCAGAGTGAAGTGTTTTGCAGTGAAGTAGAGTAGAGTAGAGTGAAGTGGATTGTCATGGAGAAGAGGGAGGTGCCATGGCGTAGAGTGGAGTGTTGTAGAGTGGAGTGTCGTACAGTGGGGTAAAGTAGAGTTGAATGGAGTAGAGTGTATTGTCATGGAGTAGAATGGAGTGTTGTGGAGTATAGTGCAGTATTGTAGAGTAGAGTGCAGTGTCGCGCAGTGGAGTAAAGTAGAGATGAGTAGATTGTCGTGGAGGGAAATGGAGTGTTGTGGAGTAGAGTGAAGTATCGTAAAGTAGAGTGAAGTGGCGCTCAAGAATTGCTGTCCCTATTGCAGTTGCTTTATTTCCTACCAAGATCTCTAATTCAACCTTCTTGTGCCTATCTTCCAAATCACGCGCTGCTCCTGCAGGAATAGTCAGCAGATCACCTTCCACTTCTGGCCTCACAATTAATCAACCTTCTCCTCTGCAGGCCTGTGTTTTGTACTGCTCTACCTTAATTTCCTGCCCCACTACTCCCCACCTTTGGCTGCACCTGTGTCTGCCCACCCAAAACTGCTCCCATGCCAATTGCAACCTGCTCATAGCCCTCAGCCAACTCTGTCCCCCCTCCCCCCCTTCATAGGCACTGAGCCTCCCAGCAGAGCTCTCCCCACCTGTCAACAAGCCAAAGCCTGTCCCCACCTACTCCCACCTCTCCACAAATATGCAGCTGCCTGCGCAACCCCTCCCTTAGACCGTCGCCCTCCAATGCCTTATCTGTCCTGAACATTTTGCCCACCCCATCTAAGGTCCTACGCATGGGTCGGTCCTGGCCGTGACTCCGGCCACTCTCCACCAGCAGGACACATGCTTCGCCTATCGTAGCAGGCGGAGGGCCAACTCCACTTTGTCCTAAATTTCTGAAGTGAGGACTCTGCAAAACAAGAAAAGGGAATATTTATCCTAACTAACCAAAGCTGAAGACATGTTTCTACCCTGCCTTGCCCTCTAGGCTACTAGCCACCGTGTCGCAACACAAAATGGTGGCTAGCAACCCAATCCCCGTCTATTTATTAACCTGGAATCCCCCATGTCTATCAAGGAACAGCCCAACTCAGACTGAACCACTCAGCTCATCAAGCCCAGGGGGCAGAATTTCCTCTGATTACCTGCCCGCAGACCTCAATTCAGCAGCTAGAAGAGCAAAAATGATGCACATTTTTCTGTAATTCTCAAGTGTGTTTAAAACAAAAGAATATTAGGATCAAAGCAAATTAAGACTCTTTACTTGGTGTTACACAAATGATAAATATTCACTGACTCGCGACTTCCACACATTATCATTTTTATGTTATATAGTTTTATCACTAAAACTGTATGTTTATGCAAATTTAGTGGCCACTTCAACAAGCATTGGCAAATCCAAATAGGTCTTGTCTATGCAAGAGCTATTGGTATTGCCAATGTGTTTGAGCCATGTTTTACACAGCCTGGTTGCTGTTCTGTGGCTAAAAGTTAGTGCCACAGACAGACCCTCCAGCTTATCGCGATTTCGCGATTTGCAAAAAAATCGCGAAATCGCCGGTTCCGTGCAAATGGCGCGATATTTACAAAAACGGCCGCGAAATCCGCCGTTTTTGTAGCCAATCAGCAGCAACGTCTCCTTTCCATCTCGCATCTGAAGACCTCGGGCTACAGTTACCTGGTCCAACCCCGGTTTGGTTGTTGTCCAGAGTGCAGTTATCTTTAGAACGTGTAGCCTTTGATTGTTTAACGCATCCTTGGGCACTCCATACAAACTGGATGCATGAAATGGGCGTTTGATGTGTTGGATCCGGTGAGGCTTTTTTTCCAGTTTAGGCCCCGGCTATCATCAGGGTGAGGTCACAGGAGGAGAGGCCCTCGGCCTGAAAACTCGAGGGCCCCGCTAATCCCCTCATTACGGCTCCCGTAAACCACCGTGGTAATGAAATGTTGATGGCCCTTCTCCGAGAGGGGCTATGGGGCTCTCTCGGCAGGAGGCGCACCTCGCCCTGGCAGGAATCTGTCCTCGCGGATTAGAGACTGCTCCAGCCCGGTGACTGCTGGAAGATGGAGAAAGGAGCGTCTGAAGGGGGGACGGAGAGGGAGGGGGGAGCTAGAGGAGTAACAGAGACAATAGAAACTTAAGGAAGGAACATCTGAAGGGGGGAACGGAAAGAGAGAAAAGAAAGAGAGGGAGGGAGGAAGAGAGACAGGGAGAGGGCGAGAGGGAGGAAGAGAGAGAGAGAGAGGGAGAACGGGGGGAGGGAGGGCTGAAGGAGGACAGAAAGGGAGTGTGGAGAGGAGCTGGAGGAGTAACAGAGAGAATAGAAACTAGAGGAAGGAACATCTGAAGGGGGGAACGGAGAGAGAGAGAAGAGAAAGAAAGACAGACAGGGAGGGAGGAAGAGACAGGGAGAGAGAGAGAGAGAGGGAGGAGGGAGGAAGAGAGAGGGAGAGTGAGAGAGCGAAAGGGGGAGGGGGGTCTGCAGGAGGAAAGAAAGGGAGAGGAGCTGGAGGAATAACCGAGTGCACGTTAACACCACAATAATTTTTTCAGATCAAGTTAATCGATATTAGAAACCATTAAGATATTGTTTTCTTTGCAAACAGCTCTACAAATTCTTCTTCAGCTTTCATTTTCGAACGCTAAGCTGCCAGCTGTCTCTTCTGCCCTGTGAGTTGTCACTATAGACCTACTTCACTCTACAGCAGCACTCGGTCACTTGCCACACCTTACACCTGAGAGATTGCGCAGCTTCATGCTGGTATTTCTTAAGTCCACTAAACATTGCTTTTTCATGCACGTTACAGCTTTGATACCCAGGCTTTGAGAGGTCTACTCCTACACAGGAACCTAGACTTGTGACCACTGATAGTGTAAGATAGTGTCAGTTTTTTTTGTCGGTTACCCATGCCGTTTTCTCCAACGGCAGTGTAAAGTGTTATAGAAGTCGAATCTTTCTTTAACGTTATCAGTGTCTTTCCCAAGCTACACCAGGGAGGAGCACTGTCCTTGCTTGCTACCAAAAATGGACCAGCGGCTCGAGACTATTTATGATCCCTTGTCTGCAGTTCCGGGGGGGGAGGAGGGGGCTGCTCCCAGCCGCAAGTACGTTTGTTAGCCCGACCCTCCAGCTTATCGCGATTTCGCGATTTGCAAAAAAATCGCGAAATCGGCCGATCCGTGCAAATGCCTTGCAAACGCCTGCAAGGAACACGGCACAACTCACAGCAAGAAGGGAGAGAATGCTTTTCGAGGGAAACAAAGTGTCTACATTGTAATTAAACCAAATATACATAGCTTCATGTTGCTAAACAACTAAAAAAGCTAAGATATCTGTGTTTGTTGTAGGAAAAATGGCCAAATAAAATGCCGCAAAATTGCCGCTAAATTTCCATATTTGTGCCGCTAAATTTCCATTTTTGTGCCGCTAAATTTGCGAATCCATGCCGCTAAATCCTGGGGGGTCTGCACAGAGGAGAGTGGCATATAGTGGCGTAGAGTGTCATGTCATGGAAAAGAGTGTTGTGGAGTAGTGTGGAGGGGCATAGACTGGAATAGCGTGTCTTAGGTTAGAGTTTGGTGTAGTGGAGTAGAGTGGAGTGGAGTTAGGTAAAGTGAAGTGGAGTGGTGTGCCCTAGTGTGAAGTGGCATAGATTGAAGTAGAGTGAAGTGCTGTGGTCTAGAGTGAAGGGACGTAGAGTGGCATAGAGTTGAGTAGAGTGTTGTAGAGTGGAGTGAAGTATTGTGGTATGGAGTGTAGTAGAGTGTAGTATAGTGTTGTAGAGAGTAGTAAAGTGGAGGGGCATAGAGAGGAATAAAGTGTCATAAAGTGGAGTGCTGTAGAGTGGAGTGGCATACATTGTTATAGAGTGGAGTGGAGTAAATTGGTGTGGAGTGGAGTTGCATAAAATGTCATAGAGTGAAGTAAAGTGGCATGGAGTGGAGGGGCATAGAGTGGAGTGATGTAGAGTGGAGTAGAGTGGCCTAATGTGAAGTGGCAAAGAGTGGAGTGGTGTGTGGTGGAGTGGAGGGTCATGTCGTTGAGGGGAGTGGCACAGAGTGGAGTAGAGTGTTGTAAAGTGGAGTGGCGTAGTGTGGAGTGGCGTAGTGTGGGGTATGCATGGTGTGGTAGGGCACTGCCATTACAGACAACACATTTTCAATTGAAATGACCATTACATTTGCACAGATATACAGTTTTACTGATAAAACTATACAGCGCACAAATAATAATGAGTGGAAATGGCATTACCCAGTGCACTGATTTGTTTTGATTGTATTTTAAATACTTGTTTCCACCACACCTTCGATTTACAAAAAATGTGATTCATTTGTGCTTTTGCAATTCTGAAATTCTGATATATTCTGAAATATTTGCACAGTTCATTTTCAGAGATCTGTATTTTGTTGTGTGCTTAACTTTTCTTTCCTAGTACTCGACAAGATTGTCACATAAATCCTCTCACTCTGAAGTCAGACAAAGAGAAATAAACACCAACCTCCCTCGGAAGACAGAGCCTGACGTTTGACTTCTGTATTTTAACGCACAGCAAATGTGACAAAATACAAATACAATTTAAAGGTCCATTTACAGAAAGCGAAGGTGAACAAGGTTTGCTCCAAAGAAGTGAAAAATACATGCTGGGCAGCCTTAAACAAATAAACCCAGCAAATAGAAAGCCAGACAATGTGAGTTACAAACTGAAAAGCCAGTGGTAAGCAATGGATGGAATGCATTCCCAAGGAAGCTTTTAGAATGCCCACAAGAAGCCCTTTCGCAACCAGACAGCTGGGCTGTCTGGTAGGGTTTGAACTAAAATGGCTGTTTGTACATGACATTAAATTACATTGAGCTACCACACAATGCTTTAGTTACTTTGAAACATCGCTCGCCAAGTGTTCATTAAAGTTATGTTGGTCACGCATGTTTGTAGTTCAAATAATGCCCTGTTGGCTCCATTGAAGGGCAACTTTCTCTGATGGCCTGAAAGAGTAGTGACCATCAGAGGAAGAGTCTTACACCACCTGGGCTATTTAAGGTGGACAGTGATAAGCACTTTTCTGGTGGCAGGGACAAATAGAAAAAATAATGATGAATCCCCGAAACTGGGAAAAACACACACACATTCATCTGTGCTTTCTTTCACGCTGTCAATATTTTGACAGCTGTGTATTTATTTCATAAACTTTCTCATTGAATCAGAATTGCAAGTGCCACAGATGATCATTGCTCTGTGTACTCTGTAGAGAGGCCAAGGATTGGATGAGCATGAACTCTGAACCCCTTCATTACGATCCGCTGACATGCACTAAGAGAAATTTGCACTGACTTTGGTCTAAACTCGAGGGTAATCAATCATGAACATCCCCCAC
This sequence comes from Lissotriton vulgaris, assembly GCF_964263255.1. NCBI lineage: Eukaryota > Metazoa > Chordata > Amphibia > Caudata > Salamandridae > Lissotriton > Lissotriton vulgaris. The sequence goes on along the minus strand of NC_141700.1, from coordinate 775,396,003 downwards.
AACCTATTACACCGATGCCAAGAGGTGAATTTTCACAGTATGCACTATATGGGAGTAACATGATACATGGAAAAACTACAGAAACACAACATCCTGGAAAAAGTAAATACTCTTAGGGGGTCATTAGGATGGCGGGCGGACTTAGTCCGCCCGCCATCCTATCGGATAATGGGACCGCCCGCCATAAGGGCGGGGGTCCTGTGGGGGGTATTAGGATGTGCCCGCCACAGTTGGGGGCACATCCTGCATTTTTAACATTGTTGCTCTGAGCACCGCCCGCCACAATGCTAAAAATGCATGTATGCGTTTGCATACACAAAGCGGCAGGCACCGCGCGGTGCCTGCTGCATTGCATATGCAAATGCAGGGGGGTACCACAGGTAGCCCCCATTTGCAACGCCCACCTCGCCTTCACCATGGGGGCCCGCAGGGGGCCCCGAAGTGAAGACCGCCTGCCTTTCCGTGGCGGCAATGCATCTGTTTAAGCCCATGCAAATATGGCTGGCGGTGCACCATGTTAAAACTTTTCCGCCCCGGTCGCAAGGCGACCGGGCAGAAAAGCGGCGGACGGTCCCCCCTGAGTTTAAGTTTAAGTTTAAAGTATTTATTGAGCGCAACATACACCTGAACGGTTTCTTGGCGCTAAAGTAGAAGACAGCCCACTGAGCGGGGACAGTCACTGAGACAGGGCTGGAGAATAAACGATGGACTAGGGAAGAGCCTGAGGGAATAAAAAGGTCTTCAAGCTTTGCGGAAAGCGGAGTAGTCAGTGAGAGACCTAAGATAAAAAGGGAGAGAATTCCAGAACATGGGGGCAAGAATGGAAAATTTAGAGCCACCCTGTTTTTTTTTCCGGTAACGGGCACATCTAGGAGAAGTTGGGCCGAGGAACGAAGGTCTCTGCCAGGGACATAAGCCTTGATGGTAATATGGCGGGGGGGAATGGGTGGCGGGTGGGTAAGGATGTCTGGCGGATAGCCACTGCCCGCATGGCTCTGGCGATCCGCCAGACATCCTAATGGGCCCCTTAGTGTCTGCAAGAGTAAGTAAAACAGATGAAATGTAAACAGGAACAACATCGCTGAAATGGATTCCCTTGATGTTTTTACATAATTGTTTAGAAAATGATCAACGTTTTTACACATAAATTAATGGGCATCAGTACAGTTCCCAATAGGGTGTAATAGTTTGGACGCCAGTTTTTAATTACTGCCGGGTCTGAGACTTGGAGGTATCCGACCCACTGAGGGGGTAGGTCACAGGGGGTTGCGTGATGCACAGGACGGATGGGGCAGTTGGGTTTCAGCATGTCAGGCTTGTTGGCTTGTTGAGCTTCTTGAAAAATGGTTACCAACTGGGTCGCCACAGGCCGCGCGTCATGGGAAAAAGACCTTACCGTACAACTGCATCTTTTGTTTTTTGGAGCGCTGGAGTAAAAGCAATGTCTCTGCAAAGCATAGGTTTCAGGCACCCTCTTAGTAAAGGCAGGTTCTGCATCAGTTTTGCCAAGTACCACGCATCAGGGGTAAGACTAACCCACTCTAGTGCTGGTCTGTGGATCACCAAACTAGAATGCATTAGTCACGTTTGTAGAGCTTCCTGACACGTTCTAGGGTTCATGAGGAATTTCAAAAAGGATCCTCGCACCAAGCACTCAATCTTTGCATTGCCACTCCGCCTGTGAAGCCTGGGAGACTCATTGCTATGGTGACGCGGCACAGTGAGATACATGGTGTCAGTCCTGTGTCACAAAAACACATTTCTAGTCCCTCTGTCAGCATCGCCCGGCCTCTCTGAAACACACATGTAGTTGCTGGATCATCCGGTGTGGAAGGGGCTGCTAAACTGTGCACATTGAATGGGGGTTTGTTTCCTCTGGTATTTGGCTGGTGATTGGGCCGCAGTGCATGCAAAAACGATTGCAATGTGCCAGATGGGGTACTTCCGAGCGAGGAGAGCTGTCTGTGACTCTCCGATTGCTTGAACACAGCCTTGAACTACTATTTGCTGCAGGAAGCTGACTTTTTATGTAGTGTACCAATGTGGGGGTACATCATGCAAAAAGTCCAGATGGCCCTTATTGGTTTACAGGGGATGTATGACGTTACCACGCATACTATTACCACGCATACCATTACAACGCGGTATTTACAACGCATACCGTTACAACGCATAGCGCTTTGAGGTGCTGGATAGTGGTAAGTATAATTTTATATTCCAACTCCAGTCCCCGTGGACACTAGGGAAGGTGTTGGATATAAAATTAAACGTATTCCCTATCCTAGAGCGCCCCCCAGCGCAATGCGTTGTAATGGTATGCGTGGTAATGCCTGCGTTGTAAGTGTAGTGCGTGGTAAAAAATGCGTGGTAAACGTTGTATACCGTTTACAGGGGCTTACTTTAATAAACCCAAGTGCTCTATTTGTGGTAATGAGGTCGAGAAGCTCAGGCTTATCAGAGGGAAGTGTTTTGCATTTGTTGTAATTACAGAGTCAATACATTTAAAAAGAAACTCAAGACCAATTTAGAAAAACAGCACATATTTTCATATAATTCTAGACACCAAGATCATTAAAATCAGGTAAGTACTTATGGAGATAGGATTTGTACATTAAAACAGTAAAATGCAAAAATTGTGGTTTTTGAAGCGTGAGCCTCAAATGCGGCAATGTTATCCTCTGGGAGAAACATGCACTGCATAAAAAACCCTGTATTTAAATAAAGGATATCAACAGGTGGAACTTAAAGAAAATTGCTGGTGTATTGCAATCTTTTCTAAACATGTTGGTCTGTTTCAATAAAAAAGACTAAGGGGCCTATTACAATGGTCGTCGGAAAGCCTCTGACCTGTGGTCAGAGGCTTTTAGACCGCCATTGCCGATTTCAATTCCGACCAGTTGATTATGATTCAGCCGGTCGGAATTGAAACCAACCAGTCATTGGTCTGGCTTCTGTACGGCTCCTTCCGATGGAACTGGCTCATAATCCCAAAGGGTGGGCCTTTCCTCCCTTGGGATTCTGATGCATGGGTTTCGGCATAGTTTACATGCCAGCCTGTCTGACATAGAACCCATGTCGGAAAGCATATTTGGGTGCCCCCTGCAGGGACCCCTTGTGTGTGTGGCCTGTGGTTGGGGACCGAGGGGGCACCTGTGGTGCCCCCCTTATGATCCCCGCAACCCGTGACAGGCACGATGAGGTGCCTGCCATGGGGTGCACGGATGAACCACACTTCCCATTTCCCCATAGGAGCATGTATTATGGCCGATTTATTGCTGTAATGCATGCTCTCATAGGGAAATGTTAAAATGCACCTGAACAGTGTTCGTTCGCATCCCTATTAGGCTGGCGGGACTGCTGACTGGGTGTCTGTCCGTCACGTGCCCGAGACGGTGTCGGGTGGAAACAATTCCGCCTGACATCAACATCTGTCCCTAAGTTTTCGTGTGTCATCAGCTGCCAAACATTTTCAAGATGACATTCAATGTATCATACAGCCTGTGAAGAATGCATTAAATTATAGCGATGACATATTGGGTTATGGAGCTACAGGAAGGGAGCATGATAAATCTCTCACACAAGTATGTCATTTCCTTGTTGATGCAGGTTTGACTTTGAACATGTATAAGAGTGACTTCCATAAGACAATGCTAAAACTCTTTGGCAATATCTTTTCTGATGGGGGTATAACACCCGATCCTGCTAAAGTACAAGCATTGTCAAATGGCCATCCCCCACAAGATGTTTCCATGTTATGTTATTGCTTGGCATGGCCAGTTACTTTTCCAGATACATACAAGTCTTTCCCACTGTAAGTGCTCCTTTGAGTGACTTGTTGAAAAAGATTGTTCCATTTCATTGGTCACACGAATGTGAGAAAAGTTTTAAAAGAATCAAACAAGTCCTTGAGAACGCTACTGACATGGCAAACTTCAGTCTGAAGCTTCATACTGAGAGTGTTATTGACGCTGGCCCCTTTGGGTTAGGCGCTAACTTTGCACAGCACAGTGGATACCTGAATGCCTGAAGACATATTGTGGCATATGCCAGTAGAAGTTTGTTCAAAACAGAACATGCTTATTCACAACTTGATAAAGAAAGTTTGGCCATGATGTGGGCTTCAGTACATTTCCATGTATTCCTTGTCGGAAAGCCTTTTACGCTGGTGACAGATTATAAAGCCTAACTGACCACATTTGGAAATACAAAGGTCAAGATGCCTCCCCGCATTGAACGATTGCGACTACGATAACAAGAGTACAATGACACTATTGGGCATCATCCAGGGAAGAATCAGAGCCCTGCAGACTACTTTTCGAGAGTGCCTGTACAAGGTCATGGCACTCCATTCAAGTCGTCTGAAACCTATATTAACTTTATTGTAATGTCAAACACACCAGGTGCCATTTCGTTAGCCCAGATTGTCACTTCCACAAGCCATGATAGTGACATGCTAAAGTTGAAGGATATTATCACACACCAGTCATGGAACCAACACACTTGACCTCTCACCAGTGATGGTGAATACCAAAAATAAAAAAAATTCAATGATGAACTGTATAACACTCAAGAAAGAGTTATACTTAGAAGTTCAAGGATCATGATTCCGACGAGTCTGCACAAGAAAATAATGTAAGTGGGCCATGAAGGACAACGTGGAATCGTTGCCAGAAAACAAGGTCTCTGAGATGGAATTTAGATGGAATATCGAACAAAAAATATCCCCATGCTAAAATATCGAGTCTAGAATATCGTGAGTAGGAAATATCAGCAAGAATATCGATGTCAAGAATATTGATTTTAAGATAAGTATTATCAATTTTCAAACTATCGAAGTCATTAATATAATTTTCAAAAATATAGTAATTTAAAATATTGTTTTTTAATTAGTGTTATGTATTTTAGAATATATTTTAGTTGTATTTGATACAATTTGTTTGTATAAGTATAGTTTATGTTTTTTAATTTATGTGTTAAATTTTCAGTACATATTAAATTTAATTTAATAAAATGTTGTGTTTTTTAGTTTTGTAACGGGCTGTGGGTTAATAGGGGAATTGGATGGGAAGTAAGTGAATTATAATAAATTATTGATTATTGTTTATTTAATATTATTTATTTAATTGATATTTCATTGTGTTTTTATTTTTTGGGGTAACTATTGTCTGTGGTGTTTATAGGGGTAAAGGGTGGGAAGTAATTTATGTGTAATTAATTAATAAATTGCTGTTAATTAATATTAATTAATTGATAATTAATTAATGTTAATTGTGTAATTTTATTTAGGTGCGAGTTGTGGGTTTATAGGGGTAAAGAGTGGGAAGTAATTTATTTGTAATTAGTTGTCAAGTAATATTAATTAATGGATAATTCATTATGATTATGGTGTCATATTTTTTTCTTGCAGGTTGTGGGCTATATAGAGGAAAAGGGTGGGTAGTTCTTTTTTAAACTCATTAATAGTTGATAATAAATATTAATGAATTGATAACTAATTATCTTCATTGTTTTTAGGTGCAGGTTTTGGACTTATAGTGTAAAGGGTGGGGGTTAAATGAAGTTAAATTAATGTATAATTAGTTGTGAAATACTATTAGTTATTTAATTGAAAATTAATTTTAATTGTGTAATTCATTTTTTTAAAGTTTAGTTTTAGGTGTCGGTTGTGGGGATTATAGGGATAAAGGTTGGGAAGTTAATTAATTTTAATGAATTATAATTTGGTTTTTAATTAATATTTGTTTAATTGCTAATTAATTATTTTAATTGTGCAATGATTTGCTTTTAGATTTAGGATCTGAGTTGTGGGTTTTGTTGGGGTATGGGTTGGGAAGTAAATTAATTTTAAGCAATTGATAATTATTTTTCTAATTAATAATAATTAATAATTTAATAATTAATTATGTTAATTGTGTCAAACGAAACATTTTAAAATGTTATAAGTGTGTTGTGTGTTTTGGGGGTTATACTGTGGGAATTGCATTCATTATAATTAATTAATAATTAATATTTTATTAATGGAAATAAGTTCACTGATAAATATTTATATTAATAGTGAAAACATGTATTTGTTAATAAATAGTTTCTAAATAAAAATATTTATTTCTATAAAAAATTATTTTTTGTATTTTAGTTCTAATAATAGTTGTAGGTATTAGTGATATGTATTTAACATTGTAATATGTTTTTCGTTTTTAATTTATTTAGTATTAAATATGTTTTTATTTTATTTTTCAACATATTTATATGTTTTATTGACTTTGTTTTAACCACATGGCTGCGGCGGCTATTCCGCCGCAGCACTAAGTGGGCGGGGTGGCCGCGCGGCAGCCGCATGCTGGTGACAGAACCGCTCCGTCACCAGCCGCGGTTGGGCTGTGTTTGTGACGGAGCGGTTCCATCATGGCCCCGCCCGCTCAATAGAACGCGCCGCGCAGGCGCGAAATCAGCGCCACGCAGGCGCGGCGGCAGGGCCATGACGGAAACGCTCCCTCATCAGCACAGCCCAACCGTAGCTGATGATGGAGCGGTTCCGTCATCAGCGTCGAACTGGTTAAAAATAATTTTATTTTGTTGAAAATATTTTGTTTGTTTTTATTGTTGAACTGATTGGAGTGGGAATAGTAAATATTTTCCCTCAGCTAACAAACACTTTCCTTTCTGTTGCATTTATTGGAGTGGGAATAGTAAATTTGACCCCTCAGCATTCCAACACTTTCCCTACTGTTGTACTGACTGGAGTGAGAATAGTAGATTTTTCCACTCCGCTATCCAACAGTTTTCCTACTGTTTTACTGGCTGGAATGCGTACTGTAAATATTACCTATCCACAATCCATTGATTTTACTACTGTTGCATTTATTGGAGGGAGATTTGTAAGTTTTAACCAGTTCTATTTTTTTTGCTTTGTGTGACATGGGTGTAGTACAATTTTTATATATTTATTTCAATCGTTCGGTTAGATTGGTTAAAAATAGAGTGGGAATAGTATATGTAATAAATGTTATATTTTAGAATTTATTGTATGCTGCTCTGATTTCTATTTTTATGTTTTTCTTTATCTAAAATGATAATATTTTTCCTTATTAATATTTTTAATGTGTAAAATAATTTTGACAAAATGTAAGGAATTTCAAGTTGTTTCTTTTTTTATTGAATTAGAACAGTTTGTTTTTTAAGGATTAAGGGGCTGATTTTCAGCAGTCCTGACCAACTCATTACAATGCGACTGAACACTGCTCGGTTGCATGCTCTCTTTTCTTAATGGGAGCTTGTGTTATGCCTCAATGTGCCTGCCATGGGGTGCAGAGATCAACAGGGAGCACCATAGGTGCCCCATTGGCCCCCAACCGAAGGCCGCAAGTACAAGGGCGACCTGCTGGGGGCCTTCAAGCACGCTTTATGACATGGTTTCCATTTCCGACAGGCCAGCATAGAAACCATGCTGGAAACCGTGCATCGTAATCTCAAGGGCGGAAAGGCCTGCCATTGAGATTAACGGCCGGCGTCCGACTGGCCAATGGCCCTTGAATGAGTGACCGGTTTACATTCCGACCTACCAGTTCATAATTTGGCGGTTGGAAAGTACACCGAACGGTCCATTACGATGCAGCCCTGAAGGCTCCGACTGTCAATCGAAGCCTTTACGGGCCGCATCGTAATTGGCACCTTGATGTTAATAGTATATGTGTGTGTGTGTGTGTGTTTGTGTGTGTGTGTATATATATATATATATATATATATATATATATATATATATATATATATATGCAAAATAGAAGCGAGAACTCTGGGTAGTTCTCATGTTTAGGTGGAAAGCAGCTCCTGTATGGAGCTCTCTCAACACCAGCGACACTCTAAATCTGCTCACCTCAAATGTCTGCTTTTCTATCAAAGTCTTTAAGCATAGGATTAGCACAGTGCTATCCACGCCGAGATAGAAATGGACAAAGTCTTTTGCCAACTCTACAGCAAAGATTTTAAGCATATGATTAGCACAGTGATGTCCTTGCCTGAGCTGTAAAATGACAAAAGCCGTTTATCATTCCAAGCACAATATTACAGCTTTGAATTGGTAAAATACCAACCAAGCCAACCTGAAATTAATAAAATCACCCCTGACACAGTGTTTTGCTCTAATTAGAGCTCTTCAGAGAGGTATAGCTTTGTCCAGACACAAGGGAACACCCAGTATAAGTCCAAAAAATACCCTTTCAGGCATAGAGTGACAAATAAATTATGCAAAAAAGAAGCAGAGAACTCTGGTGGAGACTTTGATAGAAAAGCAGACATTTGAGGTGAGCAGATCTAAAGTGTCGTTGGTGTTGAGAGTGCTCCATACAGGAGCTGCTTTCCACCTAAACGTGAAAACTACCCAGAGTTCTCTGCTTCTCTTTTGCATAATTTATCTGTCACTCTATGCCTGAAAGGAGTTTTCTGGACTTATACTGGGTGCTCCCTTGTGTCTGGACAAAGCTGGAGAGGGCGTGAGAGAGCGCAATTTGAATGAAAAATATATCTGTACCATATTCACAAGCACATAACGCAAACGTAGAATCTATAACGTGAAGTTAGCACTTGTAGTGTAAAGTTAGCCGATGTAACCTAGGTGATAGGAAATGTATCTGTATTCACTTTAGAAATGTATTAGAAAGACCGTATACATAGTGGTCTAATATAGAAATGTATAGAAATGTTTAAGAACAGTAGAACGTGCTAAACTGAAAATACGTGTGTAATAATTAAACGGAGAAAGCGGTGAAATATAAAGTAAAGAAATGTGCAGACTATATAGCACGGTGTAAGCACGAGAAAATAAAACGTTGTATTTTATGTAACATGGATTCAAGTATGATCACTGATTTGCTAGAATCGATTATATATAAATGTGTGTTAAAGGTTATACTGTGTAGAAGAGTTTGTAGGAATGTTAGAAAAGTTTGGTCATGTGTGATTTTAACCTGACTGACCAAGAGTTCGCAGAAGTGTAGTCCGCTGTATGTAATTTAGTGGGCTCACAGGAATCGTGGATAGCCTTGATCTGAAAGTGCGAGACAAGAGTCAAAGGTCTTGTTAGATTTAAGGTGACAATGTTGGACGAAGTTTATGGCCTAAGTGAGATAAGAGACGCTTGTAATTTGGGTCTTGTTTAGAAATGACCGTTCACAGGACCAAACGAGGTTACGAACACAATCGTAAAGAATAGAGTTCTGTTGAGGTGATAGACTTTGCTCTGAAAGTGTCAACTGGAATGTCAATGAAGTCACCAGCAAGAAGACGAAGATGGTGCCTAAGAAGAAAGGTCAACTTAACGGACGACGCGAAGAGATGAAGCTATGGAAAGAGCTAGAAATGACATCATGTGTAAATGTATACGTGGTGGGCGTCAAGGGGCGTTCCACCCATACTGTGATTGTGTATTTAGGGACATTTACAACAAGGGGTGGTGAGGGACAGAGTCTCTGAATTAAACAGAATACTCTCACCCAGTCAAGAGATCAGGGCTAGATCCAACACCGTTTTTTAGCTCACTGCACCATCCCAGTTTCAGAACCTGGCTGTATGCAAATTAGTCTGTTCCTGTCCCAGTGCATGATGGGAACAGGGCAAACCAAACTACAAAAGCCAATTCTTACACTGGGAAGGAAACAAGCTACCGGGGACCGGTTTCTGGCATTTCAGCCTCTTCGGCCCGGCTTGCTTGAATCCTGATGGTGCAATGAGCAAGGGACTCACATCTGAGCATACCCTTCCACGCTTAGGGTGGACAAAAATATTTACAACAAGGGGTGGTGAGGGACAGAGTCTCTGAATTAAACAGAATACTCTCACCCAGTCAAGAGATCAGGGCTAGATCCAACACCGTTTTTTAGCTCACTGCACCATCCCAGTTTCAGAACCTGGCTGTATGCAAATTAGTCTGTTCCTGTCCCAGTGCATGATGGGAACAGGGCAAACCAAACTACAAAAGCCAATTCTTACACTGGGAAGGAAACAAGCTACCGGGGACCGGTTTCTGGCATTTCAGCCTCTTTGGCCCGGCTTGCTTGAATCCTGATGGTGCAATGAGCAAGGGACTCACATCTGAGCATACCCTTCCACGCTTAGGGTGGACAAAAATATTTACAACAAGGGGTGGTGAGGGACAGAGTCTCTGAATTAAACAGAATACTCTCACCCAGTCAAGAGATCAGGGCTAGATCCAACACCGTTTTTAGCTCACTGCACCATCCCAGTTTCAGAACCTGGCTGTATGCAAATTAGTCTGTTCCTGTCCCAGTGCATGATGGGAACAGGGCAAACCAAACTACAAAAGCCAATTCTTACACTGGGAAGGAAACAAGCTACCGGGGACCGGTTTCTGGCATTTCAGCCTCTTCGGCCCGGCTTGCTTGAATCCTGATGGTGCAATGAGCAAGGGACTCACATCTGAGCATACCCTTCCACGCTTAGGGTGGACAAAAATATTTACAACAAGGGGTGGTGAGGGACAGAGTCTCTGAATTAAACAGAATACTCTCACCCAGTCAAGAGATCAGGGCTAGATCCAACACCGTTTTTTAGCTCACTGCACCATCCCAGTTTCAGAACCTGGCTGTATGCAAATTAGTCTGTTCCTGTCCCAGTGCATGATGGGAACAGGGCAAACCAAACTACAAAAGCCAATTCTTACACTGGGAAGGAAACAAGCTACCGGGGACCGGTTTCTGGCATTTCAGCCTCTTCGGCCCGGCTTGCTTGAATCCTGATGGTGCAATGAGCAAGGGACTCATATCTGAGCATACCCTTCCACGCTTAGGGTGGACAAAAATATTTACAACAAGGGGTGGTGAGGGACAGAGTCTCTGAATTAAACAGAATACTCTCACCCAGTCAAGAGATCAGGGCTAGATCCAACACCGTTTTTTAGCTCACTGCACCATCCCAGTTTCAGAACCTGGCTGTATGCAAATTAGTCTGTTCCTGTCCCAGTGCATGATGGGAACAGGGCAAACCAAACTACAAAAGCCAATTCTTACACTGGGAAGGAAACAAGCTACCGGGGACCGGTTTCTGGCATTTCAGCCTCTTCGGCCCGGCTTGCTTGAATCCTGATGGTGCAATGAGCAAGGGACTCACATCTGAGCATACCCTTCCACGCTTAGGGTGGACAAAAATATTTACAACAAGGGGTGGTGAGGGACAGAGTCTCTGAATTAAACAGAATACTCTCACCCAGTCAAGAGATCAGGGCTAGATCCAACACCGTTTTTTAGCTCACTGCACCATCCCAGTTTCAGAACCTGGCTGTATGCAAATTAGTCTGTTCCTGTCCCAGTGCATGATGGGAACAGGGCAAACCAAACTACAAAAGCCAATTCTTACACTGGGAAGGAAACAAGCTACCGGGGACCGGTTTCTGGCATTTCAGCCTCTTCGGCCCGGCTTGCTTGAATCCTGATGGTGCAATGAGCAAGGGACTCACATCTGAGCATACCCTTCCACGCTTAGGGTGGACAAAAATATTTACAACAAGGGGTGGTGAGGGACAGAGTCTCTGAATTAAACAGAATACTCTCACCCAGTCAAGAGATCAGGGCTAGATCCAACACCGTTTTTTAGCTCACTGCACCATCCCAGTTTCAGAACCTGGCTGTATGCAAATTAGTCTGTTCCTGTCCCAGTGCATGATGGGAACAGGGCAAACCAAACTACAAAAGCCAATTCTTACACTGGGAAGGAAACAAGCTACCGGGGACCGGTTTCTGGCATTTCAGCCTCTTCGGCCCGGCTTGCTTGAATCCTGATGGTGCAATGAGCAAGGGACTCACATCTGAGCATACCCTTCCACGCTTAGGGTGGACAAAAATATTTACAACAAGGGGTGGTGAGGGACAGAGTCTCTGAATTAAACAGAATACTCTCACCCAGTCAAGAGATCAGGGCTAGATCCAACACCGTTTTTTAGCTCACTGCACCATCCCAGTTTCAGAACCTGGCTGTATGCAAATTAGTCTGTTCCTGTCCCAGTGCATGATGGGAACAGGGCAAACCAAACTACAAAAGCCAATTCTTACACTGGGAAGGAAACAAGCTACCGGGGACCGGTTTCTGGCATTTCAGCCTCTTCGGCCCGGCTTGCTTGAATCCTGATGGTGCAATGAGCAAGGGACTCACATCTGAGCATACCCTTCCACGCTTAGGGTGGACAAAAATATTTACAACAAGGGGTGGTGAGGGACAGAGTCTCTGAATTAAACAGAATACTCTCACCCAGTCAAGAGATCAGGGCTAGATCCAACACCGTTTTTTAGCTCACTGCACCATCCCAGTTTCAGAACCTGGCTGTATGCAAATTAGTCTGTTCCTGTCCCAGTGCATGATGGGAACAGGGCAAACCAAACTACAAAAGCCAATTCTTACACTGGGAAGGAAACAAGCTACCGGGGACCGGTTTCTGGCATTTCAGCCTCTTCGGCCCGGCTTGCTTGAATCCTGATGGTGCAATGAGCAAGGGACTCACATCTGAGCATACCCTTCCACGCTTAGGGTGGACAAAAATATTTACAACAAGGGGTGGTGAGGGACAGAGTCTCTGAATTAAACAGAATACTCTTACCCAGTCAAGAGATCAGGGCTAGATCCAACACCGTTTTTTAGCTCACTGCACCATCCCAGTTTCAGAACCTGGCTGTATGCAAATTAGTCTGTTCCTGTCCCAGTGCATGATGGGAACAGGGCAAACCAAACTACAAAAGCCAATTCTTACACTGGGAAGGAAACAAGCTACCGGGGACCGGTTTCTGGCATTTCAGCCTCTTCGGCCCGGCTTGCTTGAATCCTGATGGTGCAATGAGCAAGGGACTCACATCTGAGCATACCCTTGTCTCCTTTCTGGTAAAGAATTGGCTTGGTAGTTTAGTCTGCCCTGTTCCCATGATGCACTGGGCCAGGGACAGACTGATTTGCATATAGCCATGTTCTGAGCTGGGATGGGGCAGTGAGATAAATAACGGTGATGGATCAAGCCCTGATCTTTGGACTGGGTAAGAGTGGTCTGCTCAATTCAGACACTCTGTTCATCACCACCCCCTTTTGTAAATCGATTTTGGCCACTATAGGTGTGGCAGGGTATACTCAGACATGAGTCCCTTTCTCACTGCTCCATCAGGATTCAAGCAAGCCGGGCCGAAGAGGCTGAAATGCCAGAAACCGGTCCCCGGTAGCTTGTCTCCTTTCTGGTAAAGAATTGGCTTGGTAGTTTAGTCTGCCCTGTTCCCATGATGCACTGGGCCAGGGACAGACTGATTTGCATATAGCCATGTTCTGAGCTGGGATGGGGCAGTGAGATAAATAACGGTGATGGATCAAGCCCTGATCTTTGGACTGGGTAAGAGTGGTCTGCTCAATTCAGACACTCTGTTCATCACCACCCCCTTTTGTAAATCGATTTTGGCCACTATAGGTGTGGCAGGGTATACTCAGACATGAGTCCCTTTCTCACTGCTCCATCAGGATTCAAGCAAGCCGGGCCGAAGAGGCTGAAATGCCAGAAACCGGTCCCCGGTAGCTTGTCTCCTTTCTGGTAAAGAATTGGCTTGGTAGTTTAGTCTGCCCTGTTCCCATGATGCACTGGGCCAGGGACAGACTGATTTGCATATAGCCATGTTCTGAGCTGGGATGGGGCAGTGAGATAAATAACGGTGATGGATCAAGCCCTGATCTTTGGACTGGGTAAGAGTGGTCTGCTCAATTCAGACACTCTGTTCATCACCCCCCCCTTTTGTAAATCGATTTTGGCCACTATAGGTGTGGCAGGGTATACTCAGACATGAGTCCCTTTCTCACTGCTCCATCAGGATTCAAGCAAGCCGGGCCGAAGAGGCTGAAATGCCAGAAACCGGTCCCCGGTAGCTTGTCTCCTTTCTGGTAAAGAATTGGCTTGGTAGTTTAGTCTGCCCTGTTCCCATGATGCACTGGGCCAGGGACAGACTGATTTGCATATAGCCATGTTCTGAGCTGGGATGGGGCAGTGAGATAAATAACGGTGATGGATCAAGCCCTGATCTTTGGACTGGGTAAGAGTGGTCTGCTCAATTCAGACACTCTGTTCATCACCACCCCCTTTTGTAAATCGATTTTGGCCACTATAGGTGTGGCAGGGTATACTCAGACATGAGTCCCTTTCTCACTGCTCCATCAGGATTCAAGCAAGCCGGGCCGAAGAGGCTGAAATGCCAGAAACCGGTCCCCGGTAGCTTGTCTCCTTTCTGGTAAAGAATTGGCTTGGTAGTTTAGTCTGCCCTGTTCCCATGATGCACTGGGCCAGGGACAGACTGATTTGCATATAGCCATGTTCTGAGCTGGGATGGGGCAGTGAGATAAATAACGGTGATGGATCAAGCCCTGATCTTTGGACTGGGTAAGAGTGGTCTGCTCAATTCAGACACTCTGTTCATCACCACCCCCTTTTGTAAATCGATTTTGGCCACTATAGGTGTGGCAGGGTATACTCAGACATGAGTCCCTTTCTCACTGCTCCATCAGGATTCAAGCAAGCCGGGCCGAAGAGGCTGAAATGCCAGAAACCGGTCCCCGGTAGCTTGTCTCCTTTCTGGTAAAGAATTGGCTTGGTAGTTTAGTCTGCCCTGTTCCCATGATGCACTGGGCCAGGGACAGACTGATTTGCATATAGCCATGTTCTGAGCTGGGATGGGGCAGTGAGATAAATAACGGTGATGGATCAAGCCCTGATCTTTGGACTGGGTAAGAGTGGTCTGCTCAATTCAGACACTCTGTTCATCACCACCCCCTTTTGTAAATCGATTTTGGCCACTATAGGTGTGGCAGGGTATACTCAGACATGAGTCCCTTTCTCACTGCTCCATCAGGATTCAAGCAAGCCGGGCCGAAGAGGCTGAAATGCCAGAAACCGGTCCCCGGTAGCTTGTCTCCTTTCTGGTAAAGAATTGGCTTGGTAGTTTAGTCTGCCCTGTTCCCATGATGCACTGGGCCAGGGACAGACTGATTTGCATATAGCCATGTTCTGAGCTGGGATGGGGCAGTGAGATAAATAACGGTGATGGATCAAGCCCTGATCTTTGGACTGGGTAAGAGTGGTCTGCTCAATTCAGACACTCTGTTCATCACCACCCCCTTTTGTAAATCGATTTTGGCCACTATAGGTGTGGCAGGGTATACTCAGACATGAGTCCCTTTCTCACTGCTCCATCAGGATTCAAGCAAGCCGGGCCGAAGAGGCTGAAATGCCAGAAACCGGTCCCCGGTAGCTTGTCTCCTTTCTGGTAAAGAATTGGCTTGGTAGTTTAGTCTGCCCTGTTCCCATGATGCACTGGGCCAGGGACAGACTGATTTGCATATAGCCATGTTCTGAGCTGGGATGGGGCAGTGAGATAAATAACGGTGATGGATCAAGCCCTGATCTTTGGACTGGGTAAGAGTGGTCTGCTCAATTCAGACACTCTGTTCATCACCACCCCCTTTTGTAAATCGATTGTGTATTTAGGGACAGCACCCCGGGGAGAAGAGAGCGAAGAGCTCAGAGCGCAAAGAGAGCGAAGAGCTCAGAGCGCAAAGAGAGAGAAGAACAGAGCGCAAGAGAGCAGTAGGCCGAGGACCCTTAGAGAGCGGATGGGTAGGCAGAGAGGGTACTGTTTCTCGACATAAGTTACCATTAGAGGCTAAGAGAGTTTGAACTTCTTTGGAAGTCAAACTGCTGACACCTTTTTAGGTAAGGAACTTGCGAAGTAGGGATGTCACCTATCCTAGAGTAGGGACAGATTTAACTTGTTTATTCTCTTTTTGTAGATGACGCAACGGAACCACTTTGTGTCTATGCTTTTTAATCTGTTGATTCTGGAATTGATTTTAATTGTATTCTTTTGTAGACTGAGGTTCTTTAGGGAATTTATGTTCCTTTTAGTTCCTGTATACTTGTTGAATCTTATCCTGAGAGGATTGTATATGCAACTTATTCTGATTTTATATTAAACTTTTAAACTTCATCAGTCGTAAGTGGTCCTTCAGAGTTGCGTCAGTTTATGGGGTTAATTTAACCTATGCGGGGTTTGTCTTTTACTCAATGACAGAAAATAATCGATCCAAATAGATGAATGAGATAGGTATCTAAGTGATCAGAAAAGGTATCAAAATCTCATTCCCCGCAGTTGGTAGCAGAGGATGGTTTTCTTCTTGAGGAAGGCAACCTAGGTCAGGTCTAGATTACCCCAAGGTCCCTAGTCATCGACGACCAGAAGAAGAATCCCTGCCGAAGAAGGTGCTGACGGTGCGTCGAGAGAAAAGCAGCAGAGTCGGTCGAGAGTGAGTATAAGGGTCATGCGTTGCCAGATTGCGGTGTTTTGTGTTGTACTTGTGTTGTAATGTCAAGCGGAGTTGAATGCCTGTAGTGTGATTGAGGGAAGGTTGTGAGCGCGCGCAACCGGATAAAATCTTAAGATCCAGAGAAGGGCTTAAGTGGTTCGGGTGTATCGAACACCCAGAGTAATTGTCTACCATTGTAAAGGGGGTCATGAGGTACCATTGATCACCCGAAGGACCGATGATAGGGGGAGTGACAGAGTGAGTGTATGAGTAACGGACGCTGGTCGGACGTTTACTGTGTGTAAGTAACCTATCAGTTAAGGCGAGCGTCTGAACGTGAGAGGAAGACGTCTCGTCAGTTGAGGTGACAATTACAGTTAGACTGTGGACGTACAGTCAAGAAAAGTGATCGCTTGGACGGAAGTAGTCATTTTTCGGCGTATGAATGAAAACGCATGCAAGATCGTGAGACGAGCTGAGAAAGAAGGGGAACTGCTGCAGAGGGGACGAGTGACGTCAGCGTAGAGCCGCGCTGAGATTGGTCGGTCAGTGTAGAGCCGCGCTGGGATAGGCTGGTCAGCGAGAGTCGCACAGGGATTGGTGGTTTGTCATCGGGACGTAAACAAGGAAGAGAAAAAGGAAAATCGTAGATTATCGAAAATGAAGTGTTTTAAACGTTTAAGGGCAATCTTTAGGAGAGATAGAAGAAACTTGTATGCAGGAGAAGAAGCTCCACCAGAAGGCACACCAGCTTATCATATGGCAGTGAATGTAGGCTTACACTCAATACTATGGATCTCCGAGTGGAATAAGCTAACAGAAGGGAATAAGGAACTAACGTTCCCGAGGTACGGGACGTTTAAATTAGAAGTATTGAACCAACTGAAAGCGGTAATGCTCGCAACGAGACCTCTACCGAGGCCAACACAGTTCGAAGCCCTTAGTGCATGGTTTAGAGCGGCACACGAAAAGAGCTTGAATAGACGTCAAGAAAGAGTGAGACGATCGGTAAAAGCAGTGCAGGATGCTAAATGGGACGATGAAGCTAAAAAATGGAGGGTGCAAAAAATAGAAGCAGACAAACTGTTCACAATGCTAGAGACTACGGGAGAAAAGAAACCCCTAGAGGAAGATGAGGATAGCGAGCCAGATGAGGATCTGATAGAGAGGCTATTGTTAGATAGACCACCTCCGTACAACAGAGAAGCCGAAAGTCCCGAACTACAGCAAGGGGACGGAGCTAGATGGGGGGAATATAAACCACTCCCAGTAACAGAGTGGGATCCCAAGAAAGGTGAGGAAGTACCTCAAACTAGTCCCGTACAGAGAGTAGTAGGAAGATTCGTGGTCCAGAAGGTGCCAGAAACGCAGCATGCAAGGTCGTATCAATTGCCAGATGCTCTACAAGTACCTGTTACCATAGGTCCTATAGTGTCAATCTACAACCCAGAGGGAGTCCAGCAGGAGGAACAGGCACGATGGGACAGGGAAAGGGCAGAGATGGAAAGTAGGAATAATACGATCAATTCCCAAAGGCAGTTGCTAGGACCAAGGAGTCGGAGTACCCCATTGGATTCAGCAACGGGTCCCTGGACAGAACAGAGGGAGAGAGGACAGATGGATCTGAGGGGACCAAAACCGAAAACCTTTAAGGAATTAAGGGAGTATTTGAAGGAATGGGATGCTGCCGAAGAGACTCAGAATAAAAAGTTAGAAACAGAAGCAGAATGGAGAGATCAGGATAACAGGATCCTCTCTCACTGCGGAGCTGGCGAAAGCAGCCCGGAGTGGGAAGGAGGGAGTCAAGGAAGCAAGGGAGATACTTGCCATACCATCGGTGGCACTAGACAAATGTGTGAAGACAAGAGTGCAGGGTGTGGGGGAGTGCCTCGCGTCATCCTTAGTGAGGGAGAACGAAAGACGCAGGAGTACCGAGATAGTTTCAGGTGCACTCATCATGCCCCGAGAGAAAACGTGCGACATTGGAGTCATGAGAATATAGAGAGTCGCGAAAGGTCTCGCCATACATCCAGTGATCACGGACGGGATCGCGGGAACATGGAGGACCGTGAAGGACCTTACCGTTTATTGAGTGACCCCAGACAGCAAGGGAGTAGCAGTGATATAGAGCAGAACGGAGGATCCTATCTCGCATCTAGAGAGACCGAGCCGAAAAGACAGAATGTAGTGATGGGGAATAGATCATTGTTCCACCATACCCCAAGGGAGGATGGGAGAGCTTGGGATCTAGAGAGGTGGGAACAAAGAGAAACAAGAAGGACGCCTCATAACTCACCTGCACCGAGACGTAGGGCTCATAGTGGGGGTGAGAGGGATGTAAGCGAACCACCTAGGACTGAGGTACTGAGAGCTGAGATAAAAGCAAAACGGCTTGATGTAATGAGTTTGAAATCAGACTTGGAGGACATAATAGACGGCACTTTGCCAATGGAAAGGATAGAGCTGTATGAACCGGATGAAATACTGTATATGTCTAAGGATGTTACTCGGAAAGCGAGGTCAGTCCATGAAAATTTGTCTAATTTGGCAAACAGGTATATGATAGACCTATCACGAACTAAAGCGTTACAGGGTAACCATAGGCTACACTGCACGGATCAAGATCTAGATGAGCGTAGGACGATCGCGCTGAAAATACACATAAGGGAACTGATTCAGAGTATTAGATTGTGGAGGAATTTGGATAAATGGGAGGAAAAATGGTCCAAGAGGGGATCCGTCAGAAGGAGTACACTTACGAGGTCCCCGGATGGAGAGATAATGCGAATGGAAGCTTTCCCTTTGCGAGAAATCGCGAACGGAAACTACGTGCATGTGCCCTGGAGTAGAGGGGATTTAGCGGCATTTACCAATTCCTTTCCAAAGCTAAGAGAGAACCCCGTTGAGTGGTATAAGCAGGTAGAGAGGTTTGTGAAGATCTCTAAGGTGCTGTGGATGGATTTGAACACTCTGTTCGATATCGTAGTACCCGGAGATTTGTGGACGGCATGCAAACTTAGTGTCGAATGGCCCATTTGTGAACCAGCGAGGGATGCCCAGACAAATGGTCCATCAGAGAGAGTCATGGAAAAGTACGAGAGGGTAATTGCATGGCTAAAAGAGAAAGTGCCGGTGCAGGACATAGACTGGGTTAAGATAGATCGAACAACTCAGGAACCTAAAGAGACAGTTCACGAGTTCTATGAGAGATTGCTGAAAGCATTTAAACAGTACAGTGGGTTGGATGTAATGGACCCCAAAGACATAGGACAGTTTGTGTCGAAGTTTGTCCTAGGATTGAGGCCTGACATAAGCCTGATGATTCAACAGCATTTGATTTGTTGGCAGAACAAACCTTTAGATGAGATTCTGAGGTATGCGAGGTACTGTAGCGATGAAATAGATTCAAAGGCAAAGAAGCTTAAGGAAAAGCTGATGTTGGTGCAGATGCAGTCAGCCGGAAAGGGTGGACAGCGGCAACAGGGAACAGGAACATCAGGAAAGAAACAGAATAATCAGAGCAGAGATGAGGAGGAAAAACCGAGACCGAGGGTAGATATCGCAACACTGAAAAGGACAACGAGGTGCCATCAGTGTAACGAGGTGGGACATTGGAGACGCGAGTGTCCCTATAATGTCGAGACGGGAGAATTAGAACAGGAGGAGGATGAGGTTCAGAACAGCATGGTAAAGGGAACAGCAGTCCCGAAGGGAAAGTTTATCAAAGGGGGGACTCAGACTCCTCGAGCCCCGTTCCCTCAACCGCCTCGCATTACAAATGGAGGAAAAACCTATAGACAACTGCCACTGTTCGTAGGAGGAGAAGAATGCTACTACGTTGATCCTCTTACAGGGCAACGAGTGAATAGGGAAGAAGACTGTACTCTAGGAGCAGTCCTGGAAGTAGACCAGAGAGGACCATACGTAGAAGCTGAAGTGGCTGGATGTCCTACGACCTTTTTGGTAGATACGGGGGCCACTCGATCCACTTTGAGATCGGCGGTAGTCCCAGGTTTGCCAATGTCGGGAGAAACGATTCAGGTGGTAGGAGTCGCAAACAGGAGAATGACGAATCCTCTGACTGAACCAGTGTCAGTGAAGATAGGAAATTACAGTGATGAACATCAGTTTGTGATTTGTGATTCTAGCCCTGTGTGTCTGTTAGGAAGAGATCTGTTGTGTAAACTAAATTGCACAATATATTGCACACCTGAAGGAGTAGAAGTGCAGACTAACGATGATGATGCCGATTTTAAGGTTGTAAACTCGCAGGGATGCGTGGAACTATATCCTACCCTAACGGTGGAGGAGCTTCCACAGGACTTGAAGGAGACAGTGTCAGCTGAGGTGTGGGATTTTACTGGAGAAGAAATAGGACTGATCAAAGGGGTAGAACCGGTAAAGATCATGGTAAAACCCAATGCTGAGTATCCAAGAACACCACAATACAAGTTGACACCGGAGACGATTGCAGGAATGAAGCCTGTGATCGAATCCATGATTAAACAGGGAATACTGAAGGAGATCGTGGGAAGTCCATGTAACTCCCCGATTATGGGTTTGCAGAAGCCTAGTGGGAAATACAGAATAGTGCAGGATCTTCGGAAGATTAATAATATCGTTGTTTCATGTTGTCCAGTGGTACCGAATCCATCAGTGATATTGTTTCAGAGACCGTTCCAAGCTGAATGGTTCACAGTGATAGACTTGTGCCAGGCTTTCTTTTCGATCCCTTTAGATGAGGAGAGCCAGTATCTGTTCGCTTTTAAGCTGGAAAATCGAGTTTTAACATGGTGTCGTATTCCCCAGGGGTATACAGAAAGTCCATCGATTTTTAACCAGCTGTTGAAGAAGAATCTTGAAAGTCTAGTGCTGCCCAAGAACTCAGTTCTAGTCCAGTACATAGACGACCTCCTAGTGGCGTCAGAAACTGAGGAAGCTTGCAAAGTAGACACCATCACCTTACTAAATCACTTGGCCGAGAACGGACACAAGGTGTCTCCAAGTAAATTGCAGTATTGTCTCACCGAAGTGCAATACTTGGGCCACAGGATTGAAAAGGGAAAACGGAAGGTGTCTCCAGACAGAATAGAGGCGATCATGAATATGAATGCGCCTAAAACACAAAGAGAAGTCAGGATGTTTCTAGGCATGGTCGGTTATTGTCGGCAGTGGATAGCCAACTTTTCACTGAAGGCAAAACCTTTACTACAACTGACGCACAAAGGAGTGAGTGATCCGGTACCATGGGACAAAGATTGTTTGATGGCATTTTTGCAGCTGAGGGAGGACTTGTGTCATGCCCCGGCTTTGGGAATGCCTGATTACGAAAAACCATTCTTGCTTTACTGCTGCGAGAGGGAAGGTTGTGCTTTAGCAGTTTTGGCCCAGATACACGGAAATGCGCGTAGGCCAGTTGCGTATTTTTCGGCTACATTAGATCCAGTAGCCGCAGCGTTGCCCGGATGTCTCAAATCCGTAGCTGCAAAGGGTGTCAGCATTGAAAGATGTGAAAGTGTGGTAATGGGACATCAGTTAGTGGTGTACGTACCGCATTCTGTGGAATTGTTAATGACCAGGACTAAGACTCAGCATCTGACGAATAGCAGGCTCACACGCTACGAGCAAGTCATATTGGCTGCTGAGAATGTGACCCTAAAAAGATGCTCTGTCTTGAATCCTGCTACTTTGATGCCACTTCCAAATGAGAATGATGATGAAATTTGTACAGATCATGACTGCCTTGATGTGACTGAACTATGCACCAAACCGAGACCAGATATCGTAGATGAACCATTGACTGACCCCGATGAAATATTCTTTGTTGATGGTTCATGCGTAAGAGACGATATCGGTCAGCTGAGAGCAGCATATGCAGTTTGTACAATTACCAGAGTTGTGGAAGCCGCCTGCCTGGAAGGAGTACATTCCGCTCAGGTAGCTGAAATTATTGCTTTGACCCGTGCCTGTTTAGCAGGTAACAAAATTCGAGTCACCATATACACCGATAGCCAGTATGGTTTTGGGGTAGTTCACGACTATGGGCAGTTATGGTCTCAAAGAGGTTACATGACCTCCTCGGGTTCTCCCATTAGGAATGGAGAATTCGTGAGATTATTGTTAGAGGCATTACAAGGTCCGACAGCCATAGCGGTTGTCAAATGCGCCGCGCACACGAAGAATACCGACTTTGTGTCGCAAGGTAACAGATATGCCGATGAAGTAGCACGTTATTGTGCAGAACAGGGATATTCTCACACCTATGTAGAAGTGGGGGGAATACGGGAAAGAGCTGAGTTGACTATGTTGTTAGACACTGTAGATACGTGAGACGGGCTGAAGTGTGTTCAGGAAAATGCACCAGATGATGAGAAAAAGGGCTGGGAAACAGCTGGATGTACTAAAAGTGAAATGAATTTTTGGATTTCTGCAGATGGGAGAGCAGTTTTACCAAACGAACTTGTTAGTCCAATGGCAAGGAGACTGCATGGACCAGCACACATAGGTAGAGATGCTATGGTGAGAGTATTCAGACAAACGTGGTATAACCTGAAGTTTAGAGTAGCGGCAGAAGCAGTATGTCAGCGTTGTGCGATCTGTCAGCAACTAAACGTAGGAAAGAGAACACCAGTTACTTTGAGTCATATAGGGAGGTCTGGGGGGCCTTTCAATAGAATGCAGCTGGATTTTATTGAAATGCCTAAGTGCAATCGACTCAGATATGTCTTAGTGATTGTCTGTATATTTTCTAGATGGGTTGAAGCTTACCCGACATGTAGGTGCGATACACTTACAGTAGCAAAATTGTTGCTTAGAGAGTTGATACCGAGGTTCGGGGTGCCATCCTCTTTGGAATCGGACAGAGGAACTCATTTCAACAGCGAAATAGTGAAGATGCTATGTTCAGCCTTGAGTATTGACCAGAAGCTCCACTGTAGCTATCGACCAGAAGCTTCGGGGATTGTAGAACAAATCAACAGCACAATTAAATCCAGACTTGCCAAAGTTTGTTCATCGACATCTCTGAGTTGGCCTGATGCACTTCCATTGGTTCTTATGAGCATACGTAGCACACCAGATAGAAGAACAGGTTTCTCTCCACACGAGGTGCTAATGGGAAGAGCTATAAGATTGCCATCGGTTCCGACTGCAGCGTTATTGAACATCACAGACGATTTGATCTTGGACTACTGCAAGGGACTATCTGATGCCATTCATTCTGTGTCCCTCCAGGTCCAGGCTGCAGAGGTTCCATCAGCACAAGACTTGTGCCATGACCTGTGTCCAGGGGACTGGGTCCTGGTGAAGAAGCATGTCAGGAAGAACTGTCTAGACGTGCGCTGGAGAGGACCGTTCCAAGTCATACTAGTTACGAACACTGCAGTAAAGTGTGGAGGCTTGCCCAACTGGATACACGCCTCACACACCCGAAGAGTGCCAGCACCTCTGGAAGAAACAGCTCCTCTCTCGGACGAGAATCCAGCAGAAAGCGGAGAAGCCACAGAGAGGGAAAGCCAAGCTGTAGAGGTGATTGAAGAAGCTGAGCCTGTGTCGGAGCAGACCGACGACGGTCAGGACACCAGTGAGACCGAAGTCGTCTCAGAAGAGGAAAGTAGTTGGGAGTTCGAATCAGATACCGAACAAGCTGTGAGTGATCAAGAGACAAGTCCAAGGACAAGGAGCAGGAGGACAAGGAGTGACGAAGCCAGTTGGCCAGAAAGACGGAGAAGGCCAAGCTTGAAAGCAAATCAAGAGAAAACCCTTGTCCCGATTTCTGAAGAGTCGGATCAAGAAGAAGAAACTACGGATTCAGGCTCTGAGAGTCCGAGAAGATCAAGAAGGGTACGTGTGCCCTGCAGAAGGTACGCCACCCCAGAGTGGACTTATCTAGCAGATGTCTTGGGGACAGAGATCTGGGAGAGTGAGAGAAGTGAAGGTGATCAATCTCGATCCATTTGTGGCAGTGGAGATATGGATGTTGACGCCTGGAATCGAGACTAAGGGGTTACTGACTTTCACACTTCCCATACCCCTTTACCTAAGTCGGATCAAAGATCTAGTGCTAAATCGATTAGAGTTTCCGACTTTTGGTCATCAAATACCAGAACAAGAAGAAAAAGTAATTCGTTTGGAATTATTGGAACATGTTATTAAAGCTGCAGGTGCGAGAATAATTGTAGATGCATAAAGACTTTTGTGTTTAAGCTGTAAAGAAGAAGATAACCTAGAGCCGAGTGGAAAGAAGAATAAAGTTAGGGATTACATTTAGAGGACGGAGAAGGGTTAGGGTTGTCTGTTGCTGAAGAGAAAAAGACATTGTTGTGAAAAAAAGACTTTGTTGATTAAGAGCACTTTACAGACTAAGAAAGCAAATAAAGCAAATAAAGACTGAAAAAGAAAAACTTTTCCTCGAAAACGAAAGAGCTACGCTGTTTGATAAACATGGAGAACGGCAACCCAAACCGAAAAGCAAAATGCATAATAGGTACACTAACAGTGGTAGTAATTTTTATTATTATTACAGTAGTTACCACATCGTACATGGTAGGACATGCAAGTGAAAAAGAAACCACAGATGTAAAGCCTGTAACGACTTTGAAACCTGCTCTTGTTGGGAAGAAGGAGGAGAGCAATGTCATCCGTGAAAAGACGTTACTGGCAGATGAAGCTCGTAGGTTACACGTAGACGAGTCGCAGGGAAATTTTAGGTCAAACGCATATGCCAAGTTATTGTATGAGTATATTGATGCCATGGAGGCCAAGGATTGTTATGTATGCATGCAATTGCCGGCTTCCGTAGACGAAGGCATCAGATATCATCATCTCCCACTGACATATGGGATAACATGTAGTTTATTGCTCAGTATATTTTATGGTAGAGAAGGGTTCGAGTACTACTTTTCAAATTATGATTCGGTACTGCCTGAAGTCCCGAATTATAAACAAATGAATAAGTGGGACTATTACAAAAAGGAAGATAGACTAACCAAGTTCTTTCTTCCTTGGGATACATTAGATACTTCATATGCACGCAGAAATAATCTGACTTGCAAAGTGTCAGAGGTAGAGAAAAAGTTCATAGGACAAGTAGGTGACCGGTACAGAAGGCAGAAGATTCTGAAAATGTCAGGACAGTGGAAAACAGACTGGACCGAAGAAGAAAAAGCACACAAGAAGAAGGGTAGCAATGGTCCAATAGCTTTGGATAGAACGCAGAAAGGAAAGTTATGTTTAACTCGAAGCAAGACGTATTATGAGAGTGTATTTGTAGGTGAAGTAAATTGCGAACATGCTTTTAGGTTAGAGTACTATACGAAAGATTTCATGAAAGGGATGCAAGCTATTCCTAATGTATATTTTGTATGTGGAAGAAATGCCTATGTAAAACTGCCTGACAATTGGTATGGTTCGTGTTACTTGGCAATTGTCTTCCCCAAAATATATCATGCAAAGGATTTAGCGATCATAGAAGGAAAGGCTTCGACAAGAGCGAAAAGGGAAGTAGGAGATGCAGAAGTAGTTGGAGACATATTTGGAGCAATGTTTCCTCTGTTAGGTTTGATACTTAACGATGTTAAGATCAGGAGACTAGCTACAGTTGTAGATAGATTATCTGCAAGTACTGCAAGGTCATTAATGCTAGTAGAAGGAGAGATGCAGTCGATTAGAGCAATGGTTCTTCAGAACCGTCTTGCTTTAGATGTTCTGCTAGCAAAAGAAGGCGGAGTCTGCAAGGCTTTGAAGGTCCAAGAATGCTGTACTTACATTCCAGATAAGTCAAAACCACTTGAGAAAGTCATACGGAACATTACAGAGATACATAAAGAAATCGAGGATTTAACAAAAATAAATGTTTGGGAAAAAGTAGGTCATGGAGTAGGAAAGGTTGGAAGTTGGTTTGCCAATCTTGGTAAAAGCGTTGTGTGGTACATATTAAAACTTGTATTGATAATATTGATTTGCATAATTACATTGTTAGGGTTAGTGAAATTGTATAAATGGTATAGGTCAAACCGGTTACAAAGGTCCATGAGAGAGCAAGAAAGGAGATTAGCTGCTTTACAAGACCAAAAGTATAAAAGTTTAAGAGCTCTTGAAACGATAAAAAGAGGGAATCTTGTAACTAGTTCTGTGTAAGGTGTTATTCAAATTGCATTTAGTGATGACCCCTAGAGGTCATCAAAGGGGGGAACTGAGAGAGCGCAATTTGAATGAAAAATATATCTGTACCATATTCACAAGCACATAACGCAAACGTAGAATCTATAACGTGAAGTTAGCACTTGTAGTGTAAAGTTAGCCGATGTAACCTAGGTGATAGGAAATGTATCTGTATTCACTTTAGAAATGTATTAGAAAGACCGTATACATAGTGGTCTAATATAGAAATGTATAGAAATGTTTAAGAACAGTAGAACGTGCTAAACTGAAAATACGTGTGTAATAATTAAACGGAGAAAGCGGTGAAATATAAAGTAAAGAAATGTGCAGACTATATAGCACGGTGTAAGCACGAGAAAATAAAACGTTGTATTTTATGTAACATGGATTCAAGTATGATCACTGATTTGCTAGAATCGATTATATATAAATGTGTGTTAAAGGTTATACTGTGTAGAAGAGTTTGTAGGAATGTTAGAAAAGTTTGGTCATGTGTGATTTTAACCTGACTGACCAAGAGTTCGCAGGAGTGTAGTCCGCTGTATGTAATTTAGTGGGCTCACAGGAATCGTGGATAGCCTTGATCTGAAAGTGCGAGACAAGAGTCAAAGGTCTTGTTAGATTTAAGGTGACAATGTTGGACGAAGTTTATGGCCTAAGTGAGATAAGAGACGCTTGGAATTTGGGTCTTGTTTAGAAATGACCGTTCACAGGACCAAACGAGGTTATGAATACAATCGTAAAGAATAGAGTTCTGTTGAGGTGATAGACTTTGCTCTGAAAGTGTCAACTGGAATGTCAATGAAGTCACCAGCAAGAAGACGAAGATGGTGCCTAAGAAGAAAGGTCAACTTAACGGACGACGCGAAGAGATGAAGCTATGGAAAGAGCTAGAAATGACATCATGTGTAAATGTATATGTGGTGGGCGTCAAGGGGCGTTCCACCCAGACTGTGATTGTGTATTTAGGGACAGCACCCCGGGGAGAAGAGAGCGAAGAGCTCAGAGCGCAAAGAGAGCGAAGAGCTCAGAGCGCAAAGAGAGAGAAGAACAGAGCGCAAGAGAGCAGTAGGCCGAGGACCCTTAGAGAGCGGATGGGTAGGCAGAGAGGGTACTGTTTCTCGACATAAGTTACCATTAGAGGCTAAGAGAGTTTGAACTTCTTTGGAAGTCAAACTGCTGACACCTTTTTAGGTAAGGAACTTGCGAAGTAGGGATGTCACCTATCCTAGAGTAGGGACAGATTTAACTTGTTTATTCTCTTTTTGTAGATGACGCAACGGAACCACTTTGTGTCTATGCTTTTTAATCTGTTGATTCTGGAATTGATTTTAATTGTATTCTTTTGTAGACTGAGGTTCTTTAGGGGATTTATGTTCCTTTTAGTTCCTGTATACTTGTTGAATCTTATCCTGAGAGGATTGTATATGCAACTTATTCTGATTTTATATTAAACTTTTAAACTTCATCAGTCGTAAGTGGTCCTTCAGAGTTGCGTCAGTTTATGGGGTTAATTTAACCTATGCGGGGTTTGTCTTTTACTCAATGACAGAAAATAATCGATCCAAATAGATGAATGAGATAGGTATCTAAGTGATCAGAAAAGGTATCAAAATCTCATTCCCCGCAGGCGCTACACCTGCCACCTCCAGAGGGACAAAAATATCTATGGTGTGTTGTTACTGGTGCTGGAAAACAACAATTGATGGATCTTTGTGAGGCTGGGTCCGGATGGATCCCACTGTTGTGTACGTTTCTTTCTCACTGACACATCGTTGGAGGACCACATGGCACTGAGAGGCTGGTCTTCGGCTTTTTTGCTCCACAGCTTGTTGAGCTCCTCTTAATGGTCCCAGAGGAGCTATAATGCTTGACTAATGCATTTTAGAGTCGTAATACGGATACCAGCACTAAAATGCGTTAGTCTAATCCCTGATGCAAGGATACTTGGCAGGACTGTTATCGGTGGCTGCATAGGCTACCATAACCCAAATGCCCTATTCCCTGTCCAGGACTTGCCCCCTCCAAGTCCCAGTTCCTCTCTTACACTTTTAAATATTCTCAAAGTTGACAGGTCTGAAATTAATTTCTACCCCCTTTTCCTCAAGGACTTCGGTTGACAAAAAAATCTTTCTTCTGATAGTGCAGGCAAAAACAATGCTTATTTGCATTTTTTAAAATAGGTTTATGATCTTGGAGGCATTATTTTTTTATCATGTTTCGTCTCATTTTTCAATTTGCCCCAGGAGTTCAACATTTCTTTACTGATTCCACCCTTCTTTCCAAACCTTTTATTTTAAGGTGAAACTAAAGCTCATGCTAGGTATTCTCCAGATATGCACCCATATATTTTATTGATAGCTGATTTTAACTGTTGTATATACTTTGATACACTAAAGAGAAATTAAAAGGTAAACCAGGCAACAAAGCAAAATAGTGAGAGAAACTGAGAAAGCAAAACAGTACAGCTCTAGCAGTCTGTGCTTTTTTGACAACATTGATTTGAGCTATTTTAAGTGCACGTTTTGACACTGTGATAATGTTGGAGAATGCATGGCACTGTGCTTTTGTGAGTTTTATGCAAACTACTGCAACAATATAAACACATTTAATTAGTTTAAAAAAAACAGACACATGGATTTCCCAAGGCAGAAAACATTAAGTACCACCAAGTAAAGACCCATATCTGAACACCTTAAAGACCATACTATTTCCAACATTTCCCCCACATTTGTGTATGATTCTGTGGGTATCTCCTGCATTGATATATTGTCTCTTCCAGTGTAGCAAACCGGTACATGGTGGTTCGATACTTCGACAGAGGAAGGGGCAACTGGTAGCTCCAAGGCTTTGCAAGTACTGTTCCAATGCCCAGGTGGTCTCCCCGGGTACCCCCAAAATCATCGACTATTCTCAGCAAAGAGACTCAGAGGGATGGCGCTCAACATGTAAGTGAGAACTTGGAGTAAAAATATTTTCTCCCAGTATTGTTGAATCATTGGGCATTACAAGATTCATGGGAAAAAAGGAGCTTCCTCTGCTTGACAATGTCGGCTTTAGGGGGCTGACAGTTTGTTGGCACGCCACTGTCTAACCGGTGTAAGGTAAATCATGTGGAGGAAGTTAAGTTGTATCAATCGTAGCCTGGAGGGGATGACCAGGGTTCTAGGAGACATGCAAGCATCCCTCCAATCGAGATTGTCTAATAGGGTCACTCAAGATTCCCAACCAGCTTTCACATAATCATGGGAAGGTGCAGCACGTGTAACAATCAATTTGTTAGCCTGTGAAATCCCTTTCACAGTCAGGGAGCCCATATGGAGTTTTAACTCTGAGGGGTTGAAGTCTGGCATTTTAACCTGTAGGTACCAATAAAATTGGAAGTTATGTAGTGAGAATTTGCTTGGAGGTCCTGACAAGATTTAATATGTGAAATCAGCCATATTTCTCCCAGGACCGAAATGCTTGTAAGGTCCCATCCCCCAAATCCTCCCAGATCCACCGTATCCTGGAAACATCTGCCCCTCAACTGTGGGTCTCAAAGGTAATCCTGTGGTCTCAGCCCATCCGCCACAAGGCAGTCCATCACAACAGCAGCACAATCGGAGTGGTCTCTGGCAAATTCCAGTGAATCTGGGCACCCTTACAGGCAACACATGTTCAAGTTCAAGGCAGTATGCTGGGCCATTCCAACCAACCCTCAACCAATCATTTAGCACTATTAGGTGAGAAGCCCAATAGTAAAATTGGACATTTGCAATTCCCAGTCCTCCATCGAATGTCAAACAGATTCACTTACCATAGGCTACTCGAGGCAGGTGGTTGGCCAGTAGAAATAATGTGACTTTAGTGAATAGCACCAGGAACCAGTGATGATAGATCTATAGGGAGAAGTTTTGGATCTAAGGTTTGGCATGCAGCATTGCTCAGCACTGGGTCCCCTATGAGTGGCTCAGAAGTTTCCATTAGGGACGATTCAGGGAGGTATACAGATTTTGGTAATACGCAGCGAAAGACCTCTCTCTATCACTGCTCTTGATATCCATTCACCGGTGTTGCTTAGCAAATATGTAATTAAGCATGAGGCAAGATCCCGGTTGCCGGACAATAAATTAACTTGCTGAACCCATCGCCCTATTGATATATCCTCATCTTAGAGGTCAACCAGCATTGGCTAGCCTCATCAAGGGAAACCTGTCCAAGAATTGTGCGCTCTGCCTCTTAAGTGTCGTAGAGTCTGATCACAGTGGAGATCATCAGAATATCAGTTTTCAGGCATGTTATCTGTTGACACGTTGCCCTCTTCTGCCCTCTAATGCAAGAGCATGCATTGCCCCTCATGGTGGCTTTCCCGGCCTCCCAGAGCACCTCCAGGGGGGTCATGGATCCTTGTTAAGTGTAAGGTAGTCTTAATATTTGTATGAAAATATCCATGTAAATTTCCGATTTGTGAAGTGCCAGGCATTAAGGGCCTGATTATGAAGGCGGTAAGACGCCCGACTTGCTTTTGGGGGTTCCACCATAGGTATTACAATGCGACCACTTTTAAGGCGGTCACAGTGTGTATGCTTTGTATTGCAGCTGGTGCTGCTGGCTACAGCACACATCGCAGTACAAAAAATACACATCAGACATATCCCTGTACTATGTGGCAGGCACCATGCGGTGCCTAATAACATGGCGCTGGGGTGTGTAGGGGTGTTACAGCAAACAAATGATGGATAGAATGCTGACAATGCAATCGTTCTTCCCCAGTCAAAATATCTGGGTTAAATCCATCATTCTGTTGCCCAAAACCCACCTCAGTTTGGACCCAGCCATATGCAAATCGGTCTTGACCCCCCTGTGCATCATGGGAACAGTCCAGCCCGAACTGCCAAGCAAGGTCCACCCTGGACCAGAAATAAGCATCCTTTTACCACTTTCTGGGTATTACCCATCATCAGCCAGGCTAGCTTGAATCCAGTGGCAAAGTGAACAAGGGACACACGTCTGGGCATACCCATCCCACTTAGGGCGAAAAGTGATACACAAACAAATGATGGACAGAATGCTGAAGAAATCATACATTCACTCCCAGTCAAGAGATCTGGGTTAAATCCATCGTTCTTCTGCTCACTACACCACCCCAGTTTGGACCCAGCTATATGCAAATCCGTCTTGACCCTGTGCCTCATGGGAACAGTCCAGCCCAAACAAGCCAGGTCCTCCCTCCACCGGAAACAAGTATCCGTGGAACCGGTTTCAGGGTATTACCCTTCATCAGCCAGGCAAGCTTGAACCCAGTGGCAAAGCGAGCAAGGGACCCATGTCTGGGCATACCCATCCCACTTAGGGTGAAAAGTGATACACAAACAAATGTTGGACGGAATGTTGAATAAATCATACATTCACCCCCAGACAAGAGATCTGGGTTAAATCCACTGTTCTTCTGCTCACTACGCCACCCCAGTTTGGACCCAGCTATATGCAAATCAGTCTTGACCCTGTGCCTCATGGGAACAAAAGACACACAATAGATGGACAGAATGCAGAACAAATCAAAACATTCACCCCCAGTAAAGAGATCTGGGTTAAATCCATCATTCCTTTGCTCACCATGCCACCGCAGTTTAGACCTGGCCATATGCAAATCAGTCTTGACCCTGTGCACTCCATGCCACTGGATTCAAGCTATCTTGGCTGATGAGGGCTGAAAGCCCGAAACCAGTCCTAGGATGCTTGTTTCCAGTCCAGGGAGGACCTGGCCTGGCAGTTAGGGCTTGACGGCTCCCATTGGGCGCCGGGTGAAGACTGATTTGCATATGACTGGGTCCAAACTGGAATGGCATGGTGAGCAAAAAAACGATGGATTTAGGCCCAGATCTCTGTACTTGGGTGAATGTATGACATTGTTCTACATTCTGTCCATCAATTGTTGTTTTTGCAGTTCCCGGAGAACAGGCCTTAGCGTAGAGAAACTGCACATGTGGCTAAGAGGACTACATGCTTGTCACATGACTGTTAGTAGCATCCTGTGCCTGATGCTGAATGCGGACTGCCACCCTGCTTGGAACTGAGGCGCTTTGCAAACATGATGAGAATTAAGCCCTCAAATGGGTAGAGGGGGGCTTCAAGCAGCTGCAAGGTACCGCTCTATGTTGATATGGCTATACCAACAATGTATTATTAAATAAGGCTAACTCACGGAAGTCTAAACACTCTGTAAATAGCAAGTGTTTATATGATTCAACTCAGTGGTATATGCTTGCTGATTTGTCTTACTGGGTACATTACTGGTGACCTAATGCTCATGTTCACTCTACTGTAGGTGGTGTACATTAACTTCTGAGCTCGCTATCAAGCACTTGAGATAAGAGCTTTATATACACTGCACTAAGGCCAAACATACCCTGTGTGGGGCGCTGTGAAGCACAGTCTCCTCACCGTGGGAACAAATTATTACTTATTTCAATTTCATCTTAAGTGGCCAAGGCATTTTAGCAAACCTGAGGGGTTTGCATCCGTGACCGCTCTTACACAATGGCGGAGGAGCATTGCCCCACTGGCTCAGAGCCAGCAGCTGAAAAATAAAACTATATTTTATTGTTGTTTTATTATTCAGCGGCTGGCTGAGCCAGCGCGTGCAGGTAGGAGAGGGGCCGGGCCATGGGAGGGAGGAGGAATGAAGTGGCATATGTACTTCTAAGTGTGCATATCTGTTTGGCCCGCCATCTTAGGCCGGCCAAACAGACATGCTCAGTTAGGTTTCTCCAACCAAGCTGTATTGCAGAGCCGGGTTGGAGAAACAGCACAGACTTAATGTGCCTGACCAAGTGTTAAACCAGCCCGCTCAGGCCAATCCCGGCGCTGTTATCATGCTTGGTAATACCATGAGAGCAACGCAGGGATTGCACAAGGAGTCTCTGATGCTGGCCCAGTTTCTGCTTGGACCAGGAAGCAGATGAACACCGAGGCCCCCTCCACCCACCTCACCACTTTTTGGTTTTGTCGGCCGCCACTGGTTTACATATGTACTGATTTTCAAAGGTCAGTCTCACACCGCCGCTCCTAAAGTTGCGTTTAGTGCTTGCTGTTGAAAATTTTTATACAAGCACGCCATAAGGGTACTTGTGTTTACACGTCATCTCCCTTATTCGTTTTGCTTCTTTTCCCTTTTTCCCTTCTGCCCCGATCTGTTTATTCTCTAGCCTCTCCCTCCACCCTGCTAGTAATTGTATAGCTCTTCAATCCCTGGAGGCACAGTAGCCAGGGTATTGTGCTCCATGGCTACACACTTAAACGGTCAAACAGTGAGACTTATTGGCTATGCTAATGCTTGTTTTCTCTTGAAAAGATGTCGGGACAGATTCTACCTCACCCTGTAAATCTGGGTGTGGAAGATCCTAACCAGTTATAAGCAAGCCCTTAGAGGTGTACTAAGGAAATTGAGAAAACTGATAAGGAGCTGGGTTGGCAGCTTACAAGGAAGACAACATAATGTCTGGAGAGGAGGAATGGGCCCTGGAGCCAAAATAATGCTAGGGAGCGGACCATTCAGAGCCACAAAGTTGAGCATGGATTGAGGCGCTAAAAAAGCAGATATTTGGCATAAATAGAAGGGCAGACTTAGTGAGCGTACGCTGCCCTTGTTGGAAAAGAAGTTACAAGCAGCTCGCAATGAAATGGAGAACAAAATCAGAAGACACAGTAAATACAACGCTTGTCTGATCTCAGAAAGAGAATCTACAACACCCAAGATACAGGCAGAAAAGGTAGAAAAGAACAGGACACTTTGATTCAATGGTCGGTCCACCCATGCCTCTCAACCTTTTCTGCACAGTTGCAGGTGATGTTTCAGGATTTGGGGCCATATGTATCAACAACCTGATTTGCGATTCTCAAATAGCGATTTTTTAGAAATCGCTATTTGAGAAGCGCAAATAGGAATGTATGTACAGAATTGCAATTTTTTTGCGATTTCTTAGTATTCCTAAATTGCGATTCACAAATTGCGAATCGCAATTAAGGAATACTTTCCCATTCATTTTTATGGGCCAAGAGGCCCATAGGAATGATTGGGAAGTTATTCTTAATTTGCAATTCGCAATTTGAGAATCGCAAATTGTGAATAATTTCAAGGGTGCAGGGGTGTTGCACCCCTGAAATTAGCATGGGTGCACATGTGGTGCACATACATGACCAAAGGGTATGTATGTGCTTCACATTGCATTTTGAAAAATGCAAAAAAGTGCATTTTTCAAGGAATTCGCAAATTACCACCAACTTGAACTTGGTGGTGATTTGCGATTCCTTAAGGCCAATTTGCATTTTTTTAATGCTTCTTACATTGCATTTGAGAAATCGCAAAATTTGCGATTCCTTAAATGCAATCGCAAAATAAGGAATCGCAAATTATGCGATTACTTATTTTGCACGCAGATTTCTTTCATACATACCATTTAGCACTAATGCGTTCGCAGACGCATTAGTGCTTGATATATATGGCCCATGGTGTCATGCTTAGCATCCCTGATTTGAGCAGAAGACTTAAGAATGTTTTAACCCAAAAATGACAAGCATTGCTGAGTTAGTTATTGTTTGTGTTCATCTGCAGCACTCAATAAACTTTTAGCAAGGTCATGTTTTTTTTTAAAGCAGCACTGCTTTGATGCAAAGCCTCCGAGTGCCGCTGTTACCTCTGGCTGTAGGACTGTCAGAAAGCAGTCCAGCTAGACTGTTCAGGTAGGAGGGATCCCTCCATGATGGAAGTGATCTTGACCAGGGATGCAAAAGGAGGCAAATTATACAAATCATCAAACTATGCCAGATCATCCCCAGAAAGTGGAACATCTTTGCACATGGAGTCAACTATCTTACCAACGTTTGTACAGCATTTAAGTCAAGAAGTAAAAGATGACTTTGGAGCTACAAGGAAATGAAACAGGGCATCAGTGTCCTGGGACGACCTTGAGACAACTCTTGATGAATGCAGAGAAGACCACCGTAACCTGCATAGCAGAATCATGCCTCTAGAGGAGAAACACAACAAGATATTGGTTAAACAAGAAGACCTAAGACAGGTTGTATCATATGAGCATCCATGTAAGAGGTATGACACGAAACGTGGTTGGCAAGGCCCTAGAGGCATTTGTCTGTAAGTTGCTCCAGACCATCAGGGGCAGACCAGAGGATCCACTCATCAGACTTGACCAAGTAAAGATGGTGGCTCAGTGGAGAGAGCTCCCACCAGACATTCTAAAAGGTGCACTATTTTGATGAAAAAGAAAATGGAGTTTGGATGCAAGTAAGAAAAATTCATTTTGAAGGTAATGCAGTCCAGCTGTTTTTAAGACCTACTAAGGCCAATCTTAAAAGAAGGCACCAGCTTAAATCTGATTTTCTCCATTCCCAGGACATCCCTTGCGAGTGGGGGCAACCCTTTCTCTTTTTTTGCGTGGGAAGGAAATGCTGTTGGTTTGGAGATTACAGGGGGTGCAGAAAGTGCTTGATCTGACAGACAGGAAAATTATAAATGACCTGGGCCAAGAAATGGAAGACAGACAGGGCGTAAAGGCACCTGAATGGAGGTGGGCCAGGTGGCTGAGATGCAGGAAAACCCCTTCGGCAGCCTAACCTGAACAATTTAGATCAGAATTAGT
The DNA here is from genome assembly GCF_964263255.1 of Lissotriton vulgaris. Taxonomy (NCBI): domain Eukaryota; kingdom Metazoa; phylum Chordata; class Amphibia; order Caudata; family Salamandridae; genus Lissotriton; species Lissotriton vulgaris. The sequence continues at coordinate 775,359,881 of NC_141700.1, read as the reverse complement.
GTAGCAACTAAATAAACTCCACAACTTGGTGGCGACTGAAGCAGGTGGAGAGACCTCGGATGCAGATGTAACATAGTGAGATCCACAAACACTGAGATTGTTGCTTGTTAAGTGTCTTGTATGTGGCTACTAATTCATGGTTATTTATGGTTATTGGATAATATGACTACTGATAGGTGGGCTAGCAAGGGGAGAAAGGAAGCAGGCAGGTGGAAAAACGTTTAAGAGAAAAGATGGGCACGTTTATCTTGAGGGGCGTGATAGGAAATGTTCTTTGTTTTTCTTAACTGCTCAAAGGTTTTGATTACAAATTGCTATTGTGGAGCTTGATATTGAAATGTTGTTGGTCCTGGTTTAGGGGGAAACACAGTGTCCCAATCACAGCAGAGTTGCATTGGGGAGGACAGGAGTGAATTGATAGGGCTGAGAAACTTATAAAGGTACACTGCAAACCCAAGTAGAATGACCACCATGCTAAAAATTGTCTGCTTTGACGTGAAAGGGTTAATGTGCCAGCTAAACGACTGGCAGTGATTCATTTCTTGAAAGAAGGCATAAGACGGATTCATTAGACCCATTAAAAGAGGAGTGAATGGGGTAGCCTGTAATTGAAATGGTTTCCTATAAAACACAATTCTCATCAGGCTCCAATAATAAAGTAGGGATGGCCATATTTGGTTCAAAGGACTTCAGAGGCCAGATTAAGAAAATGCAGAGAGCAGCATTTGGTGATATATGAGTGTGGTGTTGGAGATTAGGGGTCGCACAGTAGCTTCAATGCATGGCCCTAATGACAACCAAGAAACCTTTATGTAATCAGACATTCCTAATATTTTAAAGGTAGCAACAGAAGGAGAACAAGTGTATTTCCCCTTGTCGCCTGACAATAGGCACACCGTGCACAATACCTACGTCGATCTGTGTTGCGAGTTTGTGCTGGTGACGCAGGCTCGGCACAGGATATTTGTCCTACCTGCAACTATCCCCTTCAGCCCATCTGGACTTAAGGTCTTCTTAGAGTTTCTCGTTGCTCAAATAGGTGTAATTTGTGATATTTATGTTTCCCTTGTCTTCATTGCTTGATTTGCTCGTGCAAAAGTGTCACTAATAATCCCTGGATGTCACTCCTAATAACACTAAAATTATGAAAATGGCATACATAGCATTCTAAAACATTTGCAGCTAAGACAGTGACATAGATAAGACTGTGTTAGCCTAATAATTGGTTAAGTGAATTAGAACAACAGCCCCCCCAAAATGCACTTCAATTTTAATTAGGAGCCAAAAAAATGCAAACTAACTTGTAAAATGTAGTCACCTTTTGACATTACTACTGTAAATGGTTTGAGCTCTAAAAGTTGTTTCTGCGTTTTTCAGACAATTTGATTTAAATATTTTACAATTCATATTTTTTTTCCATGCTCCAGTACGTTATTAATTGAACTACATATAAAGCTGTTTGCTTTACAACAGATAATAAATGTTCCTCCACGATGTGCTCATTCAATTCTCTAACCTGTTTTCCTCATTATGTTTCCTTCTTTCGTCTTTCTTCTTTTGGTCTTCTGTTGATGGGCATTGGGCTTGTTCTGTCGAGCAGAGTTGAGTTGGGTTCTTTTTGGGCTCCTTTTGGGCTCCTATTTTGTCTCACTTGGGCTGAAAAGTTACCTTTGCTTTGCTGCTCGGTGTTTTCAATTGAAGATTAAGGGCCAGATGTAGGTAGGCTTTTACCGGGTGGTAACGGCCGATTTCGGCCGTTACCACCCGGTAAAAGCAATTTGACATGTAGGTCCCTGTAATTTACAGACTCGGTAAATTTACCGATAGGTAAATTTACCGAGTATGTAAAATACCGAGTCGGTAACATCATGGATACCGGTAAATTGGTATGTAGGTGGGACTCTTCTGAGTCCCACAAGCAGTACAAAATCGGTATTTTACCATCAAATAATACTTGATGGTAAAATACCGTTTCAGGTGTGCATGCACATGTGTGCATGCACACCTATGCCATATGACAGGCAGACCTGCCCTTAGGGCAGGTATGCCTGCCACATGGCACCCGAGCCTCTTTTGGGGGTGCCAGAGGGTGTCAAAGTGACAGCCCCTGCACCCTTGTGGCTATCAGTATTTACCGATGTGGTAAATACCGACCGGTAAATGCCCGTTCATTCCTATGGGCTTCAAAGCCCATAGGAATGCATGGGCATCAACTGGTCGGTATTTACCGCATCGGAAATTACCGACTGTTTCCGATTCGGTAATTGCACATCTGCAATTACCTACATCTCGGTATTTTTATTTTCCGACCTCTGAAATACCGAGTCGGTATGACTCGGTATTTAAGAGGTCGGAAAATGAAAATTACCTACATCTGGCCCTAAGAGCGTTAAACTGGAGAGAGGGAGAGCATGAAACTGGAGAACATTTCTATGCTGTGTCCATCACCAGAAATGCTAAGGTTTGGGTTTGGCTGTGAAGTAACTTTAGTTAGAGTGTGTGCACCCTTGTCTGTTTATAGCACCTGTGCCCTGGCACCTCAGAGTCTTTCTTTACTTGTGCTTTCAGCCTTCGGCCTCTCCTGCCCGACTTGCTCCACTGGCTGCCACGTGGTCAGGGTGCTTATGTGTGACAGTGCTTCATTTTCAGATGCTTATGTGGCAAATTTCAATGCTGTATGTGTGACATTTTGAGTGATACTCTTTTTCCAGCATAATATAACAGTATTGTCTATTAAATGTAATTAGCTTCAGAAATTACCCCTTTTTGTGTAATCTAGTGAACTGGTGTCAACTGCGTGACTCCTTATATTTTAAGATCTACAAATTAATTCCACTGTCTGCTTACTCTCAGAATACCTACAACGGAGCTAAGCTAAGGATAAGAATTACTGTAGATAGTTTTAAAAAGGCCCACTTTACTTTGTATGAACATGGCGAGAAAATTGCTCACCACACTGCCATTGGATACCTCAATTCCCATTACTAAAATGCACCCAGGGTTGCAGATATGTCCAAATGGCCAAACCTGCCTTTTAAAAAGGAATCAGTGAGTACCCTTCATGCAATATGTTTGCCATAGTTGGTCGTTTATCCAACAACGACAATGCAATTTGGGACGTGCAGTTTCACCTTTCATGTGGTCTGTTGGCTGAAAACATACCACTCACTGAAGTTGTATTGTAGTTTAAGCTCTTAAAATAGGACGAAGATGAGCAAGAGAGGAGGTGGCAATACAGCTCGAAGGTAGCCAGTTCAGTAATGCAAAATAATAGGACGCCCCCCCTGCAGAATATATAGAGGGGCTCTAGAGTCTGCTGCATGTCATAGATGGGAGACTGTTGGGCTTAAAGGCTCTTACCGAAGGTTTTGGGACACTATGACTGTTGAGGGCTACCCTGCAATGCAGGGATTGTAAGGACCTGCATTACGACCCTGTGTCTGATGAACAGTTCTCTCCAGATGAAGGTGTCACTGAGGGGAACCCATTCCATTCTCCAAAGGGGCCTTGCAGGCTCTGCCTGAAATTGAAACTAAGGGCATATGTACAAGGAAATGGTCGCAGCGCTGCGGCAAATTGTGCAGGGAGGTGCTGTATTTACAAGAACACGGCACACCCCTGTGTTTTCCCTTGCGCTGGCATTACAAATAGCAGCCTAGCGCCAACACAGACACCCATGCTCCACAGTGCAAGGGTGTCTGAATTGCAGGGATGATTGTTTATACACAGGAAGGTGCCACTTACGGCATATAAACACTCATTCTACAGCACACATAGAAGTAGCAAATTGCCCTTTCTATGTGTGCTGCGTTGCGCCAATCTAATGCCTGCTTTTGCATCGCGTTAGTTTTTGGCACTGCCTAAGATTTACACATCCTTGTTAATCTGGGGCAGTGCCAAAAAGCCAAGGGTGTTGCAGTTGAATGCCCACAGCTACGCCCATTGCACGCCTCTGTCACACAGATACTTGCGTGAAAGGATACCATACTTAGCCATGTTAAGGTTAATATGGTGCAGGGAATCGCATTAGCGGAACATCGAAAAAAGTGATGTTCCGCTGGTGCAATCCCTTGTACATGTGCCCCTCAAATTTGCTGCCCACCCCCTTCTCAAGCCTGGCATGCTGCGTCATGCAGTCTTCTATGGACAGTGCTTTATTGTCTCAGCGGTCAAACAGACTACATCGGAAAGTTTAATTCCCTATCTTCTTCTTTCCACTCTCTCTTCTCTCCTTCAACTAATTTCCCCACCGTTTTGTTCTCTAATTTTAAGTCATGTTTCCCCCATCCCTGTCCCCCACCCAAAACTCAGTCTCTCTGTCTGCTCCCAGAGTACCTAGTTCTCTACCCTAAAGCACTACTTAAAAATAAAATGCAGTGAAACCACGCTTTGGTTCTTGTGCAGCTTGCCTCTCTGCTCAATCTCACCTCATATGCGTGCATTGTCAACGAAATTATTTAATCCACCAGGAAGGCCTGTTTATTGTGTTCCCAACACTGCACTGGTACAATCGGGGTCGAGTCGTGGTGCATACCATGAGACACTGTGCAGACAGTAATCCATTGCCACAGCTCAGCAGCTCTCTCTCTGGGCCCAATTCCCACTGCTGTTCAGAACTAAGAGCATGATAGTGGGAGAAGAGTAGTGTTAAGTTGTACAAGTGTCAGACATTCAATAACCAATTGGGCATGACATTGACCCCAGTGTTCCTACCCAAAAGCACTGTCGGTGAAGGAGGCGGCGCCACAGCAGAAGTAACAACAATATTGCCTGCCTGGGGATGCAGGCTAATGTCATATCCAGTCAGAGACAGGGCCATCAGCACAGAGCTCTGACCATCTTCCCCATCGGCTACAAGGCAGCAAGCGGCAGGGTCAAGTGAAAGGTAGAAGAGACTGTAATAGGAGAGAAGATGGATGGATGGGTTTTTATATAGCGCAATATCACCGCCAGGTCTCAAAGCGCTTTGCATTGGGAACCCGTTCTGGTTTTTCCCTGTGAGATAGCCCCAAGGTGAAAGCCAGGCATCCCGCCGCGGGATGCCTGGCTTTCACCTTGGGGCTATCTTGGGGAAGATTAAGCAAGCTATTGCCCAGAGTTGCAGAGTGTGAACCTGTGATTTGAGTAGGCACCGAAGCGAGAATTGCTGAGTCCGAAGACATTTTGGGCTCATGAGCCTGCCGCGTCGGGAATTGAACCCTGGTCCCGTGTCTGATCTCAGCGTCCGGGTCTGCCTCCTCTAACCAGTGAGCCACACTTCTCCACTCCACAAGAACTTACTGCCGCTCAACCAGCTGATATGCATAAGCATTTTGGGGCCTTGTAATGCGAAGAATTTCCCAAAAATGTGTTAGTCTACCCCAGATGAGTGACAATTGGCTGGGCTGCACTCCTATGGAGTTTGGAGTTCGTGTGCTGGCAGTATCTTTGAATCTGTTTACTTTTGGGCCTATTCCCCATCATACCACATGCATTTGTGTTTCCGTCCAGCTGCCTCTATCAGGTTCTGTTGATCGCGTGTGTACTCCTGGCCCAGTAGGCAAGGCTGGAGCTGATACCTACTTGTCGCTTGCCTGATGCTTTTCCATGTGTGCTCAAAATTGCTCATGGATTCCTATTCCTCAGCTCTCCGCTCATTGTAGGCAATGTGGTCCTCCATGATTTGTGTACCATTTATGATATACCATGATATGCCATATATCTGTGAGGAGCATTTTCCTGTATATGTGTGTCTGCCATTTTATGCCATAATAGTTATATTAGTGCTTTCTGTTGCCTTTCTGGGTTCAATAGATGTGTGATAGGCTTGCGAGTAGCTGGCATAATGAATTCGGGAGGCTGGCTTAGTATATGGCGTGCATTAACGTAAGTGAAGCACCTTGCACTAATTCAGAAAACCCTCAAGGTGATTTTAGTTGACAACCATAGAAAGCATTCTAAGTGGTAGCTGTGGAGAGCAGCCTTCAGGCTTAGCCAGAAGGAGTGTTAATCAGCTTGTTTTACCAGAACTAATCACATAGTGTAGGTTAAACAGAAAAGAACAACACAGTGCAGTTATAAAAATAGTTATATTTATTATACACACTCACTAACACATTGGTATATCTCTAACCCAGAGATATCAACACAATACACACAATATTTCAAATGTAAAATAGGTAAGTAAGCACAAATACGAACTGGTCTCCAGGGGGAGACCAAACCATATACTAATGAAGTGGAACGCAAACTACTCTGTTCCTTTTGAGGTACCCAGTAAAGTTAGGCCTTGCACAGCCTTCATCACACAGCCCCCAACTCTTTGTTGCCAGAGGTCTGCATCCGAAGCCACAGAATATCCAAGCAATGCAAAACCCAGAAATCATCAGCCTCCCTATTATCAGTCCAGCACCTATTTTTTTTGTTATAAAGTTTTATATTGCACAGACCTGACCCTAATATGGCATTGGAGCACTTTACCATTGATTAGGGAAGACAAAAAGATGACAACCAAGCACCAAATGCTGTCAATAGCCATTGTAAATTGGGAGGTGTTCCATGAGCTAATCACCCTGCCGACGAACGACAGGTGCGAGCCCAGGTTGGGACATTGTGTCAGTTACATTTTATATGCTGAGTCAGAGCCTTCTAGTGTAGATATTTGTTCATCAGAAACAGTTTGACTTCATATAAGGTGATTGGGAGTTACAGATTCTGTTGGTCATTCCGGAGAAGTTTCCGTTGTAGGTTTTCCCCTCAGAAATTTCTGTGTTTTTAACAGTAAGGTACTGACACTCCTAGAGGATCTGCAGCCGCTGCACTTTAGCACGGTGTGTTAAAGTGCAGTGCTTTGTGTCAAGCAAGCAACTTCCAGCTGTATCCTTGCATCATAAGGGAGCCAGTATAGTGTCTTTAGGTCGGGAGTGATGTGGTTGTGTTTTTTTGATCCAGTGATGAGTCTTGTAGCAGAATAAAGGGACACATTTAGTGAAGCCAGTTTGGATCTAGGCAGACCAAATAAGGTAGTCCTTCCATATTCTAACCTGGGGATTACAAGAGCTTGTACAGCTGTTTTGAGGTACTCTAAGAGGAGAAAGGGTTTTATTTTTCTTAGACTGCTGTTTTGAAGGTTGGCTCCTTTGATGGCTGTGCTGATGTGCTCTTGCATTTTGAGATCCTTGTTGAGTGCATATATAGTGTTATATTTATAACTTGTGGAAGGCAATTGAAGGCTTTTAGATGTTTTATACAATCTTTGATGTTGAGGGGTCCCTTTGGTGGGATGAATAAGGGCAATTCCGTTTTCAGCTAGTTGAAATTGAGGTGGTTTCTTGTCATACAGTTTTGGGAGTTGGTTTGGAGCAACCTATCAGTTGCTCCAAGTCTCACCAATTGCACTCTTGTCCCCAGCACCCTTCACATCATTTTAAAACCTTTTAAACCTAGATTCTTCCTATACCGTATGCATGTCCCCAGGTGGATCGCCTGGAAAAACTCTTGCTGCCACTTTGAAATTCGTGGGCAGAACGGACCTATTGTATCCAGCAGCGCCGAAGCAGGGGATGGCTGTTGGCCTATGGGGGACTCACTTTCCCAGCGTCCCTGTGCGGCGCCTCTTCGCCGTGTCAATCATCAGCGCCCGGAGGCGCTTAAGACAGCAGGGCACCTCCCGCAGCGCGGGATCGCCTGGAAAATCTCTTGCTGCCACTTTGAAATTCGTGGGCAGAACGGACCCATCGTATCCAGCAGCGCCGAAGCAGGGGACAGCTGTTGGCCTGTGGGGGACTCGCTTTCCTGGCGTCCCTGTGCGGCGCCTCTTTGCCGTGTCATTCATCAGCGCCCGGAGGCGCTTAAGACAGCCGGGCGCCTCCCGCAGCGCGGGACGTGCGCGGGCGTACCCGGGCAAAGCCCAAGCCAAGAGCGGGCCCGTCAAAGCCCGGAGAAGGCTGGGCTGGGCCACCCCCTGTTCAACCTTATACTGGCACCAACTCATCGCCGGTCAGTGACTGATAGTTGTTGAATTCTTGCTATTGTTTCTTTTTGGGTAATTTGTTTTTGATCTTACAATACCAATATGAGCAGGAATACCCAAAAGGGGGTTGTTGGGACACAAGATGCTTTTCTGTTGAGAGCTGAATCTGTCCTCATTAAAGAGATTGAGCTCACCCAAAGACGGCTATCCCTTGATCCACGCAGAGTATCAGCTGGGGCTCCCCTTACCAATATGGTTCGGCAATGGAACAATCTGTACATCTACCCTCTGACCCCTCCCCTCCGGTGCTAATTGTCCCCGGGTCCCCGTCTTTAGTGAATGATCAAAATTCCTGCATTTCTTCCCCGGATATTATCTTAACTCGCCAGCAACGTCAATCCCAGGCCAAAAAGGGTGAGGGTCGGGCTCCAGTTGTATCTAAAAAGAGGAAGGCGGGTGGGCTCCCTTCTACCCTGCATCAGGCTAATAAAGTGGCTAAAACTAAAGGGCCCCCTCGCGGGATAAAAGGGAGCGTATAGGAGGTTGCCACACCCAAGATTTTAACCCTGTTACCAAGTAATCCTACGATCAGCTCTAACCCGATGCCCTGCGATGTGTAGGTGGGACTTATTTTTAAGTTTGAAAAATTATTGCAGGCAAAGCTTAATCCATTGATATCAAAACTGGCAGATATCAGCAAAAGATTAACTAAGATTGAGCATCATTTATTGGCTAGTATCCCAAGTTGTTCTATAGTTACCAGTAATGCTCCAGTTTTAGCCCCAACTGCTCCAAATGTCCCCGCTGTTTTACCTACCAGCACTAATGTGTTGGTAAGCACACATGTGGTAGAACCCCCCAGCACCCTAATGGTAATTCAATGGTTCACAACCCACCAACAACAGGTAGAGGTGCAATATTGGGGCACGTTAGTCACAATAGGGCTCGCCAGGGTGGCATGAACAGCCTTCAATATAATGAAACATTAAATCTACCTTCTGAGGCAACGCCCTATTCTATAGTTCTTTCAAATGTTCCCCACCTCCATTCTGGTACTGAGGAAAATTGGGTGTTGTTGAGGAACAAGGCCCTCCATTTTATAGACTCCAAAACAGGACTGGGGGGTCAGTTATTTAGGGGCTACAAAATGGCACGCAGAGTTGCCTGGATAGGTAATTCTAATAAAACAAGTAGAGGCGACTGTGTGGTGGTCAACTTTGGGTCCCCCCATATAGTTAGGACAATCTTAGATAGGGGTGGCTCGTGGAATTTGGGTGAGGGAAGCATAAATATCTTACCCTTGGGGTATTTATATCGAGATAATCGGTCGACACAAATGACATTGGGCACTACCAATCGGGCTTCACCAGCACTGGGGCTTTATGAATACAATTTTCCAACCTTTAATAGATTTGACTCATTTACCAACTTGGAGGACATTGATTGACTGGGTCTAGCGTCCCAGCCAACTAATGTCTCCCCACGCTGGGTTCAAGAACCTAGAGGTTATGGGGTGTCTAGCCCTCATGGTGGGGACCACTATGTATCTCAATGCAGCCGTTCGGGCAGTCAGGTTGCACTGGGGTCCAGTGTCATAGATATGGTTGGAACTTGTACTATCAGTGATAACGTTATACCCCCACCTATGTCAAACATCGATACAGGTCCCCACAAAGTTTACCTATGGTGTCTTCTGCAGTTCTCAAAATAGTATCCTGGAACGTTGCGGGGCTTATAAGCAAATCTGTCTCCACGGAGTGGACTACCTTTATTGAGGAAACGGATATCATATTCTTTCAAGAGACATGGGCGGTGGACAAGGTGTTTCATGAGGGATATATTAATGTTTCCAAGCCAGCAGTCCAGGGAGAAAGGGGTAGACCAAAGGGTGGGTTGTCAATCTGGATCAGGCAGTCCCTTTTATACAATCTAGAAGAGATTGCAATTGATTCATGGGATACTCTCATCCTCAAGCTATCCCATGGCAATACACAGGATATTATCCTTATTAATGTCTATTCAAGGGGTCAACAAGGCCGAAGCTGTCTAATACAGTAGACACAGAAGTTTTTTTAACTCATTACAAAGGGTTTTGCAACTTTATTATCGCAGGAGATTTTTATTGCACTTTCGAACCACTTGACTGTGAGGATTCTAATTTTAGCCAGGAGGAGGATGACCAGTGGTTAATACCTATACTGGACATTACTCCGATTAAAAAGTGGACTAGAGCAGCTCACCAGTTAAAAGCTCTGTGCCTAGAACATAGGTTAAGAGCTGCCAATGGCCGCATGAAGTCAGATAAGCAGGGGGCTGCAACATTTAGCAATAGGGATTGTTCAAGTCGCATAGACTACTTTCTGGTTAATTTGGAACTTTAGCCAGAACTGCTTGATATGGTGGTTGTTGCCCGGCCCGAGAGCGATCATAACCCTCTTGTAGTCTCTATGCGGGATATTGTCTTCAGCAAGTCGGAAGTATACAGCATATTAGACTAGACTTCGTAGAGGGCCAGTTGACCAACGACACCAGACTCCTTAAATGGTGTAAGGTAGTACTTGACCCGGCGAAGCTGCAAGCTATGAGCCATCTGGTAGCAAACTCCACATCAGCATCTTTTTAACCAATTAAAGTTTTTTTTTATTTCACATAATTTAAAAGGCCCTGTATCTTCTGGGTGCAAAGCAGCACCATGGTATAATTCCAAGTGCGGTGCTGCTTACAAACTTCTAGCTGCTATTAGGAGTAAGAACCAGGATTTCATAAGAGAAAAGCGGCAGGGTTATAAGTTATCTAAACGCAAGGCTAAACGGGACTGGGACAAGGTACACTGGGCGGAACTCCTCCATGCCTGTTCTGGAAGGGACATGTCACGTTTCTGGCATTTGGTGAAATGGCGAAGTGGTGCTTCTGTCAAAGCTCCCTCTAATCATGTGGAGCCAGACTTATGGGTCTCACATTTCAAAGGCCAATTTTCAATCAACCTGGGCACACAGGATACTTTTGTAATGCTGTCGTCCCCTCCCCCACTTAGTATCTCTAGCAAGGTAGTAGAAGTAGCACTCCTCAAAGTTCCAAAAGGGAGGACGCCGGGTCTTGACTGCATTCCAGCAGATCTTTTTGTCCAAGACCTGGCATCCTGGACTAAATATATCCAACTTTTAATGAATGCCATCGACCAAGAGGGAGCGGTTCCTAATTCCTGGGCTGGCGCTGTTATCCTCCCAAATTTTGAAAAAGGGGATCGGTCACTCCAGGGTAACTATAGACCGATCAGTCTGATCGATTGCATTCACAAAGTTGTGGCTAGAGTGATACTAGGGAGAATTGAGACATGGTTGGACGACTGTCATATTTTATCAGACTTACAAGCTGGCTTCACACAATGTATTAGTACAGTGGACCAAGTGCTAAGGTTTATTCTTATCTACTGGCGTACTGTTACCTTGGGGAAAGGTGCTATCTATGCAGCGTTTGTGGATCTAAGATCTGCTTTCGACCTAGTTCCTCGCTCCAAATTGTGGCATAGCTTGTTAAAGCTGGGTATACCTCTGGAAATGTTCTCCTTTGTAATTAAATTGCATACAGATAACTGTGCCCAGGTCAGGTGGGATCTGGCTGGTCATACTACCGACAAATCTCTGGTCGAGAAGGGGGTTGGGCAGGGGTGCGTCCTTGCACCCACTCTATTTTCCATCTACATTAATGGGGTTTTGAAATATTACGAAGACTGTCCAACTGATGCCCCGAGTCTAGGTGGAAATAAGATCCCACTCCTAATGTTTGCCGACGATACTCTCATCATATCAAAAACTAGACCGGGTCGTTTTGAGGAGTTCTGTGAGGATCATGACCTTGTGGTTAATGTTGACAAAACAAAGTTCATGGTCTCCAAAACTCTTCAAAACAAATCGGCGAAGTTAGAATGCGGGAAGGTGCGCTGGAACTAACTGAGACTTTTTCATATTTTGGGGTAACACTTGATAAAAAGATGAGTTGGAAGCCTCAAATTGATTGTATAATAGTTAAACACGCTCAACTTTCGGGTGCGCTGCTCAGGGAATTTAATCGTTCTCACACCAAACCCGTGGCCCCAGTACTCCAGATATACAACTCTAAAGTTAGTGCAGCTATTTTGTATGGTTCTGAGTTGTGGGCGCATGTGAACCTGGAAGCATTAGTGGTAATCCAAAATAAATTCTTAAGATCTGTAACGGGTTTGCCGCAATCAACTCCCCTAATTCCGCTCTATTTGAATCTGGGGTGTCACTCCTTAAGAGATGTCCCCCAATTTAGATCAGTCTTATTCTGGAGAAGACTTTGGGTGACGCCCGAATTGACTAACTATGCGCTGGCGGTCCGGGAAATTCGGGATCTGGATGTGAACAACAAAATCAAGTGGTTTAGGGGTATTAAACATATCCTGACTGAGTTGGGTATGGTTCGGCTGTGGTCCTTCTCTGAGGGAAGTGTATTTCCCACAAAAAAAGAGCTCAAGACAGCGTATAGGAACTGGATTTACACCTGACAGTTTGCATCCATTAACAGTCCCACATTGTCTAGCACCTTCCTATACACGAAATCGGAACCCTATTTTTAACAGTACTGAGACCTAATTACTTCTACTCATGACCACAAGCTTTTTCACCAATTCAGAGTTGGTACCCTACCAACTAAGGTCTTTACTTCCAAGTGGTTTGGGTCACTAGACAGCAATAGTAAATGTCTATTCTGCCCAGAAAGTGAAGAATCGGTGGGCCACATTTTATTTGCATGTCCTGCTTACCACAACTCGAGGAGATACTGGCTTAAACCCATTTGCACCTTGATGGGGACCAGGGACCATAGCGAGGCATACAGATTAATTAAATTTTCTGTGGATGGCCCCTATGTGGTTGCTATAGCCAAGTTTCTGGGCCGTGTATGGGTGACTCGTTGGTCCGAAGGAAAGTGTCTGTAACTTTCATTTATATTTGTCCCTCCACTCTTATTTATATATGTTGACATGCTTTTTAATGTTTTTGATGTATTTTTAAATTAACTGCTTCTGGTCTACCCTAAAGGAGGGATTTTTAACTCAGTTTTATAATATTTATAGTTTTAAGGCTGTATTATGGGATTGTCTCACAGTCATGTGTATTGGAATAGTGCAATGTAATGCTTGCTGATGATTCTCTTGACCCTGTGTTCTTTTATATATACTGTGCTGACTTTTGTGATTTTTTATTCAAATCGAAATAAAGTCTAAAGTGGCATATATAGTGTTATATTTATAACTTGTGGAAGGCAATTGAAGGCTGTTAGTTGTTTTATACAATCTTTGATGTTGAGGGGTACCTTTGCTGGGGTGATTAAGAGCAATTTCGTTTTCAGCTAGTTGAAATTGAGGTGGTTTCTTGTCATACAGTTTTTGGAGTTGGTTTGGAGCAACCTATCAGTTGCTCCAAGCCTCACCAATTGCACTCTTGTCCCCAGCACCCTTCACATCATTTTAAAACCTGTTAAACCTAGATTCTTCCTATAGCGTATGCATGTCCCCAGGAGATTCAGTGGTTACACCCCAGCCTCAGCCTATCCAGTTCTTGCTCCTCATCCCTCATAACCGATGTCTCTAAGCCAGATCATTATACCAGACATGCCAAATACCCACCCAAGGATGCCTTGCATCTCACAGTCACTGTACCCTTTATTTACAGCCAGATTTATCCCTGTAACCTAGAAAACATTTGTGCCTGCTCTGTTTAACCTCTGGCCCAGAACACTTTGGTCCTACAGTAATACTCATCCATATTACTGAAAGCTTATCATCCAACGCCACCCCAGCAACCTTACACCAAGCATTACTAGATATTTCGTATTCCTCATCTAGAAAACCCAACTAGTTTGTGGCCGCACCCATACTGCCAACCATACTCATCCCAAGCACTTGCGCAAGGTCATCTTAAAACATCATGTCACCTTGACACACATTTGTTTATTGGCTTTGCTTTTACAAATTGTTCACTTTTTTAATACAATTTCTTCGCTAGAATGAATCCAAGACTGTAACTTTCAAAATACTTCGATGTGTTAAATGAAGCCTAGGACTCCACGTGAGATGTTCCTGTAATATAGTTTCATCTGATAAACCTGATGCTACCTGCATATCACTCTTTCCTCCAGTATCACATGCCTCTCAATTACTATACCTTGTCAACCTTGCCCCCACAGAGAACTAGCTCCTTTGCAAATATTACATGCTTCACTAACATTCACACTAATCTGCAATCATTAAAAAATAACTCAATATCCTTCTCAGTTTTGCAAGACACTACTCAAAGCCACTTGGCTTCTTGCTCACTATACCATCACCCACTCTCAACACATCCTAGTAATACTACTCACCACTAAACATTTTTCTTCTTATTCACGGCTGCTGGTAAATATTTGAGGATCAACAGGCAGCTGTATTTCCATTACCTCAAGAAATTGTCAATCTATGTAGGGGCCACTGGAAGTATGCAACTGAAGAAGACCAAATCATGGAGCATAGTTGACTAAATTATGTGGTGGGAAAAGGCACATTTTGTGGACGAACGTAGCACATTTTGTGACATATTTTTGCATTTATTATTTTGACATTTTTACTATTGTTGATACTGTCTAGGCGAAGGTTTTCCTCCATTATTACTACTTTAAAACTACTCAAATACAGCAATAGGCTACAGAAAGGTGACCCATCAACCTTCACAAAAGAACTTCCACTATGCAGCAACAGATTAGTAACTCTGCTCTATGCCACTCCACTGTACGCCACTCTATGTGACTCCACTTTGTCACTCCAATACATGACACTTTCTGCCACTTCATTCTACAACTCTCTATTCCACTCTTCGCCATTCCACACTGCAACACTCCACACCACTAGCTAGTGCACAACATGGCTTAAAGACATTGGCAAAGCCAATAGCTCTTTCATAGGCGAACATCATTGAAATGTCTTATCACACACTTTTATTTCCAACTGCATTTCCTTTAACAAAATGTACACGCCAATGCCATAAACGCCTTGTACAAACGTGTTTAACAAATTGTTTTAATAAGTTCTAACATTAATTGAGTCTGGTGGACAATCAACGCAGGAAAAATTAGAGCAATTACTTTTTCATCTGACAACTAATTAAATTTTGCACAAGTGCTCATTTTGGGTAGCCTGAAAACAAACGGTGGTGATCCTGTCTTGTCATGGACCAAGTGGGAATGCAGTCAGGTTCTCGACAATTCCACTGGCTCTCTACTTGCAGGAGGAGGGGTCTTCTGGTACAATTCTGTGCATGTCTGGCCCCTTTACTTTGTGCTTCTCCTACGATCTCTTGCTCCGGTCTTCTCACATTCCACAATCATAAAATGCTTACTGAATGCAGGACTAATCAGTTTGTTACAGATGTATTAGAATCATTGACTCCCAAGATATAAAACACATAACATTTAGTCCAAAAGACATCATTAAAAGAAGCCTTGTGCAAGCAACCAAATGAATAAAATGACTATAAATTAATCGGAATTAATGTGACTAGTGTTCAATTAACATTCACTTTGAATTCTGCTAGTCTAACTTAACTCTTGACAGTCATTGCCTTTAGTCTTCAGATATTGCTCACAAACATACCACTAGTCTTCAATTAGCGGTCACAATAAATGAGGTAGGTAGGTAGTATAAGCTTTATTCGAGATAACTTCTCATAAAAGCACAACATATAATCAAGTACAATACAGATAAAGACAGTTAATTCATTCATCAATATACATATACATATTCTAAAAGCAGTTGTGCGAGCTCATACAATACTAAGTAATAAGAATTACACACAAATGTAAAACCAGATTGCATTAAAATTACATTTAAAAACCCTACCTATCAACCTCCGCCTAATTGACCAAGCCCACCCCAGATATTTGGCCACTCCAAGAACAATCGGCTCATCAGTGGATGTACATAGGATTCTCATAGCCACTACACTGCGTCGTGTCCCAAGATTTTTGCAAACTGGGGTTAGCCATACCCTCCTTGGTAACGAATAAGCATCACAGACAAATAAAAAATGGCCTAGACTTTCAGTAGCAGCTTTGCACGCTGGGCAACACGTAGAGGTCAAACTCTGCCATCCTGCAGTTAATATTTTTAAGGGAAGGGATCCAGACCTTAACTGGAAGAATAACTTCCTGTCCATTGGGGCAGTAATACTGTCCCAATAGTTTTCTAAGATAGGACAGGTTTTGACTTCCAGAAAGCGGCCAGCCATAGAATCAGATCTTGTGCCCCTCAAAAGGCTGCTATCTACCCAATTTCAGTATTGAGACTTGAGGGCTTCTTTACTTGGAAAGGCTTCCCCCTGGGGATTGGTCCAAAGATTAAAAAGGCCCAGTTTAATTAACATGGCCCTTAGATTTTTTAGCCAATTGATCTTATGGAAATTGTCTTCCTTGATTATTGCCAGGAATCCATCTGCATAATGCTTAATCTCTGGAGTTGTCCAAAGACGTCTCCAGTAAAGAATGGGGCGCAATCGCGCTCTATCACTGACTGATCGTCTGCCTAGGTCAAGGAACAGTGAAATTAGGGGGGTGCTCTGGGGTACACCCGTAATTCCTCTAAGAAACCTGTTTTCTGATGTCTGTAGGGTAGATAACTTTCCCAGTCCCACAACTCTGCACCATATAGGGCCGCACCTAGAGCCTTTGCATCATACACTATAAGGACAGGCTTAATAGGTTTGGTTTTAGATTTTCTATGTTCCCCCCGCAATGCCCCTGAGATTTGCTGATGTTTTAGTACCGCTTTTTCCAGATGATGTGACCAGCCCAAGCCATCTGCTATTTGGACCCCTAGGTATGTGAATTCCCTAACCACCTCTAGCTTGGTGTTATTCAGAAATACCCTAGGGTGAGCTTTATGGTGCGGGGAAAAGACCATTAACTTCGTCTTGCCCACATTTACTTCAAGGCCGTGCTCTTTACAAAAATCATTAAATATGTTTAGGGCACGCTGTAAACCTGCAGGAGTCTTTGACATAATTAGGGTATCGTCAGCGAACATCAGGATCGGGCCCCTGACGCCCGCTAACGAAGGTGCATCTACACCAACATCTAACATCCTCCCCACAATCCCATTAATAAATAATGAGAAGAGTAGGGGTGCCGTTGCACAACCTTGAAGGACCCCCCTTTCTACCGGGAAGTCCGATGATGACTCGCCATTCCCACCCCACTGGACCCTGGCAAAATTACATTCATGCAATCGCATGATTAGGGTAAGGAGTTCAGCTGGGATGGCTAGTTTGTGTAAAACCATCCATAGCTTACACCTTGGGACCAAATCAAAGGCTGCCCGCAAGTCGACAAATGCAACATACAGGCAGCCTTTGTCAAGCAATACCGTCCTCCAGCGCAAAATGGTGAAGCGAAAAACTTGGTCGATTGTACTGGTGGCCCGCCTGAATCCTGCTTGGTAGGGGGAAAGGGCATTATTATCGTCCACCCAGTCCATAAGCTGATTTACAACCATTTTTCCCAAAACTTTTTGTATGGTTGCAATCAAGCTTATTGGCCTGTAGTTAGCTGGGAGAGACCGATCTCCTTTTTTGTAGATGGGTATGATAATGGCACCTTGCCACAGCTCGGGGACCACCCCTCCCTTGGCAATGGCGTTACCCAATAGTAAGACATACCTCGCCCACCTTTTCATGTCATGTTTAAAGACATCCGAGGGTATCCCGTCTAACCCTGGTGCCCTCCCCCCTTGAACAGAGCAAATTGCTAGTTCAACTTCCTTAAGGGAAAACAGGTTATCAGTAGCAAAAACTGGCGATAACACCTCCCCTATCCCGTCCTTCCTTACTTCTGCATATTGTGGTCTAAAGTACTCAACCCAGGCTTCTTCAGCTACGTTATTGTCAGGCCTCTACCCCACTTTATAATCTTCCAAAAAAGCCTGGAGTCCTTACTACTGGAAGCCTCCTTTAGCTCTGCCCAGTGCTCTTCATCCCATTTTCTCTTTGCCTGGAAGATGCTTATATTGTAGGATTTTCTGGCTGCACTAATCGCAGCCCTATCTCTTTTTCTAATAGCATGGCCCAGTGCCAATCGAGCTGTCCTACACTGGCGGTTAAACCACCTGGCCACTTTAGGAGGTTTTTTACCTTTAATACTTTGTAGTTGCATAAAGTGTGGTCTTAAGAGGCAAAAAAACTTGTTGTGAATATCTGTAATTTCCCTGGAACCAGGGACTGTAGGTTTTGCCGCTTCCATAGAAGTAAGAGCCTTATCAACCTCAGCATTGATAGAGGTCATGGATTCTTCATTTGCTAATACACTTGGCCATTTCAGTCTTCGCATGTCGTTGGCCATTACTGGAAATTGGTCATTTCTTATGTGCATGTTTTGAGGCCCAACACTCCACCACTTGTGGGTCACACAAAGGGGATTGTGATCACTTTCCAATCTACCCTTAATGACCATATCAAGAACCCCCTGCCAGAGTGAAAGACTACATATAACATAATCTATTCTGCTCCTACTATGACCATTGTCAAAAGTGCAAACACCCACTTTGTCCCCTGGTGTCCTCCCGTTCAGGGCTCTTAGCCCATGCTCCAAACACATGGCATTTAGTAGCAATATGTCCTTCGTCCACCGCTTGACAGGATCTATACTCAAAAATGGTACTCCCCAAAGCGTATCCTCATCCTGACCTAGGGGATCATTTGTACTGTCAAGTGGTTCGAAGGTCCTATTTAAGTCCCCAGCTACTACTACTCTGTTACCTAGGGACTTAGTTTCCAAGAAGGCGAACAAGGCCTCTAGAGTGGGAGAACTCCCCGAATTGGTTCCTCTTGCATAGATGTTATACAGATCAATCACATCCCACTTTTCTGAGGACAATCTTAACATTAGTATGTCACTAAGACCCAAATCCAACACTTTAATAGAAATATCCAAGTCCTGCTTTATCCATACAGTAAGCCCTCCCATTGGCCGAACCCTAACCCCTCTAGAGGCTGGGATTGAAAAGTTTAAATACCCACGGAGGAAGACAGGGTCACAGGCCCATGTTTCTTGAAAGCAACACACGTCAAACCCATTAATAAAGTCTAACCAGGTTTGTGATTCTAACTTACTACCCAGCCCAGCAATATTCCAGGATTGGAACTTCCCAGGACTAAACCCGTCCTCACATACTGCATTTGCTATAGAACATGGTTGAGGATTCATAGAGCTTTCATCATTCCCGACAAGTCTCTCGATGTTCCTCGCGCTACCCCCATCCATATCATTATCAACATTTGCAGTTGGTCTGGGTAACTCCCCCTTTCCATCGTCAACACTTACTTCCCCACATCCTTCCTCCACATTCGCGGTCTC
Organism: Lissotriton vulgaris; assembly: GCF_964263255.1. Lineage (NCBI taxonomy): Eukaryota > Metazoa > Chordata > Amphibia > Caudata > Salamandridae > Lissotriton > Lissotriton vulgaris. The sequence goes on along the minus strand of NC_141700.1, from coordinate 775,340,530 downwards.
ATCGCCAATATTCATGACATCTAGCGTCACACCAGCATTTGAATCAAATTTATTACAATCCCTGTGTTGATTCCTGCTATTTCCTCCCTCACTAGTATTCATGTGGTCAAGGGTTTGTCAACATCCCCAACCTAGATCTTGCCATCCAACCGGAAGATTATAGTTCGGGCCAGTAAGATGGTTTTGGCACTGTAGCAGTGGGACAGGTGGGGAAATCCTTGACCATGGAAGGTTAGAAGGACAGTTTTGCTCATTAAGCATACCAGTCAGAACACTAATAGGACGTGGGTAAAAAAAGTAAGATCAACAATGTCGATTCCTCCGTTGTTTGTGCCCCATCCCAGTCTTGTTATCCATCCTGCCACCCTTGGATCTTGAAAGTTAACCACAATGCAGTCCCCCCCCAGACTTTTGGGAGTACAGCCTATCCAGTCTATTCTCCTCACCCCCAATATTAATCCATCAACTTCCCCTGGTAGAGGCCGGTTCACCCTTAACCAGTGCATAACCTTATTTTTAAGCATCTGGAAGGTTTCTCTCTGTCCCGTTGGAAGTGGTGAGACATTTGTAAGGACAACTACATAGGGAAAGGAATCTGGGGTAAGGTTCATTGGGGGTTTCTTTTGAGGTGGCTTTGTCAAGGGTGGTAATGACGGTCTAGAAGCTTTAGGATCAGGGCGAGGTGCAGGTTTATTTGCTAGGGGCTGGTTACTAGTTAATGGGGCAGTTGGTGGGGCAGTACCTGTTCCAGAACACGCACTACCCCCTGTTCCCACAGTAAACAAAGGTTTTAAACTAGGCGGCAATGGTTGCGCCGCAATCTGAGCTAAGGTTACAATATTAGGGCAATTTTTGGCAGGGCCCGGTGGTGCTAAGTCGAGAGGCTTGGGTAGTCTCTTCCCAGCCACACTGCCTGACTTAGGTGGCATTAAAGAATTAATTTGTTGCCTTCGTCCCTTGTCCTGCAGTACACATTGAGTATTGTTCTGGGACTTACTACTTTCATCCAGCCTTACTTGAGTTTTTATCAGTGCCTTTGTTGAGAAAAAATGATCTAGTGTTACCTGCTCAAAATGATCTAGCAGATCGGATAGCTTACTAATTCGTTCCTCTATTGGAAGCAAAATTGACCGTAGCAACCTTTCTAGGTCAGGAAACAGGTTGCAAAGAGGTGGCAGTGTGCCGGCCGTTGCCAAGCCAGTCTCAGAAGAATTAATAATACTAGGATCTGGGCTGTCTAATAACACAACATCCCCCTCTTGTATAATCTCCCTACTACGGCTTACTTCAGTGACAGCCTTACTGGGGCACGTACTTCTAGTTACTTTCCTAAGTTTGTGTGGGGGTTTAGCTAGATAACATTTTCTAGGTGCAGTACTCCTTTTTCGTTTTGATCCTGATTTGGATTGGGGCAGAGAAACCGAGGCAAGTAATTCTGATGTACATATTATGGGGTCAGTATGGCTCACACCAGAAGATATTGATTCTACTACAATACCCTGGTTCTCCTCATTAGTGATAACATCATGACATATTTCAGCTACAACAGGCAGGTTTAATGATGATAAGGGCGTTACTAATGCAGGATAGATTTGTACTGAGCGCTTGTCTACAGGATTTTTGAGAAATTCGATAGATAATTACGCTCAGCACGCCTCTCTGCAAGCGTTATCTCTTTGTCGATGTCCTGGGTGGGCCGGTTAAAGTATTTATCTAAAGGTCCAATAACTGCAGACCCAGCCTCAACCGGTGGGGTCATCGGAGTGATACTACTTGGAGATACAGGCATACTTTATGGTCACCGACCCTTTTACAGACTTTAGAATTTAGCACTTATCTGACTTAACACTTTTCTTGGTACAATATGTTCCGTTAGGGTCAATGTCAGAGGGCTGGCCCAGCCCGGCTTCCCTCGGCCCCGGACGGCCACAGACGGTCCCGCCCTTGTCCCGGGCTTCTCCCGGCGCGCTCCCGCGCAGCGGTGTCGTGGCCCACTTAAAAAGTTATTGGGACAAATCAAAATGGGTATTTCATTCACCCGGTGCTCAAAGGGCGGGGCTAGCAGGGAGAGCGGGCCAGGTGTACTCAATCGGCCGGCAGGGACTCCTGGAACATCGAGTCCCTGCGCTTGCTCGCAGCCCTGCTCGGCCCTTTCTGCACCCTGGTAAGTCTTTGCCGATTCTCTCAGTCTTTGCCACGAAGCGGGTCCCGCGAAGCGGGAACCGCGAGTTGTTGCTTTGAAATCCGGGGTTTAGAGAGCAGAACACACGGAGCAGCCCAGCAGCAGCAAACAGCAAACAGCAAACAGCACGAAGAACAGAGGGTCACGCTGCACAGAGGATGAAGTGGGTATTTCAATCACCCGGTGCTCAGGGGGCGGGGCTAGCAGGGAGAGCGGGCCAGGTGTACTCAATCGGCCGGCAGGGACTCCTGGAACATCGAGTCCCTGCGCTTGCTCGCAGCCCTGCTCGGCCCTTTCTGCACCCTGGTAAGTCTTGGCCGATTCTCTCAGTCTTTGCCACGAAGCGGGTCCCGCGAAGCGGGAACCGCGAGTTGTTGCTTTGAAATCCGGGGTTTAGAGAGCAGAACACACGGAGCAGCCCAGCAGCAGCAAACAGCAAACAGCACGAAGAACAGAGGGTCCCGCTGCACAGAGGATGAAGTGGGTATTTCTATCACCCGGTGCTCAGGGGGCGGGGCTAGCAGGGAGAGCGGGCCAGGTGTACTCAATCGGCCAGCAGGGACTCCTGGAACATCGAGTCCCTGCACTTGCTCGCAGCCCTGCTCGGCCCTTTCTGCACCCTGGTAAGTCTTTGCCGATTCTCTCAGTCTTTGCCACGAAGCGGGTCCCGCGAAGCCGGAACCGCGAGTTGTTGCTTTGAAATCCGGGGTTTAGAGAGCAGAACACACGGAGCAGCCCAGCAGCAGCAAACAGCAAACAGCACGAAGAACAGAGGGTCCCGCTGCACAGAGGATGAAGTGGGTATTTCAATCACCCGGTGCTCAGGGGGCGGGGCTAGCAGGGAGAGTGGGCCAGGTGTACTCAATCGGCCGGCAGGGACTCCTGGAACATCGAGTCCCTGCGCTTGCTCGCAGCCCTGCTCGGCCCTTTCTGCACCCTGGTAAGTCTTTGCCGATTCTCTCAGTCTTTGCCACGAAGCGGGTCCCGCGAAGCGGGAACCGCGAGTTGTTGCTTTGAAATCCGGGGTTTAGAGAGCAGAACACACGGAGCAGCCCAGCAACAGCAAACAGCACGAAGAACAGAGGGTCCCGCTGCACAGAGGATGAAGTGGGTATTTCAATCACCCGGTGCTCAGGGGGCGGGGCTAGCAGGGAGAGCGGGCCAGGTGTACTCAATCGGCCGGCAGGGACTCCTGGAACATCGAGTCCCTGCGCTTGCTCGCAGCCCTGCTCGGCCCTTTCTGCACCCTGGTAAGTCTTGGCCGATTCTCTCAGTCTTTGCCACGAAGCGGGTCCCGCGAAGCGGGAACCGCGAGTTGTTGCTTTGAAATCCGGGGTTTAGAGAGCAGAACACACGGAGCAGCCCAGCAGCAGCAAACAGCAAACAGCACGAAGAACAGAGGGTCCCGCTGCACAGAGGATGAAGTGGGTATTTCTATCACCCGGTGCTCAGGGGGCGGGGCTAGCAGGGAGAGCGGGCCAGGTGTACTCAATCGGCCAGCAGGGACTCCTGGAACATCGAGTCCCTGCACTTGCTCGCAGCCCTGCTCGGCCCTTTCTGCACCCTGGTAAGTCTTTGCCGATTCTCTCAGTCTTTGCCACGAAGCGGGTCCCGCGAAGCCGGAACCGCGAGTTGTTGCTTTGAAATCCGGGGTTTAGAGAGCAGAACACACGGAGCAGCCCAGCAGCAGCAAACAGCAAACAGCACGAAGAACAGAGGGTCCCGCTGCACAGAGGATGAAGTGGGTATTTCAATCACCCGGTGCTCAGGGGGCGGGGCTAGCAGGGAGAGTGGGCCAGGTGTACTCAATCGGCCGGCAGGGACTCCTGGAACATCGAGTCCCTGCGCTTGCTCGCAGCCCTGCTCGGCCCTTTCTGCACCCTGGTAAGTCTTTGCCGATTCTCTCAGTCTTTGCCACGAAGCGGGTCCCGCGAAGCGGGAACCGCGAGTTGTTGCTTTGAAATCCGGGGTTTAGAGAGCAGAACACACGGAGCAGCCCAGCAACAGCAAACAGCACGAAGAACAGAGGGTCCCGCTGCACAGAGGATGAAGTGGGTATTTCAATCACCCGGTGCTCAGGGGGCGGGGCTAGCAGGGAGAGCGGGCCAGGTGTACTCAATCGGCCGGCAGGGACTCCTGGAACATCGAGTCCCTGCGCTTGCTCGCAGCCCTGCTCGGCCCTTTCTGCACCCTGGTAAGTCTTTGCCGATTCTCTCAGTCTTTGCCACGAAGCGGGTCCCGCGAAGCGGGAACCGCGAGTATTTGCTTTGAAATCCGGGGTTTAGAGAGCAGAACACACGAGCAGCCCAGCAGCAGCAAACAGCAAACAGCACGAAGAACAGAGGGTCAATAAATGAGACTAGCCTTCATTTTGCACTTGAAATAGCACAATAGTGCTGCAAATAAACTCTACCAGAATACTGCTAAGCTTCAAATACTATTCTTCTGGAATAGTACTAGTCTTCTTTTAGCTGTCAATTGAAATGTTCATCATGTATTTGAAGGGTAGTTGAGTAGAACTAGTATTCCCTCATTTGCATATTTCGGCTTGTGGGCATACTACACAGTCTTCATTCATACTAAATGAATACTACAATTTAATAGTAAATAAATACCATTGTAAACACTGAAATCACACCAAATGAAGAGCTTCCATTTTGGTGAGGGGGTTACAGACAGCTTTAGCAATATGTTCGCATACCTCTTGTTTCCAGTACAGATGATACACTTAGAGGGGGATTTCGGTCCACCCCTTGGTCATAACTGGATTGCTGGGTTGTCTATCTCAGGCCACTCCTCTTGATTGGATGGCTGTCCTCCCTATTCTCTGGTTTGTCTGACCCAGGACCATTTCAGTCTCCAGAGTTCAAACAGGATGAGCTGTATGCTTTTACTGCTGACGTCAAGGAAGATTTTCCTTTTGCTGATAGTATGGCATTGGACTTTGAATACTCAATGTCCTTTTCTGCTTGTCTTCAAATGCTTTATTCGCCTTTGTTTATCTTGGTGCTTGGCTTTCTACCCCCTTCTCTTGGAATATTGTTTGTGGCACTCTTCACCTTTTACGGCTCTCACTCTGTATTGGAGGAAATTAGTTACTTCCAGCCTTGATTTGGCGTTACTGCTTCTGATTTGACAGGTTCGCATTTTGCATAATTACAAGTTTTTTAACTTCATTTTCCAGCAATTATGTGAATACAAATTACGATTATTTTGCACATACTTCCTGTTAACAGCAGTCGCAGCTGGCATCTATGGGGAGTGGGTGGCTGGGAAATTGGTGGTGGATAAAAATACAAAAAAATCACTTACCTTAAACATTGCCTCCTCTGTAAAGATCATTGTTTTTTTCCTGTTGCTGCAGTCTGACACAAGCACCAGCCAACTGCCTTAACAAATCCTGGCGCTGCTGTCACTAGCATGAGAGCAGCCCCAGGATTGGAGGGAGCTACCTTTCTCGCCGCTCCCTAGCACACTGGAGCCAACTTTCTCTAACCGAGCTGTCTTAACACAGCTGGGTTAGAGCTTTCAAAGTGTGCATGTCTGGTTGGCCGTCGCAAGATGGGCAGCCAAAAGGACAAGGGCACTTAGAAGAGTGCCCAGGAAGCTCACCCTCCTCTCTGCTGCTGTCACTGTGCAAGCCCCGCCCCGTCAGGACCCTCGGTTCGGGAAGGGAGGGATACAAAATAAAATGGTAATAAATAAACTTTATTACCATTTCATTTTTCATCTCTGGAGCTTTTGGGGGCAATTTAGGTGGGAGACGAATATTCCTCCGCTCTCACGGAAGAGCCACCCCTGCTTGACAGGCTCCACGCCACACCCTGTGTTTTTTTCTTTCCTTCACTTTGTTGAGAGTGTAATGTTGCAATTTCTGGTGATGCCATAACTAGACCACACCTGATGTCATTTCCAGGATGTCATTAATACAGAAATTGGTTATTTTTCAGCTAGAAAAAAATCCTGCCTCTTTTTAGTTCTATAATGCTTCAAACATGTCTTGTTTTATATGAAATCTGACACCCATTGCCATAACTGCAGTACACAAACACACATGGTGACAAAGAGCGGGTACCAACTGTAATCACCAAGGGGTGTTAACAACCATTGTCTAGAAGCGTGCAGAGGAGGATGTGGGTTGTGTCCAGACTGTCACTTCACAGCTGATGTCTCTCTCAACACTCGCCCACTTCCTCCTCACCTGTTTCAGATGCCCTACTCCTCTCCACCATTGCACAGCCTGTTGGTTGCTCGAGAAGTGCCTTTCAGTGCTTAATTTGTGAAAAAATAAGCGTTGGGGCCCTTGTCAGGAGGCCACCTCGGCTTGCAAGACCCATTGCCCCTGTCAGCGCTGCCAGTGACAGGACCAACACAACTACTAACAATTACGCTTAATCAAGTGTGGCAATTCAGACTATACCAGCCCCCCAAAGTTATAAGAAGGGCTTGGGGCAGCTATTAGTAATTTTTATGGTATATTGAATTGACAAACAACTGTTGTTGTGCTCAACTCTAAATTAAATAAACGACGCCACCATGTGGCGCTGGTATTGACAATAAAGTGCTGGTGCCGAGCACCAGAAACCACCAGCTCAAATTAACCTCAGGTGCCTCCGCTAAGAGTGACAGACATTACCAAACACATCAAGCTAGCTTAAAGTGAAAACCCTTGAGTACGTTTTTGTTGAAATAAAGATAATGATCAAGCAGCCTGTGTCCCACTTCCAAGGGCTCAGGCACTGGAACTGGCACCACTTGACAAGTAGGGCTCTAGCAGGTGAGGCTAGGTTCTGTGGTCAAAGTCTTTGAGGGCCCTGAGACGTCCAACAGGAGGTAAGTTCATCTCAAGCCGTGGAGGGTAGAAGCAGCAGGCAGCAGGCCAACACAGCTAAGCACACAGCAAATTGGAACTCCCTCCTGGGAGCCCAACAGCTCGTCTTCCAGACAGAATGTCCTCAGTTGAGAGTGTTGCGAGTTTATGGTGTCAGAGGTCCAGTACTTATTTACCCATTTTGGCCTTTGAGGTAGGGAGACTTCAAAGAAATGTATTTGTAGCACCCAAGACCCTGCCCTTCCTGGCCCTGGTTCCAGACACATTGCAGGGGGTACACAGTTCTTGGTGTGGGGGCAGGCACGACCTTATTCAGGTGCAAGTGTCAACTCCTCCCTTCACTCTAGCTCAGGAAGACCCATCAGCCTGGTGATGGGCCATCCATAACCCTGGGCTCCCTTTTTGTGTGACTGTCTAGAGTGAATTTACAAAACCCAACTGTCACCCCACCCAGACATATAATCTAGGGACAAGTAGAGACAAGCAATGGTTTAAGTAAGGAAATGCCAACTTTCTAAAAGTGGCATTTTCAGAGCGCTATTTTAAAAACCAACTTTACTAAAATATGTGTTTCTAAATTTGAAGTCCAGAGACACCAAACTCCAATTTTCTGTCTGTTCCCAATCGGAAGATGCACTTGTAATATGGTACAAGGCAACTCCAATGCTAACCTATGGGAGAGATAGGCCTTGCTGGACTGAAAACAAGTTTAGACGTTCTTCACTACCAGGGCACGTAAAACTAACAAACACATGTCCTACCTTGTAAGTACGATGCCCTCTGCCCATGGGTCTACCTAGGGGCTACCTTAGAGGTGTGTTACATGTAATAGAAGGGAAATTGTAGTCCTGGCAAGTATGCAAACTTGCCTGGTCAAAGTGGCAGTTCAAAACTGCACCCACAGGCTCTGCGGCAGCAGCTCTGAGACACGTTTGAAAGGCTACTCATGTGGGTGGCTCAGAAGACTCCACAAGACCTGGCTCTTCGATCAGTAGCGCCCCCCCCCCCAGCGCCTTGAGACCCTCATGGGTATGTAGCGCGCTTTACAAATGCAGTGATTGATTGATTGATTGATCTGGAGTGCGGGACCACTAGTAGCATCTGATTTATAGGCCTTGGGCACACACAGTGCACCATACTAGGGACTTACTAGTAAATCAAATATACCAATTGTGGAGAAACCAAATGCCACCCCATTTTAGACACAAAGTGCCTAGAGTCCTAAAGCCAGAAAAAACAAAGTCCAGTGCATAGTCAAAAACAGGAGGTCAAAAGCAAAAAGACTGGGGAAATCATGCCAAATGATTCCAAGTCTAACACATGTGAAATAACATAAGAGACCTGTATAAAACACAGAACCTAATAGAATACAAACACAAAACATGATGTAGCACAACACATAACAAAACATAATACAACTAAACACTTAAAGCAAAACATACCATGAAAAATGAATAAAATATAGCAAAACACAAATTATATCAGTATTCACTCCATATTAAAACCACTTTCCTTTCATTGGCAAAATAAGAGGACTATAAGAGGACTATAATGTCAATTTTCCACCTCCTGGAAAATGTTTTTGTGCATATTATCATACTATATTGATTTGCAGTCAGTGTGACGGAGACTCATGCGATCTTAGCAGGAAGTATAAACCCAAGATTAAAGGAACCCATTTCGACCCCCACTACATTTCTAAGATAGTTTGATAGTTAATCTTGGAGGAGATCAAGATTCAAGGGGGATCCAGGCGGATTCTGGATCCAGCAGCATTTAGTAAGCATGGAATCTGGACTGGTGCATGTGAACTATGCTGAACGTCTCCTGGTGTAGTTTAGAGACACTGGGACACTTTGAGCACCACCAGCCTGCTGTCCTGCTTTGCTTTCCTAGTAGCAATGTGCAGACAGTGAGGGGATATCTTATTTTTAATTATTTTCTGGGGCCAACACACAGGCTGAATTTAAGGGGCCATCAGCCCACCTTTTTTTTTTTAAATTATTTAAAATTATCAGCCCACCTTTTATTGGGTGAAGCCTACTAGTGCATGAGCTGTCTGACTGAGACATATTATGGGCTTACCAAGAAAACTGAGGGACTTGGTACTTGCCTTTTGCTTACCATTCACTGGCTTTCCTTTTCACCCTCATTTGTCTGCTTCTCATTCATGTTTGAAGCTTAGTCTTGGCGTTGTCCCTACTATGGACCATTTTCTCTTTACAGTCTCTTTGGCTGGTATCTCTCCTTCCACTACTTGCTTTTCAAAACCTACTTTTATCTTTTGTTTAAGGCATTCCCTGAGATGGTTTTTGTTTTTGAGCCATCTCCCTCATGTATCTCTCTCCCCCTGCATCCTGTTTTGCTAGCTACACTGCCCTAAGATGTGCATGGTGTTCATGTATAGAGGGGTGATTAGAAACAATCAGCCATTCAAAGGGAAGCATGTTAGGATGATGTCCATACAGACAAAAGAAAGGAGAGCATCCTAACTTGATATGTTCTGTGTTATTGTAGGCAAACTCAGCCACCCAAATCATTGTGTACCATTCCATGGGATTTTGTACAGAGAACCAGCGTAAATATTGTTCTAAGGTCTGGTTGAGACTGTTTGGTTTTTCCGTCTATTTGAGGGTGGTAACTGGTGGATAATCGGTCCTCCACCTTCATGGTGTCGCATAGTGCTCTCCAAAATCGTACGGTAAATTGGGTTCCTCTGTCTGTGGTGAGAACACGAGGTATTCCATGAACACGCACTATGTGCTGGAGAAAGATGGTAGCCAATTCTGAGGAGGTAGGCAAGTTTTTTAAAGGGATCAAATATCCCATTTTTGTGAGATGATCTATCACAACTAGGATAGTGGTATATCCTTCACCGGGTGGCATTTCCATGATGAAATCCATTGACATTGTATGTCACGGACTGGGAGGAACTGGAATAGGACTTAACAGTCCTGCTGGTTTACAATGACTGGCCTTTCCTTGTGCACAAATAGCACAGTTCTTTAAGTACTCTTTCGCATCTTTTTGTAGGTTGGGCCACCAGAAGGAATGTTCCAGGCATGAAATGGTCTTGTACTAACCCTTGTGTCCACCAAATACCGGATCATGGGCCCAGGCTAATGCTTGTAGTTGCAAAGCTTCCTCCGGTACGTATAATGCATGGTAATAATATAACAGGTACAGAAATGCTCCACTGCTTGTACGCAGTTAGAACTCACAGTGTATCGAGCCATCATATAATGATCATAAATGCCGGCGAAGCGATCCTTCGCTTCCCCCAGTCTCCAGGCAGAAAATACCTAAAAGTCATCGTGCTGATAACCACACAGTTAAAACTATGTCAGGAACAGCCGGCTCAACTTCACCAAACAAGGTGTGTCGACTTCCAACACCGCGCTGGATACAATCCGGAACAGCATGGAAATAATCCAGAGAATACCTAGGAACAGCAGGAAATCCAACCAGGAAGTGCAAAATTGTCAAGCCCCAACCTCAGGAAGGGGGGTGGCTCTATAGATGACAGAAACCAGGGTTATATCAGGTTTTGCTTTACGCCCTGTATTGCAAAGACTTCTGGGATTTGTAGTCACCTAATAGGCACCCGTTAATCAGGTTCTTCGGCACCAGTGTCTCTCCAGTCACGCCATCATGCAGAAAAAGTAGAAAAACCCTGGATGTAAGTGCTGATAACCCCTCCACCTCCAGTCTCTGTTGAATAATCATGGCAGACGAGAAATAAATACTTTATCGCTCAACTGCCGACTTAACAAATTTAAAATGCAAGAGTGTGCACATAACGGTTTCAATTAATGCATTCAATAAATAAATGCTACAATAAAACATTTATAAAAATCTGATTACTCAAAATTCATGAGAGGATTTGCCCTAAAAACCAAGAGTTCATTTTACATTCTTTTTTATGGAAACTTTATTCCTCCAGACATCCCTTTCATGACAATATCTCCTTTTCTCTCTCTGTCACATACAAGAGGTCAAACCGTATATCATTTCATTAGGAGTTTTTTGTAAAAAGTATAGGATTTTATGTATATATAGAGAAATAATTAAGTGCAAGTGCTTCAAATTCTCAGAGATTATGCCCAAGTGTGCTGAAATATTATCCCTTCAAGTACATAAGAAAAATATAATTGTAATTTAATTTGTTGTTCCTAAATTTTTTGCACATGTATTGAACTTTTTTTATTTTTTATTTTTTTTAGCACTTGCTAATATTGCGAAACCCACTTAGAGGGGCTGAACGCTTGTAGAGATCAAAATGTGGTCTATAAAAATCCACCACTAGTTGAACTTATAATCGACTATTCGTAACATAGATTAAAACTTCTGTACTCATGTGAGTGCCTCTTGGATGTTAAAACACTGCTATACACCCTACTCAACTACATATCCAATGAGTTGTAACTAAAACATTTTATCCTGTAAGTTATTAAACACTGTTGCTTCCTTGTACTTTAAAATGGACCTTGGAGAACAAGGGAGAGGCCGCCTTGCATACACTTCACATATTACAAATGCACATAAGGTGTATCCTCAGTATTAAGTCCAATGGGCATTTTGTTGTTCATATTTAATATATACCTCTGTTATAGTCTTAGTTGCTGCTCCCTGTTTCCACCTCTGATTTTTGGGGGCGCTGAATCAATTACAAGATATGTTAACTTTGACGCATCTCTGTCATGAACTTTCTTAAAATGGCGCGTTATTGGATAACTTTGGTCGTTATTCTTTATTGCCCTGGTATGCTGTAATAGTCTCAAATGTACTTTATAAATAGTACTGCCAATGTACATTTTTGGGCAAGTTAATTGAAAAACATAGACCACAAATTCGCTCATGCAATGTAGGGGTGATTTGAAATTAAAACTCTTGTTAGACAATGGGGATCTGACTTCTTTTGTGTTTATCCCAAGCTTACAGGCTTTCCATCTAAAGCACCGTTTGAAACCTGTGCTCCCCGTCAACCAGTTTTCTGGGGTCTGTGTTTCAGGGCAGCTAACTACTAGCTCTTTTCGCATAGACAGAAAGTCATCAGTGGCTTAGCTGGTACTGAATTTCCTATCGTAGGATCACTTTTGATGAGGTGTCAGTGAGTGGAGAATATCTTTATTATATTCTAATGTTCTTTACTGTACCCTGTAATCATTATTAACTCATTCTGATCTTTGTTCAAATTCCCTTTTCTCTTAGAAATGGCACCTCTGTGAAAAAGAATTTCCTCACGATCTTTTAGATGGACTTTGCTGATGGCACTATCCAATATTCTCTTGCTGTAACGACGGTAAGAACTTTTTCTTTAAATATTCCTGCACTCCTCCTAGTATCTCTTTGTCACTACAGTTTTGCATCATTCTGAGATTATCGGCATAGGAAATACTGAATTTAAGGTTATTTGAATGGAAACTGTAGGCATGCAACAGGGAATTACCCGCTGTAGGTTTCCTATATATTTTTGTGTGGATTTTGCCATTGATTACAAAGACTGTCAGGTCTATAAAATATACCTCGCTTTTACTTATGATGATGGTAAATTGCAAAGTTATCAATGTGTGAAAAACCGTCAAATATATTATCACCAGGGAGAGAACGATAAGTATAAAGCATACAATGAAATAGAAATATAATGTATTTTATTAATTAGGTATATATACATATGTTAAAAACATAAAAATTCTGATATGTAATACAAAGTAAAAAGCAACATATAATCAATTTTAAACAGTCAATGTAATACAATGAAAGACACCATCAATTTAAAAAAAACAGTGGCGGACAATATTAGTCCTCTTCGACGCGCGTTTCGGCGTTTTCACAAGAACGCCTTCTTCAGGAGCCACACACACAATCAAGTATTTAGATAATCTGGATATTTCCAATATATAAATGGAACATGCAGGAGTGATCTGTCCTCAGTATGGATGGCTGAGAAGACTCGAATTATTATAGTTGAGTGCAACCCTCAAATCAGATTACTATTGTTTTGGACGGAGTTGCATCTGGTTTATTGTTTGTAGGAGTCGTCACTCATTTTCCAGTTTACTAAGAAGGTTAGCAAGGCGGTTGTAGATAAAGAACCGATTCCGCTGCTTTAAGATCTAGCGTTCGATACTCTTGAAATTTAATAACACAATGAATAGCGTTCTTTTGAATCGAAATATTCAAGTTGATGTATATGATTCCCTATTTCTATTTCATTGTATGCTTTATACTTATTGTTCTCTCCCTGGTGATAATATATTTGACGGTTTTTCACACATTGTCCTCTTTCCCTGTCAAACAAATTCTGTTGCTCTAACAGGGGGTCCTTGTTATTTACGCCAAATTGCAAAGTTATGTCATTATTAAGTCTCCCAGTGAATTTCCTTGCTTTTTCTTCTGTCCCCCTCCATATGACAAAGAAATCATCAATGAAACGGGTGCCATGGACAACGTTTTGAGACAATTCTTCAACATGTTTATTCGTGAGCACCTGCTTCTCCCACCAGCCCATATGCAAAGCACAACACACCATGAAGAGAAACAGGGAGGCTATAATGGCATAGACACAGACAATAGAAGAAAGGTGGAAGGGGATCAGGGGCAGCAAGCTGCTCACCCACACAGGGCAGGTGTGAGGGGCAGTGGCATCACAAAAGACCGTGCATGGAAAGTAGGAGAGTTAGTGGCAGCACAACTCCTATTGTGGGTAAGATAGAGGTAAGAAGAACTATTGATGGACAGAATGCAGAACAATGTCAGGGGTAAGATAGAGGGTTATGCACAAAAGACCATGGAAGGCAGCAGGGAGAGCTAGGGGTTGGACAAAGATAGGAGAGGGCAGGAGAAGGGGGCAGTGGCTTCACAACAAACCACACAGCATGGGAAGGAGAAGCAGTTGCAGCACAACAGAGCATGGAGCGAGAAGGGAGTGGCAGCAAAATGGACCATGGAGGACAGGAGTGAGGGGTTAGGTGTATGGAACGTGGACAATGGAAGAAAGGGTGAAGGGCAGGAACATGCAGCAGCCATTTGACCATGCCGGGAAGGCAGATGTGTAGTGGAAGCTCCACAGAAAACTCAGAGTAGACAGAAGAGGCAGTGGCAGGTCCATGAAGCATGGCGGGGAAAAGGGAGGGAGCAGGAGCATGCACACAGACATTGGAGGGCAGGGGGAGGAGGGTAAGGGCAGCAAGCTAAGAATAGAGGCTAAGCAGGAGAGCAATGATAGGGGCATAGCCTCAGGAATGGAGGGCAGAAGGAGTGGGCAGGGACATCAGGCTAACTGGGGGGCAGTGGTAGTACATCAAGCCATGCAGGACAGGAGGGAGGGGGCAAGTGAATGTTCTTGTACAGTAGAGGGCAGAGAGGAGGTGGGTAGGGGCAGCAAGTTAACTGTGCTGGGGAGGCGGGAAGGGCAGTGGGAGAAGAATGGCCACACAAAGCTAGACAAGGGGGAAGGGGAATGTACTTGCACAATGGAAGGCAAGGAGGAGGGGGACAGGGACAGCAAGCTTGGATGGCAGTAACACAATGGATAATGCCAGGCCAGACCCTGCGTCCAGCCCCCCCCCACTGTGCATAATGATGGACACCATACTTTACATTTTTTTAAAAACTAGAAATTCACTGAGAAAACAAAGGTTAAAGTGACGTTATAATTAGGAATTGTAGGAATATCAAACTGTAATTCTCTGAAAAAAACAAAGGATTAAAGGGATGTTAGAGCTAGGGGAAATGTAAAACAAACCAGTTGAAACTAACAAAACCACTGAAATTCACCAGTTATAGTTATCTCAAGTAACTATACCTCGTACCCTAAAATAACGATAACTTGCGCCCTTGCCATGTACTGCTTTTGCCCTCGCATATTGAATGACACTTGACAAATTGATTGACTACATTTATAACATCCCTAATAACATCTAAAATGCCCTCGTAGCTGGTAATACTGTGCATGGCGGCGGCGCAAGTTATAGTTTTGTTAGGGTATGAGTTATAGATATTTGAGATAGGCCTAAGAGAGTCTCATCAGATCACCACTGAGTCCCCTGTTCTCAACTTTAAAATAAAAGTGATATATTGGGGCAGGTTAGAGATACCCTGCCCCAGGGCACCATAGGGGAGACCCACAATGAGCCCCCCTGGGGCCAAAATAATAAAAAAAATGCTGTTTTTGCCACAATCATGCCAGGGTACCTTGGGATCAGAAATAAAATGGCGAGGCATTCTTTCATTAAGGGGAGGGGGGAAGCGGCCCCCTCCCCGGGCTGTTTTCGGTACCTGCGACCCCTTCCTCTGGGGCCCAATTTAGAAATATTGAGAAAGCATGCAGCCCCCCCCCCCCCTCTCCTTCAATAAAAACAAATGGCCCTGCAGGATGGGGTCTCAGGGCCTAACAAGGCACGGGGAGAGAGACCATTTAGGTTGTGGTCCTGGGGGGTTAGGTCTCCAAGCGACCTCCCTCCCCCTTGATTTAAAAAATGGCCCTGGGGGGTGGGCTCCCCAGGACCTTAAAAGACATGGGGAGGGGGTGGCCCTGCCCTGATTGGCTGTCAGCACAATCAGAAAAAAATTTGCTTGCTGCCATTACAGTACTTTGAGCCTTAGTCCCCTATCCTGATTTTTTTTTTTAAACGTGATCTAAGGGGGCAAGGTAGTGATATCTTGGCCCCATAAACCCTGTGGGGCAGACTCAAGGAGCCCCTTTGGGACCAGATTTTTTTTTAAACTGCAATTTTTGCCACGATCATGCAAGACTTCCTTGGGATTGAAAAAAACCAAAGTGGTGGCCCAGGGGCGTATTCTTTGATTAAGGGAAGGGGTGCGCGTGGCTGCCTTCATCCCCGGGGACCCCATCACCCAGGGAACAAGGTATAACTATTAGGGCGGCACGTGGCCCACCTCCTCTTTAATTAAAAAGAAATAGCCCTGCAGAATGGAGTCCTCAGGGCCAGAAAAGGCTTGGGGAGGGGGGCCGAGCGGTTTTTCTCATCTTTGATTAAAAAAATGACCCTAATGAAGGGGTCTCCAGGGCTTTATAAGACAAGAGGAGGGGGACAGCGCGGCCCCTCCCCTTTATTGTAAGTTGCGGCTCTAGGGGATAAGGTCCCCAGGGCCTAATAAGGATGAGTTGGGGGCATACGCCTCCCCTCTCTTTTAATTACAATAGAATGGCCCTGGGGGATGGGTTCCCCAGCGCTTAATAAGGCTTGGGGACGAGGGCCATGTGGCACCCTCTCCTTTTCATAAAAAAGGCCCTAGGGAATGGGTTCCCAGGGTCAACAGGGCTCGTGGAGGGATGCCATGTGGACCCCTCCGTTTTAATAAAACAATGGCACTAGGGGATGTGGTCGCTACGTGGCCCTACTCTCCCTTCATAAAAAAGGCCCTCTGGTATTAGGTCTCCAGGGCCTAACAAGGCTCAGGGAGGGCAGCCGTTAGTCCCCCCTTCCCTTTTAAAAAAAGGACCTGGGGAATAGGTTCTCCAGGGCCTAATTTGGCTCAGGAGAAGGCACCTAGACCCATCCCCTTTAAAAAAATAAGGTAATGTGCAGAGGGAGATTGGCTTTACATATGTAAAAAAATATAACTTTACGGAAAAAAAAAACATAGAAATTCACTGAAAAACCAAAAGTTAGAGTAACGTGAGGTGAATATGTCAGTGGCAACATTAACATTTTAAAATTTAAAAACACAAACATTTACCAGTTATAGTTGGCAGAGTTAACTATAACTTGCACTCTGCCATACCCTGCTTATGACCTGATATATTTCATCACTCATGACATGTTATATGACATAATTTATGACATTACTGATGACATCTCAAATGACATTGATGTCATCACTTATGACTTCACTTATTACATCATCCAATGAGTGTGCTTGTTTTATAGTTTGCATAGTGGCGCGTAACTATCATATTACTTTTATAACTTAAATGTTATGAATTTGAATGACTACCAGTAAAGAAACTTATTGTCGACGGGGCACCGTTACTCCTCTATACTTAAACTGAGCAGTCATAGAGACGCAATCTTGCCTTCTCCACCAAAGCGTTACGCTACAGAGGCTGGAGGTTGGCGTTCTAGCAGCCAACTCCACTCTATCTTTATATTGACGGCTGCTGGCCAGGCGCAAAGGTGAGAGTGCTACATTCGGAAGCATAGCCTCATTTGTTTCTCAAATTACCTGTGCTATTCTGCTATTTTAATGTATAATATGGTTTATGTAAATCAATTGCCTGTTTAAGTGTCATGAATTTGAATCACTGCCAGTAGGGAAACTTATTGTAGACGGGGCACCGTTACTACTTTATACTTAAACTGAGCAACCATAGAGAGGCAATCTTGCATTCTCCACCATAGAGTCCCGCTACAGAACCTGGAGGTTGGCGTTACAGCTGCCAACGCCACCTCGGCTTTAAATGGCCAAGGGCGTGCCAAAGGCAAGCCCGTCCGTGCCCGAGCGGGACCAGGGGCCACGAACCCTACTCTATCCAGAACAGGTCTGTACAGGTATTCTAAATATCATCTATTAACGGCTAGACCACTATCAAATCTCCTATGTATTCCTCTGCTGGGGGTAAGTAACTTGCATAAACTTAGAGGAGTTTGTACTCAGTGCAGCTTTGAGTTGCACACAAATAAGGTTACACCTCTAGTATCCCCCAGCTGCTAGAAGCTGCATGGAATATGGGAATAATTAACGCTCGCTCAGTCTCTAGGCATGTCACTGACATTATCACCTTGTAGAAGGCTGCAGGAGGACCTTGAGGTACTGCAATTAACTCAACATCTGTCCACACCCACAGATGAGAAAGGGCATACACTGAATCTTATATTTTCCGACAACTCCCAGATTAAATTATCTAAAGTAATTCCGGCCCCTGGTCCGACCACTGCCTAATTCTGTTTAGGGTACCAAAATCTGGCCCACCCGATCCTGACGAGGAGCTGGTCGAAACTTGATCCCAGAGCCTGGACCAAAGCTCTGAAGGGCCCAACACCTAATTGTATAGGCAATGTAGAGGAGGATTACCAGCAATGGGAGAGGTGGATTGTTCAGTCACTGGATGCAGGCATTCCAAAGATAGCCATTAACCCCAAAAAACAGACAAAAAAGCCTCATGGTACAACAACCATCTCATCTTATTAAGAAAACAATGCAAGAAAGTGTAAAGGAACTGGAGGAAGGAGTATGAGTCAGTCATCAAAAGTAAATATAAAACCTTAATTAGGGCCTATCATTATAAAATAAATAAAGTTCAAGCTAAATGTTTTGAGGAAACAATTATGCAGGCCTCAAAATCTCAGAAGGAACTATTTAAAGTGGTTAAAGCCGCAACCACCCCTCAAGAAAGGAACATCCTCCCACAAGCCACAATAGAAAGATGTAAGGAAATAGTATCTTTCTTTTACAAAAAAGTGACTGATATTTCCGACCAATTTTTTTTTTTTATAAATGTTTTTATTGTCATAAGAAAGTAAATTCGGTGGTCAACACATTTAGGGATTACAGTTTTCACAAAGTTACCATTTGAAAACACAAAACATGTAGATTGTATCTGGTATAGCATTACACTGGATGTTATCAATGCAGAAGTCTTTTACATTGTAATTAGTTCGTCAATGGGTGTGGTAAGGGGGGATTCACACAGATTACCACGATAATCATTCCAATTGGACCAAACGGCTACCCACTTCCGGTGGCAGCCCCGGGCCTCATGGACTGTCTTTTCTTCGATCATGCACCAGTCCATATCCTTCTTCCAGGAGCTGAGCGTTGGAGGTGTTACTGCTCCCCACAATTGTGCTATATTCCTTTTAGCGATTGCCAATCCTAGCGTTACCCATAATTTGCCTTTTTCTG
Organism: Lissotriton vulgaris; assembly: GCF_964263255.1. Taxonomy (NCBI): domain Eukaryota; kingdom Metazoa; phylum Chordata; class Amphibia; order Caudata; family Salamandridae; genus Lissotriton; species Lissotriton vulgaris. The sequence continues at coordinate 775,321,646 of NC_141700.1, read as the reverse complement.
ATAGATCTGTGGGCTCCCAGATGTTCAAAAGGCACCTCTTAACCTCTGGACGCAATTCTACCCCTCAGACCTCCCGCATACAGTTGTGTATCCGCTTCCAGAAAGCTTGCAGAACAGGGCACTCCCATAGTATGTGAAAGAAAGTCCCCATCTCCTCCTACAGAGCCCATCCTCACTTCGGCCCATCAACACCAGCCTGGTGCCAGAAATATAGACTCGGTGGAGTACTTTCAACTGAATCAATCTCAATTTAGCCGATATTGCTATTTCTTTGGAGGATGCTAGTGCTTCTCTCCATTCTTCATCGTCAATTTCAAGTCTGTCTGCCTCCCACTTTCTCCTAAGATCCAGCAAGGGGTCTGGGGTGTGATTTATAAGCTTTTTGTATGTGAGGGAAATAGCCCTTTCTGGGAGGTGGCATCCAGCAGCCTGTCCTCAAGGGGGGAGGATTTGGGGAGCTGTGTCCCTGGTAGGATGTTCGCCTGCAGGGAATGCCTAATCTGCAAATATCGAAAGTGCTCCGTGTGCGCCAAATCGTAAGTGTGCTGAAGCGAAGCAAATGTCACCACTCCGTCAGGACCCCACAGGTCTTTTATATGAGAGATACCTATCAGGTCCCAATTGTGAAACCCTTTGGTGCGACTCAGTGTACCCAACCTCTCAGAAGCCCATAGCGGGGTAGCCAGTGTAAGTTTGTCAGCCCATCCCAGTTCACGGTTAACAATGTGCCAGAGTTGGACGGAATTTTTTGTCGGTCCCGTGAGGGGGTATCTGTTGGACCTGGAATAGAGTGCAGCCTCGAAGTTCCCGCCCGGGAGGAGCCATCTGTCCATCCCATAGCCGGGGTCATTTCCATCACAGTAAGTACCCTGATTTATGGCAGAAAGATGTGCAGCCCAGTAGTATTTCCGGATGTCCGGAAGTGCTATACCCCATCATACCAACCTAGTGTGAGTTTCTGAAGGGATATTCGGGGCATTCCAGTCCATGGAAGATCTCTTTTTGGTGGCCTCGATGGCAGCAAAATATTTTTGCGGAACTAAGTCCGGGTAATTTTGGAGGGCGTAGAGAAACCGTGGCAGCGCCATCATTTTGAAAAGCGCTGCCTGACCCAGTAGGGGCAGCGGGAGTTTCTGGAAGGAAAAAACATGAAAGGGTGTTCCCTAATAAACAAAGTACAGAAATTCAACCCACATCAGCGGCTAACCCACACATAATAATACAAAAGATTATATTCAAAAGAGTTTTTAATTTTCATTTTTTTCACATGGATGTGGATGTGAATACATGTGTGTGGAAGTGATGGTATAAAAGTGATGCTTGTATGTACGAGTGGATGAATTTGGTGCCTTTCTTTAAACTGATCTTGCGTGTCCTAGCTTTTTTAAACTGTCATTTGTTCCTTGATGATTAAATTTTCTAATGTTTAAATGAATTTATCTAAAAGAAATATTTTGATGTTTACATGTGAAAAAAATGAAAATTAAAAACTCTTTTGAATATAATCTTTTGTATTATTATGTGTGGGTTAGCCGCTGATGTGGGTTGAATTTCTGTACTTTGTTTATTAGGGAACACCCTTTCATGTTTTTTCCTTCTGGTCTCGCCCTGGCGGGTTGTTCCCCCCCTTTTGTAGTTATTCCTTAGATACAGGGTCCCTCTTCTGTTTATTTTGCAGCGGGAGTTTCTTCCATGTAGTGGTATCCCTCATCAGCCGTTGCAGAGGTGGCAGGAGATTCTTCTCGTATCTAATGGCCTTCTCCTTGGAGATAAAGATTCCTAGATACATGAACCCGTTTGTGGCCACCTTAATTAGGCAGTTGCGCAGGATTGCTGGGGGGGCCCCATGAAGGACGTAAAGGAGTGACTTTCCCCAGTTAATACAATATCCCAAATTCTTCCCGAAGCTGGTAAGAATGTCTAAGGCTACTATAAGGGAATTATGAGGGTTTGCGAGGTACAGAAGGATGTCATCTGCATAAAGCAAAATCCTGTCCTCCCACCCGTCTGCCCATTGAAGCCCCCTCAGGGAGGAATCCTGTTGTATCCAGGCAGCCAATGGTTCCATGGAGAGGGCAAACAGAAAAGGTGAGAGGGGACACCCCTGTCTGGTCCCTCTTTCTAGGGTAAAAACCTCCGTACAACCAATTTCAGGGTACCACCGAACCAGCTCCTGGCAAGAAAACTAACGTCAGGGAATTATCCCCAACTCCAACTCTATCACAATTCCCCAGGCTCAACGAAGAAACTAATCTTAACCTGATATGGGTAACCAAATCTGGATCTCCACTTGATCCTGCACCTCCATATATCCTTTCCAAAATTATAATTGTCGTTCTTCCTTCACTAATGGCGCTACTCAATCACTCACTAGACGTGGGTTTGGTTCCAAGACACTGTAAGCATACAGTAATCAAACCTCTACTGAAAAAAACCCACTTAGATCCAGTAATACTTGGCAACCTTCGACCTATTTCACTACTTCCTTTTCTGGGTAAACATCTGGCAAAACATGTCAAAAGGTCAATAGACAGTTATTTAGAGGAAAGTGACATTCTCCGTCCAACCAAGATGGGCGATCATGCTCAGCATAGCACAGACGTGGCACTTCTAGTGGTTAAAGAGGAGCTTAAAGCTCTGTTAGATGAGGGAGGATCCACCCCATCCTACTTCTTGACCTGAGTACGACGTTTGATACCGTTGATCATACCATCTTGAAAGATAGGCTAAGGGAAGTAGGAATTCAGGATAGAGTGCTGGTTTGGCTCATCTCCTTCCTGGAAAACAGATCCTACCAAGGTATGGAACAGGTATGAGTGACCCTCTGACACGAAATCACCCCAAAAAGCCTGGAAATTTGGCTGGATAGAGACCTTGCAATGGATTGTCAAGCAAGCAAATTATTTGGAATCTGCTTCGGGCTACTCAGAATGATCAGGAAGATATTACCATTGATCCCAGATCATTTAAGGAAAACTGTGATTCAGTCTCTCATAGTCATAGGCGTGGGCTCATCTAAGTATGTAACAAAGAGGCTTCAGGTCGAGCAAAATGTGGCAGCTAGGCTCCAGCTAAAGCCTCAAAGCCATGTTCCACAAAGAGAATCCCTCAAACAGCTCCACTGGTTGCTGATTGAGACAAGAATCAAGTTCAAATCCCTTTGTATTGCACACAGGGCCACAAAGAACAAAGGTCCAGTGAAGCTCTGAAATCTGTTATCTTCATATGTGCGAGCCAGCCTCTTAAGATCCTCTCAACTACATCTCTTAAGTACGACCAGAGTCAAAAGCTCAAGATGGGGAGGAAGATGATTCGCACACTTAGTACCTAAGCTGTGGAACGGTCTCCCACTTGGCCTTAGATCACTGCAAGGTGAATCCACCTTTAGAAAAAAACACAAGACCTGGTTGTTCCCCCATAGAATGCATTAGTAGGTACTGTTACCCAGTTCAGCACCAACCAGTGCAGGGAAGCCCTCGAGCAGCCTGTGTCTAGCTAATTGGCATAATTGTTTACAAAACACATGTGCTCTGAATGCATCATAGGTTTGTTGAGGTATTGAACACGTTATAAATCTTTGTACTGAAGAGTGCCTCTGTGTGCAGGATTCTACATACTAACTATTGTAAGTAGCCTTGAGTTATTAGGCAGAATCATCTCAGCATGTCAATTTCTACTTAACACTCAGAAGATGGGCTATCTGTAACGTGTTCACCACAGTATGAAGGCTGCGGGTAGTATGATCTTTAGCACATCCAGACCTTAATTATTTTAAGTTAACAGTTGCTTTTTGGACATGTTTTACACTGTTCTTAGTCGATAATGTTTAATACTCTGGGGAGCATTTCTCATGAGAGTTTGTCTACAAACACTGTGCAACAGAGTAAACTCTCTCCAAAGAGTAAACATTGTTAACAGCAGCCACTTTCTACTTATATCCACTTCTTTTCTCAATATAGGTTCAGAAACTGTCAGGGGTTTGATACGGGTAAAGGTTGTAGTAGGGCATTAGCTATGTAACAGGCCTTCAGTATCTAGAGGAACATGGTTTTTCCTAGCAACTGTATACAGATTGAATGCTGTGTGCAGAATAGATTACCCTTTCATCTATGGCTCATAGTCAACATGCTCAGCTACCCATGAAGTGTATGGTATTGGGTCAACATTGCACATACGACAAGATTGCTTTACCTATGGGGGTTGTATGTATGTTAGCAGTAATGATACTTCATATTATTCTGAGATATTTAGCCCTTACTTTCATAGCTCTAATGCTGTACCTGTGATAGAGCAATGTGCCCAAAATAAGCTTGAATGATGTCATCAGTGATGTAAACAATTATGTCATTTGAGATGTCTGTCATCCGTGAAAATCAGTTATGGTGGTCATACAATGTCATGAGTGGTGTAATATGTGAGGTGATAAGTAGTACATGGCAAAGGAGCAAGGCTCTGCTCACTGTGACTGGTGAATTTCTGTGTTGTTTTAGTTCAAAAAGTTAATGTTGCATTGACATGTTACCTAACTATAATATTGCATTACCCTTAGTTTTTTCAGTGATTGATATATATATATATATCATCACACGATTCCTGACAATAAACCAGGAAAGAACGGCCAGCACACAGATGATGTGATCTTTTTTTCTTTATTCCGTTTCCGAACCCCCTACACCCCCGACAGACGCGTTTCGCTCAAGGCTTCGTCAGTGTCGTCCATGAACAAACATTTTCGCCATTTTAAACAGTCCGCTCATTTTAGTTGGTAAACATAGAAGATGGTACACAAAACTTTTTTATGGCGGCCATTTCTTAGTGTGCAAATGCATGATTACTGTTCCTGTTTAAAAATGGCGACAGATAAAGTGCTCAGTGCAGTTATGTGAAAAAAAGTTCGACATGTGACTAGATAATTATTGAGACTTTCACATATTTACAGTTTTTCCATTAATGATACCAAACAGTACTATTTACATATTTTACAGGCGTTTAAACCATTGTGTAGGGGTGTATGCCCGATTTCATATATGTAAATGTTTTGTGCAAGTTTAATATATACAGGTGATGAAATTGTCTACCCAAATGCCCGCTATTTACAAATCTACAATATATAACATATATATAAGTATTTTGCATTCATCGGGCACTTACTAGACTAAGCTAGTTGGCTAGTCATTCCGCCCTGTATGGGCTATTGATTTACCACCCCTTGTCACATCACTTTTTTGGTATCATCATTGTTATTACAAGATTATTCAGCATGGTACAAGAATGGGAATTTGCTAATTCGCTAGGCTGCGTTCAGTTTCTGTTCATATAGGCCCTAGGAGTTTTTCTTTTTGATCTTTTAATATGTTTGATGGAATACTAGATCAGGCTTATTCTTATAGGTGTACCCACATCTCAGCATCGTTGTTAAGGCCCCAAGGTGTCATCATTTTGAGGTCTAGGATGTACTTTGATTCCATTATCCGGAGGGCTTTCTCCCTGTTCCCCCCCCTTTCCGATTTAGGAACCTGATCTATACAGTAGTACATGAGTAGATCTCTGTTGCTGTGATGTTTTTCAGCGAAATGACGGGCTATCGGATAAGTTTTGTCATTATTCACGATAGCCCTCATATGTTCCAGTATTCTCATTTTTGCTGGTTTTATGGTACTTCCTATGTATCGTTTATTACATGGGCAGACCAAGCAGTAGACAGTGTATTGCGAATTACAGTTAAGATGTTTTAGAATCTTTCTGCTGGGTCTGTCCTCGCCTGATCTACAGGGATACTCCTTGATTTTTTTACTGAATTTGCATGCCTTGCAACGCAGGCAGGGAAAGAAGCCAACTATTTGGTTAGAGGGCTTATTAGCTTTCTCAGGGGAATAGTGACTGTGGACGAGATAGTCCGAAAGTGACTGGCATCTTCTATAAGTTACCATGGGTTTATCTGGTAATGACTTTTTCAGGATGTTATCGGTATGCAGTATATGCCAGTTTTTCTTGAACGACTGGACTAATTCTCCAGATTTACTGTTAAATGTCGTTATCATTCTGACCTGATCCTCACTTTTCCTTGACTCCTTGACCAACAGGAGGTCCCTCCTGTCGACAGTTTCTGCTTTAGCACTAGCTTGATCTAAGATGTTCCGGGAGTATCCTCTCGCTTGGAACCTCTCACTAGCATCTTCCTGTGCTTTTCTGAAGTCCTCCCTTTCTGAGCAGTTTCTTTTGAGTCTCAGGTATTCACCATATGGTACATTTTTCACCAGACTTCTAGGGTGGTGGCTAGCTGCATGTAATACAGCATTACCAGCCGTCGGCTTTCTATACAGCCGAGTGCGGAGATGGTCTTCTTCCACAAATACCTCTAGGTCTAGGTAATACACACTCTGATCACTTATGGTGCTGGTGAATTTCAGATTCAGGTCTTTATTGTTAAAAAAAAAAAAAAATAAAAAAAAAAAATATATATATATACATTGAAAAAACAAAGGTCACAAGTACATTATAGTTAGGCTCACATTTCACTCGTACAAAACCAGTGAAATTCAGAAATTCTAGTTACTTGAGCTAACTATAATTTATGCTCCCACAATAGACTGCTTAAGACCTCACATATTACAACACTCATGGCATGGTCAGTGACATCACTGATGACATCGGCTGAGGGCAGCTTGGGTTTATGTGGCAGGGTTGGTCGCAGGGCCTGGAAGTAGGCCATGCACGGCACTGGTTACATTAACGTGCGTGCTAATAAAAAACTGAAATTCACTGAAAAACTGAAGTTTACCGGAACATTATAGTTAGGTTCTGAATTTACTTGCACAAAACCATAGAAATTCAGCAGTTATAGTTATGGTTAACTCAAGTAACTATAACTTGCACCCTCACCATGCACATTTAATTACTCCACATATTACATCATTCGATGACATCATTGATGATATCACTGCAACATCTGCAATAAAATCATTGATGAGAAAACTGTGCATGGCGGGGGCGTGTTATAGTTACCTTAGAGTGCTGATAAATTATGCCAAAAAGGAGCAGAGAACTCTTGGTAGGTCCAACATTTAGATGGAGAGCAGCTCCTGTATGCTCCATACATCACCAGCAACACTGGATTTGCTCGCCTCAAGTGTATGTGTAATGAAGTAGGTACACTGGTGGTGAGTTGAAGTAGATTGTTTTATTTGGCAAGTTGAATTAAGCAGGTAAAGTAATACGTCCTATCCACATTCAACTGACAGCAACTGTCCCCAAAGGAATTCAGTGTCACTCAGCTTCTAGAATATAGAAAATAATGACACGCAGGTCATTCCTGATGGGAGAGAGCGAATGTGATGATGCAAAAGGCATTCTGAAGGAAGAGGCAAGATCATTACACATCTTCCCCTTCCAGAAGAAAAAGAAAGAAAAGAGTTGAGAGCGCAAGGAGGAAGAAAGAGAAAAGAAAGAAAAGAAAAAAAACTAAGACAAACATTAATGCAAAACAAAGTCATTGAATTTTGTTGAGAGCTTTCCAACGCGCACACTCTTTCTTAATTTCGGCAAAGCAACAGGAGAATCATTGCGAGTGACAAGCATGTTAGGTGCGGGAGCAATTCTGTTAGGATTCCAGATACGACCATCACTTAATTTGACAGCATTTAGAAACAATTTCTTACCAACATAAGGCAAGGAAAACTTTGAAGTGCCAGAGGACCTTTGAGAAAGACAAACTCTCTCACTCTGTGACCCACACGCACACGAGTGTATGAGACTGCATGCCTGGAGTCAAAGTATGCCTTCCTCTTAGCGATTTCAAGTCTTGACTGGCTTGCCAAGAAGCTGAATCAGGAGCTGTACTGACATCTCAAGACACTTTTTTAGAATTAAGAGTCAAATTCATCTCATCACTCAAACAAGAACATATACTCTCCCCTCTCATCCATGATTGAAACATACGATAATTAGGTTTTCTACCACAACAGAGTTCATATGGAACCAAAGATGTTGTCGAATGAGGAGTAAGACGGTACAACATTACTCTTTCTTAGATCTCAGCTTTCCAATCCTTGTTTTGAGATCTAGCCAGCTGAATAGAGTCTTTAAGCACACGGTTGAACCTCTCTACCATCCTGTTAGTTTCTGGATGATAGAGGGCACAACGTTTGTGTCTGATCCCTTTCTTTGTAAGATAGATCTCCATCTCTTTTGAAACAAGCTGGACCCCATTATCAGTAAGAAGACGATCAGGGAAACCCTCACGAGAAAAGACCTCATCTAGAAATTTTATGACATCCTTAGTCTCGACACTGTGGCAAACCTTAATCTCTGGCCATCTCGGAAACAGATCAATTAAAACTAAGACAAATGACTGACCAGAGTTACTAGAAATGGGGCCCAGAAGATCCAGAGCTACTTCTTGCCAGCAACGAGTGGGAGCCTCAGGTACATGCATAGGTTGAATATATTTTATCAGAAGAGTTGCACTCCTGACAATCTCTCACCATACGTTCAATTAATAGGTCGAATCCGGGCCACCAGAAGTGCAAACAAATTCTCTCTTTCGTTTTAGAGATCCCCTGGTATCCCTTATGAGCCTGTTGAGCGATTTTCTCCCTGAGGGAAATAGGTGGAACTAGTCTAGTGCCTCTCCGAAGTAAACCGGAGGAGACAAGACAACTCATGTCGTACATTCCAGAACTTCCAGAACTTCCTCGTCTCCTCATCGAGATATTTTATACCATTCCAACCTACAGTTACCAACTCACAAACCTTAAGAATGACTGTATCATTTGTCATGGAAGATTTCCATTCATCCTCGCTCAAGACACCATCAGTCACTTCAATAGACCTTATAATAGTCGAACTTACATGCTTCACCTAACTTATCACACATGTCACCTGGGTCATTCCTTACAAACAATCGGAAACTTTGTTTTGTGTACCAGGTATGTGATGGACAACAAAATCATAGTCCTGTAAAGCTATAATCCATTTGTTGATTCTCGAGGACACAGCACCAAGACTCTTTTTTGCAAATAAGTCTTTCAGGGGTTTGTGGTCAGAATGTACAGTGAAAAAGCTTCCCCGTAGGAACTTTTTGAGTTTCTTAACCGCCCAATATATACAGAGTGTTTCTTTTTCAATTACACAATATTGTAACTCAGGCCCTATGAGGGCTCTTGATAGGAACATAATAGTTGTTTCATGACCATTTTTAACTTGCTTAACTACAGCCCCAAGTCTTTTAGAGCTAGCATCAGTAACAAGTATGGAAGATGCAGAGGTATCAAATCTTGCTCCTTTTTAGGTCTCGGAACTGCGAACAGATTGCGAAGCAATCTGTCGTTCCGAGACTCTATTGTAATCATTCTGGCTTTCGAGGAGTCAAGGGAGACAGACAAGCGAGGTGCACGCGCAACCTTGGAACTGGGATCAGGTCGCGCGCGCTTCCTGTCTCCCATGGCTCCTTGGAAGCAGACTCACACGCACGCACACACATACAGACCCCCCCCCCCGCCGCACATACACACACTCACCCACACACACTCACACACACACATACAGAACATCCCCCCCTCGCCGCAGCGCATGCGCAAGCACACACAGAGACACACCCCCCCCCTTCCTACCTCGTCTCGGCGTGTCTTTGCGCTCCATGGTGACGTTCGCCAAATGAGGGTGAGCACTGGACAGACTGTCTTGCTCAAGGACGGGCAGGTGCACAGTCGTCAACAGGCCCCCAACAAGTCACCGAGCACCTAAGGAGGGGTACCCTCTTTCAACAGGACACACCGGCTTGCCCCAGTCGCGTGCCGTCCCTGCCTCTCAGATTGCGTGCTAGTGCTCGTGCGCAGCCGCCGTTCACGGCTAGGCGCGCCCCCCGCAGCTGAAGCAGCAGGCCTAAGATCGCCAGTACATAGGGAGAAGCGGGTTGCTTTGCTAATTGTGCCGATGCTTTCTGGTGCTTAGCACCGGCACTTACCTATCAGGGCCGTGTCTACTGCATGTCACATTTATTCACATGCTATTTATTACCTCACTGACTGTTGCTGTTAGTGCGCCCTCTGTCGGCTCCCAGCCGCTACAGCATTGATGCCGCCCGAGACGATTACTAAGTACCGCTGGAGCGATGAAGAAATGCTCCCGCGGTGTCACTTAACCACCAGAATCAAACTGAGCTGAAAGAATGGGTGACTTAACTGCTGGCGAGCGGGAAAAGAAAGATGAACACTGACTCACTGCCTAATAGTATGGAGACCCGGGCAGTGGTTATGTGTGTCGTGGCTGTGACCTCGCATCCTCCTCTTGAAGGAAGTGAGGTCGGATATTCAAAAAGTTGCTGGACCCGACTCAAGTGAGTGGTGTGCTCTTCACGTCCTAGCATCCAGCAGCATTACCGGCAGCAGTAACGAAGCATTCTGGTGACAACCAACACGTCTGATTGCAAGTAGGTTCCATGCACACGTACACCACCACTGCCATGCACACACGCACACCACCACTGCCATGCACACACGCACACCACAACTGCCATGCACACACGGACACCACCACTGCCATGCACACACGCACACCACCACTGCCATGCACACACAGACACCACCAGCTGAGTGCAGAGTGCTGAGTAGTGAGTAGTGAGTTTCCAGAGTGCAGAGTAGTGAGTGCAGAGTAGTGAGTGCAGAGTAGTGAGTGCAGAGTAGTGAGTGCAGAGTAGTGAGTGCAGAGTAGTGAGTAGTGAGTGCAGAGTAGTGAGTGCACAGTAGTGAGTAGTGAGTTTCCAGAGTGCAGAGTAGTGAGTGCAGAGTAGTGAGTGCAGAGTAGTGAGTGCAGAGTAGTGAGTGCAGAGTAGTGAGTAGTGAGTGCAGAGTAGTGAGTGCACAGTAGTGAGTAGTGAGTGCAGAGTAGTGAGTAGTGAGTGCAGAGTAGTGAGTAGTGAGTGCAGAGTAGTGAGTGCAGAGTAGTGAGTGCAGAGTAGTGAGTAGTGAGTGCAGAGTAGTGAGTAGTGAGCGCAGAGTAGTGAGTGCACAGTAGTGAGTGCAGAGTAGTGAGTAGTGAGTGCAGAGTAGTGAGTAGTGAGCGCAGAGTAGTGAGTGCACAGTAGTGAGTGCAGAGTAGTGAGTAGTGAGTGCAGAGTAGTGAGTGCAGAGTAGTGAGTAGTGAGTGCAGAGTAGTGAGTGCAGAGTAGTGAGTGCAGAGTAGTGAGTGCACAGTAGTGAGTAGTGAGTGCACAGTAGTGAGTGCAGAGTAGTGAGTGCAGAGTAGTGAGTGCATAGTAGTGAGTAGTGAGTGCAGAGTAGTGAGTGCAGAGTAGTGAGTGCAGAGTAGTGAGTAGTGAGTGCAGAGTAGTGAGTAGTGAGTGCACAGTAGTGAGTGCAGAGTAGTGAGTGCACAGTAGTGAGTGCAGAGTAGTGAGTAATGAGTGCAGAGTAGTGAGTGCAGAGTAGTGAGTGCAGAGTAGTGAGTGCAGAGTAGTGAGTAGTGAGTGCAGAGTAGTGAGTGCAGAGTAGTGAGTGCAGAGTAGTGAGTGCAGAGTAGTGAGTAGTGAGTGCACAGTAGTGAGTAGTGAGTGCACAGTAGTGAGTAGTGAGTGCACAGTAGTGAGTGCAGAGTAGTGAGTAGTGAGTGCAGAGTAGTGAGTAGTGAGTGCAGAGTAGTGAGTGCAGAGTAGTGAGTGCAGAGTAGTGCGTAGTGAGTGCAGAGTAGTGAGTAGTGAGTGCAGAGTAGTGAGTAGTTAGTGCAGAGTAGTGAGTGCAGAGTAGTGAGTGCAGAGTAGTGAGTGCAGAGTAGTGCGTAGTGAGTGCAGAGTAGTGAGTAGTGAGTGCAGAGTAGTGAGTACAGAGTAGTGAGTACAGAGTAGTGAGTACAGAGTAGTGAGTGCAGAGTAGTGAGTAGTGAGTGCAGAGTAGTGAGTAGTGAGTGCAGAGTAGTGAGTAGTGAGTGCACAGTAGTGAGTAGTGAGTGCACAGTAGTGAGTGCAGAGTAGTGAGTAATGAGTGCACAGTAGTGAGTGCAGAGTAGTGAGTGCACAGTAGTGAGTGCAGAGTAGTGAGTGCACAGTAGTGAGTAGTGAGTGCAGAGTAGTGAGTGCAGAGTAGTGAGTGCAGAGTAGTGAGTAGTGAGTGCACAGTAGTGAGTAGTGAGTGCACAGTAGTGAGTGCAGAGTAGTGAGTAGTGAGTGCACAGTAGTGAGTAGTGAGTGCATAGTAGTGAGTGCAGAGTAGTGATTAGTGAGTGCAGAGTAGTGAGTGCAGAGTAGTGAGTGCAGAGTAGTGAGTGCAGAGTAGTGAGTGCAGAGTAGTGAGTGCAGAGTAGTGAGTGCAGAGTAGTGCGTAGTGAGTGCAGAGTAGTGCATAGTGAGTGCAGAGTAGTGAGTAGTGAGTACAGAGTAGTGAGTACAGAGTAGTGAGTACAGAGTAGTGAGTACAGAGTAGTGAGTAGTGAGTGCAGAGTAGTGAGTACAGAGTAGTGAGTACAGAGTAGTGAGTAGTGAGTACAGAGTAGTGAGTAGTGAGTGCAGAGTAGTGAGTGCAGAGTAGTGAGTAGTGAGTGCAGAGTAGTGAGTGCAGAGTAGTGAGTAGTGAGTGCAGAGTAGTGAGTGCAGAGTAGTGAGTGCAGAGTAGTGAGTGCAGAGTAGTGAGTGCAGAGCAGTGAGTGCAGAGTAGTGAGTAGTGAGTCCAGAGTAGTGAGTAGTGAGTGCAGAGTAGTGAGTGCACAGTAGTGAGTGCACAGTAGTGAGTAGTGAGTGCATACTAGTGAGTAGTGAGTGAAGACTAGTGAGTAGTGAGTGCAGAGTAGTGAGTAGTGAGTGCAGAGTAGTGAGTAGTGAGTGCAGAATCGTGAGTGCAGAGTAGTGAGTTCAGAGTAGTGAGTGCAGAGTAGTGAGTGCAGAGTAGTGAGTGCAGAGTAGTGAGTGCAGTGAGTGCAGAGTAGTGAGTGCAGAGTAGTGAGTGCAGAGTAGTGAGTGCAGAGTAGTGAGTGCAGAGTAGTGAATGCAGAGTAGTGAGTGCAGAGTAGTGAGTGCAGAGTAGTGAGTAATGAGTGCACAGTAGTGAGTGCAGAGTAGTGAGTAGTGAGTCCAGAGTAGTGAGTGCAGAGTAGTGAGTAGTGAGTGCAGAGTAGTGAGTAGTGAGTCCAGAGTAGTGAGTGCAGAGTAGTGAGTAGTGAGTGCAGAGTAGGGAGTGCAGAGTAGTGAGTGCAGAGTAGTGAGTGCAGAGTAGTGAGTGCAGAGTAGTGAATGCAGAGTAGTGAGTAATGAGTGCACAGTAGTGAGTGCAGAGTAGTGAGTGCAGAGTAGTGAGTGCAGAGTAGTGAGTGCAGAGTAGTGAGTAATGAGTGCACAGTAGTGAGTGCAGAGTAGTGAGTGCAGAGTAGTGAGTGCAGAGTAGTGAGTAATGAGTGCAGAGTAGTGAGTGCACAGTAGTGAGTGCACAGTAGTGAGTGCAGAGTAGTGAGTGCACAGTAGTGAGTAGTGAGTGCAGAGTAGTGAGTGCAGAGTAGTGAGTAGTGAGTGCAGAGTAGTGAGTAGTGAGTGCAGAGTAGTGAGTAGTGAGTGCACAGTAGTGAGTAGTGAGTGCACAGTAGTGAGTAGTGAGTGCACAGTAGTGAGTGCAGAGTAGTGAGTAGTGAGTGCACAGTAGTGAGTGCAGAGTAGTGAGTAGTGAGTGCAGAGTAGTGAGTGCAGAGTAGTGAGTGCAGAGTAGTGAGTAGTGAGTGCAGAGTAGTGAGTGCAGAGTAGTGAGTGCAGAGTAGTGAGTGCAGAGTAGTGAGTAGTGAGTGCAGAGTAGTGAGTAGTGAGTACAGAGTAGTGAGTAGTGAGTGCAGAGTAGTGAGTGGTGAGTGCAGAGTAGTGAGTAGTGAGTGCAGAGTAGTGAGTGCAGAGTAGTGAGTGCAGAGTAGTGAGTAATGAGTGCAGAGTAGTGAGTGCAGAGTAGTGAGTGCAGAGTAGTGAGTGCAGAGTAGTGAGTGCAGAGTAGTGAGTAGTGAGTCCAGAGTAGTGAGTGCAGAGTAGTGAGTGCAGAGTAGTGAGTGCAGAGTAGTGAGTGCAGAGTAGTGAATGCAGAGTAGTGAGTGCAGAGTAGTGAGTGCAGAGTAGTGAGTGCAGAGTAGTGAGTAGTGAGTGCAGAGTAGTGAGTAGTGAGTGCAGAGTAGTGAGTAGTGAGTGCAGAGTAGTGAGTGCAGAGTAGTGAGTGCAGAGTAGTGAGTAGTGAGTCCAGAGTAGTGAGTGCAGAGTAGTGAGTAGTGAGTGCAGAGTAGTGAGTGCAGAGTAGTGAGTGCACAGTAGTGAGTGCACAGTAGTGAGTGCACAGTAGTGAGTAGTGAGTGCAGACTAGTGAGTGCAGAGTAGTGAGTGCACAGTAGTGAGTAGTGAGTGCAGAGTAGTGAGTGCAGAGTAGTGAGTGCAGAGTAGTGAGTGCAGAGTAGTGAGTGCAGAGTAGTGAGTGCAGAGTGCAGAGTAGTGAGTGCAGAGTAGTGAGTAGTGAGTGCAGAGTAGTGAGTGGTGAGTGCAGAGTAGTGAGTGCAGAGTAGTGAGTAGTGAGTACAGAGTAGTGAGTGCAGAGTAGTGAGTGGTGAGTGCAGAGTAGTGAGTGCAGAGTAGTGAGTAGTGAGTGCAGAGTAGTGAGTAGTGAGTGCAGAGTAGTGAGTAGTGAGTGCAGAGTAGTGAGTGCAGAGTAGTGAGTGCAGAGTAGTGAGTGCAGAGTAGTGAGTAGTGAGTGCAGAGTAGTGAGTAGTGAGTGCAGAGTAGTGAGTGCAGAGTAGTGAGTGCAGAGTAGTGAGTGCAGAGTAGTGAGTAGTGAGTGGTGAGTAGTGAGTGCAGAGTAGTGAGTGCAGAGTAGTGAGTGCAGAGTAGTGAGTGCAGAGTAGTGAGTGCAGAGTAGTGAGTAGTGAGTGCAGAGTAGTGAGTACAGAGTAGTAAGTCCTGAGTCCAGAGTAGTGAGTCCTGAGTCCAGAGTAGTGAGTGCAGAGTAGTGAGTGCAGAGTAGTGAGTGCACAGTAATGAGTAGTGAGTGCAGACTAGTGAGTGCAGAGTAGTGAGTAGTGAGTGCAGAGTAGTGAGTGCAGAGTAGTGAGTAGTGAGTGCAGTGAGTAGTGAGTGCACAGTAGTGAGTGCACAGTAGTGAGTAGTGAGTGCACAGTAGTGAGTGCAGAGTAGTGAGTAGTGAGTGCACAGTAGTGAGTAGTGAGTGCACAGTAGTGAGTGCAGAGTAGTGAGTAGTGAGTGCACAGTAGTTAGTAGTGAGTGCACAGTAGTGAGTGCAGAGTAGTGAGTAGTGAGTGCAGAGTAGTGAGTGCAGAGTAGTGAGTGCAGAGTAGTGAGTAGTGAGTGCAGAGTAGTGAGTGCAGAGTAGTGAGTGTAGAGTAGTGAGTGCAGAGTAGTGAGTGCAGAGTAGTGAGTAGTGAGTAGTGAGTGCAGAGTAGTGAGTAGTGAGTGCAGAGTAGTGAGTAGTGAGTGCAGAGTAGTGAGTAGTGAGTGCAGAGTAGTGAGTGCAGAGTAGTGAGTGCAGAGTAGTGAGTAGTGAGTCCAGAGTAGTGAGTGCAGAGTAGTGAGTAGTGAGTGCAGAGTAGTGAGTGCAGAGTAGTGAGTGCACAGTAGTGAGTAGTGAGTGCAGACTAGTGAGTGCAGAGTAGTGAGTGCACAGTAGTGAGTAGTGAGTGCAGAGTAGTGAGTGCAGAGTAGTGAGTGCAGAGTAGTGAGTGCAGAGTAGTGAGTGCAGAGTGCAGAGTAGTGAGTGCAGAGTAGTGAGTAGTGAGTGCAGAGTAGTGAGTAGTGAGTACAGAGTAGTGAGTAGTGAGTGCAGAGTAGTGAGTGGTGAGTGCAGAGTAGTGAGTGCAGAGTAGTGAGTAGTGAGTGCAGAGTAGTGAGTAGTGAGTGCAGAGTAGTGAGTAGTGAGTGCAGAGTAGTGAGTGCAGAGTAGTGAGTGCAGAGTAGTGAGTGCAGGGTAGTGAGTGCAGGGTAGTGAGTAGTGAGTGCAGAGTAGTGAGTAGTGAGTGCAGAGTAGTGAGTAGTGAGTGCAGAGTAGTGAGTAGTGAGTGCAGAGTAGTGAGTGCAGAGTAGTGAGTGCAGAGTAGTGAGTAGTGAGTGCAGAGTAGTGAGTGCAGAGTAGTGAGTAGTGAGTGCAGAGTAGTGAGTGCAGAGTACTGAGTGCAGAGTACTGAGTGCAGAGTAGTGAGTAGTGAGTGCAGAGTAGTGAGTCCAGAGTAGTGAGTCCTGAGTCCAGAGTAGTGAGTCCAGAGTAGTGAGTCCTGAGTCCAGAGTAGTGAGTCCTGAGTCCAGAGTAGTGAGTGCAGAGTAGTGAGTAGTGAGTGCAGAGTAGTGAGTGCACAGTAGTGAGTAGTGAGTGCAGACTAGTGAGTGCAGAGTAGTGAGTAGTGAGTGCAGAGTAGTGAGTGCAGAGTAGTGAGTAGTGAGTGCAGTGAGTAGTGAGTGCACAGTAGTGAGTGCACAGTAGTGAGTAGTGAGTGCACAGTAGTGAGTGCCCAGTAGTGAGTAGTGAGTGCACAGTAGTGAGTAGTGAGTGCACAGTAGTCAGTGCACAGTAGTGAGTGCACAGTAGTGAGTATAGAGTAGTGAGTAGTGAGTGCAGAGTAGTGAGTAGTGAGTGCAGAGTAGTGAGTAGTGAGTGCAGAGTAGTGAGTAGTGAGTGCAGAGTAGTGAGTGCAGAGCAGTGAGTGCAGAGCAGTGAGTGCAGAGCAGTGAGTGCAGAGCAGTGAGTGCGCAGGGTGAACAATTCCAATCCATACCACATAATTCCATTACACACCACATGCATACACTCCATAACACATGGCTAAAAGACATTGCCATTTACAATGCCATTAGCTCTAACTCAAATAAATCCGAGACCTATTGCATTTCCAATGCTTGTTTTAGAAGTGTTCTGAGGGTGTAGGTACGAGAGGCAATTTGGGGAACAAATTTGTTATAATATTCTGCCATCCCTAAAAAAGTGATAAGCTTATCTCTGCTTTGAGGTACAGGAAGATCCGCAATAGTTCTCACTAATTTGTCCTTAGGTTTGACCCCTTTTTAGGTCTCGGCCAGGTCCAGCTCATGCGCTGGACTGGCCGAGACATTTAGTAGCTGCTTTGAAAAGTGCGACTTTCCCGGCGACCAGCTTACTATCACGCGCACAAGCGCGCGCGTGACGTACACAGCTGCCATCTGGCTTGCTGTGCACGTCTCGCACGCTTGTGCGCCTAATAGCAAGCTGGTGGCTGGCAAAAGCCTGTGGGTAGCACTGCCCTCTGCGCGAGTGGTGCGCACGCACCCCTGCTTTCACTTTTGACGTCTTGTTTAGCTTGGTGCAGCTCTGTTACCAGCACCAAAAAGCCTTGTCTTTGCAAGGGAGCACTCTTCCAATGTAAATAGACGGTCCATTCAGTGCGACCCAGTAGTGTTCCCATGCTTTACAACATTAACATATACAACAGAGTATCAGTGTATTTTTTTGTCCATCCAACACTGTGAGATACTTTCTAGGTGCTTGGGTTTTAGTGCTCTTGAAAGATGATGGATTGTGGGTATGGGTGTTAAAGGGCTACACTCCTCAACACTAGCAAAGCTCTTCCTACTTTCTGTGTGTCACCAGCCATGCTCAGGTAGTTGATAGAGAGTTGTGCTGGGATAATGGCAAGGAGAGCCTTGGAAGGCACCCTACCTCCGCCCTACTATCCTCTGTAAAAGCGAGAGCAATGGAAGCCATTGTACCCTCCCAGTCCAGGAAAGAGCAAGCTATGTGAAAGTAGCAGAAGCCACCCTGTTCTATAAGCCCAGTAGGTGGTAGTGGAAGCCAGCAAACTCTTCCTGGCCTCAGTGAAAGAACTGCTAGTTTACCGACCAGAAGAAGGCAGCCCAGGAGAGAGTAGCAGAAACGCTTCTACTCTTCCAGCCCAAGAAAGAGCTACTGAAGTCAGTTTACTCTCCCATTCTCGGGAGAGACCAATGAAAGCCGCCTTGCTCTGCCAACAAGAAGAGAGGAGGCCAAAATTCCCAAAAGTGCAGAGACAACCATACTACTCTTTCAGCACATTGGAGGGTAGTGGAAGCCATCCTATGTTTTCCCATCAAGTAGACAACGTGAAAGCCACCCTCCTCTAACCCACCCAGTACAAAGTAGAGGAAGCCTTCCCACTCTCCACGAATACCCGCAGCTATTTGCACAGACTAAAGACAATCTCAGGTAAGTGTGAGCCTCAGTCTGCGACCCCCTTGAGCATAGTGGACTGATCCTTGCTGCCTGACTTGTCTGGGGGCCTAGTGGACCTCTTGTGGACATCTCAGCAGCGAGTGTTCAGCTCCAAGGTGGGTAATGATGGTATACCTTGAGTACTCGAATTCATTACCCTAGATATACAAATTATTATTTTTTTAAAATATCTGCACACAGTCTAATGGTGTGCTCGCCAAGCACAGAAAAACACTCAAAGCGGTGCTGGTAAGAGTTAGAAACAGGGACATAGCTGTTTTCAGTGCAACAGGTACAGTGGCACTGGTTGGTCCTGAAACTTTTGGGTGTCCTTGCGTCGCCTTTTGCGAAGCAAGCAAAACGCAACGGCTTGATAACTCTGGGGCATAATTATTAGTAAAAAAAAAAGTCTTTCGCTGGACCTAAAAATGAAAAACGTTTCTCAGAACAGCTTCCAACGGCTCAACTTTCCACCACAGATTCCCAAAACAAGCTCCGAAGGGGAGATTCCATTGCAGCGTGAAGCCTGCAGTCTGCATCCAAACATGGCCGTTACAGTGCATGGTGCGTGCTCACTCAGAGCAGCGGGGCGCACGCGGCCTCCTGGCCTGCCTCAGGCTGACATCAGTGCGAGGGTGTCTAGGAGAGCTTGAAATGTCACAGCAACACCAGCTGAGCCCAACGCGAAAGGTTTGAGTCACAGTGACGTTGTTTTGTTATTAATAATACATTGGTGCTGACATGTAACCGCAATGCTGTCTGTGCTGACGAATGGTGAAGGTGTCCTCCCAGCTGAAACCTAGCTGACGAGAATGGCCATGTCATCGGGTGAGATTCAGCCAGTCTCGTGTTTTAAGTCTTGGGTCACAACCACAGCTGGTACTTGTAGGTTAGCTTATTTTCCTCTTTGATTATAGGCCTATAATTCGAGGATGTCTAGTTGTTGTTAATTCACACCTATATTGTGCACTGTCTATCATTAGTATGGCATCACTAGTCAGGGCTGTGGCTTTCAAAACGTTTCCGTCGCAGATTGGGATCGGTTTTATGGAGAGGTGCGGTTAGCATGTTGAAGATGTCAGTTTTAATGAGTTGTGAGAATTTTTGTGGGTACCAGATTGGTTACCTTGTTTCCCTGGGTGGTACATGTGCTCATTGCCTGGCGGATGTGTACTCGTGGTACGCAGATAACAGCAAGTATTTCTATGTTGTCAGTACAGAGTTCCAATTAAAGTCTTCTGTAGGAGGTTTTGTTATTGTTTACTATTGGGGCACATGTTGGTGTGACTTTAAACCAGATGCCTTTTACCATGCATGCCTTTAGCACACAGCTAAAACGAGCATTGGCATAGCCAATACGTCTCACTTTTGGAACCTTCTAAGTATTTAGTTATGCAGCACAATATCCTTGGTGCAACAACATCAACTGTTGCGTGGCTAAACACTTATAAGGTCCCAAAGGCGAGACCTACTGGCTATGCCAATGCTTGTTCAGTTACCTTGTGACCTAAATAGTCAAGCTTATCAAGATTAAATTTACACTTACTCTCACGTAGTGTCTAACCACGTGATTTGAAACGATCCAAAATTGCTCTGAGCTTTACATCGTGAGTACTTTGAGAAGGGCCGTGAACTAACACATCGTCTTGATATATTTTGAAAGACATCTTCCATGGCTCTCTGGAAAACAGATGCTGCTGAATTAAGACCAAATGGAAGCCTAGTTAGCTTGTATGTGCGAAACGGCGTTATGAAAGCTGTGAGATTTTGTGATTCAAGATCAATATTAATTTGGTGATAGGCGGCCCTGAGGTCAAGTGTAGAAAATACTTCAGCTACGGCCAGTTGAGTCAGCATTTCTGCAATGTTGGGGAGAGGATACCTATCAGGAACGACTGAGCGATTGAGAGAGTGCTGGTCCACACAAAGTCTAACCTCACCTGAGGCCTTTCGGGCAGGGACTACTGGGGCCAATTAATCAGTTGCCTCAGTTTTAACGATAATGCCTTCCTTGAGTAATTTTTTTAATTCATTCTCCATGGAATATCTCAGAGCTAATGGCACATTCCGCACCTTGCAAGTTACTGGGATGGCATCAGGTTTCAAGATGATCTTGTGAGTGTAGTTGGATAAACAACTTAAGTACTCACTAAAAACTTCTTTGAATTCCGAGAGTAGACTATCTACCTGATCCACTTTAGTGAGTTCAGGTGTAGAGGACCGTGCATGTCCGGAGATATCTGTCTCTTCGAGAGGAATATTATGTTTTTCTCTCAAAACAATGCAAGGATTGCCACCCGGAATTAACATGACACCCATTTCAGCTTGGTGAATCCAACTCACTATGCTATCCCCTTTTGAGGAGATATATATTTTTCTGGCTGTAATTCTATTCTTGAATTCAATGTCAACTTCAAAGGAACCAAACTGTTTGATAGGTTGCCCCCCGTATGCGAGAGGCCTTATGTCAGGTTTCAATACTTTCACTTTTCCCATAAGAAAGACATTGTAAAAAGACTTCGGGATTAAAGTGATTTTTGCTCCTGGGTCAAAAAGCATTTTAACAGGATGACTATTTATAAGGACATTGTCGACAGGGCTTGAGCACTTAACTTGGGCAACATGTGTCAAAATCTCACCACAATGTAGATCATCAGAACTAGATTCAGATCCAAATCTATTGAACACGTTTCCACAATTGAGGCATTTTGCAGTCATGGCAGGACAAGACTTATCATTGGCTAGGTGGTCAATATTGTCACAACTATAGCATTTTTCAGGGAAAGGTTTTCTTTGCCATGATGATTGTGGTTCGAAACGTTTGGGTTTCATGGTATGAGATTCAAACTTGTAAACTTGCAGATTTATATAGCGCGAATTGTTGCCCGGAGGCGTCCAAGCGCTGAGAAAGCCACAAACCTACTGATAGGCAAAGGAGGGGGACAGGCAGTTAGTAAGAGGATGTGAACAGAAAAGTCTTTAATTGCTTGCGAAGTACCGTGAGGTTAGCGTTGGCTCTGAGATGGAGTGGGAGAGTGTTCCAAGTCTTGGACGCGTTATATGCGAACGTCCTTCCGCCAGATCTAGATCTTTTTATTCTTGGCACCACTGCCAAGAAGGTCTGGCTGGAACGAAGACTTCGGTTTGGGATGTAATGGGTGACCAGATCACGAGTGATACTAGGGCCCATATTCCAGAAGGCTTGATGGGCTATACATAATGCCTTGAACAAAACTCTCTGCCGTATTGGTAGCCAATGAAGGCTGGTCAGTCCGGCCCTCACTGAGTGTCCACGGGGGATTTTGAGCAGAAGACGCGCTGCACAGTTCTGTACAATCTGCAGCCTGCGTAGAGTATATTCTGGGGCGCCGAGGTAGAGTACATTATTAAAATCAAGGCGTGATAGTATGAGACCTTGAATGGCTACCTGTTTGGCTTCCATGGGAAGGAGGGGAAATATTTTATTTAGCACCCTCATGATGCCAAAACAGGTGGCTGAAAGCTTTGTGGCTTGCACATTGAAGGATAAAGATCTGTCCAGCCACACTCCAAGGCTTTTGATGTTATTTTTGGGGAGTGGAGGGGGACCTAGACAGGGAGGCCACAGAGAGGGAGGAAGGACCAGATCAGAAGGGCCTAAGAGCATCAGCTCTGTTTTGTCCCCGTTCAACTTCAGGGATGATGATGACATCCAGGTCCTCACTTCCTCCAGGCATTCTCTGAGCCCGCCTGGTGCAGTATGGTTTGCCTCCTGCGCCAGTGAGACCACTAGCTGCGTGTCGTCCGCATAGGAGATGATCTTAACTCCGAATGGGCGGACGACATCGGCTAGTGGTCTCATGTACAGATTGAAAAGTGCAGGGCTCAGAGAGGAGCCCTGAGGAACACCGCACTTTAAAGGCCTACTGGAGGACACAGACTCGCCATCAAAAACCCTAAAGGATCTGTTCTCCAAAAAAGATTTAAACCACGCCCAGGTTTTATCCTTAATCCCCGCACAGGCCAGGCGGTTCAGTAGGGTGTCATGACTGACCGTGTCAAACGCCGCGCTTAGATCAAGGAGGATCACTGCCACTGATCCTCCTTGATCCAGGATTTTTCTAGCTTCCTCGGTAACCATGAGGAGAGCGGTTTCAGTCCCGTGTTTTGGTCTGAAGCCCGTCTGCGTGGGATCTAGTATGTGATAGTCTTCCAGATAATTCACTAGCTGTTGATTAATGTATTTCTCTAGGACCTTGCTCACCCATGGGAGCAAGGAGATGGGGCGATAGTTGGCTAAGTCAGACAGGTCCAAATTGGGTTTCTTAATTAGTGACCTGACCAAGGCTTGTTTCCAGACAGTTGGTACAGTGCAGGAAGAGATGGACGCGTTTAGTACCTCCCTGACGACGGGCAAGATAATCCGGAATGCTGCCATTAAGATGTCTGGTGGGGCAGGGTCGTCCGTGAGCCGGATTTGACACTGAGAGCTAGTGATTCAAATGTTGAAAGGTTCAGTGGGGGAAAATGGGTTAAGATGTGTTGGGAGGGAAAGGGGGAGAGGATAGGGGAAGTATTGAGTTGGATTGATAAGTTAATTTTTGGGGAGGGAAATGCTGAATAAATCTTGTTTACTTTCTGATAGTAAAACTCGGCAATATTATTGCAGTGAGTGACAGATTTCGCGACCTGCAACGCAGGGGGTGGGTTTGTTAAGTTTTTAATGATCTGGAAAATCTCTCTAGGTTTAGAGTTGGCCTGCAGGATTTTATCGGCGAAGAAAGTGGACTGAGCTGCTTTTATTTGGGTTTTATACTCGCTAAGAGTTTCACGGTAGTGGGTTTTGTTGTCTGCTGAGTTGTCTAAACGCCAGCGTCTTTCCGCCCTTCTACAGAGACGTTTCTTGTCCCTAGGAGACTGCGTATACCACGGGGCAGTTTTATGTGGACGCTTCAGTACAGTTTTACTCATAGGGAGAGTGATGTCAAGGGTGTGAGTAATCCAGTTGACATAGGCCTGATTCGCTAGGGTAGGGTCCTCCTGATTCTCGGGTTGTGAGCTGGCAAGTTTAATGGACCAGTTATCAACCACGAGGCGCGACCAGGCTCGCCTGAGATTCAACCTTAATTGAAGAGTCAGATTCTTTTTTTTTAATGGTTTCAACACATGCTAAAGAGTATTTAATACGTTTCGCAATTGTGATGACCTCATCAAGTCTTCTGCCATAATTCATCATTCATTTTTTCAATTGAACAACCAAGCATGAATTGGTCACGTACCCGTTCTTCAAGTGCGCCCTCAAACTTGCAAGTGGAGGCTAGTTTGTGTAGCTGAGACACGTACATTTCTATGTTTTTTTTAGCTTGTTGAATTCTTTTTCCAAAGTGGTATTTCTTACTTTGGGTAAGAAATGTTTATCTAATTTCTTCAAGCAAATCTCAAAATCATTAAGGCTATTAGATTCAGAGTCATCAAGATCCGGTAGGTGTTCGAAAACTTCTTGTCCTTCGGTGCCTAAACAATGTAATAACAAAGCTGATTTTCTCTCAGCACTGAGGGATACTCTGCACACTCTGGCGTAGTTAACAAATGCTGCATATTTAGAACAGAAGAGAAAAAAATCAGGTTGAGCTGATGAAAACAGTAAAAGGATAAACAGTCATGTAGATCAAATGAGTGAACTGTAGATGCTGTGCCTGTCAGCGTAGTAAGGCTCAACAGGCATAATGTAAGATGATCTAAATTATTTTCTTGTTTTTAGAGTATGAAGCAACAGTATAACATACAGAACAGTTAGCCCAGCACACTTTTAAAAGCCAAACAGTTATCAACCTTAGAGTACAATTATTGCACAAAGAATCTTTTATGCGCTGCTTCTGCTGTGGACGATCGGGCGGATAGACGTGCCCTTTTCTATTGCTATTAAATTCAACATTGTAAATTACTTGGCGTGAAGAGAGAATTATAAAAAGAAAAAATTGAAGAATAACCTGTACACGGGCTGTCGATTATTCCCAAATCTATTACAGACTAACTGGTCGAAAATACGGTCATAATGGTCATATGAAAGCGCATCCTAAAAAAATATTGTGAGCCCTGAAGAAGTCCGTTTGTGGACAAAGCGCGTAGGCAGTTGCAAAACGTTTATAAAAATGTAAAATAAAGGATGAAGTTCAATAAGAAAAACATAATATCGACTCGTCAGCAACGATTCCTTAACTACTGGAATATTTCCAGAAGAACTCAAAAAGTCATACATATGCCCTTTACTGAAGAAAACCAACTTGGACCCGCTTACCCCTGACAACTACAGATCCATTACAAATGGACCATTCCTGGGCAAACTGATAGAAAGAGCAGCGTTCGCCCAGATGTCACAATTCATTGAAGAGAATGACATAATTTCAGACTTCCAAACAGGATTCCGTCCGGGAAGAGGCACTGAATCTACCCTCCTTGTCATCTGGGATGACCTAAACAATACAGTTGACCGCAACGGGGTTGCTGCGCTACTCCTCTTGGACCTCTCAGCTGCCTTTCACACGGTTGACCATGAAACTCTGAAACAAAGACTCTATGAAGCCCGCATAGAGGGAACTGCTTTAGACTGGATAGCGTCCTACCTTCGAAACAGAACTAATGTCATCCATACCCCACCTTTCTCTTCCAAACCATACTCCATAAAAGCAGGGGTCCCTCAAGGTTCTATCATCCCGCCCATGCTTTTCAACATCTACATGAAGTCCTTACCAGTACTGATCAATACGTTTCACCTCACGTGCTATAACTATGCAGATGACACGCAAATACTCCTTCAACTGGAATGCCCCAAAAACATTGGAAAATCACCAATTTTCAGCTGTCTCAGAGCCGTGGATCAGTGGATGACCTGGAGCCATCTCAAATTGAATGCTTCAAAAATTGAAATACTCACGTGTGGCGATTGGAAACATTACAACGCACTTGCTGCATGGCCTGACGAACTGGGATCACTGCCTAAAGTATCAAAGGAAGTAAGAAACCTCGGAATGACCATGGGCTCCAAGCTGTCGATGAATGCCCAAGTGGATAAACTAGCAAGATCAAGCTTTGCTACTATAAAAACGCTGCAACAAAATTTCCCTCATTTGGGATTTTCACATAAGGTCCAAGATACCATCTCCCTTGTTCTACCACGGATCACCTTTAACAACCATGAAAAGACTACAACGGATTCAGAACTTGGCTGCCAGACTACTCTTGTATATCAAACCACGAGACCACATCTCCCCTGCCTTGAAAGCCCTGCATTGGTTACCGGTTGCCAGAAGATATACGTTCAAGCTGCTTTGTTTCACCCACAAAGCAATACATGGAATGGGACCGCTCTTCATCAGGAATAAAATCACCAAACACATTCAACAAAGGAACCTGCGCTCTAAAGGAGCATCTCGCCTCAAAATCCCACCATACAAGAAAAAAACCATGGGTGGCACATCCTTCTCTGTTCAAGCAGCCAAACTATGGAACTCTTTACCCCCCAACATAAGGTCCACCGACAACCACCTTATCTTCAGAAAACTACTCAAGATTTGGCTCTTCCCCACATAAGTACCATACCAAAACAGAAATTTACAGCATATCCCTCTGTATACAAGCATTTTTTTTCACTATAGATATGTACCTATCTTTTTGTATTACTTTGTATAAACATGTAAAATAATTATGTTGTTGAGAGAAAAAAATAATAATAATAAATAAATAAATAAATAAAAATCATCTTTGGTCTACATGTACATACTTCCATTGTGCATCTATGTACCTTCCATGTACTTGGATCTGTATGTCTGTTACTTTTCTCCTAAAAAAGCATATCCAATGCACTACCCTATTTCTCATCCTGTGCCTCTATCAATATCTTTAATCTACATATAAAAACCTCCTATATGTATCTATATACTTTCAATAAAATTATGGTTCTATATATTTATCACTTTCTTCTAATTTAGCATTTCCAATGCACTACCCTATTTCTCAACCTATACTTCGCTCAATATATCTTCTTGCCCAACCTTCTGACTCATCTCAAACTTCTTCCACTACTCCTTCCAATGCACTACCCTATCTCTTATCCTATACATCTATCAATATATCCTCTACATCCACTCTCTCATTTATCCCAAACCCCAAACCCCATACCACTACTATGATTGCCAAAATAACCCTTTCTAGACTCTCTCCTACTCTACCCCTCCTTGCATCATCTGACACCTCTTTTACTATACCGCTCCCCTAAAACAAACCTTTCTAAACTCTTTCCTCTGAGTCCTAGCCTCCAAAACTCCTTTTTACTCATCCAAAAGCCTCCTCCTATTGCTAAGACCTAAAAACACAAAGAAACCAAAATTCTTTCACTCTTTTATCCCTCCACTATCCTTTTCAATCGCAATTAACAGACTAACATGTTCACTTCTTCCATATTAAACTATACTAATATACTACCCAAATGACTGAATAACATATCCACTACTCAAATTACTTCATATATATATATTTTTTTACTATACTAATTTTGAACAGTAATCCTTTATGGGTTCCGGAGTGGCGTGCTACTCGCCAGAAAAGCGATTCAACACCCATCAGGGGTAACAAGTGCTATATGAATGCAAATCTTTCTTCCCCTTTTTATCCCTCCACTACCCTTCTCACTCCAAGTAACTGACTAATATCCACTACTGAAATTACTTCATATTTCACAATATTAATTCACCACTAATCCTTTGTAGGCTTCCTGAATAGCGTGCGTCAACAAGCGCTATATAAATCCAAACCTTTGTCCTCCTCTATCCTTCTACTATAATTCCAAATCCAAATAACTGACTAACCTATTCCCCACTTAAAATGTACTTGCATGTTTCATTATACTAATTCAACACTAATCCTCTATGGGTCCCGGAGTAGCGTGCTACTCGCCAAAAAAGCACTTTGATACCTCGTCAGGGGTAGTAAGCGCTATATAAATGTAATTACAATACAATACAATGATTGCATGCGCAGCGTGCTCGTGCTTTGTGTTGCGTCAAAGCTCGCGTCTGGTCTAGCGCTGGGGCTCGCGCCTGGAGTTGCGCAGGAGCTCACGCTGGACCCGTTGTCCGCGAGGCCCGTCACCGCTTGATCCCATGCAGGAGCTCACGCCCAGTCTCGTGCAGCAGCTCGCGCAGCACCGCCTGCACTGCGTGGCCTGTCTCTCTCTCACAAATTAAATAAATGCAGCTACTCACAGAATTGCGTAGGCAGCAAACAGCTTGCGGAAAAGTTATCTCGGCAGTCCCACTTAGCTGAACAGCAAATATCAACTGGAGATGAACAGGAACAGCAGCGTGAAACGGCGTGAAGGCTCTCTGTGTAAGGCTCTGTTCTTGAGGCTGAGTGCGGTGAGAAGCGTAGATGCCACAGCTGGTTGAAAGAAGGTGGGCTTGATGTATTAAGGTTTCTTGAAAGTTTCACCTGAAGCTGCTCGATGTGTTAGGATGACGTCTGGGTCCCTTTCAAGATCGTCGCTAGTGTAATGAAGTAGGTACACTGGTAGTGAGTTGAAGTAGATGGTTTTATTTTTTTTTAAAACACATTTTATTTGTCGATTCACATATATCAAGCAGGGCTCTGCACATCAGAGTCATCTGCCAAAGCAAAATCAATAAATTTGTAACAGTAACCAACTGTAGTTTCTACCCCTCACCCCCCATAAGCAACAATATAAAACAAAGGGGCAATAAATGAAAACACCCCCCATCCCCAACTCCCACCCTCCCACTCCCATCCCCCCAAAGATCGCACAAATCCATACTACTACTTCTACAGTATTTAAAGGAAATTGTTCAGAAGGTCCCAGACCAGGCCTACCGCCCCCCTTGCTCCTTCCCCCTCTTCCCCCTATACAGAAACCTCGGTTCAAACCGGCTGCAGAGATTCCTGTATCGCCGGAGGTTCCAGCAAGAGTCCTCTATACTCCGCCCATCAGTTCCATATTTTATAATGTTTATGCGGACACCCCCTGGTCACAAATATGGGTTGCTCCAGACCCATGCAGAAGTCCAGACCATTTTTCCAAGCCGCCACCGAGGGGGCCCTCGTCTCCTTCCAAGCTTTGGCAATGTCTTGTTTCGCCAGAGTAAGGTCGAGCAGCAGAAGGTGTCGTTTATAAATGTTGCCCCCCACCCCCTTCATTACATGCAACAGTGACAGCTGTGGTGCACGGGTAAGTTTCCAGCCCAAAACTTCAGAGAGGCAAGCAAACACCCCCCTCCAGAAGCAATCTAGTGACGTGCACAGCCAATAGATAAACGTGCCCTCCTCCCGGCCACAGCAAAGGCATTCCCGGGAGGCAATCATCCCTGCCCGCCACAATCGCGTCCTAGTAAAGTAGACCCTGTGGGGCTGCTTGGGCCTCCATCAAGTCCTCCTCTTCCATCCTGCCGACATCTGCCTCCCAGTCCCCTCGGAGTTTCTGAAGTGTAGGGGAGCAATGTCTGAACAGGGACTGATAAATACGCAAAATATTTTTGTCTTGTAGATCCCTCATAAAGATTTTAGCTTCAATGGGACTAAACTCAGGAGTGGACTCCAGACCCTGCAAGCTAGGGGATACCGTGTGCCGCAGCTGTAAATATCGATAGAATTGTGTCCTGGGCATATGATACTCTTCTTGGAGTTCCTGAAAGGATTTAAGTGTCGTATCCCTCAGCACATCGCCCAGGGTGGAGATACCAATAGCATCCCATCCCCTGAACCCCGAAAGGGCCGCCAAGTGGGGCAGGCGCCCATTATTCCACAGAGGAGTCTCCCGGGTCAGGACACCCCACCACCCCATGCGCCGCAGCGCCTGCCTCCAAACCATAAATAATACCTGCGTAGCTGATGGCAGCGCGCTCCGAAGCTGCGCCGAGTACAAGAGTGTGTGCCGTGAGTGGTGACCCATGAGGCAACGTTCCAATGCGTACGCCGGGTCCTCCCTATCCCCGTACCACCACTCATTGAGGACCAGCAGATGCGATGGCTGATAATACGAGAGGAGGTCCGGGGATGCCACCCCCCGGAGTATGTGGATAAAAAGCATGTGCGTATGGCAACTCGTACCCTCCCTCTCTCCCACAGGAACTGCCCCAGCACAGAGTTCACCAATCGGAACCATCTGGGCGTATGGGTGATTCTGCAGTTGGTAGAGAAGTCGGGGTACTGCTACCATTTTAAAAATTTCAGATCTACCAAACAGTGTCAGGGGCATACCGGACCAGGACTTGATGTCTGCCCACACCCACTCCCACACAGGTGTCACATTACGCTCCCAAACAACGGCCGGTACATCCAAGAGCACCACCCCCAGATATTTCAACCCACCCGCAGCCGATTGAACCACATTCGCCCAGGAGCCCACCGTCGTCTGCCCACCCAGTGCCTACAGGGTGGATTTGCGAGGACTCATGTAGAGACCAGGCGTTTCCCCGAAAATCTGCATTATGCGCAGAAGCCGTGGCCCCGTTCTGTCTATTGCTGTCAGGAAGAACAGGACGTCATCTGCATACAACGCTATTCTATCAGAGATGCCAGTGGCCCACTCAAAACCCAGTACATGTGCATCTATGCGCACCCAGGCCGCCAAGGGCTCCATGGCCAAGGCGAACAGATACGGCAATAGGGGGCATCCCAGCTGCGTGCGTAGATTGTTTTATTTGGCAAGTAGAATTAAGCAGGTAAAATAATACGTCCTATCCACATTCAACTAACAGCAACTGTCCACAAAGGAATTCAGTGTCACTCAGTTTCTAGTATACAGAAAATAATGACACGGAGGTCCTTCCGGATGTGAGAGAGGGAATGTGATGATGCAAAAGGGATTCTGAAGGAAGAGGCAAGATCATTACAGTCTGTTTTTCTAGCAAAGTTTTTTAACCATAAGACTGACACAGTGACATCCACACCAAGGTAGAAAGGGACATACGGAGGCCACCCTAAATGCAGGCACACTCTTTCTATCACACTGACAGACACCAAGACAAGCAAAAAAACCACTACATACAAATCATGGCTAGTAAAGAAGCACTACATGTATGTGGGATTACACAGAGTATCCAGTGTATGGCTAGTAACCGACCTGTGAATAAGCATGTGCCCTCTAATCAAAATGACAAATCATTGCCCCTCAGTTTCCTTGTAACCTGTAATGAACTGTCAGTATCTCCACCTTACTGTGAAGTGTGGACCACAACAGCACAGCAGAATATGGTGGAGCTCTAGAATGCCAAAGAAACCACATATTGGTGAAGTCACAGGACATGCCAAAGACAAACTCAAACTGGGGCAGACAGCACGACTCCCCCAGACTCATGAGAACTGGCCATAAAAAGACTATTCATTTTCCAGAATAGGAGCATTTCTAGTTATAGGTATGCAGAGGTTTACAGCCCTGCAACTGCCAACTTTACAAATTCATACTTTTTTTTAAAACTGGGCGAGAATACGAAGTACAAACCTTGGGTGGATTCAGTGGGAGACCATTGGTGCTACAGTCAGTGGCGTAACTAGGGGGGGGAGAGGGAGGGGGGGCTGCTTCCACCCGCTATCACCTGCCGCCTAGGAGAAAATACCAGCCAGAACCCACCCCCGCCGGGTGCCCATAGGGCTAGATTGACACTGGCTGCAGGGCAGTATGTGGACTGCTATTGTTCAGCAGTAACCTATAGCTCTTGTCTCATGCCCTCAACAGCCCCACACTTTCCATACTGTATCTCCCTGCCTCCCTCCTCCATCCTTGTTCCATGCGGTGGAACCTATAGGAGCTGTCTCCTGCAGGGTCACAGACCCCCCCACAATATAACTATACCTTTCTGCCTGCAGGGTCCTGAAGTGCCCTTCCACCCTCTTCTGCCACATGGCACCACCCACTCACCACCATGCCTAGTGATTAATTTGTAGAATAAACAATTAATGCGGGCGTCCAAAGGTTTCTTTCAGAGGTGCCACCAGTGCTACAGAATACGAATGCGGCCTAGGCTTAATGCCAATGCACCCCTCTTACTTTCACAGCTCTACACCACTTCTCACTTTCAATCACTTCACTATTGCAGACTCATTTTAACCTTGATATCTCCCTTTGTCAATGCTTTTCCATCTTTCGCCTCCTTTCGTCTCCCTTTTCTGTATTTCTCTGTGTTGCACTGATAATGATAAATAAGTCCTGGTACCCAAAAATAAGGTCAGGTGCCCAGCAGCTGCAACCACCTGCACAGATTAAGCACTACTGATACCCACAGTGCTGACTCCCACTTTCTCGCAAAAAACACAGTTGATGGACAGAATGCAGAACAATGTCTTACATTCACCCCAGTACAAAGATCTGGGCCTAAATCCATCGTTTTTTTGCACTCCACACCACCCTAGGTCAGACAATGGCTATATGCAAAGCAGCCTTGACCTTGTGCCTCATGGGAACAGTCCAGCCCGAACTACCAAGCCATGTCTTTCCTAGACCGGAATCAAGCATCCAAGGACCGGTTTCTGGCTATCAGCCTTCTTCAGCCTGGATAGCTTGACTCCAGTGATGTGGAGAGCCTGGGACTCACGTCTGAGCATACCCAGCCCCGCGAAGCTACACTCGAGCCCTGCCCTCTTGCTCTCCGGCTGGAGCACAGTGAGAGAGCCACCCGCGTCAAATCCTGGACCAGCCGTACTGCCGAGCCGCGACAGGTGAGCGGCAGAATCATCCGAATGTTTTTTCAAAGAATTTCCGCCTGATTACTGTGCTTTAGGTAAATTCCGCTTCTTAACCATTCATGCGTTGTAGATATCCATCACCAATGCGGTACAACGATCCATAGCCGTGAATCTCCGTCAGGGCAATCCGTACGAGCTGCACTGCTCTGCTGCTTTCGGCTACTACTAAGCAGCCGCCATCTTGCCTCGCTGACCTAACTTTTTCCCGAATTTTTTCTTTGTGCCTGGAAATCTGTCCTTTATTGGGACCAGATGAGTTTTACTTCACCTCATGATAACTCAGGAACCTTTGACTAGGTGAATTTTCACAACTCTGTACCATCATGTTGGTGAGGTAAAAACTCCTAGTACAATAAATATACACAATGGAGACACCAGGGTGTTGTTCAGTGAAAGCATTACAAATGTATTGAATCTGGTTCCAACAGGTGTTTTGGAAGAAAATTCAGAAACTGGTTGCAAACAGTCCAGGAGAAAATCCATGGCCTGGTGAGGGGGACAGTTTAAGCCCAGTGTAAGATAAAGATTACAAGAAAAATGCACATTGTTATGTAGCAGTATAGGAAATAGCCTTTAATAAATTTCTGTCACCAACATGTCCATATGTATGTGTGTCATCGTCTCCATTTCCTTCCTTCCAGGTGAATAAGGAAGAGCTATGAGGCTTCCGAGGGGGGGCCTGAAAAGATGCAGTATTTTGCTGATGGTGTGCATCTCTCTGCTGCTCTGTGCTCTGCTGTACACCATGCAGGAAGACAGAACCTGGTCCACAGGGAAAACTGATCTTTTCATTGTTCCTACGTCTCGTGTTCTTTCTGGTCACTCCTCCCTGGAGATGTCTGATGGGATGTTTGTCTACCATCTCAACCTGCGCCAGCACCAATCAGAATTCCCCTACTTGCAGCATTACCAGTGCCGACTGCAGCAGGAAAGGCTAAACTTTTGCCGGGTGGCAGAGAATAAGTCTCTCCTCCTGCTGGCCACCAAATCCCACCCAGAAGCGTTCCAGAGGCGAGTTGCTCTGCGCCAGACTTGGGCCAGAGATGAGCAGCTCTCTGACTTTTTGGTCAAGCATGTCTTTCTTATGGCACAGTCCCCGGATGAGACACAGATGCAGCAGGTGGCAAAAGAGAATGCAGCACATATGGACATCCTTCTGTGGGACTTTGCCGAAAGCCATCATAACTTGTCGCTGAAGGAGCGATGCTTCATAGAGTGGCTGCACTACAACTGCAAGGAGGCGGATTTTATCTTCAAAGGTACGTCTGATGATGTTTATGAATTGCACGTGGAGATGTAGTGATGTTGTTACATTGGTAGTGAGTCTCCAGGGCCTCCCTTGGCTCACTGATGGTCATCAGCAAATGAATGACCTCTACCTGCTGTCTGCACTCACTCCTTAGACAAGTGCAGAAGCCCATGGGCCACCATTTCAGTATTAGCCTCAAGATATTCACTCATAGCCTAAACTGCAGCAGTGGATGTATAGAAGAGTGAGCTATCAGAAGATAGTAGCAAAGTAACCATGTCTAAGAAGGATAAGTTTGCTATATTTACCTAGATGTATACATATTGTCAAGGTAAATAGGTGTAGAATTAAACAAAGTAAATCAATTCTTACCTATATAATCTTACTTTCTGTGTACGTTTGGGCTCGTTTCTTTACTACGATATACTGGTAACTCAATATTCCCTAATCGATATTGCAGACCATAGTCATTGCTGTCGTATTGCAAATGATGCCATCGGTTTGAATTCCTCTGTTTTCCTGCTAGACGTCACAGTCATGGATTGCGAATGTCTCCGGGGGAAGGGGAGAGAGGGGCTCTTGTGCCTATGTGGGATCATCCCACTATCTCTAAATTAAATTGTATTTATTTAGTGCTTAGTACCCCTGAGGAGGTGTTGAAGATAGCAGAACTCACCATCACCCCTGGCTGCCAATGTTTGAATAAAGTGGCAGAATGGCTGTCAGATCCCAACATGTGCCTCACAGCGGTAGACAGGGTTTCCACCATAATTATAACATTGCCAAACCTTTTCGGTACCGAAACCCAATGAGATCAACAACTCTTACCTCGCTTTGAGCCAGAAGTCAGCCCCTCTCCCAATCCCTGTTATTATTGGCACAAACAAAATCCCTAAAACTGTCCACTCTCCTAGACCTCCTGCTCAATACTCCTCTATCCACCTAACTCCCCCTATCACGTGGCTCCCCGCCCTCTCTTTTGCATGCTTCTAAACAGTAGATCAGCTGTAGAACACGCCACAGACATTGCTGAAGCTATACTCGCTGAAGAAATTTACATCACTTTCCTCACAGAACCCTGGCTCAATGTCCACTCCACCCCCATTCATGACATTCTCACACCTCCAGGGTACAACATCATCAGACAAGACAGGCTGATCAAAACTGGAGGGATGGGGGGGGGGGGGTAGCCATTATTCACAAAGCTGGTATACAGATTGCCAAACTTAAACCTGCAGAATACCTTTTGTTTGAATATCTGGGTGTCGAACTCACTGCCAAGGGCACCTCACCCATCAAATTCCACACCATCTACCATCCTCCTGAAGAGCGTACCCTTTTCCCCGAAGAACTATCAGACCTAATAGCACGGTTCTCCATGACTGACACTAAAGACGTGTTCCTGGGTGACCACAATATCCACTGGAACGACCCAGAAGACTCCACTGTCCAGAACCTATCCAACCTACTTGAAATAAATAACCTCAAACAACTTTGCAATAAACCAACTCACATCAAAGGTGCGCCACTGGACGCAATCATTACCAACAATGAACTGGTCTCTTTCAGAGCGATTTCTCCCATAGACTGGTCCGACCACCACCTCATTCTGTTCAAGATTGACGCACTTGCCAGCCACCAACCTATTCGTGATGACAAACCTAAACCCTGGACCAGAAACATCAAATAAGTCCCTTTTTCCGAACTTGAATCCAGGATTCATGCCCATCTTCAACTCCAACCCTCATCATGGATGGCCGATGACCTCACTACACACTTTAACTCAAAAATGGCAGAGGTTTTAGACCAGGTAGCTCCACTCAAAGTTAAACAATTGAGGCAAACCAAATCTAAACCCTGGTTTAGCTTGGTTCTGAATGATGAAAGACGTCAACTCAGACAAATGGAAAGGTCTTGGAGACTTAACCCCTCGACCTTGCATCTAGCACAACTTAGATCTGCTCGGCAGGCATACAAAAAACACATTTTCAGTTAAAAGGCGTCTTTCTTCCGCAGCCAACTAGATCTGGCGAAAAACAAACTGAGTGAGCTCTTCAACATTGTCAAAAGCCGAACAAACTGCACTGCCTCTCAAGAAATCAAAGCCACCAAAGAGCGATGTGAAGAAATTGCCACCTTCTTCTCTAGTAAAGACTCAAAAATGTATCAATCCTTCATCCAAACCGCTAACCCTCCTTCCCTCTTAACCTGCCCCCCTTTAACCACCCTTGACCATTCAGAAAGAGTTCCTATCAAGCACAAGCAGGTCTGCCTCCAGCTAAAAAACAATGTGCATTGGTCCGAATTTGAGCTAATGTCGGAAAACGAGGTCTTCAGTGTAATCTCTAACCTTAAACCTTCCTCCCACACTATGGACCCCCTCCCATCCACAATTATAAAAGAACTTGACGACACCATTTCCCCTTTCTGGACAAAAATCATCAACACCTCTCTCTCCTCAGGCTGTGTTCCAGACTCCCTTCAACTAGGACAAATCACATCGATTCTCAAGAAACCTGGGGCCGACCCTAATGATCTTAAAAACCTCATACCTATCTCCAACCTCCCATTCCTTGCAAAAACATTGAAGAAATGCGTTCTCCACCAACTCAACAAACACATTGATGATTTCAACCTCCTCGACACCTTTCAATCAGGATTCAGGAAAGGATGTAGCACGGAAGCAGTTATGCTTACCGTCTCTGACGATATTCACAAGGCTTTAGATGAAAGTGTTGCCTGCCTACTCATCCTTATTGACCTATCTGCGGCATTCAACACTAAATCATCCAGCTCCTCTGGAGACCTTGTTGAAGTGCTCCGGCATTAATGGCACAGCACTAAAATGGTTCACCTCCTTCCTGCCACACCCTTACAACAAATTAAAATCAACTCCTGAGTCTCGAAGCCAACAAAAGTCACACTTGGGGTCCCGCAAGGCGCGATCATCTCCCCTTCCCTCTTCAATCTCTTCATGGAGCCCCTCACAATCATCTTGAAAAAAGCAGGAGTGATTTACCACCTTTACGCTGATGACACCCAAATCTATTTCAGGATCAAGTCTCCCAGCGACATCCGACACCTCAATGCCACTCTACCCGAGATCCAAACTTGGTTCAACGCCAACCAGTTAAAGCTCAACCCAGATAAAACGGAACTAATCCTATTCTCTCCGAAAAGCAACCATAGACCAATCCAAGAGTGGCTCAAGAATCTGTTTGCCCTAAACTGCCCCCTCGTCCTATCCAACTCAGTTAAGTCTCTAGGCATCACCCTTGACAATAACTTATCAATGGAGGCCCACATCAAAAACTCTGCGAAAAGTGCTCTTTTCTCTCTAAAACACCTCATGATATTGAAACCTTTTCTTCCCCATGATGACCTCAAGACGGTAGTCCAATCCCTAGTTCTCTTTAAAATCGACTGCGGGAACGCCATACTAACAGGGACTCCAAAAGCTCACCTAGCCCCACTAAGGGCAGTGCTGAACATGGCCGCTTGACTCACATCTGGAGTCAAAAGATTTTAACACATCACTCCTGCTCTCAACTCCCTCAACTGGCTTCCCATAAAAGGGAGGTGTATTTACAAGCTGGCCTGCATCACACACAAAATCCTTCACTCTCCGGCCCCCAACTACCTCAACAATAAACTGATAAGAGCAGGTTTATCCAGAACACTGAGAAGCTCCAAATCACTCCTTCTTATTCCTCCGAAGCTGAAAAAGAAAACCACCCAATACCGATCAATTTCTGGAAACGCTCCCAGGATGTGGAACGCTCTCCCTAGAGATGCAACACCTCCTCCTGTTTCAAAAGGGACCTGAAACTCCATCTCCTAAACAAATTCTTTCCTGACCAACGTCAACTAACCTAGACTTCAATATCCGAGTTGACTCTTCCCTCTCTTGACATTCAAGGATAGTTGGTGACCAGACTGAGCTAACCAAATTTTTTTATTCTCTCCCCCTCCGATGCACTGTGTACTTATTTTTCATGCTGTATTTTTATTTATTTTTTATCTCTGGTTTTGCTTCCTTACTGCCTGCCTACTATGTAATGCAATTTCCTTCTGTTTTTTAACAGTGTGTATGTAAAGTGCTATGATACCTACAGGTCAATGTGGCGCTATATAAAACTTTTAAAATACAAAAATAAAACAACATAGGTGGAGCCCCCGCCTCCTCCCACCTATTATGGTAGAAGTTGAAAACATTGACTGCAAAAACATCTTTTCAAAAACAGAATCTCCAAATCATAGACTACCAAGAAGGTGAAACTATAAATCTGGTGCTTGTGGGTGGGAGAATTGAAGTTTGACCTGAGGAGGCAGTGCCTAACTTAAAACAACTAAAGGCCAGGATGTTTGTAAACATTGTCTGTAGGCCAAAAAACAAAACCATTTACACCTTGCCCTTAGGCAGAGAGGGGTGGATGCAGGTGAGGTGCAAAAAAAATATCAGCAGCCCTGCCAAGCACCAAGCATCAATCAATCAATCACCATTTGTAGAGTGTGGCACTGTCACTCCTGGGGGTTTTCTGGGCACTGGGGTGCATGATTTCCATCATGCCAGCTCCCACCGCTACAGGTCTTGAGAAAACGGCAGGAAGAGTGACGAAACAGACAGAAAAGGCAAATCAGAGGGCAGAAAAATGAGCAAGCAGAAAATGCAAAACAGAAGGCAGGATATTAGCAGAAAAATTAGCAGTAAAGGCAAAACAGAGTGAAGAGGCCAAAACAGAGGGTGGAAAAGCAAGCAGAAAAGGCTAAAGTGAGGGCAGAAAGGGAGCAGAAAAAAGGCAAAACAGAGGGCAGACAAACAAGCAGGACAAGGCGAAACAGAGGGCAGAAAAACTAGCAGAAATGGCAAAACAAAAGGGCAGAAAAACAAGCAGGAAAGGCAAAACACAAGAAACGAACAGAGGAAGTACAAACAGAGGCAAACATACAAAAAGAAAGGCAAGATAGAGCAGAAGATGGCAAAACAAAGGGAAGCAAAACCAGCAGAAAAGGCAAAAAGGAAGGTGAAAAAAACTAGCAGAAAGGCAAAACAGAGCAAGAAATGAGCAGAGGAGACACAAACAGGGCAGCAGGTAGACAGGCAGCAGAGGGTAGCGGTTTGCGGGCAAGCTGGACAGGAAAACTGTTGCAGGGGGAATTAGTACGAGGATCTGCTTAATGGGGTTGTGCTGTGGCCTCCATTAAGTAGGTCCTGGAGAGAGGTTGGTGCGCAGGGTGGCCGGAGGAGGGAAGCGGCGCAAGGAGGGAAATAGCAGGAACTAAAGAGCAGTAAAAGGCAAAACAGAGGACAGAAAAATTAGCAGAAAAGGCAAAACGGGGGCAGAAAAACAAGCAGAAAAGACAAAACTGAGTAGAAGAGTGCAAAACAGAGGACTGAAAAATTAGAAGAAAACGCAAAACTGAGGGCTGAAAAATTAGCAGACAAGGCAAAACAGGGCAGCAGGTAGACAGGCAGCAAAGGGTAGCAGTATGTGGGCAAGCTGGACAGGAACACTGTTGCAGGGGGAATTGGTACGAGGATCTGCTTAATGGGGTTGTGCTGTGGCCTCTATTAGGTAGGTCCTGGGAAGAGGTTGGTGTGCAGGGTGGCCGGAGGAGGGAAGCGGCGCGAGGAGGGAAATAGAAGGAACTAAAGAGTAGTAAAAGTCAAAACAGAGGACAGAAAAATTAGCAGAAAAGGCAGAACGGGGGCAGGAAAACAAGCAGAAAAGACAAAACTGAGTAGAAGAGAGCAAAACAGAGGACCGAAAAATTAGAAGAAAACCAAAACTGAGGGCTGAAAAATTAGCAGAAAAGGCAAAACAGAGCAGAAGAGGCCTAAACAGAGGGCAGAAAAGCGAGCAGAAAATGCAAAACAGAGGACAGAAAAAGAACAGAAATGGCAAAACTGAGGGCAGAAAACAAGCAGGAAAGGCAAGAAACAGCAATAAACGTGCATAGGAAGTACAGAGGGCAGAAAAACAAGAAGGAGGCAAGACAGAGCAGAAAAGGGCAAAACTGACTACAAAAAAGGCTAAACAGAGGACAAACTAGCTGCAACGGCAAAATAGAGGGCAGAAAAATGAGCATGAAAGGCACAACATAGAAGAAGAGGGCAAAACACAGGCCAGTGGACAGAAAAGCAAACAAAAAATGCAAAATAAAGGACAGAAAAAAGAGCCGAAATGGCAAAAAAGAGGGCAGGAAAACAAGCACAAAAGGCAAAACACAGCAAGAAACAAGCAGAGGAAATACAGAGGGTAGAAAAACAAAAAGGAAGAAGACAGAGCTGAAGAGGGCAAAACAGAGGACAGAAAAGGCAAAATAGAGGGCAGAAAAATGGGCAGGAAAGGCAAAACAGAGCAGAAGTTGGCAAAACGGCAAAAAAGACAAAAGAGGGTAAAACAGGGCAGAAAAACAAGTAGAAAAGTTAAAACAGAGGGCAGAGAAATGAGCAGAAAGGCAAAGCAAAGGGCAGAAAAATGACTAGAAATGGCAAAACAGAGCAAGAAATGAGCAGAGGAGTTACAAACTGAGGGCAACAGGTAGACAGACAGCAGAGGGTAGTGGACTGAAAGCATGCTGAACAGGAGAACTATTGCAGGGTGATCTGGTATGAGGACCTGCTAGATGGCGTTGTACTGCATCCTACATTAAGTAGGAGTGAGGGGGCCCCTGGATGGTGGGAGGAGTGGAGTGGAGTGGGAGCAATGGGAGGTGGAGAGATACGGTGGGAAGAGGGAAGAAACAATCAGAAAAAGGCAAAGTAGAGGGCAGAAAAACAAACAGAAATAGGTAGACAGAGGGCAGAAAAACAAGCAGAAAAAGCAAAACAGAGGGCAGACAAATTAGCAGAAAAGGCAAAGCAGAGACAAAACCGGGCAGAAAAATGAGCGCGCAATGCAAAACAGAGCAGAATAGGGCAAAACAGAGGGCAGAAAAATTAGCAGAATAGGCAAAACGTAGGGCAGGAAAATGAGCAGAAAAGGAAAACGGAGCAGAGGAGGCACAAACTAGAGGGCAGCAACTAGAAAGGCAACAGGGGTAGCGGACTGTGGGAAAGCTGGTCAGGATAACTGTCGCAGCCAATCAATCAACTTTATTTCGCATTTGGATAAATGCATAAAAGGTACATAAAATCATAAATAATAGGCATCCAATAAAAGTCAATAATTTCATCCAAATAAGTTAATAAATATAAAAATAGCTACTAGCAGTTTGATAGGGACAACAATAGGGGTACCATTATATAGGTCAACAAAACTTTTAGTTACACAGACAAAACAAGCTCTTAAAGCGTGACACTTATGGTATAATATTCACCTGTCTGATCTTTAAAACAGCTATTAAGAAAGACGCAATCATAAAGCATATGTATGGCGTTTCCAGTAGTCGAAGAGTTTCTAGAGCCTGATTGTGCGACATAGACCAAGTTCTCTCAGTAGTGGGATAATAAGTATTTTCCTTTAAGCGTTCTAAAATGAGCAGTAGTCAAGTCAAGTCAAAAACCACTTTATTCGATTAATTAAAATCATAAAAGTATACTAAACATTTATAAAACTATTTAAAACATGTTTAAAAGTCAATTAATACAATTTCAGTCATAATGACAATTAAAATGAGCAGTAAAATAGAAGATGCGAGATAGATTGGCTGGAAATAACGTCGCAAGGACATCAAGACAATTGGTTTACCGAGTAAACTTGTGCTGGATACCCGGGTATTAACAGAGTATAATGCAGTCTAAATCTCACCAATATAAAACGGTGTCTGATGTTTTTAACAAATGAGAGATAACATAGGTGCCCAGTTGCCACAGTTGTGATGCTCGGTAGGTAATAACTGGGGTTTGGGTTAGATTTTTTTGCCACCTATCTTGAGTGCATTTGACAGTAAAAAATTCCTTTCATCTGGATTTAGAAAAGGATATGCACTCAGACGGTGAGTTAAACACAAACTCGAAGTTTAGCTCGCAAAAACTCTGTTTCACATATGCAAGCCGGATAATTGAGGAAGCTCGGTCCAAAGATAAAAAGACCATTAACACAATTTCATTTAACGGGACCGTTTCCCTTTTCCAAATCGAGAGCCAAGCTAAAAGGGGAACATTTTTAAATATCAGATCTAAACGTGAAGCCCAGTTCCTTATGGAATAAAGTATTTCAGCATGAACTAGGGATGGCCAGTAGTCTCTTTAAAAATGAGTCCTCTCTAACTTGTAAGAGATCAACCTCTGCTATACCCCAGATTGCTGCACCAAAGGTCGCTATGGATAATGTTTTTGCAGAGTAAATTTCTAACATTTCCTTGATTGGTTTGTTTCCTATTTTTATTGCGAACTTCCAAAGGCCAGCTATACTTTTGGTCCTCTGGTTCACTCTATTTCTGGCCATTACAGCCCAATTTCGTTTTTTGTCAAAGAGAATGCCTAAATACATAGGCGGGTGAGCTGTGGATTCATTCAGGAGCTACAGGTACTGAATATTTAAGACTAAAAGAGATGCTGGCAAAACATTCTGGACAGATCCAGTGACACTGAGCAACAGTATGTAGGAGCATTAATAATGCCAAAATCAAAGCGCTCTACATGCCCATGTGTTTTTTGCAAAGACTGTGCTGCGATGTTTTAAGAAGCTGGATAGTCCCAATGTGGGTAAAAGGTGTTGGACCTATTAGTGAAGAATCTTGGTATTTCTTTTTTAAAATCATAACACAATCTTGTTTGTGTCTTTATTTGTGTTTGTAGGTTTTTCAGTTTCTAAAGCTACATAACTCCCCCGCCCCCAACATTAACCTTCGATTGTTACACCTCCCAACCCGCTGACAGTCAGGCCCTTGAATTTTAGATTGTACGACCCAGTGAGCTTGCAGAAAGGTCTAGTCCATGGTGACCCAGAGGTGAAAGGCAGTACTTGCTAGAAGTATTGCTGAATTGCCCCTAGAAACACAACTTTACTGTCAGACCCAGTGAGACGACCCCAGTTCTGTAACAGTGCAGTCACCAGTGGGATTAATTAATATCAAATGACAAAGAAAATGATACTAATATATCAGCGGCTCAGATAAAATCACAAATACCGAAGGGCAAGTCGGAAGGAGCACCAGGTCCGAATGGAATACCTCCAATAATATACAAGCATGACATTGAATTTTGGAGAAACATTCTGGTACCAGTTTTCAAGAGCTAGAAATCAGCCCTGCATCCTGGAAAGGCTCGATCAAAAGTCCAATCTACAAGCAGGGCGACAGGAGTAACCCTTGCAATTACCGGCTTATCGCCCTAATTGACATAGAGGCAAAGATCTATGCCGGCCTAGTACTGGAGGAATTGACATCTTGGGCATCGTCAAAACATTTAATCCCGGCAAATCAAACAGGATTCTGTAGAGGACAGGGTACCACCACTAACATCATGGCGTTAACCCTATTGGCAGACGCTGCTAAAGCAGCAAAGGACTCGCTATTTTTATGTTTTATAGATTACAGCGCAACGTTTGCCTACGTGGATTGGGCCATACTACGGCAAAAGTTGGAAAAATGGGGGATACCAAGACCTCTCATGAAACAGCTGATCTTACTTCATACCAACACCTGGGTCAAGATGGGAGATGGGACGCATCTCTCAAGGGGGATTAACACCTCCGAAGGCTTAAAACACGGGTGCGTCCTAGCCCCCATGCTGTTTAATCTCTTCTTAGCAGACCTTCCAGGGGAATTGTACAACACTAAATCACATGCCCCACGACTGGGAGAAATCTTGCTGTCTAATCTCCTATACGCGGATGACCTAGTCCTAATAAGCCGGACTCCAATTGGCCTCCAACACCTCCTGGACACTACCAAGTAAATTCTCGCAACACAACAGATTAAGCATCAATTTAACAAAAACAAAAACCATGACCGTGAACTACAATAAGACCAGGAAAAACACTTGGTATTTGGAAGGGTGGAAACTGGATCAGGTAACAAGCTATAAGTACTTTGGGGTACTACTGGATAGCAGAGGCTCATTTAAACCTCAGTTAGAGTCCCTGCATCCAAAGGGCACCATGAGCTATCTCGCGATGAAGCCCCTGAAGAAAGTCCTACCAGACTGTACACTTGGCCCCTCCTACAAGTAATCAGAGCACGATTTCAGCCCTTGCTCACATATGGGAGCGAACCAACACATGGAAAAGATGCGT
Source organism: Lissotriton vulgaris (assembly GCF_964263255.1). Taxonomy (NCBI): domain Eukaryota; kingdom Metazoa; phylum Chordata; class Amphibia; order Caudata; family Salamandridae; genus Lissotriton; species Lissotriton vulgaris. The sequence continues at coordinate 775,278,318 of NC_141700.1, read as the reverse complement.
TGGTTCTAGACAAAGTGATTAGCAGTACATATAGAGCAATTTTTCAGCTACCCAACTATGTATCACCTGCCCAAATATGCCTCAAATTTGGCCTTCAGAAGCAGACAGTGGAAAGAAGGGGCACCTACATAAAATGTTGGCACAAGATTTGAGACGCAGAGCAAGGAACTCTAAATGCCCACCTTCGGACCGAGTTGGTACGAGAGCAATCACCAGCCAGAAAGTACCTGTTGGAATCATTAGAGAGATTTGAACTGACAGATCTTTGGGAATCACCAGCAGATCATAAGAGCTTTAAATGGTTGTAACCAAAGTAACGAAAATGATATCCTTAACAGAAGACAAGGAAACTCTGGCAAAGAGGGCACACGGCTGGACAGTGTTGAATGACTGCAAAGCACTTAACTCACAATCTTACTTGAAAAGGGGAATTAACCGGAAGATTAAAGAAAAGTTTTTAAAGCTGCGGTTTGGTATCTTACCAATTCTCCCTCACCTGGCACCTTGAAAAAGGAATAAACAGGTAAAGAGTGTCTAATGGTTACACTAAACCACATATAGGGAGCAAAAGAAGGGAACGGCCTGACTTAGGAGGTTAAATAAAGCCCTCACTCACCACCTGGTGATGACATGCTTCATCATCGGGCTCCAACAAAGAGACCGAGTGTCTCTTTGGTGTGCTACAACGCCAGATCTACTGCGGAGCAGGTTAGTGAGATTTAGGACGTGTTTGTGCAAACTAAACTAATGAGTGGTGAAGGTAATAAAAATGTCTGTAGTGTATCAAAAAACTTTATTCTATGATCGCTAAAGACATTACTTAAACTTTATGTGTATGGAAGCAGTCCACAATTAGTTGAGTGGTAGATTCCTAGATATCAGTCGACATGTTTCTTGCCATGAAATGGTGTGATTTTACCAGGCAATTCATCAGGACTAAAAGTGTGTAATAAACAAAAAAACTTCAAAAAGGAGACAAGAAGAGCAGACCTGTCGTCTCTGTAGAATAGGATCCGAGGATCTAATACACATAATCTGTACTTGCCCAAGCTTAATGGACAAAAGGCGAGCTTTACCACGAGCTAAATGGAACCTGAAGGGCATCAGGACTTGCAGGCAGGCAGTCAAACTGTGTTTTATCCCGCAGGAGACCCAGCTAAACTGCCGTCTCTCAAAATACTTTGATTCAGTGGCTGGAAGACTAAAGCATCAGCAAAACGCTGAAGCAGACTAGCAGGCAGCTAGCACACCTTATCGAGTAAGCCAACAGCCAAACCAAAGCGGGATTGTTTGCCCAGGTTTTTTTGCACCTTGAAGCTCAAGCACTTTATTATGTCTTGAATTGCCTGAATGCCTGAACAGGCATCCGAAAAACAAATAAAAATAGGGAATGAGACTCTGGCACACAGAATAACACCAATAAACTAAACTGAAAGCATGAATTTTAATCACTAATGCATAAAGTGAGACAACGCTGATTAATGTATTTTAAAGTTTGAACGTTTTTTTCTTTTTTAAATTGTGAGTTTTCAATTGTGAGTTTTAATTAACTGTACAATAAAGATTACTTACTTACAGTGGGAGGTGCAGTTTTAACACTAGCCATATATTCCTAGCATAGAAAATTGTATGGAGGCCCATCTGTAAATGCCACTGCTGTATTTGAATGTTTTATCACTTTTATGCCCTGCCTTGCAAGCAACATTTACTAGTGGTATCTTCCATGGAGTAGGGTCGTACGAGCCTAGTATCGTATATCCATCGAATGACATGGTATCAATCAATAATGCAAGACTCTGAGCCAGAATGTGTTTTCAGTCCATATCAGGACTCTAACTCTGACAATATATATGTATTGAGGACAAGATGCTGGTTGAAATGGTTAGTGAATTGGCACAAAAACCTATTAGATGGTTGTCTGGTGGTCCTCACTCAGAAAGTATAAGAAGACACAATAATCTTTTTCAGGATTTTAGTTTAAAAACGTTATTTTGTCAATGACTTTAGTGGCATCTATTCTCTATCCTACCTTCACCCCACCACCATGGTTAATGTCTCGACCATCTGTTTAAGCTCTTATACATCCAACAAAAAGTATTTCTGGTTGAAATGCATACAAACAAAAATAAATATACACCAATACATTAATGGAAGTATTGCTGGGAAGATTTCTCACGGGAATTCTGAGTCTTGGTTCAGAGTCCTCTAAAACTTTTGGTCACTGAAGATCAACAGTTCAGGTGCCAATATAAAAAAACGTAAACAACTTTCATCATTAAGCATCCTCTCCTTTCTCTTCTTTTCGGCAGGTGATGATGATGAGTACGTGAACCCACCCGGCTTGGTGAAATACCTGAAGGAGACGGTGAATGTCTCCGCAACAGTCCACGGCTACATCCACAAGGGATCCGACACTGAACGATATGGAAAGTACAAAATCACTGAGGCTATGTACCCTAGCTGCAAATACCCTATGTACCCATCTGGTGGTGGATATATCATACCAAGGACCTTCATCCCTGTCTTACATCGCGCCTCCACTTGGATGCCCACCTTTCCGCTGGATGATGTTTATTTTGGGTTCTTGGGCTTGGCAGCCGGCGTGAGGTACCGGCATGACTACCGCTTCTGCGTCCAAGGCATGCGACCCTTGTGGCACAGCAGATGTGCCTTCAAGGAGGCGCTGGTCGTCCATGGCATCAATCCAGGACAGCTGATCAACATCTGGGAGGATGTCCAGAAAGAAGAACCATGCGACCCAAGGCCCTTCTGGATTAGTATGCTTCTGATCTTTGATCTTCTAATCATGAGCTTCTTCTTATTGGCAAAGTTGTCAGCCGCTTCTGTGAGACCATGATGATGATGCGATTATACGGCCCTCTGGGAAAAGTCAGGAATGTTTTCCTATGTTTAGCATCTGGTGTCCGCACTTTCACTGGGCTCAATAAGACTAGGAAGGACCATGACTGTCTCTTCTAGGTGTGTTTGGGGGTTCAGGGAACTAGGAATGGAAAGGGGGATGATGAAAAGTAAAGCTTATGGGTACCTCTGCTTTTATGTGATGTTATCTTTCACCCACTTCCACTAATTTGTCTGTCCAAGATGGACCATTAGTGACAGTGTGGGGAAGACACTAGTTCTTCTGTTGCCAGAGTAAGGTCAGCCTGTTAAAGTTATTCAGCAAGTGAAGTTCAACTCTGCATCTTCAGTCGCATACTGGTTGCAGATGCAAAACAGAAGAATGTACTGAGTATCAACGTATAAACAAACACAGACTCTTTATTGTGTCACAAGGATAAATCACAAGACTGATTGACCGGTTCGTTCTGGAAAGGTCATGGTCAATCAACAGGCTGGACAGAGCACAATGAGGTGGGGTGTAAATCTTCAGTGCTGGAGGTCAGATGTGTGCAAGCAACTAGAAACCTCTTCCACTCCTACCTCAGGTACACACTGCTGTATCTCCATGTCGTCAGAACACACAACCAAACCCAAGCTCTAGAAGCCTTTGATTGAGGCATGGATGACCACAGCCTTCCTCAGACTCACCTATTCCAAAGTACAGCTGTTGTTCTGCTTGCAGCCGTCCCATCATTTTTACTAACATCCTTGAGAGCACAGCCTCCCAGCTGAAGATCCAGAGCCTGGAGGAACCCTCATATCATCTTTACACTTGATACTTAGAAGACTTCTTATTTCCCTGTGTTCAGCCTCATTATCTCTGTCTTCTCTGTGCCATGAGCCTTTTCAGCCGCCAGAAAAGAAATCAACATAATTCAAAACATCTGTAGGAGTTCTGACTGATCCACCACAATTATCTCTACTCGGCCTGACCAAATACAAGAGGTGAAATTTATCATACTTTGATGCTGGCAATACAGCTAACCCTGGGCAAAGTACTACACTACGCTCGCGTAGTTTGCGCTACTTCACAGTACGCAAATTCCACGTAACACAGTGCAAACCCGTGTAGTGTAGAGGTAATTTTTTGCTTGCACGCGGTCCTCAACGTCAAGTTGGCGACCACTAGCAAGAAAAATGACATCCTGGCGAGACTTTTTCCCCATTTGCGATCAACAACATCAAGTTGCCGATCGCGAGCGTGGAAAATAAACGTCCCAGGGAGGTCAGGTTTCTCATTGCGAGTGGTCGCGTATGCTCGCAACTGCTCGCGATGAGAAACTACCAGTCCGCATTGAGAAAGCTGCCGCTAGAGTAGAAATCTACTCGAGCGGCAGAAAATGACTGCTTGCACTGTGCAAGATGCCGTTTTCACTAATTGCACAGTGTGGGCAAGCATCCGGCACTGTGCAATCAGTGCGAACAGCATTTTGTACAGTGCACTACGCAGTTCGCGTAGCTATGCGTGGCTCGCGTAGTGCAAAGTGCACTTCATGTAGCTATGCGTATCGCTACTACACGAACTACGCCCAGGGTTAAATACAGCAAGAAACTGTTCTGCATCAAATGGAGAGAGCAGGAATTTTCCATGATATGGTGCATTCCTGCACTCTCTTTGTGATGGCGCACTTGCGGCTGCCTAACTTCAATGCAGATACCCTATTGCCAGGATGCAAGGGTGCCAGTGTTGCGGGCAGTATTGTTTTTGTACAGGAAGGGACACCTACCGGCACAGAAACAGGACTGAGAAGCATTTTCCTCTTTCTAAGTGTGCTGCAGATTACAGCACACTTTGAAAGAGGAAAAAACAAGGAGAAATAAAGAATTTCTCCTTGCTGTGCCTCCAGCGTTACAGGTCTGACAAATTCCCAAGTTTACCAGCCTTTTTTTTGTTTGTCCTCATTTGCCTCCTTTCAACCTTTATACCAACGTTTCCACCCTAGGGGTGTCCCAGACCTCATTCGCTGAAGAAAGGAACAAGAAGGGGATTCGCTCTTTTATTTGATCTTAAACGCCCTCGGATTGCGACATATTTCCTCCTTTACTTCCGATACACACCAAACTCCACAAGCCTCACTGCTCAATGGAGGATGGAGCCAGCTGAGGGGGCGAGAGGCTTAGTTATTTGACCCTAGATCTACATTCTTACTTATTGCTCACACCAGCGTAAGAGGGGAGTCCAAAATTCATACCTCTTTTTCCCCTTATCTTTAATGTTCAACTTGGCCATGCTCTTCACAGAGTTAAACCACTCAACACAACTTGGGGGAGCCTGTGATACCCATCGTTTGCAAATCTCTCTACATGCCGGAAGTACGGCATAGAAGACCAGCTTGGCATAATTGTTATTGACTGTAATTTACAGATCCAAACCTCGAAAGATAACCAATAAAGCGCTTACCTTGACTTGTAGGTTCAAAGCGTTAGTTAACACATTACTCACGGCCTCCCAGAATGGCTGGACCTTTGGACAGTGTACAAACATTTGCAGATCGTCTTCCTTCTTGCTGCCTCATTTTGGAAATGCCACATCACCACAAGACCCAAATTTAGATAACCTTTGCTGGCTCCAATAACCCTTATGAATGGTAAAAAGATGGTTCCTTCTCAGGTATGCAGGTTTAACTACTTTATATAGCATAGACATAGATACTTGCCAGTGATCTTCCAGCGTAGTCTCCAGCAAGCATCCTCCCCGAAGATCCTCCGGCAAGGGGAAAGACCCATCCTTCATCTCTATCATGCAGGGCTTAATTTGTGCCGGTGCTTGCCGGTGCTTAGCACCGGCACTAAATTATCAGGGCCGGGTCTACGAGCGTTAAGTGCACGTAATTGATTTTATGGTAATTAGTGGCACAGTCAGTGCCACTGCTGCTCTACCACGTAAGTGCTGCTGTTAGAGTACTGGCATAGCTTTTGTAACGCGTTGAAGTACTTGTTTACTTCATTTGCCTCGCTTCACGACTCAGTCACACACCACTTGTCACACTAGTTAGTTATTACTCTTCTGTTGAATCATGCACTGAGGCGGCTCAGTGTTGCCGCCCAGTGGGCGAGACACTGATTATTGGGCAGGGCTTTGGTCTTCTGCGGGGGTTGGGGTTCTGCGCGCCAAGAGGCGTGCAGTTTTTTTAGAATGATTTCAATGCGCGGATTGCACACTTTCGCTGCTTTGGCACACAGCAGACAGCACAGTGCACACCTCATACCCGGCCGCCTCTCACCTCCGAGTCAGGAACTTCCAAACAGAACATGGCCATTCGGTTCAAGATTCAAAGATCCGTTCACCAGCGTCGCTAAGTGAAAGTAAGTCAGTGTAAGAGTGAAACCGAAAGTAGGCCAGCAGCAAGAAGCAGCCAGGCAGGACAGACCGTGTTGTTTAGCTGCAAGTGCGACATCACATGCTTCATTGGCGAGCCTGAGTAGTAGTCCGGCGCGGGTGTAAGATTAGTGTAGCCGTCCGCCACCAGCAGTGAGTGAGTGAGTACTCTACTACTAGTACTGGCCGGTCTGACTCCGGCCAGTGCTGCCCGCAACCCCTCTCTGTTTTGAAATATGATGCGCATCTGTTTTTCAGGATGGGAGGGGCGGGGGGGGGCGTGTAAGAGAGCCTGGTGGCAAACGGACTTCGACCTGGTATTGTTGTTCTATTATATAGTTCCACACTGGGATCTGGGTGTAACACCATATACAAGTTTATCACCATAAGAAAGGCACCAATCAGGACCCTCTGCTGCAGCTATACACACAGCTCTGAAAGCACATATATTTTCTTATAAAATTGACATACGTATCCCATGCCACACCCTTCCGTCATTGACGCAGCTAGCCTGTTTTGAAGTACTGCTAACTTTTGCAACAAGCATTTACAATGCAATGGTTTTGCCTTTGTTAAAGTTAGAGCTATTGGCATTGCTCTTGACACTCTGAAGCTCCACTCTGCACTCTGAAGCTCCACTCTGAAGCTCCACTCTGAAGCTCCACTCTGAAGCTCCACTCTGAAGCTGCACTCTGAAGCTCCACTCTGAAGCTCCACTCTGAAGCTCCACTCTGAAGCTCCACTCTGAAGCTCCACTCTGAAGCTCCACTCTGAAGCTCCATTCTTCGTCAGGGTTGAGGAAACAAAAAAAACCTCGGGTAGGGGAATTAAAGGACTGCAAGACGAATTTATATTTGATAGATTCCTGGTGGTCAAGATATCCAGAAAGAAAAGAATATTCATATTATTCAGAAAAATACAACTCGGCTGCTAGATTGGATTATTTCTTGCTTTCTAGGGACCTATCTCAGGCTAATTGCGTATAGATACATAATAGCTTTTCAGATCATACATTGCTAAAACTAGAATTAGGTGGTATTGATAGAAATTCAAATACCCGGAAATGGACATTCGATAGAATTCTGCTGGAAGATGAAGACTGTTGTGAGAAAATTCATGCAGAGATAGAGGGCTTTTTCCAGATTAATAGAGATACAGCTTTACTGAAGAATGTTTGGGAGGCCTTTAAATCAGCAATTTGCGGGGTTATATTATCCAAGCAGATCTCCATGAGAAAGGCACAGATGATAGAGAGAAATAACCTCGAGGCAAAGGTTAAGCATACAAACGAGTGATACCTGAGGGTTAAAAGCAATAGGAATAAACAGGCCCTGGGACAGGCGCATCAGGAGATGCAAGATTACTATTATTCTAAAGTTAACACTGCTAACTCGGCCTATCTACAGAAGGTCTATGAAGAGAGGAAGTTTACAGGCTAGTTTTTAGCAGCCTGGCAAATAAAAGGTAAACAAGCACAGAATAGAGTTCTTGCACTAAGTGATAAACTCACTAAGAGTCTTATTACAGATGAAAACATAATACAAAGTGGGTTTGTCAGGCATTATGAGTCTATTTATTCCATCAGACAAGAAGTGCATAGCACAAAGCTAGATTCTTTTTTCAGTGGATTACAAATTCCAAATGTAACTACGGATCAACCCTCAAGTTTAATGGCCGATGTGTCAATACAAGAAATAGAAGGAGTGGTTCGAACAATGGCAAAGCCTGCGGGGAAGATGGGATTCCGATTGAGTTTTTAAAGAAATTTAGCCCAAGTCTGAATAAAGGAACTTGTGCTACTTGCCAGTCCTATTTTACTAAGCGGGAAAATACCATCTTCTTTTAGAACAGCAATTGTTGATAGCTTTTTAAAAAGATAAAGATAAGAAAGATATAAACTCCTATAAACCCATTCGTTTGAGGGACGTGGCCAAGATGGCGGCGAGGTAGGACACGTTTTCCTGAGCTCCTGCCCGCCGTCCATCGTCATTAGCATCGTATAGGCCCAACGAGAGTGGAGAAGCCTGATTTTGACTTCGGAGAGCTCCCCTGTGCCGTTGCTGCCCTTGACGCCCGCTTTGAGATCCGGCGGGGGCTGAAAGCAGGCAGCGGAGCCCATCGGAGACGACAGCGTCCTGCCTCGTGGAGATTGCAAGGCGGCAGCGACCTCGCTTAAGCGGCGGCCCGTATCGAGTCGTCGACCCGGCTTCCTTCACTGCGGCCACTGCAGCGAATCTGGACAGCTGCCTCTCTAAGTTTTCTACACTGAGCACCGTCCTCCTGAAGCCAGCGCACCAGCGATCGAATGACATCGGAGGGCGGCGGCGCGCTGGCCGGGAGCCCTGGGCGCCACAATTGACTTCACCGGCTGCGAGGAGCGGTAGGTGGACGAGGAGCTGCGGGAGGACATGACGAGCGACGAGTGAAGGTAGGAGACAGGGGGAGAGAGGTTGGGGCAGGAAGGCAGGGGAAGAGAGGAGGGGAAAAAAAAAAAAACAAATCGACTCACCTGCACCTTGCGACGGCGGCACTTCTCCGGTCTCCCTCTTCGGCATGGGAGACCGGTAACGTCCTCCGCATCTCCCGGGGTTCCCTCCAGGCCACGGGAGCCCCGCGGGCGCCGCCATACTTCTTGCCGTCTTCCTTCTTCCCCCGGGCTGCGGGGGGCGGGCACTTCCGGCCGGCCGCGCTAGGATTGGCCGGCCGGCCAGTCACGGGGCGGGAAACGGGGGAGGAGGGACGCAGAAGTGCCGGCAATGCCGGAACAGATTCGGGGGCGTTCCCGGCTTTCGCCTGACGTCGCGTGACATCGGCAAAAGCCAAAGAATGTCGGGAACGCCCCCGTGTCTGGTCCGGCATTGACGGACAGGCCCCTCGTCCAATGGCTAGGCTCCATTTATGGAGCCAGCCAATGAATGACGAGGGCCGACCCAAAGCCACACTACAGTTCTCATCAGGTTTTCGCCTGCGCGAAAAAGATGCGCAGAGCGCATCTTTTTGGCGAGGCAAAACCTAAAAAGGGAGTTGAGCGAGACAGGCGTTTGGATTTCAACTGTTGCCGTGCTGGGAGGGCGCTGGGAGCCAAGGTTTAAACGGGTTCTGTTGATTATGGAGTCAACAGTATATCAACTTCAGCAGGTACCTTCTCCGGAAAGTCAGAAAAAAAACGTCTGCGGCCCTGAGGCAAAGCCCCACGATCACACCTCGCACAGATGCCAGGGTGTCATTCACAAGCTCACCGTTTGAACCGGTCTTCAGTGCCAAGTGGCAGCTACCTGAGAACAATAACACTGCCACGTGCCCACTCTGTGCAGACAGACTCTGCGTGGCTCAGTGCATCCCATGAGGCTGTTTGGGAAACAGGGAGAGGAGAAAGTTGTTCAAATCAGTACCGAATAGGGGTTTGGGAAGCGCGTGGTGTGGATCGTGGCAACTTGATGGGTCGTGTGTTCACTCATCTTCATTCACAGTGCTGTGTCTCTGTGTAGTGGCCTCGCGAAAGTACAATGGCTCGAGTTCAAATATGGAGCATGCACCCCCCCCCTGTCAGAATTGGCATTAAACAACAACCGCAATTTGGCTGCAGTTGGTCCTTCGCGCACTCCGTGTCCCGGTGTCACTGCACCTGCTGCATTAATGGCAGCCACAACTCTGTACCACGGCAGACTGCAATCATACCAGTGCAGATTTCGGGCCAGATGTATCAAAGGTTTTCACCAGTAAGCGCATGGCAGGCACCAGCCAACAGGTGAGGCAGGGCCTGTGCAAAGTGTGGGCGGCAGCAGCAGGCCCAATTAGTTAGCCTAAGTAAGGCTACAGCGGCAGCCTGCAGGCTGTGCAGTGCACTACTGCAATCAGTCTGTGCGTGTGTGCGTGTCCCTGTCCGCCCGGCCCGAACCAACCGGTAACTTAAGCTAATTGACACATGACATGACGCACACACACTGTGACTGCATGTAAAGTAAGGTAGCGGCTGTAGCCGCCATGTGATGCCACTGCCAAGTCGAACTGGAGTCGAGTGATTAATTATCAAATTCCAGAGTTTTTGAAAGGAAGCTGTGATTGTAATACCAGCTTCCACAGTGCGTGTTGGTAGCCTGTGGGCTTGTATACACTGTACAAATAAATCTAAGCAGAGGCTGAAAGGCTAGGTGGAAGTGAGCAGCCTCAGTGAGCTGAATTAAAAAATGATGCAAGTAGGAGGCCGCATATAATAATAATGATCCTTTTAACGTAATGCTAATAACTGATTCCTAGAGTTTCTTGTTGCGCAAATGGGTGCAATTTCTGATGTTTATATGTTTCCCTGGCCGTCATTGCTTTATTTTGACTAACGAGAAACTGTCACCCATAGTCTTTCAAATGCCACTCATATTTGCTCAGAAATTATAGAAAAGTCACACCTAGCAATCTAAAACCTTCGCAGCTATGCACGAAGGGCTCTGACAGGCGATAGACTGTGGGGCTCTGGCAGGCAGTGTGGAGGCAGAAGGTAAAGGCAGCAGCCATCACTAGTTCTAGCCGTAGTTGGCCGAAACTACAGGCTTCAGACAAACTTCGATCAATTCCAGATGGTCCAATGCTGAGCTGGTGATTGGAACCTGAAAGTGTGAGGATGAAGCCTTGTTGCCAGTTAGGGCTTAAAGTGTGAAAAAAAGAAATGCAGGGGGCCAAAGTTTGTCTTTTGAGACCATTGGGAGAACTTTTGAATGCCAGTGTTGCAACCTACGGAGGCTTCTGGTCTTGATTCCACCTCATCATGTCTCTTTCTTCACTCTGTACGATTTTCTCTCTTGTATGTTCTTTTTCAAGCCGGCTTTCCCACTGTGTCTCTGTTTCCCTACCCTTCTCTTCCTCCATTCAATCTTTTTCACCTTTCTCTCTCCTGCTCTGACTCAGTTAGTCTGCTGTTGAACAATAAGTCCAGGCCTTCAAAAACGAGGGCTTGTTACCAGCACCTGCAACAACTGGCACAAATTAAGCAGTGCAGTAAGGGCAGCACCCAGCGCTTAATTTCAGCTGGTGTTTTCGGTGCTCAGTACCAGTACCTAATTCTCAACGCCTGTATTCAGGTACCTATGAAAGTCTGGCACCTGGTGGCTCTGTGTCTGTCTAATTTTGAGTTAAGCACAGCAATAGATTAATAATTTAATATACATTATATATGAATAATATCTACTGCTCACACCATTATTATAGCTTTAAGTGACTTTAAATAGTCTGAATTGTCACACTTGTAGGTGAGTGTGTACTAGTTGTGTTGGTACTGCTATTAGCAGCACTGCCAGGGAGGGAAAATGCGTGGTGCAAGCTGCAATGGCCTCCCGAAAAGGGTCCTGGCACTTATGTTTTTACAAATTAAGCACTGGTTTACTGTGGCTGGAAGTTAACAACACACCCCGGCTGGATGCCTATATGTGACATTTCAATGGTTTATGGCCTGGATCATGGATGTTTATGTGTGACATTTCCACGGTTTTTGGCCTAGCCCTGTCCTGGATGCTTATGTGTGACGGATTATGGCATGTTTTCTGGCCTGGACGCTCATGTGTGACATTTCCATGCTTTCTGGCCTGAGGGCTTAAGTGTGATATTTCCACAGTTTATGGCTTGGGTGCTTACTTTTGTGTGACATTTGCATGGTTTATGGCATGGGTGCTTATGTGTAACATTTCCATGCGTTCTGGCCTGAGGACATGTGTGACATTTTCACGGTGTATGGCTTGCGTGCCAGTTGAGGGTGTGGGTGGAGCCAATAGAGGAAGTGGGTGGAGCTAGTGAAGGGAGTGGGTGGAGCCATGAAAAGGGTGGGTGGCCTCCGAAAAACATTTGAGCACCTGCACTTCATATTTTACAAATTAAGCACTGCTATCATGAGCCAATACCACATCTCAATTTCTTTCTTTGGTATGACCCCCGACAGCATTTTCTCATCAAATTCATTGAGTTCTCCTATTTTTATCTTTCCCGCTTGATACCAACTTTGAATTCGAAGAAACTTAAATCTTGAGATGCCTTGAGCCATTTCCTGTACACACCATTCCCACGTAATCAGGTGACCGTCCTTGAATAGATGTTTCCATCTTAATACACCAGCCTCTTTCAATGGCAGTGCCAAGGCGTCCTTTTTCCATTCTGGGGAGCCCAGAGCTTCCTATATGGGGGCAAAATGGCAGAAATATGGCAGTTGTATGGCTTTATAATCCTTTATAAAGTCTCAGCCATACCCCCTAAAATCTTTAACGTAACTTTTAAAAGTATTTTGAATCTACATTTTTATACATGTATATTCTGGTTAAACATTCCTTAAATTAAAGTTTTTGTTGTTTCGTGCTCTGAGATAATCCCCCAAGACCTCTCACCTGGCAAGATAAAGAAAAACAGTTTAAGGACGGTCAAATAGAATATACTGCCCTGTCGTATAAAATAATAGGACTTCCTTTGTGGACATCAAGCCCTTATGCTGTTCATGTACCTTTTGAACAAATGTGTATATAATTGTCTCACTTCTTGAATGTATATACCACCATATAACAGTTTTTTTCACTGTATATAATTAATGGACGCATTGTGTTTTTTTTTTAAAAGTGTGATTTCTATGCTTAACTGCACAATTTGATAAAAACGGGGTCCAACTTCATGGGCATTCTTGTTTTGCAATCAAAAAAAGAAAAAATAGTGATATATACACCCCAACATTAATTAAAAAATTGTTTGGGATAAGAAATGTTTTTCTAATTTATGGTGTCAGAGGTAATTTGTTTTGTTGTATTCTTGGCAGCATCTAGGGCCAAGACTGCAAACAGGAGCTCATAGGCAGAGGCCAAGTCAATAGACCCTATAAGCGCATACGTAAGCTCTTTTAACGACCTGCCTCTAATGAACACCTTTTGATCCTCATGTACCAATTGTGACATAACCCCATTTAGTCTTTCAGCCATAACTTTGCAAAAATCTTATAGTCACAATTCAAAAGTGATATGGGCCTATTAGCGTCACACTTTTTCGGGCATTTCCCTGGTTTGGGGATTAAAGTTATAATAGCCTCTTTCCAGGATTCCGGCATTATCGCATCTGTCAAAAATATTCAGTTAAAAAGATCACCTACCATAGGACGCAATACACTGGCCTATGGTTTATAAACTTCATGAGGAAGACCATCTGGTCCTGGTGCCCTCCCTTTCTTATCTCCCCCAATTGCCTCTTCCAATTCTCTACAACTTATCCTATCGTTCAACAATTTATTCTTCTCATCTGTAGTGGGTCAAAATGCTCTTGACTTAACCAAAGTGGTTCTGTCGGGTAACCGGATAAATTGCTTTTAAGAAAAGGCTGGGTTAGCTCCAAGACACAATGTAATACTTCAAGTGCAATTAAATTGAATTAAACCTCTCTGAAAACAAATATAGTTCAAGGTATTTATATAGGAAACAAAATCACATTTTTTGGAGTTTTAATTAAGAACACTGACCGCCAATTCAAAGTTGTTTTTCCTTCCCTTCCCCGTGTATAGTACTGTATATAATTGTAAATAAGTGTCACTCAATATATTGCACTATTCACCATGTTCACCTCTAGTCACTTTTTCACATGTTCTTAGAATTTGTATAAATTGAAATGGAATGAAGTAATTCCTGTATTCTACAAATGTGATTTTGTTTCCTATATAAATACCTTGAACTATATTTGTTTTCAGAGAGGTTTAATTCAATTTAATTGCACTTGAAGTATTACATTGTGTCTTGGAGCTAACCCAGACTTTTCTTAAAAGCAATTTATCCGGTTACCCGACAGAACCACTTTTGTTGTTAACCACTCCTACCCAGGTTCTGAGGGACACAGGGTTACCCCTTTTTGTCAAAACTTGACTTAACCAGGTCAGTACTTCTTCCTCCGTCATATTCAAATCTTCCTGATACACTTTCTAAAAATGCCTTAAAAAAGCTGATCCAATACCCTGGCTGTCTCCGATAAGGTTTCCCGATTGCTCACACCTAATTTCTTTAACCACTTCGGTGCTCATGACGGAACGGTTCAGTCATGAGCGTCGGCTGGCCTGTGCTCATGACGGTACCGTTCCGTCATGAGTCTGTTGGCTCAATAGAATCTTCCGCACAGCGCGAGAATTCGCGCCGCGCTGAAGGGGTTAATCGTATTCCTAACTTTGTCATTCTTAGCCTTCCAGGCTAGCAACTTACCACAGCCTTCCCGTACTCGAAATGAGCTAATCAACTGGACTCCCATTTCTTCCTAACCCTATCCTGAAAAATTCCGGTCAGGTTAGTTTTATATTTGTTATCTCACCAAGGATCTTTTCCTGGTCTACCAGACTTCTTGAAGTAATCAAGTTCTTTTCTAAAATCCGAACTTGCTCTTCTAATTCTAACACCTCTTTATGATATGTTCGCCTTTTTGATGTGGCTTGGGAACCCATTCTAACTCTTAAAACGGCCTTAAATGAGTCCCATACTACCCCTGTCACAGATGAACCCTGATTATTACAGAAAAACTCTATTGTTTCTTCCTTTAAGATATCAAAAACTCCTTCTTCTAGTAGTATTGTGCGATCTAATGCCCATCTTGACTAGACAGCTCCCTCAGCCACCTTCAGATGTAATAGTATTGCTGAGTGACAGGTGCACACCTACATGTTCCTCATCTAGAACTTGATCCTTTAATTTATCATCTACTAGAAAATAATCAATACGTGATTGGTGTCTATATTTCTTACTATAGAATGTGAGGCCTTTCTGGGTTCCTGCCCTAAGATGCCAAATATCACAAAGTCCCATTTGGACCATAATTAATCGTATCAATTTGGACATCTTGGGGTTCATCCCTTGTTTGACCAGAATAGCCACCCGTTTTGTAACTGCGGTCTGTTTTGTATGAACAACCTGTAAAACCCATCTCCTGGCTTTAAATATCTCCCTACATTCTTCCTCCGTTAGGTGCGTCTCTTGTAAAATAACAATTTATGCGGGACATTTCCCTAAGTATGGTAGTATCCTCTCCCACCAGCCCTTCACCCGAAGCCCATTTACATTCTGTCAAAGAATTTGTATCTCCTTTGTTCCTTTCTCAACCATGATCTCTAAAATCAAACTTCAAACATTGGTACCATATCAACGAGACTTCTGAGGATTTTTTTTTGTATTTTCTCCCTCATGCTCCCCACTCTGTGAACACTCCCCCCGTGGAAAACTCTACCCAAACTTCCATGGCCAAAGCCCTGTGGGTGTCCCCCTGAGTGCGCCTCAGAAAACCCCCAAAATATTTACACTTAATAGAACTCAATTATCCTTTATCTTAATCTTAACGTTACAGTAATCCATAGTTCATATCATCTCGCTAGCCCCCCGGCTGAAGTGTTTCAATGAACTTATCCGCCCCTCAACAAAACGAAATGTGTGCATTTTATTGTTATACATCACTTTCAGAAAAGCAGGGAACTTCAGCTAAACCGATGCCCCCAACTTTTTTTGAGGTTCAATTATTTTCCCTAATTCCCACTGTCTATGAGAGGAGACACTAAACAGGTCGGATCTGATTTCAAACCTGGCCCCGTCCACTTCCATTGTTTTTAGGTCGAGCCTAGAGCAGCGCAAGCGCTGCCTGCTCGACTTTTAGTAAGGGCGTTTTGAAAGTGCTATCCACAAGCTTTTGCGGGCCTGAAGCTTGCGTGCACGCTTGCGTGCACGCGCGCAGCCGCCATCTGCCTTTCTTATCTCTTCCTCCGCTGGCCATTACTTTCACTTTCGCAGCCATTGCTTGTTGTTTCCAAGTTACTGAGTTTCCTAAAATGATGACCTCACTGATCAGGTACTGTAGTTCCGTGGTTTGTGAGTGAGGTTCGATGGTTCCGAACCCGTACAATAAAGGTAGTCGGAAATAGACGATTTTGGTGTCAGCAGACCGCAAATGACGAGTGTAGTGTGTCTGAGTGTTTTCGCATGAATTGATCAATGAGAACACTCCGTATTTAAGGATTTTGTTCGAACCTTCGGGTTCCATTTTGTGTACGGCAGCCATTTTGTATGGTTGCCCTCACATAGGCCGATGACTGCGGCCGAACGAGTCCTTGAGACACGTATGCCTTAGCTGACTTCTGAATGACCTGGCCGAACTGACTCCTTGCCAGAGGCTGACCTCGCTGAGCCAGTTCCTTGTTAAGCAGCTGGTCTGATAAAGATCAAAAAGTAGGACATGCCCGAGTTTACGGTACACTGCATCCACCTTTCTATCTCACTTCCAATCTGTTTCTGCCCTTCCTTTACGACATAATCATTGATTTGGGTTGAGGGTTTTATGATGGGTTTGTCCGGCCTGATCCGACAAGAAACCTGGAATGTGCTTGGTCATTTCTGGTGGGCTGGACAACGGAAAGTTGGATTGTCGTCATATGCTACTTTTGAAATGTCACACTGTCATTGGTCAGTTTGTATGAACCCAATGCTAATTTAGAATGTTGCCTGAGGCTTGATTTTTGGCATAAAAGACCATGCTCCGCTCATTGAATTTGTGCAGTCTCTAGCAAGCCACCCGTGTTGTGCTTCGTAGATCTCTGTTCCTGGTTGCAGCCAATAAACTTTGCTCTTTGACGTCATCAAGAAGTATCCAGTGTCTCCGTTTGCCAAAGCAGGGTAACTCGAAGGCATCGGGCGTTTTCCCTGACGCCGCTGGGTTCTAAAACCCGGTCCTTCAGTACATTCACACTCACAGTGTGTCTTTTTTCAGGTATGCAGAAGCACTTAAAGTAATTTCCACTTGTTTAACTTTGTTTTTATTTACTGCCTCAAGATTGGTGTTTGCCGTATTAAAATGCTAGTTGTGCTATTTTTCCCTACTTCGCCTGTGCTTGTTTCTCAGGCTGCTAAATCAAGATGATCGTGCCCTCCCGCCTTCCCTCCTCGCCTGCCAAATCACTTGCCTATTAACTCCCCAAGGGAGCTTTGACGGCAGAAGAGGGGAGAGCCCGGAAACCCCATGCAGGTCTTCTTGTTCCTGTAATTATGCACTATCAAGACCACCAGGAGCTCAGCGTTCATCTGCAGTGCTTGCTGCTGCCGTCTCATGCCGAACTGGGCATGCTCCGCCTTCCTCTCAGGTCTCCACCACAGCAAAGCCGCTGCTCACCCCTAGGCAGGGCCACTCTGTGCCACTCCACCAGACCGCCCGCCGTACTTCGGACAGCTTGAGGCTCTGCAACAGCTCATTGTCTTGGCAGCGGGCCTGATGCTAGTTGCTCCCGGCCGCCATTTAGAGGTCGCCGTCGTGTGTCTCTGCTCGTCTTCTTCGGCAATCCGCCTTGAATGTCAGTGCTAGTCACTGCCACCAGCTCCAAGAGTGTCAGGGTGCTTTGTGCTGTACTTACTGGGGCCCCTTATCCAAGTAGTGCTAGATGGCGCTAGATAGGAGTTGCCAGCGGGAGCTCTGCACAAGGCTACCTAGTCCATTAGCGTAAGGCCACACCCCTCAAATCCCACATATCTCTTAAAGGTACAGCAATAATTTAAACTTCAGAGAACATACTTTGGTGGTGTGCACTCATCCTTCTAATCCTTTAATTTTTCAGTATATGTGGTTTATACATATTTTATGTGAAGAGTTGAGAAAATGCCTGTAAGAAAATTGGTTATTTCAATAAAACAAACCTACAACTAATTGAAGTTTCAATTCCTGGGTTCAACCCTTGGTAGCTTGGTTGATGCGGTTTTTCAGGCCGTTTTTTCAGGCGTATTTTGACAGTTTTTTGTCTGTGGGAACAGTGTGCCTAATCTCCCTGACATCGGGCTCTAAGCCCTTTGGGTCATGTACTTGACAAATGTCAGTTACAAACCTGCATACCGTTTGTGGAGCTTGGAGGGGGAACACCACGACTTCAAAGATTGCGGCTCAGGTACCTGTAAAATATGTATATTTATTCCTATACATCACTAAGGTACGCTATAGAGCATGCTGTTACCTCACTGGGCACACCTCTTACCTGCTTCAGATTATTCCATTAGTTGGTTTTCTCGGTATGTCTGAGGCACTCTTTGGTTAAGTGGCACCCAAATGGGTTCTTCATTTACTTGTTACCTCTTTTGTCTGTTGCACGATGTGACACCGTACTCTCAGAGTTATAAGGTTCTGTCATCTGTACTCGATGCATGACTCCATATCCCTGTTCTTTATATGTATTATCTGTGGGAATTTCTTACCCACCTCTGGAGCTCCAGTGTGAATTTTTATGAATTAGGGTACTCTATTGAATCTATTGTATTTATGAATGCTTTGCATCGTTTTCAGTCTCCCCATGCCTTCGCTGCCCCCTTCCTTCAACCTTGAAGCGCCCTGAAGAAGGTGTGACCCTTGTATCTGGTTCTTTCACTGAAACCCACGTTGGCGTATTTTGTTCCCAACACATCTGGCACAAATTTTCCAACAAGATCGGATGGCAATACATGATGTTGTTTTTCAATAATAAAAAACATTTTTTTAATGTATAAAATAATTTAAAAAAACATAAGTTACTGCTGATATTAATGCAACAGTGTATAAGGAAATAACATTAATAGGGCATTTTTTGTTATAGGTTTGACCATTCATGAGATCTGTGAATATTGTGTACTTGTGGCCAGTCATGTTGTTTGTTTATGTGTCTGAAAGAGTGAATGAATGAGTGCTATGTTGAAAAAAATTCATATGTGGGGCTCATTTTGTGCAACATGTATATTCATTCTCGGTTTGTAGGGGCGTGTTGGCAAGTGCAAAACCCTAACTTTTAATCTGCGCAGGTCACGTGTGAGTGGTTTATCCAGACCAGTTTATTGTTACATTCTGGCACTGCCACGTTCATATTCTCTCTATTTATAACTGCAAGCGAAGGACTGAAGTTAAACAACATATCTGCAATGTGGACCCGCACATGGAACATGTGGCACTGGAACCTTTAGCCCGCCCTCGCTTTTCATGCTGTTTATTGAGGAACTAGTTGCAGTTTTAAAAGTGAAACTACAAGTCCCAGAACACACTATGAGAATAGCTTTAAAAGGTAGGACGTACTGCCTGATGTGCCACTAGTGATCCGACAAATGCACAATTAAAGCCTTTTAACCCTCTCTCTACCTCTCTCTCTACCTCGCTCTCTCCCTATACCTCTCTCTCTCTCTCTCTCTACCTTTCTCTACCTCTCTCTCTACCTTTCTCTACACCTCTCTTTACCCCTCTCCCTACACACCTCTCTCTCTCTCTCTCTCTACCTCTAAATGGCAGCTGGAGCCTGATAGCACTGCTTGTCCTTAAAAAAAAGCATTGACATAGCAAATAGGTCTCGCCTTTGGTGCCTTATAAGTGTTTAGCCATGCAACAGTTGATGTTGTTGCAACAAGGATATTGTGCTGCATAACTAAATACTTATAAGGTCCGAAAAGCGAAACCTATTGGCTATGCCAATGCTTGTTTTGTCAGTGCCTTGGTCAAGATCTTCTCCTTAAGTGTGTAGGTTAGAAAATTAACTAAAATTCTCCTTGGCTTAGTCCGATTCACATTAAGTCTGGAAGAGTCCCTGTGAATCCTTTGAATATCTCTCACAAACTATTCTTCAGTTTCCTCCAGCTGCAATTCCCTTTTAATCTACTGAACTATATAGGTTTTAATGTTTTCTCCTTCTTTGCCCGCCATAATTCTTTAGATCTTTAAATTATTCCTTCTTTTGAAATTCTCTAACCTTTCAACCGTATCCTGCTGTTTCTTTCTCCCTTGTTTTGATACCCTTAATTTCAACCATATTACCCTTTACTGTTTCTTTGAGACCTTTACCCTTGCCTTCTAACGTAAGTGTTCTGTTACTTAAATCATCAATTTTCTTTTCCAAAATTTCGCATGCCGATCTGATCTCTTTCTGATTAGTCCCTGAGGTTTCAAATCTACTCTTTATTTCAAGCTTGAGGGTAGTAAGAAGTGCGCTGACAGAAAGGTCAGGAAGGTCCCCCCTCTCCACGTTATTACGGCCCACCTCAGCTTTTCGCCCAACAACTTTCTTGCTAGTACCCTTCTCGCTCTCTCTGATTATCCTTAAAACTTAAGCGTTCTCCCTCCTCACTAAGATGAAGCTCTTTTAACACCTTAGGGCCAGTGTTTGGATGTTCTCCCCTCTCCGGAGCCTGATAGCTGTTCGAGCTCAAGTGTCTAGACCAATCACCCATAATTGACGGCTCCATCTTTCCACTTACATCTTCTAGATTGTTGCTCAACTCTTCCAAACACCCTTTAGCTTTACCTAAAATAAGGGTTTTTGGCAAGACTTTAAAGTATGTCCTGAGCGAGGGAGTAACCTTTATCTTGTGGTCGGGATGGACTTTTTTAATATCTTTTTGTGAGATATAACCTCTTTGCCAAATTTCTCTTTGACCTTAACCTCCTCTTTTCATGCTGTTTCACCTTCTTCAATTTCCAGCACAGGTTTAACCAACTCAAAGGCTCCCCCACCACTTCCTTTCCGTGTGCTCCTAAGAGTATATCTTGATACTCCCCTACATCCTGTTATACCTGCACCCCCCCATACAGGGCTCTTTTTCCATTTTTGCTTTTGCTCGCATCCCGTCTCTCTCCTGACGCTCTTGACCTGTAGCCCAAGCCTCAGCATTTTCCCTGCTCTCTGCACCGCACTCCAACTGTCTCACAGCTGCTGGCTCCCTTGCAGCACACTTCGACTCCAACTCCAAACCCAAGGCCGCTGTCCCTGGTTCCACTTCCTCTGCGCCGGAAGAGAAACCTTGCGGCAGTGCGCCGGCCCGTCTGCAGCTCCTGCACCAACCTCCCCCTCAGCTGTTCTACCGTGTTGCCGAGCTCCGTGGCCACAACCTAACAATAGACCCACAAGGGCACCCGTTCACTCGCAAATAGCTGGATTATTGCTTTCCAAAGATCTTAGGTAATTACAAAGTTTTCATTTTCATTCCTACAGTCTGCAGGCTTACTTTTTCGAAACGCACCTCGAGCTGACCCCGACCCGCCCGCTAGCTGCCCACCATGTTTTCCTGGAAGCTCAAGTTTACCAGTCTTGGTAAATCTGGGAATGCACCTAAATACGCGGTGGATGTGTGGGAACACCCATTCTCAACCTATAGCGCCATCCCCGGGTGGAATAATGCAAGACACTTACGCTGCCTTTCGTTACTCCAGATTTATCAAGCAACAGAGGGCCAAGTAAGGTGGTCTTGTGTGACTTGGTACATCTGACTTAAGGATTGAGTTGCCCCTGGGACGCCCTGAGCAAACAATCGTTTGATAAATCCTGGCCTAGCTCTCCTGCATGCATCATGCCCCGAGGTTTGCAAGGAGGCTTGTGGTGGAAGGGACCCTCTCCCACACTGTCAGGGCATTCCCTTTGACTTCATTCCACCAACATTCTTTTGAAACATGATGAGACCATTTGCTCCTGTATTCTACCACTCCTCTCACCTCCAGCCAAAATCAACTCCTCAGAATTCACTATAGGTCCAACGGTGTATGCCAGCATGCTACCTCTGGACCCACATTAATGAATGTGCTCTCTGTGCTGAGGAAGATCACAGAGGCTTCAAAAAGAAAAAGAAAATGTATCCCTTCCTACTATAATGACCACTTCTACTGTAGGTAGTTGCGGTACTATATATGACAAGTAACAGGCCCAGGCAAAATAAGGAAAAAAAGCAATGAAAGCAAATATACTCTTTAAATTGCAAAATTATTCAGTTTAATAAATGTTAAAAATAGAATAAAATAATTTCAAGCATGTTTACTGTTAAAAAAGATTTAAAAACCTCTATACACAAAATCAAGGCTAATTAATCATTTGTATTCACTGTATGCAGATTAGTGTAGAGAAAAAGGACAGATTTCATTCGACGCGTTTCGACACAGGAGTGTCTTCTTCAGGAAATACCATCACATATAATATATCTAAAAATAAACAAACAATATTTTTTTAAATACAAGTACAATACAATCTAAAGTGCAAGTAAATAAGGGAAAAATTAATGATATATTTCATTGCCTAAAACCTAATAACAGTAATAGTTGTGGTACTTGCAGAGTTTTACTCCACGGAGTTACATGAAATCTCCAGGAGATTCTGCTGAGTTGCACCCACGGCTAGACTAGTGTTTAGTGTATGTGCCGTGCAATGAATGCTTTGAATGCCTCCGTGAGAAGTTTATATTTTTACAATGGGGGCACGGTACTAGCTCTATCTACTCTACCTACAGGAGAAGTCAGGTGGGGTGTAATGGCACCACAGTGAATGCAGTAGCATGCTGAGAGTACCATGCCAACGTGAGGGGTTTAGCAGGGTAGAATGGCGCTGCAGCTCATGTTTCACATGGGAAAGCGTGCTTTCATTCTGTGAGGGGAGTGTTGTGGAGTTCGGCAGTGTATTGGGTGGCAGAGTGCGTTGTACCATGCTGAGGCACCTCTGTGAAACGGGGCTTGGGAGGGTGTTGGGTGTACTGGTACTAATGTGAGTCAGGTACATCATACTGTGCTGAGGTTGCCCTCCATCTGTGAAGAAGGTAGCAAGAAGGACAGTTGGGTGTAATACTGTGGCAGGTGCTGGTGGTGCAGTACATGTAATAGCATGCATGAAACGCCCCTAACCTTGTAGAGCACATTCCACAGCAGGCCTTTCACTGCCCCTATACCAGAGGTACTATAAATGTAAATGTGGGTGTACTTGTAAAGCACACTGCGACTCCATGGAGTATCCTGGCGCTGAAGACCGCTGGGAAACCTGTCCTGGTTTTCCCTGTGAGATGGTCCCTTTCTGGATATCTCCAAGGTGAAACCAGGCATCCCCGGCGTCTGTGGGGGCCGTTGTAGAGATGAGGCAAGCTTATTGCCCAGAGTTGCCGAGTGTGTTCCCTGGTTAGAGTAGGAACCGAGGCGAGAATTATCGAGTCCGTTTTTTTTTTACCCTGGTCCACGACCCTGCCACGTCGGGAATTGAACCCTGGTCCCAGGCTGTTCTCTGCTTACGGGTCTGTCGCCTCTAACCAGTGAGCCACACCACTCCACTAGGAGGTAATAGTGAGGAGCATGATAGGGTACTGCTGGAACCTAGGTTACAGTATAGGTCTCATCTCTCTGAGGTGCCGCTTACCTTGCTGGCCTCGTTTTTCACCAGGCCGGCCCGGATCTGGTAGTTCTATTCATGGCGCTGGCAGTCCTGCCCCAGCTGGTGGTCCTTGGTGTGGGCAGGGTCTTCCCACAGTCCACTGCTCTGGCTCAGGCCATGGAGGGAGGCAGCCTGGGGCTCCTGGTGGGTCCAAGCAGGCGGTGCGCCGTCATTGCCCTGGCTGCCCAGGCACCAGTAGTATGGCTCATCAAGTCGGAAGGAGTCTGAGAACTGACTGAAATCAATGCAGAGCATCGGCATTCAGGTCACCAGCACCAAGCAATGCAATGGTTTTCTGCGTATTGTATATTAATTTTGTTTTAAATATTTTATGTAAATAAATACGGCCGGGGGTTTACGTCCCCCTAATCAAAAATCCTCTCATGTTATTATTTTGTTATTGATGAAGGGAGGAGGGGTCTAGGTAGTACCTGGACATACGGACTGAAATCAATGCAGAGCATCGGGATTCAGGTGAGCAGCAAGCACCAAGGGCCATATGTATCAAGCCATCGCAAACGACCTTTTTACCGGTTTTGGAATGTATGAAAAATTAGCAAAATAAGGAATCGCAAAAAATAGCGATTCCTTATTTTGCTTAAGCATTTAAGGAATCGCAATTTTGCGATTCCTTAAATGCTATGTATGAAGCTTTACAAAATTGCGATTTCAGGTTTAGAAATTGCAAATTACCACCAACTTGTAGTTGGTGGTAATTTGCGATTTTCTTGTAAATATGCACAATTGTGCATTTGTGAGGGTGGCATATGACGCACATACATGCCCATTGGGCATGTATGTGCGCCATATGCACACACATGTAATTTACAGGGGTGCAGCAGGGGGTCCTTGAGACACCCCTGCACCCTTGAAATAATTCTCAAATTGCGATTAGTAAATTTCGAATTCGCAAATTGAGAATTATTTCACAGTCATTTCTATGGACATCCTGGCCCATAGAAATGAATGGTAAATTATTCCTTATTTGTGAATTCGCAAATTGCGAATTTGCAAATAGGGAATATTTGGAAATCGCTAATAAATTGCGATTTTGTACATACATACCATTTAACTATTTCTAAATAGCGATTCCTTAGAATTTGCTATTTAGAAATCGCAAATGGTGATGATGATACATATGGCCCCAAGTGCCTAAAGTAGGGCCCCCAGCCGCCCGCCACTGGCAACATTGAGCCGCGACAGAGGCCATCCAGACGGAGCGTGCTGGGCGCCTCCCCCACGGAGCCCCGTCTGGGGCTGGACCCGGACCCGGGGAGGGAGCGGCAGACAATGCCGAGCCTCTCTCCGCCAGCTGCGAGGGCTTGGATACTCTGCTCTGTTGCCATGCCACCATTGGCTGCTCACATGGAGGGAGGCCTGTTGGGTCGCAGCAGGACCCCCACCTCCCGGGCTGCAGCACCAGGATCACTGAGGCAACAACAACTGGTGGAGTGCCAGCACAGCCCCGGGGACTGGGGGAGCAATATCTGTGCAGGGATGGAGGGGGCTGGACTGCAGGAAGCGCTCTGGGACCCCGGCTGCACCTGGAACTGATCACTGTGCCTGCAGCCTGTGGGGTACCCTGCTGCTCCTGCTTGTTTCCAATGCACCGGTTCTGTCACCGGGCACACGAGTCACTGTGCTTCGCTGCTGCTCACACTCATTGTTAGTATTCTGGGCACAGTGCCTCAAACCCGGTGGGTCTTTCTTTCCCTCTATCAGCCTTTTCTTCACTCGAGCACTCTGTTGTTTAAAGTACCCACCGAGATGACTGCTGTTAAATGTGCTATCAGATTCTCTCTCACTGCCCATGGGCAGTGTCACTGTGCCTACTTCCTGTATATACCATCTCACATGTAGATCCCTTCTGTGCCTGATTCCTGCATCATGGCACCTTGTCTGCTATGTCAGGTGCCTCTGTTCCCTGGAGAGCTGTCTGCTTCCTTCACTGCATTGGTCCAATGCATCCCCCACAGGCCGCTCTGTTCATCCCTGGCTGCGAGGTTCTAGGGCTGGGCATCAGTAAACTCCGCTACATGGCCGTTGTCCGAGTTTTTGCCGAACTCCGCACTTCAGGCGGAGCGCAGAGTGAGTGCCACAACTCTGCGAACTCCGCCGGCAGAGAGAGAGTTTACCACCCGCTTACTTTGAACCTGGATGCAATCTTGTCAGAGACGGATTACATCAACATAGTTGGCTGACAGGCAGCAAAAACAGTGTCATGTGACAGACAGCACAAATATCATGAGTTGGCTGATGCAATAGAACCACTTTAATTCAGTTAGGTGTCTAAGACTTGTGTATTGAAATGGTTGATTTGTACTGTTTTTGTTATAAAATATCTTAAATAAATTATTTTTATGACATTTATTGAGGTAAAAGACTGTTTTGATATTCAACTTAATCACTGCTTGCACCGTATCCTCCCAGTTTCGATGAAATGACAACAAAGCCAGTTTGTTTTACTGGGAGACTATAGACTGAGTCAGCAGGGGCTTCATTTTATTAAATAGTTTTACAGAAAAGAATCTCGGTAAAGCTTCTACAGCAGGGGATCCTACTCTGAGCACCACGGCGGCCAGGTGTGCCATCAACAGGAGCCAGGAGGACTGCGGCCAGATGTGCTTTGTACATTGCAATCCTCTAGGTTGAAGGTCAAAGGTTGTCTACACTGTAGTCTTCTAACGGTATTCAGTAGTCGCAGTGCTAGATCTGAAAAAATTCCCGCTAGCAAAATTACCACTCACAAGGTAGTCTGGAGGATGATATTCTAATACGAATTTCGCTGCTTCTTCCAGGAATCCGAACTTTTTCCTTTTCCCCCTAACTTCTAAACCAGGCTCGGTTTTATGCAGCTGGATCAGCAAGGACGACGCTACTCTTGTTCTTTCACTAGGTGGCGCTCAAACGCCACTCTACTGAGCGCTGCTGCCTCACCATGCACATCACTTCTCTCCACTCAATGCAGCACTGGGCGAGGCTCGCCTGCTGGTGAAGTCGTCTCCGTGAGCACGCGCTGGCACTCTGCATATTCAGAGTCGCTGCACAAGTGACCAGTCATATTAGTGCTGCAGACACCTACGGGGAATTCCCTGTGTGTTTCATCCAAGCCTCTTGGAAATGACATGTTAAAATCACTCACCTTTAGGAAATGATCGTCTGTTCTATGTCGTTGGGTGTCGTTCTCCTGGAGTAGGTACTTGCCTAGTGCAAATGCCCATAAGGGTGGACTCTGCTCTTTATAAATAGCACCATGTGGGTGCAAGAACCTCTGAGGGGCATTGGCTGTGCAGCATTTACAAATGGCAGACACTGCCTCCCTCTAACTGGCTGTTCTGCTCTCTCTCCTGGGGTTTGTGGTAAGCCTGACTCTCTTTGCTGCATTGAGTAGCGAATACTACACCTGTCTCCCTTTCTTACGAAACAAGTGACTATTGACCACAAGAAAGCCTTATCCAATGGACGGGCAATAATCGCTCTCAACATTTATGTTCCTTTTTGACACAAAAGTATACAAATGCATGTATTAATAATTTACATTTTGCTATAAAAAATCCCTTTTGCCTTTCCCATCCCTCTGTCTCACCCCAAAACATTCTGAATACTATGAACTCCCAAACATCCTTCTCAAACTTTCACCCCTCCCTCAACCATCCCACCCAATTAACAAGCACACACGACCACTACTAACAACAAAAGTTACAATTTCCCCTTTTCAAATCCATTCCTATCATTCTATCCCCGCTCCAAACTCTACTAAACACACATGAGATTGAGAGCAGAAACCTAACAACTAATGCACAAGAAAAGAAAAAGAATTGTACTAATCTATTAACTACTCATCTTGGCTTCCACAGAAGCATGCTACTCGCCCAAAAAGTGCTTCAATGCCTCGTCAGGGGTTGAAAGCACCATATAAATACAATTACAATGTCAGATCAGCCCATCCGTCAGCCCCAAGAACATGGCACATATAAACTGGTGAATTTGCTAATCAACCAAATTTTAGGTCAGAGAGAAATCAATCATCTCCAGCAAACGTTTATCCAATGTCATCAGGTGAAAGTAATGGAACCTACCTGCTGTCAACCCACTGGAGCATTTGAAACTCCCATTTGATAGCAGTGGCTGCATGCAGTCACTCTCCGACTGACTAATAGAAATCGAACTGATTGACAGGGCTGAGAACATGTCTTCTCCTCCAATATAAAATAATGGTAGAAAGTTGCACGTGACACACTGTCACAGCTAATGAAGACCCTGGCACCAAAACTGCACAGAGAAGTGTATCCCACAGCTGGTCATAGCTGATCTAGAAAAATCCTGTGTCAAACTCCAGGGTCCTCCAGAAAATGGTGCAAGAAGCGGCTGAATGATGATTATGGACCAGCTCAGGGGACATTCCCGGACTCCACAGAGTAAAGCCAGACACTGTCACAGGATGAAAAGATGTCAACAGGTGTTAGCACCTTAACATCCATGATCAGGAGCGCAGCTATCAATAGTGCATCAGGTCAAGTGGCACCGGGGCTTGAGGCTGTAAGGGACCCTTTGCACTCCAATTATCAATGTGTTTTAACATTTTAAATGGACAGGGGGATATTTATCAAGTAATGATTAGGGTACACTCCCCAGTTGGAAAATAGACGGCTACCTGGGGCCGTAGTATACAAAGTGCCCCGGGGGCGCAACGGGCAGGTGCTCCCGCTTTGCGGAATACTGGGGCACTGTGGTATTACGGAAAGGGGCGCAGAAGCTTTTGAGGCCCTTTCAGTAATACAGAGAGCCGTGGCACACATACAGCACCAGCACTTTCACTAGAGGGTGTTCCCTCATTTGCATGAGGGCGTGGCCCCATGCAAATGAGGGAATCCCTTTGCCCCTATGCCTACGCTGTTTTATAGATGCAGGCACAGTGGCAAAAAAGCTTTCAGGAGGCGCACTCACAGTGCCCATATAAAGGTGGAACACTGTCAGCCCTCTAGAGGGGGGGCAAGGGTCTTATGCACCCCCCCAGACATCCTCTTGCAGGCGGCTGTTTCAATCTCTGCACTCGCCGGGCCTGGGGGCAGTGCATCCAACAAAATACGGCACACTCTCCTTGTTAGCACAGAGCGCGCCTTTTGAAAGGTGCACTCGGCGCTAAAAAGTAGAGTGCGCCATATTCTATGATACAGCCCCTGATCTGCTTTCCATCTCGGGCGCCAGGCAGATGAAGGGTAGTTATGCATCTGCCCGGTATTACATAATCTAAGGACGTCACTCGTAAGGCCAATCTTAAGAGATACCCAAGTCCGGACTTGCAGAGCGGCCGTCATGAAATGCCTCAGTGGTTTCTCAGTCCAATTGTCTTGCAAGACTGTTCAATTCTTGCCACTAGCAGCACAAGACCTGGAAAAGAAAGAAACAGCACAAGAACATGGAAAGAAAGAAATAACAAAATAGGAACTTGGAAGGAGGGCATAAAGCAGCCGGCCTAAGTCTTTTTAGATCTATTTTTTTGTATTCCCTTTCTTTCAAAGCTTCTTTCTATGACAAGTCTGACTCTTTAAAAAGGAGGTGTAAACACATCCATACTAGTAAAAGTTCTGGATAGAAAGTCAGAATGTATGACGTTACAACGCATACCTTTACAACGCTTTTTTTGCCACACAACATCCATTGCAACGCATTCCATTACAATGCATGCCACTACAACGAATTTTTAAAAACTACCTTTGCAACGCATTCCATTACAACGCATACTACCTTTACAACGCATACCATTACAACGCATACCATTACATTGCATGTATGGTATGTATTGGATAGTGTAGGGGTAAAAATTACTATTCTAACTCCAGGGGGTGCAACAGTAGGGTAAGTGTTGGATAGTGTAAGGGTACTATGTGTTGTGATGGTATGCGTTGTAGTGGTATTCGTTGTAATGACTGTGTTGTAATGATATGTGTTGTATTGGTATGCGTTGTAGTGTCATGCGTTGTAATGGTTGCGTTGTAATGGCATGCGTTGTAATGGATGTTGCGTTGTAAAAGTTTTGTTGTAATGGTAGTGCGTTGTAAAAGTTGAGTTGTCAAGGTTGTTTCCCGAAAGCCATAGTGACTTAAGAAACTGGAAAGAAGATTATCTGTGTCAGTTTTTCACTTTTCTCCTTACCCGTTTTCCATTTGCATTTGCACTTTATTTACAATAGCATGCACGGACATTTTTAGATTGCTGCTACAATAACCTGTTGTACCTTGTACCATATTACGTTAGGGTCACAACTTCTAAAAATGTTTTATTGCAATTTTTATTCTGTATCTAAATTATGTTGTTTTTCGTCAGGGTGGTAAGTCCCACTCTTTTTATGATTTTGACAAATCAAATAAAAGTTATTAGCTTACAAAAAAGGGTAGTGTAAAGCATTTAAAAAAACACGACAGCCCTAAGAGATGATTCTAAACTAGTGCTCCAGTGTGATGTACCTGGCTGCTGTTATCATATCCTCATCTCCTTCTGCAGCTTTCCGCTGTATCTCACTTGGCTTGGCTGTGCTCTGTTTCTCTCTGATATGCTCATGACAACCCCTCAATCTTCTCTGGCCTGCCAGGCCATTTACGTGGGATCAGATGCACTGAAGATCACATTGCTATTTTTCGTCCATTCTCTTAGCCCTTGGTTTGTGATCTCAGGGGAGACTCACTGGGCCATTTGACCTCCATAGCCCTTGCTGTGCATTTATTGGGTTCCATGTGGAGCCTGTGAAGCCTGAGGGTGCAGCTCTGGCCCTGGTAATTGCTATGCAGCCTACAGGTATTATGTCGGACAGAGGTGGAAACTGGACATGATGGAGGAGAAGGTGCATCCTACAAGCAGGTGCGCCAGCACAAGTAAGAACGGTGAGGCCGGGCATGGTGGTGGAGGGTAGTCGACAGACGACGGGATAGGTCAAATTAAATAAATAAATAAAACCTCATTATCTTGCGCTCTTGGCAATGCGGCGAGCGCACAGTAAGTGGTTTTATTTATTTATTTAATTAATTTTACCTATACCGTTGTCTGTAGACCCCCCCTCGAATCCCCCACCGCTCTCACCTGTGCTAGCCACACCTGCCTACAAGTTTGTTCTTTAACGACTTCATAAGCGCCTCGGAATCCAACCTCAAGTGGTCTCCAGAAGCAGAGTTTTGATTGAATTTTAGATGACACGAGGTGAGCAACAAAAGAGGCAATCCAGCTAAATTGGCAGTGTAGCTACTCTATAGCAATTTTAAAGTGGATGGAATGTGCGTTAGCCACTACGCCTTGACTCCCATTGCTTTTGCCATGATTTCTGTGCAGCACAAGCTGTTTTTTTATATTGTGACTCCTGTAAATAAGAAAGGTTGTTTTTCAAGTCACTATATTGATACACACTTGTCTGAAGATTGGAAATCTGTTGATTTCCAATTCTGCTTTTACCAACTGCTCTTTTTTTAAATAACTTTTGGCTGTTTGATTTTTCGTTTAAATAAATATATTCCTAATTTGAATGGAAAACCTTACAGATCATTATGTTGTTCTGTGTAACATTTTCTATTCTTATCTGATAGGGACCACTGTCTCTTACAACAAATTAGAAAAGAAAGCATTGGAGAAAGTTTGTAACAAGCATTTACAATGCAACGGTTTCGCCTTCGGAAAAGTTTGAGCCATTGGCATTGTAAATGGCAAACTTTTTATTTATGTGTTGGTTTTGAAAACAGATAAATAAATGGCATTCTCATTTACAATGCCAATACACACACCCACACAAGAGCCCCCCCCACACACACACACACACACAAGAGCCCCCCACACACACCACACAAGAGCCCCCCACACACACCACACAAGAGCCCCCCACACACACACACAAGAGCCCCCCCCACACACCACACAAGAGCCCCCCACACACACCACACAAGAGCCCCCCACACACACCACACAAGAGCCCCCCACACACACCACACAAGAGCCCCCCACACACACACGCAAGAGCCCCCCACACACACGCAAGAGCCCCCCACACACACGCAAGAGCCCCCCACACACACACGCAAGAGCCCCTCACACACATACGCAAGAGCCCCCACACACACGCAAGAGCCCCCCCCACACACACACGCAAAGAGCCCCACACACGCGCAAAGAGCCCCAAACACACGCAAAGAGCCCCACACACACGCAAAGAGCCCCACACACACGCAAAGAGCCACACACACACGCAAAGAGCCCCACACACATGCAAAGAGCCCCACAATTAAGAGTGGAACTACGGATAGATAGATTTTTTTTTTTTTTAAACGAGATAGAAAATTACTTTCATATGTAAACCTAAGGAGGCATGCAAGACTACTCCCCGGTGACCTACGGTTATACTAACGCCCTGTATATAGAGTCTAAGAAAGGCTAACAAATCAAAGAAGCTGTCTGAAGGAGAACATTTTTTAAAGAAGCAATAAAGCTAAGGATAGAAACATGGTAAATGTTGACTCCATGGCAGGCATGTGGTATTGAAAATAGGTAGGGCAAAGTGTAAAATAATTTGACATGGCAAACATTATCTGCCCTAAATTTATCATACGTAATAAAAAGTAAATCATTAAATACCTGAAGGAAAAACTACACCAGTGTAAAAAAAAATATTTAGATAACAGAAAGCAAGGTTCCAAGTAAACCATCACTAAATGGGTGAACCTATGTGGCACAAATCAAATAAAATTGTTTCAGGAGCACCATTACATATCTCCTTGGCATCCCTTTTATGTACAACTCCCTTAAACATGTATCTACTCCATACATTTAATCACCTTATTATCTACTTAGACTCCTTTGAAACCTCAACCCTCCTGTCTGTTTATCGAAAGCAAAGGTTAAATGGAGGGCAAGGGAATCTACTTTCACTTGCTAGATAGACCTACATCTAATTTGACAAATAGCAGTAGCAAAACGTGGACATTATATTTTGTAGACTCTGGGGGGAGTTAATATCATTGAGGTCATACCAGAGAAAGATCTCCATGTTCAGCACAATTATGTTGGCATTATGGTACCCTCCCTCAAAGGTACTCATCTGCTCCTTGTGCCAGCTCCGATTCTCTTGATCTAACCACGAATGTTTGACAACCCAACTACCTTCACAAAGTAATCACAGCACCAGATAGGTCCTTCTCCTCAACTACTACCTAAGCATCCCTGACATACTTACTGTTATTTTCTTCAGCTTCGTTCTCTGTTCTCATCGGAGATGTTTTAAGGCTGCCTTTTTCTTTAGTCCCTTTAGCGGACTTTTACATAAGTCCATTGACTACCAAAGGATTCTCCACAGGACGGCCTTACTTATATATCCCTCTGTTCTTGCAACCGCTGTAAAATCTTTTCCACTCTTCAAGACCACCGAATCTGTTTCCAGGCTCCTCTACCAACTTCATCATATTCGACGAAAATGTCTCATCGTCAGAGCGCCTCCGAAACTATTCACCTCCTTCTCTTGTGGCACCAATGCTTTATGTCTAGCTCAAGCCCAGCCCACTGCCCTCTGCTCCCCCGTCTCCTCATTTACAATGACCTCTCTTAACCTCCCAAAATGTACATTTCAGTTCACTTCACCTAATCGCCCACCCCTTCCCTCGCACTGTACACCATCAGCTGGCCACTTTTTCTCCATGCTACATTTACACCTTCCCCTGGTGAACTGACGGCCCCACTCCCGCCCCCATCGCCCCACCCTTTTAGAGGTTATCCTAAGCTCTTGGTTATCCTGGACCCTTTCTCCCCTCCATCTATCGCCCCATAGCACCATCACACCCTCCGCCCCATGTGACCTCTCACCTCCTCTTCGCTCTCGCTCCTGAAGCACAGACAGGCCGCGCGTTTCTTGTAGCCGTCCCCATCGTAGGTGCGCGTCTGGTTGGACTTCAGCTTCATCATTCTCTAGCGGCGGGGCACAGGCTGGTGTGAACGTGGAGTCCAAGGGAACACGGGCAGGGCGTTCTAGGGGCGCGGGTTTAAAGAGAAAGGGCCGACAGCAAAGGCAGGAAGGCGGACTGGGGACGAGTAGGCCGTTATAAACAGGACAGGGAGGATGGGTATGGAGCTCCAGGGGCTGAATGGGGCGGTTACAGAAGCAGGCACAAGGTCGGGAAAGGTGGCAACCAAAACAAAAATAAAAATGGGACAGACGCCGGCACTAGATTGGGGTGTGGGGGTCGTAAACCACGTAGAAGGGCAGGGCTGCGATGATTAACGGACGAGGGCAGATTCAGGCCTGGCGCAATGAATGCCGTAATAAGGGTGACAGGTCAGAGGGAGCACGAAGTAGTAACAGGTTAAGGGGGTTTACTGTAGGCAGGGACGGCCCAGTGGGTGGCGACAGGCCGAGGGAGGGGGTAGGAGCCGCCGGGGGAGCACTGGGACCGGACAGGTGGTAGTACCTCACTGGAGCCCCACGGGGAGGCCTGAAGGCCCCGGGGGCGCTAGGTCAGGCTCGGCCCTCCTTGCTGCTCTCTCTCCGGCTTTACCGCTCTTAACGCTGCCTAAGCCGCCGCCTGGTCTCCTCCGCCCGTTCCTCCTCGCTCAAACCCGCCATCTTGGGTCGCGCTACGTAAAACACGCATATGCGGCGAGCCCGCCTCACCAGATACTCCTGGGACTCCTTGTTTACTGATCACGCTCAGCCTCGCAGCCCCGGTGGATTTAGGCGCACCGCGCCTCACAGAGCACACTCGCTCCTTGCCCCGGCCGGTCCCAGCAGCCCTCCGCCCGCTCTCGTTTCCTCGGGGAGCGGCGGAGGACTAGCGCTGCGTTCCAAGCAGGGACAGGCAGGCCAGGGGCAGGGGGCACTCACGGCGCTCCCTCGGCGAGGTCGGGTCGGTCTTCCCCGGCTTCGTCACTCCCACGCAGCTTCCTACCAAGCAGGGCGCCGAGGACCAATCCGGTCGCGGCGTTCACGCCAAGCCTCCACACACGCCCGGGAGTCAGCCAATGACAGCGCGGCTCCCGGGACCTGCCCCTGGATGATGCTGAGCCGGCAGCCAATCAGTGCGCGGCCTCGGCGATGACGCGGCG
Organism: Lissotriton vulgaris; assembly: GCF_964263255.1. Taxonomy (NCBI): domain Eukaryota; kingdom Metazoa; phylum Chordata; class Amphibia; order Caudata; family Salamandridae; genus Lissotriton; species Lissotriton vulgaris. The sequence continues at coordinate 775,243,891 of NC_141700.1, read as the reverse complement.
GCGCTGGGCCAATCCCAGCGCGGCGTTACTGGAGGGGCTCGTCTTGCTGGGCCAATAGGAGCGCGGCGGCTTCGATCTTTGCTGCTGCAGCTCCTGGTCACGAACGGCCGCTTTGGAGGGTGTTTCTGGCCCCGGGCCGCGACGGTGATTTGGCGGCAATAGATTTTCGGGGCCCCAGGTCGCGGTTAGACCGTTTCTAACCAGCAGATCAACAGGGGGGATCCTGGGCGCAGGGAAACACCGCGGGCCTCGTTTCACCCCTGAATCTGTGCCAGCAGCAAGCACGGCCCGGCCGGACCAGACACGGGGGCGTTCCCGGCGTCGCGTGACGTCGGCAAAAGCCAAAGAATCTCGGGAACGCCCCCGTGTCTGGTCCGGCATTGACGGACGCCTCTCTGTTCCAATGGCTAGCCTCCATTTATGGAGCTAGCCAATGAAGCAGAGAGGCGTGTTCAAGTCACCCATACTAGAAACTACAGATTTCTCTGGAGGAGGAGCCTAACGGCTCCGCCCCCCAGCGAAACCTAAAAAGGAGAAGATGCAGTTCGCAGCACGCACCACAAGTTTCAATATTCTAAATAGGAGAGATGCATAGAGTGACTAACTATTAAATCTTTTTTAAGCCATTATTGATATTTGTTATTTCTGGATACTTCTAGATATTTTCCCTTATTCCTGCTCATCACTGACTACATACACTAGAAACAGTTCTCAGCATTGTTGAAGATTGTGAAACATTTACTGTAAAAAGAGAGCAGTGAAGATTACAAGGTTAGATGATAATAAAGGACTACTAGTAATCTCTGAACACACCCTGAGAGGATCAATATACCTACAATCGATGAATAAAGTTGGCAATTTAAAAATAACTCAGATCGAGAACCCTCAATATCATGTCAGGACATAAATTGATGTGAAAGTCAAATTAGCCTTTCAAGAGAAATCCAAGGATTACAGAAAATGTGACATGAACTAATTCTACATATACAACATATAGATTCTGTAGACCAACCAACCTGCACAAATTATTTCTGTGAGATCCCTAGAGGATTCACTTTAGCTGGAAAGACCAGAAGGACAACTCTTTCCAAAAGTGAGATTAATGACTCTGGGCCAGATGTAGGAACCCTAATACCGGTCGGTAACGGCCGAAATTACCGAATTTCGGCCGTTACGACCGGTATTAGGCATTTGGGATGTAGGTGGCTACATTTCAGATTCGGTAATTTAACGAATCGGTATTTAAGAATTCGGTAAATTACCGAATCTGAAATGTAGGAAGCACTCAAGCGAGTGCTTTTCACCTGTAAGGATTCGTTATTTACCACCAACTACAAGTTGGTGGTAAATTACGAAAACCATAAAAAAAGCAATTTTTTGAATTTAATAACAGTGCTATGTGGCAGACATACATGCCCTTAGGACATGTATGTGTGCCACATGTGCACCCATGCACAATTCAGGGGTGCAACAGGGTGTCAAAGTGACACCCTGCCACGCTTGAATGTTTCCCCCCTTTTACCGAATCGGTAAATACTGATTCGGTAATTCCTATTCATTCCTATGGGCCTACAGGCCCTTAGGAATGAATGGGAAATACCGAATCGGTATTTACCGATTCGGTAAATACTGAATCCTACCGATTCGGTAATACTTACTGAGTAATTACCTACATAGCATTTAGCGATTCAAAAATACCGAATCTGTAAAATTCGGTATTTTAGATTCGGTAAATGTAGTTTACTTACATCGAGCCCTTAAAGTTTTACAAATCAGATATCTCCCCTGTAACCACAAATAGAAGTGAAACAGTAATGACGCCTCCACATACAGGAATTCTAAATAAAAAGCATGCAGAAGATATCATTCATGAAGACGTCACTTTGCCCAACATACATCTTCTACTAAATATCAATACACTACATGACAATGGTGCAGAAGCTAATGTGGAGCTATGTAACTCATACCTCTCAAACCTCTTTAAAATGTAGTGATTTGTCTGCTGATCTATCTGGCCTACTTTCATCCTGAGTCGATTTTAAGGTTGATGGAAAACAGTGGGTGAGTCAGAACACCCCATCAATACTAGCTGTAATTCTCTTATCACTGCTGCCAGTCTGTGATAACAGGGAGCATAGGCACAGGTTATCAAACAACACTCAGTCTCAGAACAGAATGAAACCATAAGTTCTCTTATTCCTATCTCACCTGTCATAATCCTGAAGAAAAGCATATATAACGGTGTAGTAAAAAGATCAAGTGAAAATATACAATAGCATAAAAATAAAGAGATCAATAATATTGGAAATGATACATGGTGTAATAAACCTTGTCATGTTAAAGCACTGCACTGATGGATATTATCTGAGAAATTGTTTTAAAGAAATGCCAAATGATAAAGAGCTTCCTGAGCATGTAGCTCAAACTGAAGTCAACAACAAGCCACACTTTAATGTATTTGATACTGCACAAAAGAGTAAGAACAACTTCAGTAACACACAGAATGAAATACAGGAGATGGTATCAAAGAGAAGAAGACATTGTAAGCAAAAATCCCTGTAAGCTCAAGTTCAGACTGAAACAACTCCTGAGCTAGACAACCTTTTCCTGTGGGTCACAACGATATTAGAAATATGTACATAGACAAAACAATGGCACTTTTCATCCGCACCGCAGGCCGAGGCCACACAGTAATGAAAGACACCATCGGTGCCAGTGTGCCCACCAGCCCACAATGGTAAGCTGGGCACATCAGAGCAATGTCACACCTGTCTTCAATCGCTGCTGACACTCTTGGTGCAAGGCACACACCAGCCTGCACTGGCAGGTGGGACATGGATTTAGAGACACCATTGGTGCAGAGGGCACACCAGCCTGAAATGGCTGGTTGGACACTAAGGGCCAGATGTAGGAGCCCAAATACCGGTCGGTAACGGCGTAATTCGGCCGTTACCGACCGGTATTTAGGAATCGGCATGTAGGGGCATCATTTTACAGATTCGGAAAATTTACCAAATCGGTAAATTTACAGAATCTGTAAAATACCGATTCGGTATTTTTACCGATTCTGTAACTTCCATATGTAGGTTGGACTCTTCTGAGTCCAAAAGGCCTTACAGATTCGGTATTTTACCACCCAATCCAATTGGGTGGTAAAATACCGAATCCAGGTGTGCATGCACATGTGTGCATGCACACCTTTGCCATGTGACAGACAGACATGCCCTTAGGGCATGTCTGTGTGCCACATGGCACACATGACTATTTGGGGTGCTAGAGGGTGTCAAAGTGACACCCCCTGCACCCTTGCTGGAATCGGTATTTTCCGATTCTGTAATTACAGAATCGGTATTTCCCATTGATTCCTATGGGCTTCAAAGCCCATAGGAATCAATGGGCATTACCGATTCTGTAATTACAGAATCGGTAAATACCGATTATTACCGATTCGGTAATTGAAATTTAAAATCTACCTACATCTCCCAGCTTCTATTTTACTGATTCATAAATACAGAATCGGTAAAATTCGGTATTTATGAATCGGTAAAATAGCATTACCTACATCTGGCCCATAATGAGGGACAGCATCGGTGCCATTGCACCCACCAGCCCACAATGGCAAGCTGGACACATGTTCTTGAGCACCATTGATGCACCTTGCCCACCAGTCTGCAATATCAGGCTAGCCATGCATGTAGAGACGCCACTGGTGGCAGGCTGATCACATATGTAGAAACACCATCAGTACCAGGGCTCACATCCGCCCGCATTAGCAAGTTGGACACGTATCCAGTAACACCATTGGTACAAGTGTGCACCACAGCCTGCACTGGCGGTCCGGACACATATTCAGGGACACAGTTGGTGCAAATGTGCCCGAGCCTACTGTGGTTTTGAAACATCACATGTGCAAGTGCCCACACTGGACCGCTACGCCAGGCTGGGTACCGGGTTACCACCACTCTAGGTGTGAGTGTGCACATATACCGGCCTGCATTGGCAGACCTGACATGTTTAAAAACCTCCGCTAAGTAACACTTCCTAATGTTTGTAGGAAGGGCACACACACTTTCACACTGCATTTATAGTGGGAAAGTGACCCAGGCCTTGCGGCCAAAATAAGAGAATGGACCACACCCTGGAGGTGTCCTCCATGGGAAGAGCTGATCCCCTAGTTAGGGACAACCCACATGGGGTTTGTCTCTGCCCAGGCAGTGCACATGCTGATGTACCTACCCAGCCCCTCACCTACCCCAATGTGGTGGTAGTGAACGCCCCCCTCAGGGCTGGCTATGGAGTGAGCCAGGCCAACATGAGCAGGAGACATTTTTGATTAGCTATTCCAGGAAGTGGCGCAATAAGTGCAGATCTCTCCTATTAGCTAGTGTAGCACACAAATTGGGTATGTTGCATACCTTGTTACCACACACTCACAGGTAAGACACCTAAACCAATCAAGTAAGCACATTATCCTGGCATGTTTAGGAAGGGCGCATGCACTTTCCCATTGCAGTACAGTGGGAAAGTGCCAAGAGCCCTGAAGTTGGGAAAAGGGAGTGGAAAAAACCAGGAGGACAAAAAGCAAAATGCTATAGAGAAATCCCCCTAAATAGGGCCAGGTCCAACATATATCTAGGACCACCACCTCCCCAGGGAGAACATCTTTTTGTAAAAATGGGAGGGGGGCCCCCTTCCAGGCTGTTCTCGGCCCTGATTTTTGCCACCTCCCCAAGGCAGGCCCTACAAACAAAAAAATTGCTCCCCCCCCTTCGTGGAACCATAAATGGCCCTGGGGACTGCAACACCAGGGCCATCTATCAGTGAGGTAATATTTGAGGTCATAATCAGTGCATTACAGGGTGTACGTTCAACGATGATCTTAAGAAATCCAAGAAACTCTGCCGCTCCCTTGAGAAGGCCTGGAAAAAAGACCCAACCACCAGCACCAAGGACGACTTCAAAAACGCCACCCGCATACACCATCAACTGATCCGAAAGGCCAAGAAAACCGCCTTCAAGGAACGACTAGATAACAACGCCCACAACAGCAAGGAACTTTTCAACATCGTCAAGGAATTTACCAATCCCTCGGCCAACTCTAACGACATCACCCCCTCTCAAGCCCTCTGCGACTCCCTAGCTTCATTCTTCCACAACAAAATTGCAGACATCCACAACAGCTTCGACAACCAACCCGGTGACCAACCCACCCAACCATCTGCTGGACCTTCACCCCCCTCAAACATCCTCAATGACTGGAACACAATCTCCACTGAGGATACCATCCGCCTGATGAACTCCATCCACTCAGGTTCCCCCACAGACCCATGCCCTCACCACATCTTCAACAAAGCAGACTCCATCATAGCACCGCACCTCCGAGACGTCATCAACTGCTCCTTCAAATCCGCCACCTTCCCGGAAAGCTGGAAACACGCTGAACTCTGCGCCCTCCTGAAGAAACCCACAGCTGACCCCACCGAACTCAAAAACTACCGCCCTATCTCGCTCCTTCCATTCCCGGCCAAAGTCATCGAGAAAGCTGTCAACAACCAGCTCGCCGCCTTCCTCGAAGCCAACAAATCCCTCGACTCCTCACAGTCCGGCTTCCGAGCAAAACACAGCACTGAGACCGCCCTCATCGCAGCAACAGACGACATTCGAACCCTATTGGACAATGGAGACACAGTCGCCCTCATCCTCCTCGACCTCTCCGCAGCCTTTGACACAGTCTGCCATAGCACCCTTCTACAGCGACTCAGAAACATCGGAATCCAAGGAAAAGCACTGGAATGGATCACCTCATTCCTCACCGGAAGAACCCAGAAAGTCCGCCTCCCACCATTCAAGTCAGAGGCCACTGAAGTCATCTGCGGCGCACCACAAGGATCTTCACTCAGCCCCACCCTTTTCAACGTATACATGAGCCCCCTCGCGGCCATCGCCCGCCAACACAACCTAAACATCATCTCCTACGCGGATGACACTCAACTGATCCTATCACTCACCAATGACCCTAGCACCGCCAAAACCAACCTACATGAAGGAATGAAAGAAGTAGCCGAATGGATGAAACACAGCCGTCTGAAACTGAACTCTGATAAAACAGAAGTCCTCATCTTAGGTTCCTCCCCCTCCGCTTGGGACGACTCCTGGTGGCCAGAAGCCCTTGGAAAAGCACCCATCCCAACAGACCACGCACGGAACCTGGGCGTCATCCTGCATTCCTCACTCTCAATGAACAGACAAGTCAACGCCGTCTCCTCATCCTGCTTCAACATTCTTCGCATGCTCAAATAAACATTTCGTTGGATCCCCACCGAAACTAGAAAAACGGTCACCCACGCACTGGTCACGAGCCGCCTGGACTACGGAAACACCCTATACGCCGGGACTACCGCTAAACTCCAGAAAAAACTCCAACGAATCCAAAACGCCTCTGCCAGGCTCATATTAGACATCCCGCGCAAAGAACATATCTCTGGCCACCTGAAAAACCTCCACTGGCTTCCCGTCAATAAGAGGATCACTTTCCGGCTCCTAACCCACGCACACAAAGCACTCTACGAAATCGGACCAGAATGCCTCAACTCACGACTGTCCTTCTACACCCCCTCCTGCCAACTTCGATCTTCCACCCAAGCCCTTGCCACTGTACCTCGCATCAACAAGACCACCATGGGAGGTAGATCCTTCTCCTACCTGGCAGCTAAAACGTGGAACTCTCTTCCCACTTACCTTCGCCTTACCCAGAACCACCTAGCATTCAGAAAGCAACTTAAAACGTGGATATTTGACAAGTAACTCCCCACCCCTTCTTAAGCGCCTTGAGACCCTCTGGGTATGTAGTGCGCTATATAAATTCTTTGACTTGACTTGACTTGACTACGTTATGGTTCGCTAAGATATCTATAACTGCGGAAATTCAGTGGTTTTGTAAGAGTGAAATCTGAGCCTAACTATAACCTTCATGTAACCTTTGTTTTTTTGCTGCTAAAAATAATAAAACAAATACATATATATATGTTATGTTAACAAGGTTTTATATAGCACTTGTACACCCAGAGGTTTCGTGGCGCTGACTCACAGATGCTTTGGTGGTCGGAAAGTTATGCATGAGCCTGAGTGAACAACCAGGTTTTAAGCTGTCTCCTGAATAATAGGAGGTTGGTGCAGGAGCGGATTTCCAAGGGGAGGGAGTTCCATAGTTTGGAGGCGAGGGTGGCAAACCTGCGTCCTCCCTGGCATTGGAGCTTGTAAGGGGGAATGATCAGGAGATTTTGGTTGGCAGACCGGAGGTTACGAGAGGGAGTGTATCTTGGCAGAAGATTATTAATGAATTGGGGGCTACGAGTGTGGAGGGACTTGAAGATAATGCAGGCCGTTTTGAATGTAACTCGTTGGGTGATGGGGAGCCAGTGAAGTTATTTTAACAGGGGCCTTGCTGACTGCCAGCGTGGCAGTCGATGAATCAGCCTGGCGGCCTGGTTTTGGGCCATCTGGAGTCACTTACTGAGAGCGAGGGGAAGGCCCAGATAGATGGAATTAGTGTAATCCAGGTGTGACAGTACAAGAGCTATCACCACCTGGATCAAGGCTGACTGGGTTAGCATCCAGCTGATCTTCCTGCTCCTGCGCAGCTGGAAGAAGCAGGAGGACACTACCGTGCTTACTTGGGTTTTCAGTGACAGATCTTTGTCAATGGACACCCCCAGGCTTTTGACCGAGGTGGATGGAGTGGGAGGAGAGCCAAGTTCTGGTGGCCAATAGTGTGGGCCCCAGAATAATTGACTTTTGCCATTGATGACTAGTTTGGTCTTGCCGGGGTTTACTTTTAGCTGGTTAGAGACCATCCATTGACGGATGTGTAGCATAGTGCTCTGGAACTCTTGGATGGATTCAGGGGAGTTATCGATGGTAAAGATAAGTTGAAGATCGTCAGCATAGTTGAATGTGACGGCCTTGAATGCTTTGAGGGACTGAATCAGGGGGACCATATATAGGTTGAACAAGAGGGGAGACAGTGAGGAACCCTGAGGGACCCCGCAGGAAGTGTGGAGTTTGGGGGCTGAGAAGGGGGCTAGTCAGACAGCTTGAGTGCGGTCACTGAGAAAGGATCTGATCCAGCTGTCGGCTGAGTTACAGATGCCGGCCTGTTTGACACGGTCGAGAAGAATGTTGTGATATATATATATTCACTGACATTAAAGTTAGAAATTAGCATTTATAAAACCTTAGAATTTCATGGAAAAAAACAGGTTTCAGTGACGTTATAGTTAGTTGGGCATTTCACTCATACAAAACCAGAGAAATTTCTCAGTTATAGTTAGTTCAGCTAACTATAACTCACGCCCCCGCAATGCACTGCTGATGACATCACATATTACATCATTCAAGACATGATCAGTAACATCACTGATGACATCTCAAATGACATCACTGATGACTTCATCCACATGAAAATCTTATGCACTTCCTTACACCCTAATATAACCTTTGATACACCCACTCTAAAATACAGACTACCATTTTAGAAACTATAGACACACCAATACCAGTTACTACATACATACTCATTGATTCCTAGGTCTACATACAAATACACTCATTCACCCATACAGTCACGCATACATACAGTCACTTATCAATACACTATCATATGCACTCATATACCTATACAGACACTCACACACTGCCACTCATCCAGAGTTACTCACACACCTAGTCAGTCATGCAAAGAATTAATCACACTTTCATTTACTCACCTATACAGTTATACACACACCACCTCACTTATTCATATAGATACTAACACATACTTACTCTCTTATACTTCACTGATACAAGTACACACTCACCCATACAGCCACTCTCACAATCACTGACTCTCACATATAGTCATTTATATACTCCAACTCTCACATACACTGCCTTTTAGATTTGTAGTTACTTGGACATGTACCACTGAAACATCCATTCACTCACCAATACACCCATATACACACTCACCTATCCATACAGCTGTTTCCACATGCACTCTTAAACACATACACCCACTCCCACATCTATGCACAGAGTCACACACCTCCCACCCACGCGCACATACACTTAGGCACCCATAAAAATACTCAGGCAACCAAAAAATAACCCATATAGACACTCATGTAGCTACTCACCAACCCATTCAGCAGCTTATACAACAACAGACAGACTAATACAGCCATTTGCATTGTTTAGTCACTAACCCATGCATTCAGTAAGACACATTTAATTACTTACCTAGACAGTCAGTCACGTACCTACTAAATCTTCCATCCAGACACTTATACACCCACTCATTCTTCAATACACCTTGGAAAACATATAAAACATATTTAAACTTTATAGAATCACACAGTCACTGGATGATGTCATCAGTGATGTCATCATTGATGCCATTTGAGATGTCATCAGTGATGTCACTGACCATGTCATGAATGATGTAATATGTGATGTCAACAGCAGTGCATTGTGGGGGCGCAAGTTATAGTTAGCTGAACTAACTATAATGGCGGAATTTCTCTGGTTTTGTATGAGTGAAATCTCTAACTAACTATAACGTCCCTGAAACCTATGTTTTTTTTCAGTGAATTTCTAAGGTTTTTTAAATGCTAAAATCTAACTATAACCTGCCTGAAGCTATGTTTTTTTCAGTGAATTTCAAAGGTTTTTTAAATGCTAATATCTAACTATAACGTGCCTGAAGCTATGTTTTTTTCAGTGAATTTCAAAGGTTTTTTAAATGCTAATATCTAACTATAACCTGCCTGAAGCTATGTTTTTTTCAGTGAATTTCAAAGGTTTTTTAAATGCTAATATCTAACTATAACCTGCCTGAAGCTATGTTTTTTTCAGTAAATTTCAAAGGTTTTTTTAAATGCTAATATCTAACTATAACGTGCCTGAAGCTATGTTTTTTTCAGTGAATGTCAAATGTTTTTTAAATGCAAATTTTTAACTATAACGTCCCGGAAACCTATGGTTTTTTCAGTGAATTTCAAAGGTTTTTTAAATGCTAATTTCTAACTATAACATAGCAGTTGTGTTTGCAGAGTGGTGGAGAAAGGTGAGCCTGGCCTCTAAACATCTTTTAGCAATCCTACTGTGTGGGATTTAGCGAAAGTAACAGGAGCGATAGTTAGCCCCCAACGTCAACCTTGGGGGCCAATTACCCCTTTTATAACATCCAGTAAGTCCCACACAGCAGGATTGCTAACTTGTTATATCAGGCCCGCCCCCTCCCTGCACCACTGTGCAAAGGTGCCCCCTGGAGCGTTGTTAGTTGGGGGATTAAGTCCCCTTGAATGTTGAGGGTCCCTTGGGCCAAGTAGCCCACCAGGTACCTCCAGTAAGCGCCACAGAGCTGTGTTTCTGGGAGGTGTTCCGAGACAACGTCCCTTTTTACACCATGCTGCAAACACAGCTTCTGGTGCACTGCTGCTCAGAGAATGAAGTCCACTTGTGTCCTGGGGTCATCAGGACACAAGAGGACCTCATCGCCTCACCAGCAGTGCACCAAAAGCCGCGTTTGCAGAGTGGTGTAAAAAGGAGAATTTGTTCATGCTGGTAAAAAGATCCCCGGTAGTTCTTTGTACTATGTACACATCAGACAGGCCGGCCTGCAGCTTTCCTAATATCTTAATCGATCTGAAATTATTTTTCTGGCACTAGCCTGCACTTTTGAATCAGCCATCTGTACATACCTATTTTTAGATGGTCTCTCTGTATGGTGCATGAAGCTGGTAGTTTCCCAAGTGCAGGGTAATTTTAACAGAAAGAGCTCTGACAGTCTCTCCCTTCCAAATCTCTAAAAGACATGCTCTGGGAGAACGTCTTAGCTGTAATTCAAAATTCATAGAGGTGGTATTAGATCGCACTGCTGAGAAAGGTGGATGGGATATATGACTGGCAGCTATGGATTGATTTTCTCATTTTACCTTTTGTATGTACAGGATGTAAGCCCATATGAGTGCTCTTTTACATGCTCTTATACACCTTTGTGAATCAACTCAGAACATCCAACTCCCTAACAGTAAAAGGGGTAAAAGGGCACAATGCTTCCAAATAGAGTTAATTGAATATAACCCTCATGACTATCCTATTTTAGATGGTTTGGGCTAAGTCCAGTAAGATTATGTAAAAGAGCACTACAGGAGTATTACTTTAGGTACTTCAAATGGCCTTTGGGGATTGGACCAGTAAATGGGTAAGACTCCCTGCTTCTGCCTGAAGATTTCCTGCTTTCGAGTTGAAGACAATACAAGATCTGCTGTATTGAGCGTCCATTGGACTTTTGCCTGAAGACTTGTGCCATGACGGTGGAAGTCTCCTGAAAAAAAAGGTTGAATTCTGAGGAGGATACGCACAACTGTTTGTGTAACCGGCTGTCACAGATTGTGGTAATTGGAGTGAAAGGGCCCTATACCAGAGGAATCCTGTTTGGGGTAATACACTGATGTAGTACGGAGAGGATTGCTAGGACCACAACTCATGATCTGGCAACATCTCCTGAACTAAGACAAGTTAGCTGCCATGAACAGTCAGGGCAGGTTGACTTAAAAATCTATAAACAGATATTCCAGAACAAGCCTGGCCCCCTCAAATAGCACAAACCTGAGGAATAATGCCTCTTGTGTCCCGTTCCCCCATTCCAATGACCCTGCTTGAGACTGAGTTGGAGGATAGAAGGGTCTGGAACAGGGGATGCACACAGTCCATTAGGAGGAATCCACGTTAGCTTGTAGAGCAGTGGCGGCTGGCATCCAAAATTAAAAAATAAACACTTACCAAACACGTCCTCCTTCTGGACCTCTTATTTCATCAACTGAAGGCACCAGCAAACTCCCTTGACCACTCCTGGTGCTGCTCAAATGATGTTAGCCGGCATGAGAGTAGTGTCCTGATTGGAGGGAGTGGCCGCTCTCAGCGTTCCCCAGCACCCGGGAGGGCTGCACTTGCTCTCAACTCATCTGTCTAAGACAGCTGGGTTGAGAGATTAAAGTGCACACGTCTGACTGGCCGTTGCAAGATGGCCAGCCAAAGAAACATGCGCACTTTAGTAAGTGTACATGAAATACTCTGCTCACCACTCCTTCTCTCCGGATGGGATGAAGAAACATAAAATGTTAATAAATTCCGAACAATCCCTAAGTGCCTAATTTAGAGTTTGACAAACAGGTTACTCCACCACAAATGTGAGGGATTTGCTGTCCGCCGTAGTATAACTGCACTATACCCAATCATGCGTGTAATATGGCGGACGGAATACTATTACATTTGTGATAGAGTAACCTGTGCACCACGCTCTAAACCAGGCCCAAAGTCTCCATTCGCCTAAAAAAAAAAATAAAAAAAAATGATCTGATGTGAGATGTAATCCGGTGCTGATGTAAAGCATTCTAATGCCCTTGGGCCAAGGTCGTCACAAGTCATAAAAAACTGCAACAAAAATAAATAAATTGTGGGGCTCCACCTTCTCATGTGAAGAAGTGGACTGAAGGCACACTTTGCACATGCTTAGAAGACAGAAACAGCATTCAAGAATCAAGGTACCTGGTGCCACTAAACCCTTCTATGGGAAATTCCTGGGGGGCGGGGTGGGGGCTGCTTCCCTTTCGTAGTGCTGCATTTTTAATTCACCAATAAACTGCTAAGACACTTGCTATTGAATTCTTGCTCCCTAAATGAGTCTTTTTATTGTTACTTTTAAACATTGTTGATTTATATTTTATTCATTTGTAGCCAAAAACTGTCAGTTATATTTACCCCTCTGAATTATATTTTTTTTCCATTTTACACTTTTCAATTTTGTGATGGTGATCGCTGTCACCTGAACAAACATTCAATATTATTTCTGCATACTAGGTTGTGCACTTGTTCACGCTTTTCGTTAATCCTAGCCAGACATTTAAACAGCAAATCGAGGTCCCAGTGAGCAGGAACGGATTTCCACAACTTTATTGTTTAGTACTAAATAGTTCAAGAATGTGAAACAATTTCTACAGGTCGGGCACTTTTTCTTTTCGCAGTTGGAGCGCACCATTCTGCATTTTACATTTGTACTTGATGTTCCTTTCAAGCTATTGCTTGTTTTCTGTAACCCTCTCACCTCTGGGGCACGTCTGGTAAAGGTCTGGTGGTGGCTGACAGCCTTGAACTTTGCCAGTGCTTGTTTGTCATGAGCAACTCAATCAATCAATTTTCCAAAATGGCTAATAGCAGAACCATTTTTGGTCTCCAGAAGCTCGCGTTGACACAATTGTAACTTTGTGTGTGGATGTTTTCCTTGCGGAAGGGAAGAAGCCTGCACGCGCACTGCAGCTAGCCAATGGCAGAAGTGGGCGGACCCTCTGCTTAATGCTGTATGTTGTAGTGGGCGGAAGAAAATATGAATGACACAATAGCAGACCAATGGTTGAAGACTGCAGTCTGAAAGCCTCTATAAGTTAATAAACTATACTATGGGGTTTTAGTAAAATCAAAAGGTATTGTCTACCTCCAGACCTTGAAAATGTACTTGCTCAACTCTGAAGAAAATTCGTTTTAGTAACACTTTAACTCACATTTCTCACTAGCCTTCCGCAAGTAAATGACAATTATTTGTCACAGCTCGTCATAAAAAGGTTTTCAGGTGGTTTACTTCCTAGTCTGACAGACGTAGGCCAGGCATAAATTACCAACTGACGAAGGCACATGACTTTTAACACTTCCACTGCTCTCTCTTCCTTTCAGATCTGAAAACTGAATTAACTTAGTACCAGGAGCCTTGCAAATGCGACAGTATCCGGTGTGAAATACAAACAACGCTGCTGTTGTCGCCTGCAAGTATTTGGAAGGGATCCAGCTCTTTTTCCCTCTCTCTCTCTCTCTCTCTCCCTCTCTCTCTCTCTCTCTCTCTCTCTCTCTCTCTCTCTCTCTATCATTTATAACGCCTTTATCTGAAAGCTGAATTAACTACTTTTATTGGCTTCATAGATTGTTCACTTTGTTAAAACAGAAAAAAACCATTATAGGAAAAAATAACAGGCATGCTGAGAACAGAGGAAAAGCTCTTTTGTGACCTTGAGCTCAAACTTGCAATTTATTAGTTCGAAACTAGGCAGGTGCCTTGCCTTATGTACAAGGCAGCGTTAAGCTGTGGCGTCAACGCTGCCTTATAAATAAAGAAGCCTTTAACGCTATGTTTAGCGTGAAAGAGGCGTGCAGTGGGTGTTGTGGTGGACGTTCCACCGCAACACCCATTGTATTTGATGCTACCCTTTATGAACAAGGGTGGCGTACATAGGCGGCAACGCCAAAATTAAGACTAGGAAACTCCTGGATTTACGTTGGCGAAATGAAGATAAATGCATTAATTCTCCTTCTTTTTGCTTTTTCCATTGTGCTGCCAAAAGCAAAATGCCATGGTTTCTTTATGTGTAGAAAAGTGTCACTTCCTGTACATAAACAAGCCTTTTTTTAACCACATCGCTGTGGCGGCTATTCCGCCGCAGCGCTAAGTGGGCGGGGCGGCCGCGCGACGGCCGCATGCTGGTGACAGAACCGCTCCGTCACCAGCCGCGGTTGGGCTGTGCTTGTGACGGAGCGGTTCCGTCATGGCCCCGCCCGCTCAATAGAACGCGCCGCGCAGGCGGGAAATCAGCGCCGCGCAGGCGCGGCGGCAGGGCCATGACGGAACCGCTCCGTCATCAGCACAGACCAACCGCAGATGATGACGGAGCGGTTCCGTCATCAGCATCGAACGGGTTAAAAACATAAATTTTTTAACTTTCATGTGTGCTGCATGAAGCAGCACACATGAAAGTTACAAAATGGCATTTTAGGATTGTTTATGTACCAGAAGGGACACCTTCCTTCATATAACCAATCCTCTCCTGCACACAGACACCCTTGTACCTTGTACTCTGGTGCAAGGGTGCCTGCATTGGCGATAAGTTGTTAAACTTAGCACCCTCTCAAGGGGAAACGCAAGGCTGCAGCACAATCTTGTAAATATGGTGCATCCGTGCGTTTCCAAAGTGACGGAGCATGCCGTTAAGCTCAGGAGGCTAATGACATGCTCCGCCACTTCATTGTACATATCCCCTATAGTATTCAGTAACGGATTTAGCTCCTGCGTACTTGCCGCCTCCTCATCACTGGTTTAGGCAGTGAATCGTCTTTCTATTTTTGTTGAGAGGAGCACTGGGCAAGAACTGCTTCGTTACTCTGTGATTGCTTATGTGTTGTGTGGAGGAACTTGTTTTCTACTGCTTTATGCTTCTGTTGGTGAGTGTTGAGGTTTGGCACCTGTCTGTGATGTCCCCCCCCCACCACCACCTGACTGTTATTTCTTGTTTGTTCTTGTTGCAGAAGTGGCTGCAGATGTTTCTACAGCCTTTTAACAAAGCTAGGGGCATATTACCAAGCAATAGCGATAATTATCGCTATTGCTTGGTTAGCGTGAAACAATTAACGGTGAGCTGCGGCTATTTTTATCGCAGATAAACATTGGTATTACCAAGGTTTATCGCAAATGCGATAAAAATCAGCTGCAATGCATGAATATGGCTGAAAAGTCAGCGATATTCATGCATTAGCGAGCTAATGCTCTTAGCCATGTTATCCACCTCCCATTGGATAACATGGCTAAGAACTGCTCAGGGCAGGTGTTAGCTTTTGGAGATATCCGTGCTTAGCGCGAATATCTCCAAAAGTTGGTAATAGGAGATAGCGATGTTAGCGACTGTTCTCAGTCGCTAACATCTTGGCATGACCACTTTGCATGTCATTAGTGATAAATATCACTGACATGCAAAGTGGGGCCCAAGATGGTCGCTATCTCCTACTAGCTTTCGCTAACTGGTGTTAGTGACAGCTACGTATCCGCTTTCTTGGCTTTTAAAGCCAAAAAAGCGGAGATAAACCCCCTTGATAATATGCCCCCTAATTTTTCCGGCAAAGGTTTTTGGGCTACCCCTTCTAAAAGGCACATCCCTTGGTTTCCATGGGGGCCCTGTGCAAAGAGGGGACACTTTTGAAACTGTACCGTAATACTGAGGTGGGCGCCAGGTAAAGTAAACTCTGAAGAGATGCACTGTGCACCACTTAGACCACTCTTAGGGATGGGACATGGGTCCATGGATCCCTGAGAGGCGACACAGGTGGGCCCAGTCACATGCTTCACCCTCTTGAGCATAAGAAGCCCCCATTATTGAGATGCATTGTGGCTCAGAGCAGGAGAGTGCCCCTGATACATAATCCGACTCATGCACAAGCACCGCCTGGGAAGGGAGCTGTACCGTGAAGGTCGCCACCAGAAGCATGTCAGAGTTACCCTCTCATGTTACACTAACCACATACTTTCAGCAGGAAGCTTTTCATGCAATCGCAGCAGAAGCTAAAACGCTCCACACTCCCTACAAGCCTGCATATCATCACTCGTACACCCATCTCCCTTAGTCCCGATTTCGGCAACCCCCCCCCCCACTCAGCAGTAATAAGACGCGCTGAGCAAAATAAACAATCCACACAAGATTTTGTTGGAAAAAGTTTGCTGCGGGCTTATTACATAGAAGGACTTTGGCAACTTAGTGGGTTAACTTACGGGTGATCCGCGGGAAGGCTGCGGTGACTAACCTAAGCTGTCCTGCCCATCTGATGAGCCAAACTGCACCGTGTCCAATCCAATCGGTGCTACCATTTATGTGGGGGTTATCCCCTTTACATATCATGGACCCCACTCCATACCTTTCACTCACGCCTTTTTAGGGGTTGAGAGTAACCAGGCAAGCCCCCCGATTGCTCAGACTAACTACCGCCCGAAGGGCTAGCGGGGCGTTGTCGCTTTCAACCAGGGTTCTGCCATAGAGACTCCTGGGATTTTGGCATCATGCACCCATATTGTGCTCCTGAAAGGGTACCCCTCATACCAATCAGCCTCCGGATCACCATGTATCTCTGCCTGCAACACAAATGAATACATTAAGACATTCAATTCATTAGCCAGCCCTCACTCCGGCACACAGAGTAAGCGGTTTGGAGCGTGACAGCGTGTCCAGCAGGGGGACAAATAGGGTGGCCAGTAGGTGGGAGCAGGTATAAATACCTGTCCCCAGCCCACCGCACACCGGAAATGACGCAGCGGAGGAGCCAGACACGAGGGTGGACTCCCAGATGAGGGAGTCCCAGCGACAATGGCTGGGAGGTGCCTGAAGCAGCATTAGGGGGTCACCCTCTTATGAGGTCCACTGCATGCGCTGTGGGCAGCCACATAGTGCCGATATCAGCAACCCCCTGCTCAGCAGTAATTAGTCGCACCACACAAAATAAACAGTCCACACAATATTTTGTTGGGGAAAGTTTTCTGCAGGTTTATTACATAGAAGGAGTATGCCAACTTGGTGGGTTAACTTACAGGCGATCCAAGGGCAGGCAGCGGTGACTAACCTAAGCTGCCCTGCCCACCTGATGAGCCAAACTGCCCCGTGGCCAATCCAATTATGTGGGGGTTATCCCCCTTAAATACCATGGACCACCAGTCCATAACTTTACTCACAGCTTTTTAGGGGCGGGGTGTAACCAGGCAAGCCCCTGGTATCTCAGGGTTACAACTGCCTGAAGGACTAGTGGGGTGCCGTCGTTTCAACCAGGGTCCTGCCTTAAACACTCCTGGGATGTTGGCATAATGCACACTCATTGTGCTCCTGAAAGTGCACCCCTGGTACCAGTCAGCCTCCGGATTGCCCTGTTACTCAATCACAGCCCTGGATGTGGCCACCGTCACATCCAGGGCCCCCTACCCCACCATGGCAGGCTACATAACCTCCTGCAACATTTTGGTACCAGTCCTTCTAGCTTGAAAATTCCTATCCACCTCTGACAGGTTAACAGTTCCCAGTTGTTCCCCATCCCAATTGGGGGATCCTTACGGCGTATGCACTTGAGGCCACTCCTTATTTACCAAACCCACTTATTTGCTTTTGAATAAAGTTGAATCAAGCCCTTCTGCTTGGTGGGGTTGTGCATGGCTTATTTACCCTGTAGTAGGCAAGTTTGATGGCCTCCACTAAAATGTGAACTACGGTTCTCTGATATAACCACAGTTTTATTTTACCCATCCATATGCATGGTTGATAGCCCGCCCAGAATTGAAACAACTGCTCTCTACTTTCCCCGCAGTTAAGGGTGAAATCCCTATTCTGCATTGTGCCCAGATGGGCCTTCTTGTTAGGGGTTGCCAGGTCGTGCGTTACCCATCACTACCCAGTCACTGATTTCGGAATATACTGGAAAACATATTGGATTTCGCCACCCAGGCCAACAGAGTAATCGTTAAGTTCTTGTTTGTGGCCAACACCATACCCTTTACTCTGCCAGATGGCCTCCTCCTGTATAGGAATACCACGCAGGCCATACTTCTTACTAAATGCGAGTCCTATTGCATTGCAAATGCTTGTTTCCCATGATGCTGCTTTGATGTCGATGGGATATATAATTCCTCGACAGGGGCCTAAATTACGATGAAATGAAGCGTCAGTCTCCCGTGTTGTGCTACTTATTCTAACGTGTTGTGCTTGGCAGCGCGTGTCACGGTCCATCCATGTGTCGACCCATTGCAACTGGGCACTCTCTCTGCACACATACCGCAGTAATCACACTCCCGGGGTTGGAATATATGAGCAGTTACAGGAAATACGCGACCTTAATATTCAAGCAATTCAGAAACGATTTCCCTACAGTAAGCAAACGGCTTGATACATCTAGGCCTTAGTTTGTAAAAATATAACAATTTAAAAGCAGAATGGCAGCTCATGCTGCGCCGGCATGTTCTGGCTGTTCTCTAAAAGCAACCAGGAACTATCCCATTTGATACAGGAAATTGTCACCCTGTTTATCAAGGGGATCTTCTTCTACATAAGGTTAACACAGCCAAAAATAGGCCACAAAATGGTAGCTAGGACAACATATCAACGACACATCTACCATGCTGTAAATAAGCACAACGGGGCCCATTAGGATGGCGGGTGGTTCGCCTCCGCCGGCCTGGCGGTGGCCGCCACAGGCTCGGCGGGGGCCGAACCGCCTGCCATCCACACCAGAATGACACCCACCATATTTATTTTTTCATACATTGTATCACGTCCCACCAGGCCCCCGAGACGAACGTAACCCCCTTTTTTCATACATGTTATTAATAATGGATATACAAATGTTCTTAATACCTTGCAGCCTTTTTGTGTTTTAACACCTTGTCTACCCAACTTTTGAAATAGTAGTACACCTGTTAGATATCAACTTCCACAACCAGCCTACCTACTAAGGCTATCAGGGCGGGGAGGTTTATGCTTAACTGAAGCAACCTGTACCATGCCCTCAGATCCAGAGTGGACATACTTTGCTGAATTTGAGCAGACGTTCGCACAGCCCTTTCTGAGTGCTAAACCGTGGCTAACACAATAATGGTGTCAAATCTGGTTTGAGGGAATGTTAGTATTGTGCACGCTATTGCAGTCACCGCACCATTTTTGGCTTGACATGACAACTCAGGCAGCCCGCTAGGCTTGCTTAGTTGCAGTCCGATTACAGATGCACTCTGCCTGCTAACCAGCTGTGGCCCATGGTGTTTAAACCAGCAATGGACCTACTTCGCTTTGTTACCTGATTACCCCCCACAGAATCAAAGTAAGGGTCCAAGTCACCCAGTAATACAT
This sequence comes from Lissotriton vulgaris, assembly GCF_964263255.1. Classification (NCBI taxonomy): domain Eukaryota; kingdom Metazoa; phylum Chordata; class Amphibia; order Caudata; family Salamandridae; genus Lissotriton; species Lissotriton vulgaris. Next base: position 775,224,161 of record NC_141700.1, on the reverse strand, counting down.
GTTGGACCATTTTCACCCCACATAGCCAGAGGGTCCTGTATATTAATAATCCAATGATAATATTGAAGGCCTGCCTTATTTACTGATCTGCCTCCTAGAACCATTCTAATTGGTGATGCGCACCAGTTTGCACAGCCTGAGCTAACAGTCTTGCGCTGCCATCGCCATCGCCCATCCTATGCCCTTTGAATCGCCCTCCATCCTCCTGTGCAGTGGTCTTTTTGTGAAAAGCCTTGGGGACCCTGAAATGCTCTTTGACCCTCATATCCTCTGCACCATTAGCAAGCACCACTCCTGTTTCCCACACAGGGGCCCCGTTACTAAAAGAGTGTGAAAATGTCTTGCTGGAGTGGATACAAAAGACTATTCTACCTTTATGGTAGTCCTCGCCAGCTGGGCGACTGTCCAGCTTCTGGTGCTCAGAGGCAGGTGGCCTGGATACATTCAGGTCTGTGTCATTCCAATACGCCCTTTAAGTTGAATCCTGTGCCGTTCAGCTGCCCATCTTCAAAGGCTGTTTAACTATAGACTCTATGAGTGGTGCGGAGACTTGATGTCGGAATCCAAGTGTTGCAGTTTCATGTTTTGGACGGGTGCGGACTGCGGTCCCCACGTATTTGGATCCCACTAGAGCCGCTCTGCCTGGTGTGCGTGGCCCGGGTACTTAGATCAGCTCCCATGGCCCACTTGATGTGACTCAAGACAAACTAGCACCAACTGGACGCGCTGCTGCCTAGGGGAGGTCTCAAGCTGGTACACCCACCTCTGGAGAGGTATCTAACCCCATATGGATGGCCTGGAGCCTAATAGAGACTTCCTGCAGTTATTTCTGGTATCTTAAGACCTTCCTGACAAGGCTGTTCCCGTATTCTTAGAGGAGTTGGTGGAGATGCACCTGAAACAGCTTGAAATTAGACCAGTGAACACAAGCCCTTTTGCTGAAAAGGCTGTACCAGCAGAAAGCCAATTCCCCAATTACACCCAATCTTGTGACTGCCCCCTTGTAGTGCCATTGTGCACAGTGCAGGAGGTGCCCTATAGTGCAGCGTGCACATGTGTTGCCTTCTGCAGGTCTGTGCTAGTTTCCCCTGCTCCCTCAGCGAGCATGCCTGCTGCACAGCATTGCCCCTTGCTGCTGGGTCCCACTCCCTTACTAAAGCACCCCTTGCAGGGCTTGGGAAATGTCATCACGCTCAGTCCATACCTTGTAGTTTGCCTGTGGCTCATGGAGACAAGTCCTATGGGGGCTTCAGAATGTTAACTTCTAAACTGCTGTGCAAAGGATTTCTCTGGCTAAAGCGCCTACCCACTAACCTATTCACCTTCCATGCGTTTGCGATCGGCATGATACACGTTCTGCCGCAGGTTCATAATCTCCCACAACCCACCTTATTGTGGGTCTTCTTAGTATAAATTGGAGGACCAGTGAACTTTATGGCTGACTTGGCAGTGTGGGTGGCTACTTTATCCCTATTATTCACCTTTCTGTTTCAGGAATCAATGTCCGTCAGACCCCATGTCACTTGGCTTGACCACAATCAAAAGAGCTGTTGCGTTTGTATACCGTAGGATGTGACAATGAAGGTGTTCCCACTGCACTTTAAAAAAATGCAAGATGGTATGGCAAGGGAGTCAAGTCAAGTCAAGAAATACTTTATTCGGTTCAATTTACAAAAACCATAAAAGTACAAGACACATAAAAGTGGTCCACAAATCACCGAGCAGCATGACAATAAGAAAAAGCAGCATTCTATAATTAAAAAGGAACATCAATAAAAAATTACAAGATAAAAAACTTGATTCAAGTTACAGTGGGCAATGTTTACGGTGGATGTTCTACGACCAATTGATCTTTTTGCCCAATCTCACCGCAATGGTTAAGAACTTAGCCACATTATAAATTTCCCAGATTTCTGCTAACAATTGGAGATACAGTAAAGCTGGTTTGACCTGCCTGAACCCTTTCCCCTTTAACAGGGGTATAATAAATTTTTTCCTGATGTCTTTAAAATGATCACAAAAAAACAAGAAGTGGGCAGTATCCATGATTGAGTAACCGGCACAATTACATAGATTCAAATCCAAGTCCCTGGTCCAGCTGGGGCGGCCTGAGATTAATAGGTGGACTTTGTTCAGTCGGAACTTAGTTAGAAGATACCTGTGGTTTGTGTTGTTAACAACCTTCAGGTAAAGTTCCAGATCGTGGTCGGGAGAAGCAATCAATTGATGAGTCCTAACAGAGGGCTTTAATAGCTCCCTGCCTTCTCTGTCTGTCTTTAGTCTCCTTTACAGCAGTGAGGGGCTCTCTACATGTAATGCTCTGGTGAGATAACACACAAACCCCACTTCACTGTACCCGGCTGCAGCGGCCGGCATCACATCTATATAGTGAAAGCACTCTATAGCAATCAAAGGGGCTACAATCCCCTTGACGCCTTGCCCACAAGGGCCAACACTCCATGGGTGAGTGTAAAGCCATGCTTTACCACATTCCTCTCGTAGCCGACTGGCATAAGCTAGCACTAACATGCTAGACGTCCCAGTGTCACTAGCACTGCTCAATAAAGGCGGGCAGTCCTAAAATCATCTGATGCGCTTGGATTTCCGAGTATTCTTCAATAAATAGCAAAAAGACATAGGAATGAGTTCTGATACTGGCTAGCCAGGGTCCAGCAGCCACTCTCTGCTAAGTTAATAGGTGTTGCATGGTTAACAGAAACCACAAACCCATTGCCCAGACGTCAGACCTGGAAAGCCCACTATGGAAACCCAAAGAACTACTTCTAAAACAGAGCCCAGTGTCAGTATTAAAACAACTCACAATGAGCCCTGAACACATCAACCTCACTGATGCCTACTACCATGTTGCAAGAGAAGCCGTGGTATTGTACGTATTGTACGCCCCTGCCCTCACACCAATGTGCATCCATTGATTGTTTTGTGTGCCGCACATACCAGGTGAGCTACGTTACCTGGCTCAGCAACCCGGGGAGAGGTCCCATGGTCCTAACGCCGGACTCGGGAACTCCGCTAAGCCCTGCGCAGGACAAACCAACCCGTCCGGGTGGCGGAGACATCTCCCTGCCTGTGCATGCGTTGGAGGGAACAAGACACCTTAGGCTTAACGTGGCAGCCTACCTGAATGCCTTTATGCTTTTGATGCATAGTGTTGCTTTTTACCACCCTAAGGGGTTGCACTCTTTGTAAATGCTCCCATCTTGCCTACTGTGCTGTCCACCCTAGACTTTCTGGTTGTCCATGATAGCCGCCAACAGGCTAGACATGCCATCTGTTTGCAAAGGAACACAGCCCATTATCAGTGTGGCAACAGTCAAGTACAAGCTTCAATTTCTTGTTCTCAACCTGTAAAAATAAAACTGTCACTAATACCTGGCACAGTTAGCCGGTAATATAGCAAATGCAAGTAAATACGGTGATAGTGTGTGAATCGGGGTCTAACCCGGCACTGACAAGCCCCTTATATTGCTAGGCCCAACAGGGGCAACCGAGTATTCTTCACACTCTACTATTCTGCAGACACTAACTTTGTAATGAAAAGGTCCTTGGCATTCTACCCAAAGTTAGGACTGACAAAATGGGCGACAGTGACTCTTACCGTCAACAGCCACCACTAGGATACGATGAGCAAGAAGAACATTGGGAGGAAAACAACTGACACTGCATCCCTACCCCAGCCACCTTCACCCAAAAAGAAGTCAGCCCAACCCCATTTCTTTCCCAAATCCACTGCTGTAACCTTGTGGATGAAACTCCCCTTCCTCCATGACAAACCCAATGTACAATCTGTCACCCCCGAAGGCTGCATCACCAAACCTGTGCTGCAATGAACCTCAGCCAACCAGACGGGCATCCACCAGGCCCAAGGCCAAATGACTCGGGTGAAAGAACCTTCAATGGTGTTCCCATGACAAAGGAGTTGAGAACCAGTGCCGGGACCCGAACCTGATCCCCTATTATTGGCTTTGTCAATGCTTGTAGTTGCATACGATAATTGAGCCACAATTATAGCTTTGTTGCATAGCATATTGGAAAACCTTCCATTCTGAAACGGTGAGACTGTGAAAGACTATAGTGAGTCTTTTGCAAAATTTAAGCTGAGGCAGAATCAAGGACCTATAAGTTGTTTAAACCGGTCTATCATGCCATTCTCCATAGTTCTGATTAAAGTGTTTCAATCCACTAACTGAAGCCTGCAATCGTATTCTTAGTGTATTCAGAAGAGTTTCCCATTTTAGGCATCGTTCAAACCACATCCCTAAATATTTGTACTAATTCACTTCTTTCACTTTAGTGGAGCCCAGAAACCAAGTGAATGTCTTCCTTTTCTTACCAGAGCTCAAGACTGTGATTTTGTCTAGGTTTTCCACAAGTTTTTTCTGACTGCAATATTCAGTAAACGCTTCAAGCTTCCTCTGCAGGCCTTTCTCTGTTCGATCCAAAATTACCAGGTCATCTGCATAGAGTAGGCAAGAGATGTGATTCCCGTATAATTTAGGGCTAGCCCGCATACATTCTTTAGTATAACTGGTAAGTCAGCTATGAACAACGAAAAGAGCGGAGGGGCATAGACACACCCTTGTCTTATCCCGTTTTCAATTGGTATCTTCTTCAAAAATGTGCCACCTGTGTCCAGGGCAACTTGTGCCCATTTGTTCCTATGGAGCTCTTGTATAACGAGTCCCTAGGGATGTCGATATTTACCAGCAGTTCCGACAGCCAGTTAGAGTCCACCAGGTCAAAAGCTGCCCAGAAGTCAATAAAGCAGCTGAACAGAGTGCCCCCCTGCTCCACTGACTTCAGCACGATGGACCATATAAAGAAGCAGTGGTCTATAGGAGAATGACCCCTTATTAAAACTCCCTGTTCCGGGGGTATTGCCTGGTTAACCTCTGCCCATTCTTTTAGTTTTTCTAAGATTACTTTAGGAAATACCTTCTCTCCCATATCCAATAGGTTGATTAGCCTATAATGTTTAGAGATCTTAACTTGGCCTCGTTTATGGAGGGGTCTAATAATCACTCCTTTCCAAGTTTGAGGTATCTTCTCTGTCTCTAGAATACTGGAAAACATTTTTGTAAAGAAATTTGCAACCAGTCTGATTGGGTCTTTATAATTACTGCCAGGACAATATCGGGCCAGCTCCTCTAGTAAGTGTTGGATTTGCTATAATGCGCTTAACATTACTTTCTGAAAAAGACAGCCTGGAATTATCCCCCATTTCTGGCCATATTGCATGTTCCATAGTTATTTGCCGTTCTCCAATGCTATATATTTTCCCCAAATATTGTCTACAGTCCTCTTCTGTCAACACACAGTTCATAATTGCCTGTGTCTTACCTGACCCCTCTTGGACCAGTTCCCAAAACTTTTTTATATCCTTAGTTTCCATTAATAGGTTCCGGCAACATTCTTTATATGTTCTTTTATGATCTCTTATAACCTTTTTATACATTTTCTTTAAATATACATTTTCTTCAAATTTATACGAGTCATAAAGGACTGGGCTCTTGCCGAGGTGTTAGACCTGACACCCTTGGGTGGTAATCCCCACAGTTTTTGCTTTCACCTCTCCTTTTTCCTGAAATTTGTTTTTGTTGGCTTAGGGACTCTGTGCACCTTACCTAACCAGTGCTGAAGTGTTGATACCCTCTCCTTAAAACATGGTAACATTGGCCTACACCTAATTGCCACATTTAATTTACTTGTAAAATCCCCGATAAATGGCACTACATGTATTCAGGGTCTGTAAAGTAAATGCTACTAGTGGGCCTGAAGCAGTTTTTGTGCCCCTACTAAAATAGCACTTTAAAATATGTTTCAGGCATACTATGCGGATGTATGACGTTACAACGCATACTTTTACAACGCCTACCTTTACAATGCATTTTTTACAACGCAACATCCATTACAACGCATTCCATTACAATGCATGCATTTACAACACATTTTTAAAAACTACCTTTACAATGCATTCCATTACATCGCATACTACATTTACAACGCATACCATTACAACGCATAACATTACATTACATATAAGGTAAGTATTGAATAGTGTAGGGGTAAAAATTACTATTCTAACTCCAGGGGGTGCAACAGTATGGTAAGTGTTGGATAGTGTAGGGGTAAAAATTACTATTCTAACTCCAGGGAGTGCAACAGTAGGGTAAGTGTTGGATAGTGTAGGGGTTAAAATTACTATTCTAACTCCAGGGGGTGCAACAGTAGGGTAAGTGTTGGATAGTGTAGGGATAAAAATTACTATTCTAACTCCAGGGGGTGCAACAGTAGGGTAAGTGTTGGATAGTGTTAGGGTTCTATGTGATGTAATGCTGTGCGTTGTAATGGTATGCGTTGCAATGACTGCGTTGTAATGACATGCGTTGTAGTGGTGTGCGTTGTAGTGTCATGCATTGTAATGGTTGCGTTGTAAATGCATGCGTTGTAATGGATGTTGCGTTGTAAAAGTTGCGTTGTAAAGGTTGTTTCCCATACTATGCAGCCTGTAGTGCAGTTTTCAACTGCCATTTCGACCTAGCCAATTAAAGATTTTGGCATGCCTAAACCTTCCCTTTTAATACTTACAAGTCTCCTCTAAAGGGGGCCCTAACAGCTCTTATGGCAGGGTGCATTGTATTTGAAAAGTAGGATATGTGTATTTATGTTTTTCATGTCCTGGCAATGAAAAACTCCTAAAGTCATTTTTATAGTCCAGCTTGAAAGCACACCTTACGCCAGACAATTATGTGAGAAGAATCCCCAGGAAAGGGGCGTTGGCTCTGCCCACGTGTTGGGAGTCAGGAGGAGAACATCTTTTGATTGGGCAGAAGTTGTGTGCTTCCACAAAAATGTGCTGTCCCTCCACACAGCTGTGATTATTTTGTTTATTTATCCAGCTGTCTGAGCTTGACCCCCCCCAGGAGAACATAAATGACATTGTAATGCTACTACAGTCTCTTAGATAACTAGCCAATATATTGATTTACACTGGTCGCCTTGGCCTCAACACCCTTGTCGAAGTTCCAAAAACCAGCAATAGATTGGTCTTATATGGAGTCACATCACATTTATTTGCTATGAAAACATGTTAAGGGCATGCATGAGAACACACCATATCACAATAATGGTGCTCCAAAAAACGATACAGGGAGGGTTTTTGCCTAGGGTTGGTGAGTCAATTCAATTCAATTCAAAAATACTTTATTCGGATTTCAACAAATCCATAAAAGCAACACATTTAAAATACATTTAAAAGAATTACAAAACTTTCACAAGTAATTAAAGACTACAGAAAAGGACATACAAACATTAATGTAAACAGTCAGTGTAATCCAATTACTAGAATGCAGTCCAATTACTAAAGTGCAAAGGCATTGGGAGCTGTGCAGCGCATAAACGTGTCAAGGGGATTCCATCGATTTGCATGCAAGAGAGATAACTTTCAGAAATGAACTTACACGGAAAATCAATTCATCATTTTCTAGTTTTAAAAGCATAGAGTAGGATTGGGTCTGGGAAACTGGTCTGTGTTTTTTAAAATATGGGGCTAAAAACCATTTGATATATTTCATATAAAATTTACAGTTAAAAAAGAAATGTAAATCATTTTGTCTACTAAATCCATCGCAGGGACAGGGGCATGGCGTATTTCCAGGGTTCATCATACTATGGCCCATAGGAAAGCAAAGTGAGTATTTTATAATCCCAGCTCTCAAGCGAAATAATAACGATCTTTCCCAATTAGTCAATGGAAGTCTTAAGTATAAAGGAATTTGTTGTGGAGTTGAGTCATTGTTTACCTTATTCACATATGACCTAACAGTTTGTTTTTGTAGTTCTTCCTCCAACCTCTTTTCCCTAAAAAGGGCGTAGAGTTCAAATTGTACATCCTTTTTATCCGTACTCTTAATCTGGGAGGGATCGTTAAAAAGATGGATTTTGCCTATGCTATTTAGGCTTTCCTGTGTCGCCCGAAGCCACGGGATACTCATACCTTTATCGCAGGCTAAGCACTCCGTCACTATTTCCTGTGTTAACGTAGCGCAATCATTGGCCCAAATAGCCAGCCAGAATAAAGCAGGCCTTGTGGCGATGAAGTCAGTTATATAGGGCAAGTTGAGTTCAGCATGGCAGATGTACCCGGATGAGGAGATTGGGGCTCCCAGTAATTTCCTGCATAACCGATTCTCTTCTGTCTGCAGGCTGGGTGTTTTCACTATCCCCCAAATCTCAGCGCCATAGGTTGCTACCGGGGCACACTGCAGTCTGTATATCTTCAAAATTGCATTAGTTGTTTCAGTCCTCTTTGGCCGTGGCAGGGAAAGGATTGAGTTTATGGCCTTTAAGAACTTGCCTGTGGCGTGGGCGAGATGCCCACTCCACAGGCCGTTCGCAGCAAAGACCATACCTAAGTAAGGGAATGATTTTGTAGAATACAGCTTATCTTGTCCTATAGAAATAGAGTTGAGATGTTTGGCCCCTGGCCCGCAGGTCATAATAAATGATTTTTTTAAATTCACTTTAAGATCCAGATTCCCCATATAATGTGCAAAATTCTTGACCAGGGCACGTAGGGCATTTGGTGTTAAGCCCATAATCACAGCGTCGTCGGCGTACAGAAGTGAGGGTAACGATCTCCCTTGGATTCTCGGGCATCAGTGGTCGTCTTTTTCAGAGAGGCGCTCAGTCCGTTTATATAAATGATGAACAGCAGGGGTGCTAAAACGCACCCCTGTCGGACGCCTCTTTCAACCTTGATTGCCCCTGAGATCTCACCCTCCATACCAATCCGTACCTGTGCTTTAGTGTCTGCATGTAGATAGGCCAGGAAATGCACCAAAGGTTCGTCTAGGCCATAGGAGAGGAGGGTCGCCCACAGTTTTGACCTGTTCACTAAGTCGAATGCGGACGATAAGTCCATAAATGCTAGGTAAATAGGTGAAACCCTAGCTATGGTGTATTTGCCAATTATAAGGTTAAGGTTCAAACATTGTTCAGTTGTCCCAACCTTGCTTCTAAAGCCCATTTGGCATCTGTCCACCACCCCTGCTTCCTCGGCCCAATCATTCACTCTGTTGTACAACACCCGGCCCAAGGTTTTCAAGGTGTTGTCTAAGAGCGAAATGGGCCTATAATTTGCAGGGTCAGATCTTTCGCCTTTTTTGTAGATGGGGACTATTATGCTTGTTGACCAGGTGTCAGGAATAGGGACCAGTGGCAAACAATTGAAAACATTAACCAGAATGGGACCCCAAAATTCCGGCTTGTATTTAATCAGGTCAATTGGAAAGCCATCCGGCCAAGGCGCCTTGTTCCAGAGGCTTTGATTAATAGCCACGATGACCTCCCCCTGGGTTATGTCTAGTGATTTCAATTTGCCAGGGCTATAATCATCTGTAGAGGCGACAGGGTTGGCGTATATTTTGGAGAAATGTTGTTCCCATTGCTGGCTTGAAATGGTACAGCTTATTGGTGATAGCTGCTTTCCCATGTCCCGCATCTTCCTTACTGCGGGCCAAAAGGTAGCGCTGTTTCCCACGGCAGCGGAAACAGTTAATTCCTCCCAATGTTCTTCCACTATAGCAGCCTTCCTTATCCCTATAGTTGTTTTATAGGTTTGTCTAGCGGTCCGTACTTCTATTTGGCTTCTGGGTTTGGAATTTAGAGCCCTGCGAAGAGCCTTGTTTGCCGCTGAACAGCGACTGTCGAACCACCTAGGCTCATAATTGTGTTTTTTATTAGGGACGGTTAAAAGAGTCTTTATAACATTACAAAGATTTACAAAGTCTTTGACTATCCTTAGGTGATTCCCATCAGTGAGTGAGCACGAATCAACTATTGGTTGGTGGTTATTTATAATTGTGTTCATAATGCAGCCACTGTCCACCCCTTTCCACTTCAGCCTTAAGTTATTAGTTGAAGGCGTGATGTCCCTGGCTCCGAGAGTGCGAGCGGGTGCTTGGGAAGGTCCTAGTCTTATGGTGACTTCCAATGCATTATGGTCACCAAAGGCTGTTTCTAGAACTCTAGCCTGGGTAACTCTGTCTAATAGTTCTACAGACATAAAAATATAGTCCAGTTGGTGAGTCATTTTTGAGCCAAAACTTTGTTTTCCAATCCTTGTTAATTATTTTTTCCACATCCTATAATCATTTTTGTCCTGCATTCTTTTTAGTGAGTAAATTAGCAACGCAACTTTCTAGTGCATTGCAGAAGAATTATGCAAAAGCGTTAAGAAATTAAAAACTCACACATCTGGATTTATCACCTTTTGTTGGCATATTATAAACCTTTTCTCAATTGGGCACTTGAACACATTGTGATAAGGGAAATGCTGATGTAATATTTTCTCTTTCTAGGTGCTGCCTTGATCTTTAGTCCTGAAGATGACCCTTATGTAATAATCTTTACTGGGTCGAAACATTGCCAAATGTTCTATAGGGCTGCTTTTACTGATGATGTAGTACACCATACTCTGATTCAGAGTGGTGTGCTTGAAAATTTTACTCTTATCAGCACCTAGTTTTGTACATATGCTTTGTATATTTGTACATATGCTTTGTATATTCACCGCGTTGTTTTTTGGAGCTCATTCATTGTGATACAATTTGTTCTCATGCATAACTTTAAGACGTTTTTATGGCAAATAAATGTTATTCGACTCCATATAAAGCCAATCTCTCTCCCCCGGCGCAGCCGAGCACAGCGCTCTCGCCGGCCGGGAGAACGCGGAACCGCCATCTTGGGGGGAGGCAGGGTAGCGCTAAATGCTCCTGGACGCCTCCCACCCTCCTCCCACCGCTAGATGAACATGGATAAAAAGAAGGGCCCATCCCGTCCGCGCAGCGGGCGTGCGCAGCGGGCGTGCGCAGCGGGCGCGCCGATGGCGCGCCAAAGGCGCGCCTAAGGCAAGCCCGTCTGCGCCCGTCCGCGCCGGACCCGCGCCCAGCACCAGAACCCCTGCTTCTCGCACCCCAAAAATCTCCTGGACCTTTGTTCAACTGCTACACCTTCGTCAAGGTACATGCAACCCCATAACTTGCTGTAAACCCTATAGCCTGGAATCAACGGCATACTCCTGCTCACAATGCAAGTTCACTATCCCTGTTGTTCTTAAAGCATCTCGACTGCCCCCGAGTGTTCATTGCCAGCCCCCGGTCATTTTAAAAGCTGCTTTAATTAATTGCAGATCTCTCCCTGCTCACGCCACCGACATCTGGCTATCGCTTGACACTCACAAATGGGACATATTGTTTCTCACAGAAACTTGGATTAAAGATTCGTCCAAACCAGATATTAACCTGGCCATTCCCCCTGGTTACTGTTTTGCTGGCATTAACAGAGAAAACTCCAAGCCCGGGGGGGGGGTCTCGCGGTAATTGCGAAATCCCACCTTAAACTGAACCTTACTAAAATTCCCAATCCCGGCCTTATTGAAGCCGCTTACTGTACAGTCACGGACTCTGCAAGTACCATTTGTGCCGGTATCCTGGTCTATAACCCCCCTGCAGCCACCGTCTCCTCTCTCAATGCCCTGACGCATTCTATTGCAGACTTCTCACTTAAACACCCCCACTTTACTGTGCTGGGAGATTTTAATCTCCATATTGATAATCCATCTTGCACACAAGCCTCTTCCCTGCTGGAAACTTTACAAGGACTTACCTTGCCCCAATTAGTCAAAGGCCCGACTCACATAGCAGGCCACACACTAGATCTCATCTTTTCTAATCATCCTGGTATCTCCGCCCTTTCCCCCTTTCCCCTGACCTGGACAGATCCCTTCCTTCTTCCCTTCACTATCACTTCTCCTTCCCCTCCTCCCCCCTCCTCCCTTAACAGAGACAGGGATCATAAATGGACCAAAGTCACCTGTGAGTCCTTGGAAGCTCGTCTTCAATTTCAACTTAATCAGCTGGAAGACCTCGACAAAGAAACTGTAAGATTTAATTCGACCCTTTCCTCGGCTCTTGACTCTGTTGCCCCTCTTGTTCCGCTGACTTCATCCAGATCACGCCCCTCTGCCCCTTAGTTTCCCCCCCTGCTTCGTGAGGAAAAGAGCAAGTGTAAACAGTTGGAACGCAAATGGAGACAGGATTATGACCCTCTAGCCAAACTGGCCTATAAATCTGCCCGGAACAAATTCCATAAACTGAAACGTTCTACGATGAGAGCTTATTTTTCTAATCTCATTCAACAGGCGCAGAACTCTTCCAAAACTCTTTTTACCATTGTGAAAGACTTTGTAAATCCCCCTGCCACGAAAACTCAATGTACCCCTACTCAAGATCTGTGCAACGGACTCTCGGACTTCTTTCAGAACAAAATAATCAAACTCTCTTCCTCCTTTGATATTGCCCCACCTAACCACCTTTCCGATATCTCATGTTCCACCCACTGCTCATTTAACTCTTTTAGTGAGCTGACCCCTGACCTAGCGTTGTCCCTGCTATATAAAGTCAAGTCTGGTTCCCCTTTGGACCCAGTCCCTGCAAAAGTCATGGGCAATCTTGCCCCTGTTTTAGTAAATCCTTTCCTCTCCATCTGGAACTCCTCCTTGTCCCGCGGTCAATTTCCCTCAGTGTGGAAACAGGCTAGGCTAATCCCCATTTTGAAAAAACCCGGCGCAGACCCCTCGCAATTTGGCAACTACCGGCCCATATCGCTCCTGCCTAAACCTGCCAAGGTACTGGAGAAAGTGGTACAGAAACAGTTGGCTCAGTATCTTGAATCAAATCAGCTGTTACATGATTCTCAGTCCGGCTTTAGAACCGGCTACAGCACCGAGACGGCGCTGCTAGAAGTCTCGGAAATCATCAGGGAATCAGTGGATAGGGGCGAGGAGGCCATGTTGGTCCTCCTCGACCTATCCGCTGCATTTGATACTGTATCCCATAACATACTTGCAACCCGTCTACAACAGCTAGGGGTCGGTGGTACAGTGCTGGCTTGGACCAAATATTTCCTGTCCAGTCGGTCTCAGAGGGTTACGATACACCCATTTGAATCAGAGGACAAACCCCTCTTGTGCGGTGTGCCCCAGGGTTCCGCCTTAAGCCCTTTATTGTTTAACGCCTACGTGGCCCCTCTTGCCAAGGTAGTAGAGTCTTGGGGTATCAGGGTGGTCTCTTATGCTGATGACACTCAGCTTGTTTTTTCATTTAAAGACCACTCTGACTCCCTCTTTTCCAACTTCAGAAACTGCCTTGGCAATATCTGCACATGGATGTCAGCCAATCACCTTGCCCTTAATACCGACAAAACTGAGGTTCTCTTCTTCAGCCAGAAATCACCCCCCCCTGCAATTCTATGGTGGCCCACCATCTTGAACCCTCCACCCACGCCAGTACAGGCTGCCCGCAACCTAGGCTTCACATTTGACAACACCTTGTCTGGTAGCTCCCAAGTCAACAAAGTTGCGGGGGCTTGTTTTACCAAATTGCGCATGATCAGGAAGATTTTCCCCTACCTCCCTCAATCATCCAGCAAAACGGTTGTCCAGGCACTTATCACGACACATCTAGACTATGCCAATAGTCTTTATGCAGGTGCCCCCGAATATCTGATTGACCGTCTGCAAATTGTTCAGAACGCCGCAGCTCGGATCATTGGTAACATTCCTGCCCGTACTTCGGTCAGAGCATACCGGGATGAGCTTCATTGGCTCCCCATAGCCCGGCGTATCGACTTTAAAATCCTGATTCTGGCATTCCGGGCAATTCATGGAACTGGCCCGTCCTATCTGAGCAAACGCCTTAAGATTTCATCTTCAGTAAGACATCTGAGATCCAACAGCCTTCGTCTACTGATCGTCCCAAGATTCAGGCTCTCTCGAAGTGACGGCAGAACTTTCACCGTCACAGCTGCCAAGCTCTGGAACAGCCTACCTCTTGACCTCAGGTTCATTGAATCTGAGCCAGTCTTTCGACGCAAACTTAAAACCTGGTTGTTTACTAAACGTTAATAAGTTCTTCAGCATCTCTTATTCCTCTCAGTTGGACTTGAACCTGGTAACTCTCTCTGGGGACATTCAGGTAATCTTAGTGCCGGGACACCTCCGTCGGAGGTAGCCGCGCGCTTTACAAGCTTCTAAAATAAATAAATAAATAAATCTGTGTAATTTTTTTTACCAGAAAGTTGAGGCTCACACTTCCCCCCAGGGACCAGTTGTTTACTTTATTACTTATTAGACCTTTAGGCAAAAATGAAGGGTCAGGTCTTACGACTACTTCATCTGAAAAGTCACGTAAAAAGGGGTCAGTGCAGACCAAAGCACCCAGCTCCCTAATTCGTCTGAGGAACACATTGCAACTATAAAAAGACCCTTCCAAAAAGGAATTTTACATACACTGAAAGGACTAACTGAAAATATGGAAACTGGAGAACCCTTAAAACTTAAAAGGTAAATCCCAGGGTGGAAGAGGGAAATGCAATGCTTGCCTTTTTAAGAAAAATACTCTTTAACAGTCTTGAAACTAAAGAATCCATAGGCAAAACATTCAGTATCCCTCAGGGCCCTGAGAGGCAAACGTTCAGCATCCCCCAAGGCCCTGAGAGGCAAAACATTCAGTATCCCTCAGGGCCCTGAGAGGCAAAACATTCAGTATCCCTCAGGGCCCTGAGAGGCAAAACATTCAGTATCCCTCGGGGCCCTGAGAGGCAAACGTTCAGCATCCCTCAAGGCCGTGAGAGGCAAACATTCAGCATCCCTCAAGGCCCTAAGAGGCAAAACATTCAGTATCCCTCAGGGCCCTGAGAGGCAAAACATTCAGTATCCCTCAAGGCCCTAAGAGGCAAAACATTCAGTATCCCTCAGGGCCCTGAGAGGCAAAACATTCAGTATCCCTCAGGGCCCTGAGAGGCAAACATTCAGCCTCCCTCAAGGCCCTGAGAGGCAAATATTCAGCATCCCTCAAGGCCCTAAGAGGCAAAACATTCAGTATCCCTCAGGGCCCTGAGAGGCAAAACATTCAGTATCCCTCAGGGCCCTGAGAGGCAAACGTTCAGCATCCCTCAAGGCCGTGAGAGGCAAACATTCAGCATCCCTCAAGGCCCTGAGAGGCAAATATTCAGCATCCCTCAAGGCCCTGTGAGGCAAACATTCAGCATACCTCAAGGCCCTGAGAGGCAAATATTTAGCATCCCTCAAGGCCCTAAGAGGCAAAACATTCAGTATTCCTCAGGGCCCTGAGAGGCAAAACATTCAGTATCCCTCAGGGCCCTGAGAGGCAAACGTTCAGCATCCCTCAAGGCCGTGAGAGGCAAACATTCAGCATCCCTCAAGGCCCTGAGAGGCAAATATTCAGCATCCCTCAAGGCCCTGAGAGGCAAACATTCAGCATCCCTCAGGGCCCTGAGAGGCAAAACATTCAGCATCCCTTAAGGCCCTGAGAGGCAAAACATTCAGTATCCCTCAAGGCCCTGGGAGGCAAAACATTCAGCATCCCCCAAGGCCCTGAGAGGCAAACATTCAGCATCCCTCAGGGCCCTGAGAGGCAAACATTCAGCATCCCTCAGGGCCCTGAGAGGCAAAACATTCAGCATCCCTCAAGGCCCTGAGAGGCAAAACATTCAGTATCCCTCAAGGCCCTGGGAGGCAAAACATTCAGCATCCCCCAAGGCCCTGAGAGGCAAACATTCAGCATCCCCCAGGACCCTGAGAGGCAAACATTCAGCATCCCTCAGAGCCCTGAGAGGCAAAACATTCAGCATCCCTCAAGGCCCTGAGAGGCAAATATTCAGCATCCCTCAAGGCCCTGAGAGGCAAACATTCAGCATCCCTCAGGGCCCTGAGAGGCAAACATTCAGCATCCCCCAAGGCCCTGAGAGGCAAAACATTCAGCATCCCTCAGGGCCCTGAGAGGCAAAACATTCAGTATCCCTCAGGGCCCTGAGAGGCAAACATTCAGCATCCCCCAAGGCCCTGAGAGGCAAAACATTCGGTATCCCTCAGGGTCCTTAGAGGCAAAACATTCAGCAACCCTCAAGGCC
Source organism: Lissotriton vulgaris (assembly GCF_964263255.1). Lineage (NCBI taxonomy): Eukaryota > Metazoa > Chordata > Amphibia > Caudata > Salamandridae > Lissotriton > Lissotriton vulgaris. The sequence continues at coordinate 775,208,150 of NC_141700.1, read as the reverse complement.
TTGAGAGGCAAACATTCAGCATCCCCCAAGGCCCTGAGAGGCAAAACAATCAGTATCCCTCAGGGCCCTGAGAGGCAAAACATTCAGCATCCCTCAAGGCCCTCAGAGGCAAAACATTCAGTATCCCTCAGGGCCCTGAGAGGCAAACATTCAGCATCCCCCAAGGCCCTGAGAGGCAAATATTCAGCATCCCTCAAGGCCCTAAGAGGCAAAACATTCAGGATCCCTCAAGGCCTTGAGAGGCAAACATTCAGCATCCCTCAAGGCCCTGAGAGGCAAAACATTCAGTATCCCTCAGGGCCCTGAGAGGCAAAACATTCAGCATCCCTCAGGGCCCTGAGAGGCAAACATTCAGCATCCCTCAAGGCCCTAAGAGGCAAAACATTCAGTATCCCTCAGGGCCCTGAGAGGAAAACGTTCAGCATCCCTCAGGGCCTTTAGAAGCAAACATTCAGCATCCCCCAAGGGCCTGAGAGACAAACATTCAGCATTGCCCAAGGCCCTGATCGCTACCCACTGACTCCTCAAAGTGGTGCTGCTAAATCAAGTAGAAAACTCATCCCTAAACAAGTTGCATGTTCTGGCTGGGTTACAGGGATCTGGCTGGTACCCCTTAGAGTCCAACATTTTCTAAACATAGGCCCATTGTCTAGAATAAACTTTCAGTGTTGCTGGGGTCCCTTGACCCTGCTCTAGGCAGGTCACTCCACACGTCGCTACAGCACCACCTGTTGTGCCTGTGTTTCCTTACTCGCTGCTGCTGCCACTGCCACTAGTTCGAGGCCCTCCTCCACCTGCAGGCTACCACCTGCGCCTCATCCCTGGTGGCCAGTGGCTGGCCGTAGGTCTGCATGCACTGAATTGCTTGTTTTTTGTTTAACTGTTTGTTTTTCACTGTATTGCTTGTTTTTGTTTAACTGTTCGTTTTTTTCCTTCGGTTTTGCACTGTTAATTCTGTGCCCTCTTCTGCGTCTGTCCCGTTGCCGCTCCTGCTCCCGTCTTTCCAGCCGCTGTGCCCCCTGTGGCCCCACCTCCCCTGCTTGTACTGTATTGCCTCTGTTTTTAATCATTTAATTTGCTCGTTTTTCCTCCTTCCCCATGGATTCTGAGCCATGTGCCCTCTTTGCCTTCTGTTCCCTCGCCGTTCCTGACCCGTTTTTCCCACCGCTGTCTCCCCCAGTGGCCCCGCCCCTGCTCTCCCATTCATCCACTCCCTTCTCCCAGCTGCTCCTCCCTCCCACCTTCCCTTCTTATGGTGGCGGCTGCGCAGCCACTCCGCTGGCGCGCCTAAGGCAAGCCCGTCTGTGCCTAGACCATTCCCAGTGCCAGAACCCCTGGCCCCCTGAACCCTGTGATGCCCGTCTCCGCTACAATATCAGCACCCTCCTCGCACTCAACACTGGACGATCACACACCTGCTTCCTGGCCACCCCGAAGCGCACCCAACGGCCCTTCTCCTACCGGAACTGCACCTTCACCAGCATCCTCTCCACCAAGCCACCCACCGGCACTACTCGACTCACCCTTCTTCAGACATCGCCTTTCTGATGGAGACATGGCTGAACCCCTCCTCGGCACCTTACATCGCCATAGCCATCAATAAAATCACCCGCAGGGACCGCGCCAACGGAGTAGGAGGAGGAGGTATCGCCATCGTCCACAGGAACACTCTCAGAATTTCGACCAACACCGACGACACCCTTAGCACCGCCGAAAACTTGCACTTCCCGATCCACACCGATCCCAACACCACGCTCAGAGGAACCCTTGTCTACATATCCCCCAGACCTCGACCACAGTTCAGCGACTCCATCGCCGACTTCGTCAGTACACACATCCTCGCCTCCACAGACTGCATCCTTCTCAGGGACTTGAACTTCCACCTCGAGAACAACAACGACTCCAATTCCACCATCCTGATCAACAACCTCGCCAACCTCAGACTCAGACAACTCGTCACCACACCCACCCACTCCACCGGCCACATGCTTGACCCCATCTTCTCCGCAAGCTCCCACGTCTCCTTCAACCACACCACAAACTCCACTGGACCGACCATTGCTGCATCCACTTCACCTTCCAGAAACCCACCACGCACCACCGCACCCGACAGATCCCTGCCGCTGCTGAAGCAAAGTCGCAGAAGACCAGCTAACCACCACCCTCGTCCGGAGCCCACCGGCCCCCTCACTGTCGCCCGCAACCTCAGACAATGGTTCGACGATTGCGACAACACCCTTGCCCCAATCAAGAAACCCTCCAACAGACACACCAGCAAGAAAGCCAACTGGTTCACTGAAGACCTCCAGGCCTCCAAGCAAACCTGCAGTAAGCTAGAGAAGAAATAGCATCGCGAACAGACAACGGACAGCCACGCAGCCCACAAGAACGCCATCCACAGTCACCATCAACTCATCAAATCCGCCAAAAGAGCCTCCTTCAAAGACCACCTAGACAACAATGCACACAAAAGTAAAGAGCTCTTCAACATCGTGAAGGTACTCTCCGACCCCAGCTCCAACACCAACGACATCCCACCTTCGCAAGGCCTGTGCGACACTCTTGCCACCGTCTTCCATCACAAGATCGCAGACATCCACGATAGCTTCAATGCCACGACCACCCCGACAACCACTGAGACCTCCATCTCCATGACCACCATTCGCACTGACCCCCTGCTCTCCTGGACCAACATAAACGATGATGATACCATCAAAATCATGAACACCATCCACTCCGGATCTCCGTCAGACCCATGCCCACACCACATCTTCAACAAAGTCAGCACCACCATCACACCCCATCTACGGAAAGCCATCAACATCTCCTTCGAGACAGCAACATTCACGGAAAGCTGGAAGCACGCGGAGATCAACGCCCTACTCAAAAAACCCAAGGCTGACCCCAAGGACCTCAATAACTTCCGGCCCATCTCCCTGCTTCCGTTCCCGGCGAAGGTCATCGAGAAGACCGTCAACAGACAATTGACCCGCTATCTCGAGGAGAACAGCATCCTGGACCCATCCCAGTCTGGGTTCCGCCGCATCAGGGCCCTGTTGGACAATGGAGAAACCGCGGCCCTCATCCTCCTGGACCTGTCAGCCACCTTCAACACCGTCTGCCACCACACCCTACCCACACGCCTCCCTGACGCTGGGATTCCTAGACATGGCTCTAGACTGAACAACCTCCTTCCTCTCCAGCAGAACCCAGAGCATCTGCCTCCCCCCTTTCCGCTCCGAAGCCACCGAGATCATTTGCGGCTTACCTCAGGGATCATCCCTCAGCACAACATTGTTCAACATCTACATGGCACCGCTTGCCCATGTCGCCCGTATATGCATGACCTCAACATCATCTCATATGCCAACGACACCCAGCTGATGCACTCCCTCACCAAAGACCCCCGTCACCGCCAAAACCAACCTCCACAAAGACGTCACAGAGTGCATGAAGAAAAGCTGACTAAAACTAAACTCAAAGAAGACGGAAGTCCTCATCCTCGCCTCCACCCCCTCGGCCTGGGACAACTCCTGGTGGCCGACCGCATTGGGAACAGCTCCAACACCCACCAACCAATCACGCAACCTAGGGTTCATCCTTGACTCCTCTCTCTCCATGACTAAGCAGGTCAATGCTGTCTTGTCCTCCTGCATCCACACCCTCTGCATGCTCTGCAAAATCTACAGGTGGATCCCCACCGAAACAAGAAGAACAGTTACCCAGGCCCTCGTGAGCAGCAGACTGGACTACCGAAATGCCCTCCACGCAGGAGCCTCGGCCAAACTCCTGAAATGACTGCAACACGTACAGAACGCCTCTGCACACCTGATCCTCGACATCCCTCTCCGCAGCCACATCACACCCCACCTGAGAGACCTACGCTGGCTCCCCGTCAACAAAAGGATCACCTTCAAACTCCTCACCCACGCACACAAGGCACTCCACAACACCGGACCAACATACCTCAACAGACGACTCAGCTTCTACACCCCCAACTGCCAGCTCTGCTCCACTGACCTCGCCCTCGCCACAGTTCCCCGCATCCGAAGAGCGACCTCCGGCAGCAGATTCTCCCACCTCGCCGCCAAGCCCTGGAACACCCTCCCCATCCACCTATGGCAGACCCAAGACCTACTAACCTTCAGAAGACTCCTCAAGACCTGGCTATTCGAGCAATAGCAGCAATCCCGCCCGCGCCCCCCCAGCACCTTGAGACCCTCACAGGTAAGTAGCGCGCTTTCCAAATGTTCTGATTGATTGATTGGGGGTCTGGACTGCCCAATACACGCGCCGAACAATGTTGAGAGATATCCGGTCTGGTTCCATGCCCCTGGAAGCAGCCATAATACTGTCATTTGTTGAGAGATCGGCAACAAGGGAAGAACTGAGCATGAAAGTCATAGGAGCGCTGATTGGACACCAAAGGAGCAGGGGTGCCAGATGTGACAGGGCCAAGAAGGGACCACAAGCAGCACCCAAGCAGGGTCCTCCTGGGGGGGGGGGGGGGGGGGGGGGCTGAATGACCTCTGGGATCAAGGCAACTGCTGGGAAGACAGAGGGCAGTCACTGGCCCCAGACAGCGCCAAGAGGCCCTTGTGGTGGTAAAGCACTTTATCAATTCTTATTATAGTAACATATCATCCCTGCTTGATGTCCAACACTGACATTTATTTCAACTAGATGTCTTCATTAAGCCGTTGTAGCATTATTTCTGATTTATTCTCTGGCCTGGTTGATTTTCCTGCACTTCACACCATCCTAGTAGGAAATGAAACCTGTTAATTCTCTCTCCTGATGTTAAACACACCGTAACACTGCTGCCCTTTACTTATTTATGAACAGATGGTGGCAAAATGTTGACATTATCTTTTATGTTTGCAGTTTTATATAGCGTGGACTTCGCCCAAGGATATTATAGCGCTTTACACGAGCACCAGAATACGTCACATATTTGTTAAGGTATGGCAAGATGAAGATACTTGCCCAGAATCACACGATGTTGAGCCGGGGCCGGGATTCACACCCCCTTATCCACTTCCGACGTCACCTGCGCTGACTGATGGCCACATCTCATCCCTCACGTCTGTCCATTTTAGTAATTGTGTGTTTTTTTCTAATTTAACATTTCTCTACTCTGTTTCTTCTCACTGTCAACTCTGGCTATATCGTGCCTTCTCGTGACGCTGTTGCCCTTGCATCCTGTCTGCTGCGCTGTCATGGGGTGGATGACGCCCCGCGAGCACCTACCTCGGCTCCAGGGACGGGGCTGCGGGGCGGGGCCGCGTCACCGCCGTGAAGGAGGGATCCACCTCTGGATTGTGCTGTCTTCAGGGACACCGGAGCGGGAGCGGGCGAGGCGCAGCGCCGGGAAAGAGGTGAGTGTGAGGCGACCCCGCGGAGGAGGGGGCCACTGCCACTAAAATGAGAAATAAATGGATTGAAACCGAGGTAAAAAGAAGTATGTACACTTCCGGCACAGATAACCGAGAAGCTGCACCAAAGAATATGGAACAAGTCAGCTAGGCTGCGGAGAATAAAACAAAGCCCGGGCGAGAATAACTTTCACTTCTTAGAAAAGATAGAAATAAAACAGCATCTCAACTCTCATCCTTAAGGGGCCTCGGTGCACGGGCCGGAGCTTCAAAAGAAGTGGTAAATTCAGGGGGAGCCCAAATCTGTTCTCAGGAGCGTAGCTACTGGGCGGAGGGGGGTCTCTGAGGTGGAACACCCCACAATATTTACTGTCATTCGGGTAACATGCCCCAGATGTCTGACTGGTTGGGTCTGATATGTGCTGGGCCACTTGGATTATGCGCTAGGGCAGGGTGAAATTATGAGGCAGAGTTGAATAAATAATGCGGCAAGAAAACGCAAATTATGTGGTGTAGTAAATGTCCTCTCCACTGTTCTTCTCTGGATAGGCTGTACTATGTTATCTGTGACATCATAGGATGCCTGGGTGTCCCTCTGGCTCACAGTGCCTCTCTCTCACTGACTGTGGCAGTTGGTCACCTCAGGCTGAGCTGCTAACAGCTGGCTCCTGGTGGGGTTTTACTTATGATCTTGACCTGTCTACCTGACTTGGAAGGAACTTGCAATAAAGGATCTTAACTTACACAGTGGACTTTGCATCATTCATTTACCACAACTTGGCGAAGTTTTAAAGAGGATGAACCTGCGAGTGTATTAAGGAGATAGGCCAACTAAAGAACTAAGGAAACTTAAGACAAAGAAACATAGACTTTAAGGACTTTCAACACATCTATTGAAACTAAAAAGTAATGCCCTGGTCAACCCCATCAGTGTCCTCTACTATCTGGACAGCCTGCAACCTGGGCGTTTGTTACTATTTTGCCTGCTGTCACCTTGCTCCTGTCTGGAAAAGTTTTTCCAGCAATACTCTTCCCTGAGGCCTGCAGTGTGTTTTTATTTGATCTGGCCTTCATCCAGTGTGGGAAGCGTCAGGCGTTGGCAGAAACTGGCAATTTATAGGCGAAGTGGTTTATTGGCAGCGTCAGTGACAAATGGTGTGAACGTTTCTGATCTTCCTCAGAGGAACTGTTGTGCCGATTTGATACACTGGGTCCTTCATTGAAGAACCACTGAAGAACAGTCTCTCTGGTGAGTTCTTGCACTTATACTCTATCGTTTTACAACGCCAGAACTCGCTACTTGCTGCGCATTAGTCTGGTTCCTCGCTGGTTGCGTGTTGCTCTGCATGGGAACTTTTGTGTGCTAGCTCTTTAAGCTTCGGAAGTTATTCACCAGCGCGTAAACACAGCGCCGCTTCAGCATGAGTCTACTGTTTCACTGCGCTTTGCCATGTTCAGTTACTCACCGCACTGTATGTTGATGACGGTTGGCCGGCAGCGATCTTCTCTGTTTCTCTGCTCCCGTCCATCTGATGACGTCTTTGGAATGCTTCTGGGAGTTGGTGAAGGTCTTCTCATGTAGCGAGGTTCTTCTGATGAGGCTCTTGTGACGCCTGTGACGCCTTCCTTTGGAGACACGTCAAGCTTGTCCCTCACGCTTCTTACGCCGCTACGGTCGACGTGACGGCCATTTTGTCTTCAATTTAGTTGCCACGACAACAGCTTGCTCTGTACACTTCCCAGTTACTGTACAGCGTTGTTGAACACAAAAGTCGTTTAGTTTGAAGGTATTTATCCAGCACTGTTGCCAGCAGCAACCGGCAGGAGAAAGGATCTGAGGGCAACTGTCTCAGTGTAGGTTTCTCTTTTTTTTCTCTTTTTTTTTATGGCGCAACAGCTACCCAAAAAGGGTTTCCCGGCGCCTGAGAACACAGCATCATAGATGGAAGAGTATAGCTAGGTCATTCAGGTTACTGATCGAACAACCAGGTTTTTATCGCTTTACGGAACTTGGAGAGACTTCCCTCCTTTCGTATGTGAAATGGAAGTGCGTTCCATATAGTGGGACCCAGGTGGGAAAAGGATCTTCCTCCCGTCCTGGAAAGCTTGAATCTCGGCACGCAGAACTTTTCAGCTGACTGGGACCGTAAGTTTCTTGTAGGGATATAGGGATGTGCTAGTGTCTGAAGATATTTCGGGGCAGTACCTGATTTAATTTTAAACATGTAGTTGAAGGCCTTAAATCTGATGCGATTTTCTACCTTCAACCAATGCAGTTCACGTAAGTAAGGAGACACGCTGGTATATTTAGGGGTATGGCAGAGAAGTCGAGCAGCCGTATTTTGTACTAGCTGTAATCTTTTTATGACTGCTTTATTTGCCCTCAGATACAAGATGCTCCCGTAGTCAAGCCGAGATGTAATTAAGGCATTGACTACTGTTTTTTGCATGGGGACCGGCAGCATCCACAGAATCTTCTTGAGACATTTGATAATGGTGAAGCAGAGACCCAATACTTTGCTTGCCTGTTGCTTCATGGACAAGGTATTGTCTAGGATTACTCCCAAATTTCTTGCATGGGGCACTGGTGTTGGAAGATCACCCATCTGTGTAGGCCAGTGTGATATATTCCAGAGCTCTGGATGTTTGCCCAGAAGAAGGATCTCCGTCTTGTCTCCATTTAATTTCAACTGGTTAGTTGACATCCAGTTGAAGATGTTCAGAAGACCATTTTTGAGAGAAGACGACTGTGAGAAGGTGGCCTGATATGCAGTGCTCACTATTCTAGTGAACACTATGTATCAGTCCAGCAACCCTTATTGATGATTGGTTGTAAGTCAACCTTATAGACCAGCTATCCTAGTAGCGTGGATACGAGCAGTCTAAGGCTAAAGACTCGAGAGGGCGTGTTAAGCCAGCTGTTATACCACACATATACCCCTTGAATACCAAGTGAAAGGACACCACACAAGTGTTATGAAAATAAACAAGATATTTATTAAGAATCACAACAGCCCTGTACTCTTTATGAGGACAGGGTACTAAGCACAAAACAAAACTCTTACGAAAATACTTAAGTTAGCACAGTATATACAAATGCCCGAGGGGCACGGAAAACCATATACTCTGAAAGTGGAATGCGAAATTACTAGCAGGTAAGTACAGTACTAATAGGCTTTGGAATCGCTAGGTCTTGACTAAAGAATCTTCAGATTATGTCTAGGAGGCCTAGGGGACTCGGGTGCAGAGTGTGCACTCTCACGCGGGATGCGGGACAAAGTCTATGGTAGCTAGATTTCACAGAGTTAGTGTTCTCGGGCGAACCCGACCTGGTAGGAGGAAAACGGAAGTGGATCCTGACCCTTGGATAGTGAGGCTATGCTGGGGCACCGAAATGCCGAAGTTACCTAGCCCAGGGGCTGCAGCTGCATAGGTCTCAAAAGACGTCGGGAATCCTCGTAGACGGACCAGGAGCCTGGAAGAAAGAAGTTGCTGGCAGGCGACCAGTGAAGAAAGTTCGATGGATCCAAGCCTGGATCGAAGAGAGATGACACCTGAAAGCAGAGGGGACCAAGTTCGAGACTACTAGCCAGTAGTCAGGTGGCACCAGGAGGGCACCGGATGGTAGTCACCTCGACTAGGTGAGTGGGTGACGCTGTGCTCTGCAGATCTCACGGACCAGGAGGCGTGTCGGCGACCAGGATGGAGGAGCGAGCTGTCCCACGATGGATGAAGCTGTCGGCGTCGCTGGACCCAGGATTGGGCAACAAAGCCTTGGCAAATTCAAGCCCACGCGGTGGACTCAAAATGGCGTCTGGAGTGGACCAGGAGGGTCCGGGGTGCTTCTCTGTTGCAAGGAAGCAAGGGCCAGTCTGGAGCAACCAGACCAGCAGCAGTGATGTCGTCGGGCGTCGTGAAGAAGGCCACAAGCCAGCCGGCTAGTAGCCACACAGCGCGGTGAGCAGGCAAAAGCAGAAGGGCCCCACGCAGATCGTGGAGATGCTGGAGGGCTGATCTTCGGTGCTGGAGCTGCTCAGGGTTGGGGCTTCTCGGACCCCAAAGCACTCACCAGTGGAGCACACGGTGGGCTTGTTGCAAAGAAGTCGTGCAGTCTTGGCGATCGTCGGTCCCTCGAGGTCTCGTCGCACTCACAGTTCTCAGCTTTGCTGTAGAGGTGAGTAGAGGTCAGAGGTGCCAGGGAAGCCGGGTCTCGTCGAGCTGTGTCGTCGGATTCGTGAAGAAGGACTTGCCAGTCACTTGACTGCTGTTTCCATTGTGCATTGCCAGGATACCGGACTAACTGTGCTGCTTACCGCGTTGCCAGAGGTAAAGGATTGCCAAGCTCTTCGTGTTCCATTTGGTTGCCTCCCCGGGGACTCGCTGGTGTGAGCGAGAACAGCTGTCTGCTGCTCTGACCGTCGCTCCCAGCTTGAGTCTCCAGGGTTGAGGCAAGGGCGTTATCAAGAACTACATCTAGCCCGGGGGACTGCGAGGACCAGCAACCCCTGCCTGGAGCAGCTGCTGCCTCTTCCCCCAGGCGACACGCCCACGGACACGCCCACCGGCGAAATCAGTATTTTACTTTGTGACACCCGCTTCGCGGGCGCCACTCACTTGACTGCTGTTTCCATTGTGCATTGCCAGGATACCGGACTAACTGTGCTGCTTACCGCGTTGCCAGAGGTAAAGGATTGCCAAGCTCTTCGTGTTCCGTTTGGTTGCCTCCCCGGGGACTCGCTGGTGTGAGCGAGAGCAGCTGTCTGCTGCTCTGACCGTCGCTCCCAGCTTGAGTCTCCAGGGTTTAGGCAAGGGCGTTATCAAGAACTACATCTAGCCCGGGGGACTGCGAGGACCAGCAACCCCTGCCTGGAGCAGCTGCTGCCTCTTCCCCCAGGCGACACGCCCACGGACACGCCCACCGGCGAAATTAGTATTTTACTTCGTGACACCCGCTTCGCGGGCGCCACTCACTTGACTGCTGTTTCCATTGTGCATTGCCAGGATACCGGACTAACTGTGCTGCTTACCGCGTTGCCAGAGGTAAAGGATTGCCAAGCTCTTCGTGTTCCGTTTGGTTGCCTACCCGGGGACTCGCTGGTGTGAGCGAGAGCAGCTATCTGCTGCTCTGACCGTCGCTCCCAGCTTGAGTCTCCAGGGTTGAGGCAAGGGCGTTATCAAGAACTACATCTAGCCCGGGGGACTGCGAGGACCAGCAACCCCTGCCTGGAGCAGCTGCTGCCTCTTCCCCCAGGCGACACGCCCACGGACACGCCCACTGGCTACGCACATAAAGCAACTCGTAGACTCACGCGACGCGGGACGCGCGTGGGACCAAGCGCGGGACTAAGCCCGGACAAAGGGTGGGCCGTCTGTGGCCGTCCGGGGACGACCAAGGACGGGACGGGTCACCCCTCTTACATCGACTTCAGGAGATCGAGCCCACCTATTTACTTGACCACAATACTCCTCAATGATGGCTTTGAAAAAATTGCGCTCAAGAACAATTTACATGAAACGCATGGGTACCGATGCAGCCATTAGAAAATCTGTCGATAAATCTATGAAACCTGGCCAAATTTCTAACACACCCGCAATAACCAAATACTTTTCTACTCTTTCCGAGAAAAACCACTCATCTCCTCGAACATCGGTAGAAGAAAATAAACATATTTCTATTACTATTGATAGTGAACGCCAGTCAGAATTATTTGCTGCACTAAGCAATCATAATCAAGAATCATCTAATCCAGAGATAAATCAGCCAAATAATCCGCCCTCGGAAGAGTATTCTCAACTGATTCTAGAGATGTCGCAAATAACACCAATTAGACAACAGGAGAACAAATCAGCTAATGAGGTCTCCGTGAATATCATTACGAAGACCGAAGAACAGAAATTAACGTCTCCATTAAGAAAAAACCAACCATTCACTAGTTCCCCAGATAAATCACCTAAACTGTTCTCTAATCAATCCAATCTTACAAATCTCTATTTTCCTAACACAACCCTTCCAGCTGCCTTTCCACCCCTGTCCAAAGTTCTCTTCTCCCTTCAAGACATTCTGGAATCAGTTCTCACACATCTCGGCCAAATCTTAGCCAACTCAGACGACACATTGGACGTCCAAATAGGCATTCTCAAACATCTGGTGGAAGAAAAAAAGAAAAAAGAGTCACCCAAAGCCTCATCCGAGGAATTAGAAACGGTCAACCAGGTAGCATCTGAAGCTGGTTGTAAAAAAAGTTCAAGATCTCAAAAAATGCAAAGTGTAAGTACGCAAACATCAGATGCGAAAATAAAGGAAAGTGAATTTAAGAAATTGCAATCTAAGGAAAACCCACCCATAATCTTCTCTCTGAAAAAGCTTTTCAGTGAAGAAAAGGAATACACTTCTGAAAATAGTCTCAAAAATTATCCCATTTTTTCCAACAAAGAAACTGAGATTGGTTATGGTATGATATCCACCGAAAATAACATACATTTGTCGAAGGATAGCAAAGAAAATGAAACCAAACAGACAGGAAAAATTGAAAAAATCACTGAAGTGAAAGAAAATATGGGCAAGAAAAAGCGAGGACGTCCCCTGAGAAGAATCCATAAGAAAAAAGGGAACAAACTCAAATTTCAAAAACATACTTATGCTAATTTGGAGATTACTCCACCGACTAAAATAACTACGCCGGCGAAGCCTTTGAACCCTAATGCAGATGAATATTGCCAGTCAATAGTAAGAAAACCATTAGAGCAAAATATCGTCAATCCAAAAAATCTACAAGATCATATAACTAGGCAGTGGGACAGAACACTATCAAAACACTTAACTATCGAGGATCTCTTTCCAACTGATAATATCCCGCTCAATCGAGGAAGAATAGTCCAGCTATTGCAAGAAATTCCTTCCTTGATCTCTCTGACAAGTAGAGAAATAGACCTAGTACGCTTTCCAAAAATAGAAAATACTCAATTCGCACAAGTGTCATTCTTCTCTCCAGTTCTCCCAGGTCTAATCATGAGAGAAAAAGAAATTCTACAAAAACACGGATATGATGTAATTTCAATTTCAGACATCAAAACCAACTTGCAAAATTCCGTAGTAACTAAACAACATCTTACTGATAAAATATCTAACATAGAAAGGGATGATCGTACATCAAACAACATGAGGAAAGACAAATTAAAAATACAAGTAAGGCAAGGCGAAAGGTTGGTGTGGTCAAGGAACATTAATCCAATAGAAGATGAAGATTACCAACAATCTTGGACGTGGTTACCAGAAGTATTAAACGGCAACAAAATGGACAATTTACATCACCGTCAGGTTTAACAAAGGTCTGAAAATATCGCTATGGAATATGGCCGGGAAAACTCACAATAAAATGAAAGGTGTAACAAAAGATAATCCAGACATTCTAGCGTTGCAGGAAACATGGTCAACCACCTCCTTTACGCAAAAAGGGTATTACGTCTACGAAAACCCAGCAAAAAAATCTAAAAGGGGTCACGCGAAAGGAGGTATGGCAATCCTACTGAAAGAAGACTATTGCTGGTCACAAGAAAGTATTGATACATATTCGCACAACCTACAATGTATCAAAATTCAACTCAGATTACAGCCTACAGGCACTTATAAGAAAATATTACTTTTCAACATTTATGCTCCACCAAGTAAAAAACATGACTCTTTATTCGATCACCTATTAGAAACCATATCCAACATCCTCGAAGATCAACATCATCTACCATATATTTTGATGGGTGACCTAAACGCCAAAATATCAAATAGCGAGATAAAGAAATGGTCAACGTTATTTAAGGAGGAATCACTGGAAATAGCACTCCCGCAACTTCCAAAAGGAGTGAAGTCGGATAAAAGAGGAAGCCTGTTATTATCGTTCCTCCCAACTATAAATGGGATAATTCTAAATGGAAATATTAATGGAGACAAGCCAGCTTCATTCACAAGACAAGGAAATGGAGTCTCCTCCATCTTAGACTACTTCATATGTGGGAATGAGCTAAGAGAACAAATTTCTGACTTGTCTGTCAAATTTAATGATGAAAGTGATCATGCCATTCTCTGCTTAACAACACTCTGGATGCCACCAATCACTTACCAGACCGACCCAATATTCAGTAATCCCATAATAGAAGTAAATCCAGTCCAGCGTCGGATTTATTGGGAGGCGGAAAACTTGGACTATTTGAAAGTATTAATCACACAATCCCAATTGTTAACCAATATTTACTCTGAAGATCCTATCAAAAACTATGAAATTTTACTAAATGAACTCAAAAATGCAATACAAAGCAAATTAAAACAGAACAGACCTGCACAAAGAAAGTGCGTCAGCAAGCACAAAAACTGCAATCAGCCAACGGTAAAAATGCTAAACAGGATGATTCGGGCTCAGTACTTGTGTAAAACACCATTATATAAAGCTGAAATAAACAAATTAAAGAACCAAATCCGTAGGCAACGTGCTAGACAGGAAAGGTTGATACAGGACCGTAACTGGATGGACATTCAAATTGCAGCAAGGCAATGCAACCAACGAAAATATTGGTCCTTGATAGCTAAGATGACGGGAACTAAAAAGAAGCTCGAAGCAATCCCCGTCTCAGAAGAAGACTGGGACACATTTTTAAATGATCTGTATAAATCCAACATGAAGGGTAGGGCGAGAAAGGCATTTGAACAGAAAAAGGAAAACAATGATATAAAACTCTCCAGGGCCTCGGCAGAGTCAATTGCCTTGAATATCAAAAAGGCACGAAGTACGGGTGTATCCGGTCCTGACCAGATCCCGATAAAGGTTTATCAAGCTGACCATAAAGCTTGGGGTCAGATGTTAGCGCCACTATTCAATTACATATTCGACTCTGGGAACATTCCAAACTCGTGGAAAGGAAGCACAATAATTCCTATTTATAAAAAAGGAAAAAGGACTATTGCTGGCAATTATAGACAAATTGCCTTAATGGATTCTGGCGGAAAGATCTTTGCGGCTGAAATTCTTGACCGGTTAAAGCTTTGGGCTTTTTCAACTGGACTAATTCCCATGTTTCAAGCCGGGTTCCGATCGAACCACTCGGTTACGGATAATATAGCTATCTTTCAATTTCTACTAGATAAATACGTAACCGGGAAATCGCAAACAATATATGCTGCCTTCATCGACTACTCAACAGCGTTCGACAGGGTCGATAGGCCGACATTATGGTCGAAACTGAGAAAAATGGGTATCTCAGAGCCTTTATTGCAACTAATCGTGAACCTACATAGCAATACCTGGTGCTGTGTCCAAATGGGGGGCGAGAGGGGCATGTCAAAAATAATACATACATCTAATGGCCTAAAGCAAGGGTGTCTGTTGGCCCCGATTTTATTCTCTCTTTACCTGAGCGACCTGCCGTCGCACTTACAACAAGGGCAAAGCACCCCACCGAAAATGGCATCTCATCCGATACATTGTTTACTTTATGCGGACGATATTGTCTTGTTTGATCTGACACCCTTTGGTCTCCAAAATCTCTTGGACACTTTATACAATTACTCGAAAGATCATTTTCTAACTCCAAATATAAATAAAACTAAAGTAGTTGCATTTACAAAAAAGAATAAAGAAGTGAGGTTCCAATGGAAACTGGGAAGCGAGATCTTGGAACAGACAAAGGAATATACTTATCTTGGAAGAATCTTTACGCATAACTTGAGTAACAAGAAGCAAATCACCCATCTAAAAAGGAAATGTGACCTACACGCAGGTGCAATATCACGCCTGTATAGGAAGACTGGAAGTAGGCATTTCTCAGCACTGATAAAAATTTATAGAGCCAAAATATCTCCGGTTCTATCTTACGCCTCAGAACATATTCCCCTAAAACAATGGAGTTATATGGATACAAATGAAGGGAAAACACTAAAAAAGCTATTGAAAGTTTCTAACTCAACACCTGTACAGGCCCTAAGGCTTGAATGTACGATCACCAGCGCATTTGCAATATCAATAGCAAGCCTCATAAGGTGGGCCTATAACCTTCTGCATTCTAATGCGGGTACCCTACGACATCTGCTAAAAATTGAGATCTTTAGTGAGGATGCCATCAACTCTACTTTTGTGAAAAACTTGGGAGAGGCGTTCTGTTTAGCAAAAATTAGTGCAGAAATGTTATCCTCTTGGACACCCGCACAACTCAAACTATTTTTAAAAACATTTTCCCCAAAATTAAGTTATGAGTTAGATCATTTACATTGTACTAAACTATCTTTGTACAAACCTTATGCTGACTCCCAAGAATATAAGTTAAAATTGCCATATCTGGAATACACTCTTACCCATGGCGTAAGGCGTACGATCATGATGCTACGTCTGGGTATTCTCCCTTTGTTATCTTTTACCTCCACCTGGAAACCAAACAGTTCCTCTCAATGTAACCTATGTTCGGGGGGTAAACAGAACTTAGAACACATGCTCTTTGTATGTCCAAATAAAGTTGTTGTTACTGCTAGGGTAACATGCCTAGAACCAATATATCGGTCCTGCAGGATCACGAAAGCAAGGGATTTCATCTCCATGTGTGCTAATCCACCTAACGAATATGTTTGTAATAAGATTTATAAATTTTTTAAAATAACACTGAAAATGTATTAAATTGTATGTTAATGTAATATGTATTTTCCTTTTAATGATTTTGTGGTCCTCGAAAGAGTACCGAAACAAAATAAAAAAATTTTGACTTTGACTTTGAAGAAGGACTTGCAGCAGACCGCAGTGTTCTTAGGATGGTGCCCGCTTGATGCAGGGTGACTACTCCTTAGCCACAAGGGAGAATCTTGAAGAAGAAATCTTGATGTCCTTTCGCAGAAAGTCGTGTCTTGATTCCAAAGATGATCTAATTTTAACAGGGGGCCCGCTCCTATCTTTATACTAAAAAAGGGGGCTGACCCGGTGACTAGGTCCTGCCTATGGGTGGGACTAGGAGGGGGGTGGTTACACCCCTCTCCCATGCCGGACTTCCCCCAGGCCAGGGGCTGGTGTGCCCCTGGAACTGGTTCTGACCGGCCTATGCGTAGTGAGCACCGGGGTGCCACTCAGCAGTCACCTTCCTGTAAAGCCCTGCCTACCCAGGATACACAAAACCCTGTCTAGGACGGTGCTAGCACCGCCCTTGACAGGAAACCCTTTGTCCAGGCTCCCCTCGCTGGAAGGACTCCCAGCTGCAGGGGGTCAGACTCGTGTCTGTGGTGGCAGCATCCATTTTGTGGAGCTGAGGCTTCAGTTAACTTTAACCGGGGTTCACAGTTACATACATGTCGTCTCCCTCTAGAAGGGTGGAATGCTAACCCCGTCGCCAGAATTGGCGAGGGGTTAGTATTCCAATTCGTATGACACCTTACTCGACATGTTTTGATAAAGCAATACCAAAGATAGCATTTAACCGCGAGGATTATAATGCACTTAAGAGTATATGGTATGCGTTATCATGGAACAGCTATTAGGACTTGGTTCCGCAAGCTGCAGACAGGCTCAGCTCATGCCAGAGCACCATCTCACACGATTCCAAGCACTCTGCCTTCAGGATTGTCAAGGCCTGCCATAGGAGTGACTGATAGGAATCTGTGTGTCCATTTTAGGGTTAGGTATAGGTATACTACACCTACAGCAAAGGGTGATTACACGACTTTGCCCCAGCTGTCATGCAGCCAGTTGTGTCAAATTTAGGAGGCCAGCCAGGGGTGGCATAATACATGCTGCAGCCCCTGGCAGCCCTGGGTACACCTATGCCCTGAGTTACAGGGTCTGATAAGGTGGCCCAGTCCCAATTGGAAATGTACCTAGGGTACATGGAATCCATTTTAAAGAGAGAGCAGTAGGCCTGGGGTCCTGATTGGCAGGGTCCCAGGTCGACTATGTCCAAAACCAGCTAAAACACAGGGCAAAAAGTTGGGGGCAACCATAGTCAGGAGGTACCTTCCTACAACGACGATGAAGATTGGGGTTCAGATAGTGAGAAGACAATTTGTGAGTTGTCTGCGTACGTCATAAAAGTGAGTCCAGCTTTCTCCACTAAATCTGCCTCAGTCTCAGATATAAATTGAAAAAGAGCGGGCTTAGAATGGAGCCCTGTGGAACCCCGTGAGGGGAGTTAAAATGTCCAGAGCTTGCAGTGGTAGATGCTATTTGATATGTGCGTTGGCTCAGGAAGGATCTGATCCATTGCAGTGCCATTCCACCGATTCCATTTTTTTCAAGTGTGGTGAGTAGTCTATTGTGCGACACAGTGTCAAAGGCTGCGCTTAGGTCGAGTAAAATAAGCGCAACCGTTTGACCGTCGTCGAGGAGTTTCTTGATGGTTTCAGAAATTCCTAACAGGGCAGTCTCCGTGGAGAAACCCGCTCGAAAACCAGATTGGGTGGGGTGAAGGAGGGCATTATCGTCAGAAAAAAGGGTGAGGGCTGTGTGTACATGTCTTTCCAGACATTTAGAAAACGCTGGAAGGAGTGATATAGGTCTGTAATTGGCTAGTTGTTCCGGGTCAGCTGTAGGTTTTTTCAACAGTGGGGTCACTATGGCATGTTTCCATAGGGGAGGAACTGGTTTGACAATTAAACCTCAGTTTCCTCGGCGGAAAAAAGGGATTTGACCTGCATTTCAGTGCTTCATTTTCTTCACGATGCAGATGATTTGGGCGATGTATCAGTCTTCGGTTATGGCATCCAATAGACGGCCTGATACTTTGTTTGCGTGGCAAGACTCAGCGTTGACTCTGGACACCAGTACTGACAACATATCGACCCGCAAGCCTTCTACTGGGACACAGCAAGTTGACTTTATGTATGTCCTGTTTGGTATATGGTCTGGGCATTTGGATCCCGGGTGAGAGGTCGCTCACCGGTGTTAATTAATTTCTGTAATGTTAACTTCTCTCTGCAGGGGTGTATTTAGTGTTTAATAGGTTTACTCTATCTATGGGAGGTTGTGTGCTTTGTGCGTAGTCCGTGCCCATTTCTGTACCCTGCTTTGGGGAGGTTGTGTGTCTGTTTGCGGGTAGTCCATGCTCCATGTTTATTCCCAGGTTTACTACCCTGCCGTGTACCCTTTGAGGTTGAGTGCTTACGGGTAGTCCATGCCCCATCGTTTGTCCCAGGGTTATTGTCTTTATCCTGCGGTGTACCCTTTTCTGGGGAAGTTGGTGTTTGTGGGTAGTCCATGCCCCATCGTTTGTCCCAGGGTTATTGTCTTTATCTTGCGGTGTACCCTTTTCTGGGGAAGTTGGTGTTTGTGGGTAGTCCATGCCCCATTGTTTGTCCCAGGGTTATTGTATTTATCCTGCGGTGTACCCTTTTCAGGGGATGTTGAGTGTTTGTGGGTAGTCCATGCCCCATCTTTGTCCCAGGGTTATTGTCCTCACCCTGCAGTGTACCCTTTTTCAGGGGAGGTTGGGTATCTGCGGGTAGTCCATGCCCACAGGAGATGTTGGGTTTTTTTGCGGGTAGTCCATGCCCCACTTTTGTTCCCAGGATTACTGTCCTGTGGTGTACCATTTTTTGTCCTAGGGTTATTGTCCTTACCCTACGGTGTACCCTTTAATGGGGAGTTTGATTATTTGTGGGTAGTCCACGCCCTTTTTTATTCCCAGGATTAGTGTCCTGTGGTGTACCCTTATCTGGGGAGGTTGAGTGTTTGCGAGTAGTCCATTCTCCACACTCTGCGCTGTTCCCTGTTTTTGGTGGAGATTGTCTGTGCACTATTTTCCTATCGAAGTCTACCTTCTTGCAGCTACTGGCCAGGGCTTCATTTTGGTAAGATTTTGAGCTGTGAATTTATCATGTGTCAGCACATCTTTATCAGGGGTAGTTTGTTTTTTTCTTTGGTGAATCCTTTGGTAAAGGGGTTTGTTCTTTTGGTTTATCTTATGTGAATCTTACCCCTATTGTGTCTCTCCCAGTCTACACTCATTTTTATTTCTAGGGTGTTTACCCTGTGGTGTACCCATGTGTGGGGAGTTTATGAGTGTCACCAGTTAACTTAGCTGTTGGTCTTGTTTTTTCGAAACCTTCCTGTTTCGTTAAGGAAGGGGGATGAGGCATATTGTGACATAATGTTGTTTCTTTGTTCTTTTCTCTGCTGATGTTACCTCATGCTTACGTCATCTCTTGTCGTACATTATTACTTTTGGTTCATCTCAATTTTATACTTTCCTGCTGATGTTGCATTTGAGGTATTTTGCAGATTGTTTCTTTATTCTGTTCTTACTCCATAAGGGAAGAGGATGTGTAGTAAATGTCCTCTCCACTGTTCTTCTCTGGATAGGCTGTACTATGTTATCTGTGACATCATAGGATGCCTGGGTGTCCCTCTGGCTCACAGTGCCTCTCTCTCACTGACTGTGGCAGTTGGTCACCTCAGGCTGAGCTGCTAACAGCTGGCTCCTGGTGGGTTTTACTTATGATCTTGACCTGTCTACCTGACTTGGAAGGAACTTGCAATATAGGATCTTAACTTACACAGTGGACTTTGCATCATTCATTTACCACATGTGGCACATTTAGTTATAGCATTACTACATTATTTTGACATTTTTACACTTGTTAACACTGTCTGGGCATTGGTGGCACCTCATTAGTACCAGTGTAACACCCAAATATAGCAGTAAGTACCAGAAATGTGACCAGTTAACCTACAGCTTTCCAAACTTTTCATGTTGGTGACACATCTTTCTGTGAAAAATTTTTTAGGGACACGGTAACGTGCGCGAGCGCAGCGAGCGTGCCCGAATTACCTAAATTACTACACCTCCGAGATTGGCGCCATCCTAGTTAAGTAACCTAGCATCAGGGAACGGATACAAACTACGCCTCTAAGATTGGAGCCATATTAATTGTATGCCATCAGTGTTTTAAAATGTCCAAAACATTTCTAAATCTCACTACTTACTTACAGAGTGAGTGCCTGGGATGGTGGGGAAGAGGTGGCTCAGATGCCACTGTGGTTATCAGCGGTGCAAGGGGCCCAGTCCTTTCTATTTTTATCTAACCATGTTTATATTATGCTCGGTGCAATAACCAAGGCACAGTGAAACAGTACAGTTGAAGTTCGTAGCGCAGAAAATAATCCACTTCCAGTACAGAACCAAGGAGTTAATAGTGACAGGAATCACAGGAAATCAACATTGCGCCTTATAACCATTGATCAACAAAGAAATACCAAAGGGCCCAGCCAACCTTAATGTAGCTATCTTTTATCTCCCAGGGCGGGGGACAGGGTCTCATATTCTTTGCTAGTAGTAGGACCTTGGGCAACCTTGCTACGACACAGCAGCCAACATTGCACCAAATCCATAGAACTGGCTGAACAAGGCCTCTTTGCTTCGGTAGGAAATGATGGTCCTGGTATAAATGTACCCTACACCAACAAAATACATACAACACTCTCCTTAGCAACATTATGTAGACAACAAAGTACAAAACCAAAGTACTTGCCCATTCGATGTCACATGAACAGCACATTAGCTCTTATCAACATTTGTATTAGACCATACAATTAATATGTTTCCAATCTTCGAGGCGTAGTTTGTATCGCTTCCCTGGTGCTAAGTTACTTAACTAGTATAGCGCTAATCTCGGAGGTGTAGTAACTACACCTCCGAGAATGGCGCCATACTAGTTAAGTAACCTAGCATCAGGGAAGGGATACAAACTACGCCTCTAAGATTGGAGCCATATTAATTGTATTCCATCACCGTTTTAAAATGTCCAAAACATTTGGATTAAATTCAAAAACTATTCGGTAGCATTGTAGCAACCATGAAAGTAAGTCACAATAAGATTAAACAAATAAAATTCGGGATTACATCAAGTATAAAGTAAATGCAGAGTAGCACAGTGCCACATAATAGCAGCATATTTATCCAAGCATTGAGCAACTTGCACGCCTAGCAGCTTTTAACCCTTTCGCTGCTGATGACGAGCTCAGCTCGTCATCACCCACGGGTGTCGTGTGCTGATGACGAGCTGAGCTCGTCATAAGTGAAGCAAAAGAGCAATTTGCAGCACAGCACAAAAATCCCCGCAGCAGCCATGTGGTTAAAAATGAACCAATATAAAAAATCACTTCCTCGTTACTTAAAAGCAATAAGCATCTAAAAGCAGGTCTGCATTGGGTGAGGTTGTAGCAATACTTCTTTAGGATTGGAATTAAGAAGAGCCTAGCATAGCATTTATAACCAACATAACTCTCACTACTTACTTACCGAGTTTTGTGCCTGGGATGGTGGGGTAGAGGCGGCTCTGATGTCACTGTGTCACAACAAGGCAGAGCAGGGCAGGGCCGTGAGCAGCGTCGTAGCACTCCCGGAGGTGGGGGGGGGGGAGGAGGTCAATACTTCCACTGGCCTCTTGCTGTATCCAGGCCGCTGAGATGGCCGCTGAATCAAGCTCCTGACCACGAGGCTCCGCTCCACTCCTACTCTGCTTTTGCTCCACTGCTGCTCCGCCTTGCACGTCACAAACACTGAGTGAGGCTGGAGTTGCATAACGCATTACCCTAATATTGGCCCCTGATGCCATCACATCGCGCGACACACCTACGCATGGGGTGCGACACAGTAACGTGTCACGCCACACAGTTTGGAAAGCTGTGAGTTAACCTTTGCAAAAGGTCTTCCACTGTCCGCAAACACATGTTGCTACATTTTTTGTAACTTTTTAGTTTGTTAAAATGTGCAGATTATGCAGCAGATGATGGATTAAGTGGCAAATGAGGCAAATCTATAATTATGCAAAACAGGCCACAGCCGCAAAATCGCATAATTCCAATGGCTCTGCGTAGGTGCACCATGACTGTTATTTAATTTCCTAATCCTATTATCCGACGGTAAAAATTCATAAAAACACAATTTTATAAACACTAAACACTTTTCTAACTTCAAGCATAAATCTACCCAGTGCATATGCTATGTCCAGATGGGTCATTTCTGTTAGTAATTCTATTGCATGTGCACTGTTCTGTATACCATATTTCAAAAATATTGGTCTAAAAACAATTCTTGTGTGTCAAGGATTTTAAGACAATCTAATAATATGTGCAAGATATCACATTTTTGGCCTAAATTGCAGGTGCAATTACCTTCAGAATCCATCATTGCCTCCTTTATCCCGTCATTCATAGAGCAAGGGTTAATCCCTATTCGTGATCTCCAAACTTCATTTCTTAAGTAACGGCTTGGTAATGTATCTATCCATGAGAACTGTTGATAACATTTCCATGCTTTAATCATAAAACTCACCAATTTTTTCCCTCCAGGTACAGGCAATCCTGATCCCGGGACGTTTCTTTCCCTAGTGGTTTAATTCTCACCTTGCAACATCAATTTGTAAATCCTGGGGGTTAAAATTAACTCCTAGTTCTCTCAATACTGTCTCTAACAATTTCCTAACCTCTGATGCCCATTTCAAGTCACTGTCAAAATTTCCCTTTTGCACCATTCTGCTATTTTTTGCTCCTACCCATTCTTACGACTGCCTGTATCATAGGTGATCTGTGAAGGGATAGTACGTTTTTTTATACATTTTCCCTCTTCGGTATCCCACCTCATTTTGCCACTTATCTACAATAATTCGGCTCCAAATTTAAACTGAGGCGGAATCATGGGCCTATAAACTGTCAAAACCGGTCTATCTGACCTTTCTCCATAGTTCCGATTCAATTGTTTCACACCACTGACTGATGACTGCACTCGTATTCTTAATGTATTCAGATGAGTTTCCAATTTTAGAGGCAAAACATTCAGCATCCCTCAAGGCAGTGAGAGGCAAACATTCAGCATCCCTCAGGGCCCTGAGAGGCAAATATTCAGCATCCCTCAAGGCCCTGAGAGGCAAACATTTAGCATCCCTCAAGGTCCTGAGAGGCAAAACATTCAGCATCCCTCAGGGCCCTGAGTGGCAAACATTCAGCATCCCCCAAGGCCCTGATCGCTACCCACTGACTCCTCAAGGTGGTGCGAAATCAGGAAGAAAACTCATCCCTAAACATGTTCTGAGTGGGTTACAGGGATCTGGCTGGAACCCCTTAGAGTAAAAAAAAATTTCAACATAGCCCCATTGTCTAGAATAAACTTTCAGTGTTGCTGGGGGTCTGGACTGCTCAATACATGCGCCGAACAATGTTGAGATGTAACCTGTCGGGCTCCACGCCCCTGGAAGCAGCCATAATACTGTCATTTGTTGAGAGATCGGCGAATCAGGGAAGGACTGAGTATGAAAATCATAGGAGGGCCAAATGAATATCAAAGGAGCAGGGATGCCAACTGTGAAAGGGACAGAAGGGACCACAAGCAGCACCCACGCAGGGTCCCCTTCTGGTTCTGGATAATCTTTGGGATCAAGGCAACTGGTGGGAAGACAGAGGGCAGTCACTGATCCCACACAGTGCCAGGTGGCCCTTGAGGTGGTCATGCACTTTATCAAGTCTTATTATCGTAACAAATCATCGCGGCTTGATGTCCAATACTGACATTTATTTCCACTAGATGTCTTCATTAAGCTGTTGGTAATTTTTTGTCTTGTTTATTCTCTGGCCTGGTTGATATTACTGCGCTTAACACAGTCCTTGTAGGAAATGAAACCTGTTAATTCTCTCTCTTGATGTTAAACACACCGTAACACTGCTGCCCTTTACTTATTTATGAATAGATGGCGGCAAAGTGTTGACATTATTTTTTATGTTTGCAGTTTTATATAGCGTGGACTTTGCCCAAGGAAATGTTAGCGCTTTACACGAGCACCAGATTACATCACATATTTGTTAAGGTATGGCAAGATGAAGATACTTACACAGAATCACACGATGTTGAGCCAAGGCCGGGTTTCACACTCGCCTATCCAGTTCCAACGTCACCTGCGCTGACTGATGGCCCGATCTCATCCCTCATGTCTGTCCATTTAAGAATTTGGTTTTTTTTTCTGATTGAACGTTTCTCTGATACTTTGCTTCTTCTCACTGACAACTCTGACAAAATTTTGCCTTTTTAGGTCTCGCCTGGCATGAGCAGCGTATGCGCTGTCCCGCCATTCAAGGTCTTATTGGTATCGATGAGATTCCAGAAGTCGTGTTGCTGCTCCGCCTACAATTCTGATTTGTGGGCGTCTTTTTGCGTCATGGAGGATGCAAAACACAGTGTAATGATTGCACTGGAGGCAATACCTACACTGAGCCACCCTGTCCGCTTTTGGCCTAGCCCACCGGGATTTGATCTTTTACTTTCGGCGGGAGACAGTGTCTCTTAATTAGCTGCTAAGCACTTTTTTTTGGATTACTGTGTTTGCCTTCAACAAGGGCTGACTTGCTTTTTAGGTCTCGCCTGCGCAACGTGCATGCGCTGCATAGGGAAAAAGCCCTTTTGCAATCGCTTTGGCTTTTCAGCCAAAAACGTGTACGCGTTCCATTGCCTTCAATGGCAGCGCGTGCACGTGTGGCGATTCACTTGCAGGAGCACGCAGCGCCATATGGTAGCAATTATGCTCCTGGTGCTGCTCGCTCTCGCAAGTGAAATGCTTTCACTCGCCCCCTCTTCTTGCCCCCCCCGCTGCCTCCTTTTAGCGCAAGGTATGCACTTGTTTGTTTACTTCGGGGTGGCACCATTGATAGCTAAGCCGCTTGACTCTGTGTACATTACTGCCTCTCCCTATGCAACTGTGCCTTATCTGCCACAAACGAACTGAGCGCCAGGAAGAAGAAAGACTCTCTCCTTCGCAGTCAGCTTTTAATGTGGCCTCTCCAGGCCCCCGCCCACTTGTTATCATCTGACTCTTCACCTGCTTGACGTGCACCTCTCCTATGCACAGTATTTCCAGTACCCCTTTGCTCTGCTTTTCCCAACCTCGGTCCCCCTTACTGTCCTGCACAGACATCCTGTCCCTTCACAGCTTCCCTCCTGCCTGCACGTGAGTGAGGGCTGCTGCTCCACAGGGCCCGCCTCTGGCTCGAGCAGGATCAAACGAGGACGCCTCCCGGCAGGGCGCTGGCAAGAAGTGCTGATGGTTATCGCTGCATGCCAAGGCAGGGAGCAGAGCAGGCACACTGGGTGAAGTGGAAAAGGAGAGACGCGGGCAGGCGAGGCATGAACGGCTGACTCACTCTACTGCTGCTGGGCACCGAGGGAAAGTCTCACTTAGTGCGCATCGCCAGGGAGAGAAGAAACATGCCGCCTCTCAAGGTCTGCACCGTCGGCACAGGAAACTGGTAGGTGTTGCCATCCAAGGAAGCCTCCGCGACCTGTGCCCTTGGTGTATAATATAACATATGTCCTGCGTTGTGGCTGCCTCGCGGACTGGCTCGTGCAGGCTGCATGCTGGCTTTTTGGATGTTACTCTACTGTTTGCAAACGGCACAGCTGTGGTGCAGGCAGTTTCTTTATGTTGACGTTCCTGCACACACTTACAGTCAGCAGTGACACATGGTGCATGTGTTCAGCTGTCTAAGACACACACGACTGGAAAAAATATGAAGCCTGTTTACCACCAGTGAGGCCATTCGGTGTGTTTACTTAAAGACCAACCAGCCACACACCCCTCATGTTTCCAGTCAGAGGACACCACTCTTGTGGGACATCCTGAAAAGATCTGGACCTGAGCTAAAATGTAGAATTAACTCAATCCTGAAATGTTTAGGATGCGAATTCCGCTGGATAAGGGGGGGGGGGTAAATTTCCATACGATATTTGTGTATGGGGCTACTTAACGGTCGAGAGTTTGGCAGTCGAAATGTTGGAACATACATTTTTGCAAAATGTTTTTTTTGCATTATGTATTACTTCACATGGAACCGCTATCCTCTGCACAGACTTCTTAGTGCATATTCTTGTACGTACCGCTGGCATGTCGTTAAACTCATTAGGTCTGGTAGCTGGTGAAGGGGGTGCAGGCTCCCTTTACCCTACCTCTCACCCCACCTTCATTTGAGTGGTGTCACCCTGCTTTTGGAAAAAAAAATGATTGCCATTGACTTGACTTAAGTAAACATCTTCCCTGAAAACCTTCCTCATCCTCCAAATAATACTTCCCCCTGAGACTGGAGAGGTGTGTGCACATAGTGTAGCGAGTGTGCTGAAGTGAAGATTAGAATGGCGACATATCACTCGCCTAGAGTACACTGGGTTCCTGTGTCATGACATGTTTGCATCTTCATACTTAGGACAGTGTAGTGCTTCTACTGTCAGCCTATACATACAGGAGACCACTGTCTCTTCTACCTTTGGCACAGTAGCAAGAAGGGCTTGCCTTGCTTGTAATCGCTAGAGATTGGTGACAGATATGTCAGTGGCGTAGTAAGGGTGTCATCTCATTTGCCCTAATGCCAGGAGGTAAACAATTGGTACCTATCACTTGGCGGGCTTGACATATTTGCATAATAAAGGTGTAGGGGGCCTCACGAACACCTTATCCCCTGTACCACTGCAGCTGCTACACCCCGACCCAGGTAACAACATGCCATTTCTTCTCAGAGCATACTCCGCTTCCGAAAGCAGCAACACAGTGATATTTGCTTATTTATTGAGAAGATGTAGCGCTTTCACCAAAGCGCTTTACATAATGAAACCTGAAATCACAGCTGAGACGAAACTGTTGTATTTATATCAGGAACATCTATAAAAATCGTACTCACAGCAACGCGCCCGGAAAGGCGACAGAGAGAAGGTGTTTTTAAACAAGGTAAAAGGCTGCCACGGTAGGGACAGGACTACCACAAGCATCTGCCTCTCTGCAGCACGTTGTCTTTTGTAAGCTTAGAGGCAGGGGTCTTCGTGCCTCACAGCAGTCTGAGCTCTTCCTGCCCCTGTGGTGCCCTGCACGGTGTGTAGGCCAGGGCTCGAGTCGGGGTACCATGCGGGTGGACGGCGTCCCCCCACTTATTTTAACAGGAGCACGATAACCTTAAACTGCAACTGAGTGCAAGCCACCTTTCGTGACGTCACTTCCTGTCGTGACATCAGAGTCCCCCCACTTCTTTTTTTAAGACTTGTGCCCTGGTTTAGGCCTGTGCCTAGACAGATCAGTGGCACAGCAGACCCGTGGGGCTTGGCAGGACACCGCGCCTTACTATTATCCAAATCTCCTGTTTACAGGGATCACTGTGGTCCATTGCACCTTTACCTGCCTGCCTCCCGCCTATCGTGGCTCCCAGGCAGATGGGGAGATGTATTTCCTTGTTAAAGGTATTAAAGCAAGATGGCCTGGGGACACTGTGTAGACACTGATTGTACTCCCCTGGGACCTTGCAGGCACTATGAGTCTGATCTGGAGGCGAACGAGTGATTGAAATGCATGCTTCCTGTGACACTCTCCACAGCACAAATACCTTGCACCATTAGCTAACTGTTTAGCCCAGATTAAAGCCATTTAGAAAAATGGGGTTAACCCAATTTGGTCGAGGACCTGGGTATTGAACAAAATAAGGAAAAACAAGGGTCCTAGACCTCTAATTAAGAAATGCATAAATCAATACTTAGTACTTTAGTCAGATAATTTTAGAGCATATAATCATTCACCAGCTCATAGTAATAAATCTCATATAAAAACGCAAAAGCAAGAAGCAACAGACTGAATTATTACCAAGCAATTTTAATTCATTGCTTTATCCAATAGTTTCTTATGTAAAAAGGCAAAGCATCAACTCATTATTGCCAATGGATTCCAATGATACAATAAATATATTCATAAGTAGGTGTGCCCCCGAAAGGGAACGTGCATGGATAGAAGTGAGAGTAAATGATATATGTGTTTAAGAAAAAGAGAGGAATCAGAATAAGTGACACAGAAATATAATTACAATTGTTTGAAAACAATAGGCAGACTGGTTACAAATCACCGTCCATAAAATACACCCGGCCTAGATATAGCTCATATACATAATTTATAAGTACACCAATCGGATATAAATTCCACAAT
Organism: Lissotriton vulgaris; assembly: GCF_964263255.1. NCBI lineage: Eukaryota > Metazoa > Chordata > Amphibia > Caudata > Salamandridae > Lissotriton > Lissotriton vulgaris. The sequence continues at coordinate 775,179,824 of NC_141700.1, read as the reverse complement.
GGGCACGTCAGTGGGAAATAATTCAAGGTCCAGGGTGAAATCAAGGGGTGAGCGTCGACGTTTCGACTCGTCTTGTGGGATTCCTAGGTTGCTTTCCTTAGGTACGTGGTCAGTGCCCAAATCGCGTTATCGGCATCTAAGCAACGATCGGTCACCACGGCAGTGCCTTTGTACCCGCCGTCTCAGTGACGCGGTTACAGGGATCCTGCTGAATACTGAGACGGCGGGTACAAAGGCACTGCCGTTGTGACCGATCGTTGCTTAGATGCCGATAACGCGATTTGGGCACTGACCACCTACCTAAGGAAAGCAACCTAGAAATCCCTTTATTGGACTGAGTTGCAGCGATATGATGACAAGCCTTTGAATGCCTGAATCACTTCCGCTATAAGATATGTTGAAGTGCACCACTACCACGGGTTCCCATTAATTTGTGCACCCCGTGTGGAACAGTTTCAGACTTTGAATATTCGGTAGATTCACCATTTTGGACCCTGGAGATACCTTGACTCTTGAAGGAGAAATTGTATCCTTTCCCTGGTGTGAGAGAGTCCGCACATGGTCGATATCCATACTCGTTCTCCCATGCGGGAACACCAAGCTTTGGTGAAATTGCCCCTTTCTTTCTTTATGAAGACTTGCGTGGCCGAGGTGTAAATTACCCGTTGGGCCACAAGACGAGTCGAAACGTCGACACTCACCCCTTGATTTCACCCTGGACCTTGACTTATTTCCCACTGACGTGCCCATTGTGGAATTTATATCCAATTGGTGTACTTATGAATTATGTATATGAGTTATATCTAGGGCGGGTGTATTTTATGGACAGTGATTTGTAACCAGTCTGCCTATTGTTTTCAAACAATTGTAATTATATTTCTATGTCACTTATTCTGATTCCTCTCTTTTTCTTAAACACATATATCATTTACTCTCACTTCTATCCATGCACGTTCCCTTTCGGGGGCACACCTACTTATGAATATATTTATTGTATCATTGGAATCCATTGGCAATAATGAGTTGATGCTTTGCCTTTTTACATAAGAAACTATTGGATAAAGCAATGAATTAAAATTGCTTGGTAATAATTCAGTCTGTTGCTTCTTGCTTTTGCGTTTTTATATGAGATTTATTACTATGAGCTGGTGAATGATTATATGCTCTAAAATTATCTGACTAAAGTACTAAGTATTGATTTATGCATTTTTTAATTAGAGGTCTAGGACCCTTGTCTTTCCTTATTTTATTTCAGCCCAGATTAAAAGCACGTGAAAATCTATACTGTGGAACACTTACTTATATAGCAAATGTCAAACTTTGGGTGAAATCACAGAATTTACTAGTGCTTCTGTGTCTTACCACCCAGCATTCCCACGCATGTGAAAAAAACAGTACCCCATTTTTGTGAGTGGCCCTATTGCCTGGGGTATGGAAGCCCCCGAACGCACTGTGGAAACATAAAGATTATAGCTTTCAATTACCGTCATTCTTGGGAAGTGGGTAGCTGTCCTTTTTGGGCCTGGAGTTAGCCAGTACCCATGGAAACCTTAGACACCCCGATCAGTCCAGAGTAGTGTGGTTTTTGGAGATCTCACTACTTCTTATCCAAACTGCCCGCCAAACTTCAGACTTGGGTTGAAATTGTAGAATTTTCTTACATTTCTGTGTGGGGAAATTCTGGAATGTGTAGGGAACAACAAAGGTCCTACCTCCCAATGTTACCAAATGTCTTTCATTAAAAACAATAATCTGTTTCTGTGGTTGGGCCAGTGGAAAATGTCAAAAATGTTGCTTAGAACGTGCATAGATTCTTGGGATGTGGGTAGCTGCAATATTTGGGTCCAGGGTCGGCTAGCTCCCAAAAAAACCTAACAACTCCAGACATTTCTGAAAGCTAAAGACCAAGAAGAATCTAGGGTGGTGGGGCTTACGTGAACACATGCAAACATCATATCTATGCCCAAAAATATAGGGGCATATCATCAACGGCCAGCGATAATTATCCCTGGCCGTGTGTAGCGTGCAGAAAATCAACACCGCATATCGCCGGATTCTATCACCCGGTGAGCGCACTATCAGCAACGCGCATCGCCAAGGCGATAGAAATCCAGGCAAAAGCTGCGGAAAGAGTAGAAATCGCTGGAATCCCAGCGATAGAAAAGTGCGTTAGGGAAAACCTTATAGATAGGGAGACATGGACTCAGGAAAACAATCCACCTCCCATTATAAATCTGGCTTAGTAAGGAAAATAGCAGGCATTACAAACCGGCGAAAAACCCAGTTAGCGCTGATTTTAATATCGCTATGCGTGTCAGCGATACACTTGAAAATAGAGAGAATCTGGGTAAGCGATAATATCCCATGTTGTTTCACGGGACACGCCTCCCTTGCATCTCATTAGCGATGGAAGGCGATGGGATGTTGAAGCAATGGGTAATCCCATTGAACACGCGTTATCGTGCTCTTGTAAATAAAGCGATATTGTTATGGTCGCATTTCAGCCGAAAACAGACGCAAACGCGGAGATAAAAATATTGCTAGCCCTTGATAATATGCCCCATAAGGTACTCACACTTACCATGAGGTATCGCTGCAGTATTGGGCCCAGGGTTAATAATCACCTAAGGAAACCTGCCAATCCTAGACATATCTGTAAATTAGACACCCAGACAGGCCAGGATGGTGTGACCAGAATGGATCCAACCGCTTTTTCTTAACCATAATGCCCTCAAAATGTCTAAGTATAGGTGAAAATCAATGTCTTCATATTTGTGACAGACTGTTCTGGAATCTGCAGTCAGCAGCAAAGGTCCTGCTCTCCAGCATTAACACACTTCTCCCGATGAAAGCGTGCCCGACATTTGTGTGTGGCTTTATCGCACTGGGCAACAGTGGGTCAAACTCGGCCTGTTAGTCGGGTGTGATCTAATCTACATGAGGTTACAGTTTTAGTCCTACCCAGCCCAACCCAAAAATTGGGGGTACCATTTTATGCGAAAGAAATGCGAGAATGCAGGGTGCTATGACTTTTGGTATAGGCTAGAAGTTCCTGAGAATCTATTGCACTGATATGGGGATATTGCTTTTTTTGAACTGTACTTTGGCATTTTCAAGGCATTCTGGGTAAAGAAAAACATGCTGGAAACCATGCTCACCACACCACCTGGAATGGCCCCCCTCAGCCCACCCACACATCCAGCAAATGGATCTGACAGCAAATCAAACCAGTCTTTCCCTCGTCATTTCCGGTTAACCAGTTACAGTGACCTGTATCCAATAAAGTATATGAAATAGATGGCGTTCATTCATAATATAACCTGCAACCTTGTTGAGAGAAAGAGGCAGGTTCTGCCAAAGAGGCGAGTCTGTATGTTACACCATTTGAACATATCTAACTATGTTGCAGGTTCCTGTGCAATGAGAGGTTTAAGAAAACGGGTGCATTTTTTTCGCATTAGTGGGGAAACTCCAGGTCACATCTGGACTAACGTGAACACCCCTTAAGAGTGGCCGCTGCCTACTCTAAAATTAGGGGTTCATGGCACTGACTGCACATTCATCAGGATGGTCTGACCTTCATGTTTAGTCAAAATATCTTTTATTTTATTTGAATGGCAGTTTCCCGATGTGACCCTCAGAAATATTATTTCTGCCGGACCACGCCCACTGTCTCGAGCTTCAAGCCAGCTCAGATTCGAAGATGTGCTCAATTATTTTGAAATCAAGAGAAAACAAAAATATCCTTTAGTCACTAGCGTCAGAATCTGGCGCACACCACACACTGCAGCAGCCGAATTCAAGCTCCAGCTGGTCGGACAGGTTTCGTCCTCTACCCCCTTCCTTCTTGGCCGGGCCCTCTTGACTCACGACTTGGCTGCACGTTTTACTTCAAAGTTGGAGCACAGACAATGCATGTATCTGTTGTGCGGCTGTAGCGGTTACGGTTTAGGTGTGGGCGCTCACACACCTCTTCTTGGCTGGGATGGTTCCCTTCTGTACTTGCTGGTTTCTTGGCAAACTTGAAAATGCCACTGAGAGTGAAAGGCCGCATCTTGTCCTTCTTGCCTTGAGTTTCAGTCTCAGGGCAGTAGTGGTCATGGCGGACACTGGGAGGTCAAATGTACTATTTTACCTCCATGCATAGAACATGTGGGAAAGTTGAACCTTCCCCTAAACAGTTTAGGAGACTTGTTTACAGTTCAAATTAAAGTCCGTCACTATTTGGGCAAAGTTAAAAACTCCTCAAGGGGCATATTAACAACACACAGCGAAAAATATCGCTGAGCGCGCTTAGCACTATTTTTTGTAACGCCGGCTATTGCTGGATTGAAACGCTGAGATAACGCAGTATTTTCAACATTCATCTCAACTGCGTTAAACAATCCGGCGATAGCGGCAGAATAAGGGGACATCGCTGGAAATCCAGCGATAAAATGCGGCGATCAGGGAATCCTTGTGAATAGGGAGATGTGGATTTTGGCTTAGAATCCACATCCTTTATAAATATAGCTAAGTCTGACAATTTGCTGACGTTAACTAATGGCGATAACCGCAGTTAGCGCTGCTTTTTTTTATCTTTATGGGTTTCATGTGCCATCTTGTTAATAGGGAGAAGCGCTGTTAGCAATATTTTCCCTGTTGTTTTATGAAGAAACACTTACTTTGCATCTCATTAGAGGTGCAAACCGAAGCGTCGTTACAAAGGCTGCTAACATGCGCTAATGCATGTTCGCACTGCCTTGTAAATAGGACAAAACAATTATCTCCGCTTTTTTGGCTTTTAAAGCCAAACAAGCAGAGATAAGGCCCTTGATAATATGCCCCCAAGTATTTTAAGCCGGGGTTTAAAATGGTAGTATTGCACTGACCCCATGTTGCACCCTGAGGCGGTGGTACAACATAGGCCCCACGTTGCGGGGCCTCGAGCTACAGGAGGCCCCCCTCAGCACAGTATCCCTGCCTGAGAGCTCCTGACTGAGTCTGGAAGGGGGCCCCTCCATGTAGTTTGCGGGGGGGGGGGCTCAAGTTTGGTTTAGCTAGTGCCCTGAGGGCCCCACTCCACCCACCAACCTAACCTACCTCTTCAGGCTCCTGGCGAAACGTCCACCATGCATTTGATTATGTGTGGGCACTCGGATCAGGTGTGTATCTTTGTGCATCTGCAGCTTCAGAGGAGGGGTGTCAACCAAAACTATCTGATTGTGTGCCTGACACCCCTGCCTTTGATAAGGGGCACCATGGACCCTCACATTCTCCAAACGGGTCTAGGGGGGGACTGGTCCAGAGTCTGCTTTTGACAGGTTACCAGTTCAGTTCACAAAACTTTGTTTCGGATAAGCATAGTATCCATAAAAGTGCGACAATGGTTACAAAATGGCAAGAGTAGCCATACATAATAGTAGGAATTACAGTTGTATAATCACAATATCATAGTTTATAAAGGGCAAGTTAAGACAAAAATCACCAATACTAAATAAATTACCAGTATATAAAACCAATCTGTTCAATGATTAAAACATTCCGTACATAGTTAAAACTCAATGAATTAAGCATTGTCGTACGCGCCCTGGTTGCAATTCTCAGAAATGTACTTAGGCGAAAAAACAGCTCTTCATCAGCCACGGCAAGCATATGGGAATAAGCAGACACCAAGCAGGCTACCAATGCTCGAGACAGGGCAGTCCATAACTGCAGCTTGCAGGCTGGGATATCAGCAAATGTGTGGGATCAGACCAGGTCCCGCGCAAGGATTTTTTTCAGTTCCTGCAATATTATATTTTGTCATTTCAACCCTGCCTTCCCTAAACAGCAGGGCCTTTTTGCAGCCATTTGTAACATTCTGGCACCCTGTTATGGCTGTAATGTAGCTGCCTTAAGTGGCTATACTTTAGAAGAGGCCTTGGACCAGAATTGGACCATCCTGCGCCCTTCCAAAGGTCTGCCTTTGAAAACCAGCACAAAACCTAGGGAGACTCCTGCGTGGTCTACATTCTGTGCTGCCCCGGTGCATGTTCTGTAACTGGCCGCGTTCAGGGGCAACCAAAGATTCCTTCATGTGTAAGGAAACAACCCACACACATGTGGGACCTCCCCAGAAAGAATATATAGGATCTCCTCCAATATGGTGGCTTGGTATTAGCTACGTGAAGTGCACTTCGCGCTACGTGTAGCACCACGCGAACTGCGTAGTAGCCTGTTAGCACTGTGCAAGATGCCGTTTTCAATTATTGTACAGTGCCGACAAGCATCCGGCACTGTGCAATCATTGAAGACGGCATCTTGCACAGTGCGAGCTGTAGTTTTATGCCGCTCAAGAAAATTTTTACTTGAGCAGCAGCTTTCTCAACTCAGACTGGTAGTTTCTCATCGCGAGCGGTCGCGAGCATACGCAACCTCTTGCAATGTGAAACCTGACCTCCACGCGTTGAGAATCTCGCCGAGAGGTTTATTTTCCACGTTCGCGATCGGCAACTTGATGTTGCTGATCGTGAACGAGGAAAACGTCTTGCTGGGATGTCATTTTGCTTGCTTGCGGTCGCCAACTAGACGTTGAGGACCGCGAGCAAGCAAAAAATGACCACTGCACTACGCTACGCGTGTTTGCACTGTGCTACGTGCAATTCTTGTAGTGTGAAGTTGCGGAAACTTTGCAAACTACGCGAGCGTAGCGTAGTGCTTTGCCCAGGGTTACTTCACAGTCCCCGCTGTAATACCAGTCGGGTTGGGTATACCATAGTGGGGCAATTTGACAATTCTAACGTTAGTGTTCCCCAAGTACAATTTGATAAAGAGCCAATTGTGTGCAAGATCTGCCACTGGACTAAGGCTTGAACCCCAGTGTTGCTAGCCTAAGGATTTTCATGATGCAAGTAGAGTTACCTTAACCCTCGAGCCTGTGCAGAGAGCCCTTAGGCCTGCAGAGCTGTTAAACAGGAGCAGGACTGTGTTTGGCTTGTCTTTCTTTCACTCTGGGAATGATCCAGGCTGGAGAGATCCGTTAATTGTCTACAACAGAAAGGGTGCTTTTGATGTATCACTAATGATTTTGTTAGCGAGAAGGGTATAGTTTTTCAGTGTGGGAAGGCAGGCGTGGATTTCATATTGGTTTTGCTAGTGATTCTACTGATATAGATTCAGATGCTTCCCACTTCTTAGACTCTTTCAATTTGCTTCTTTTGCAGGGGTAATATCCTCATTTGTCAGTATTTCCTCTCTCACATTTTGGTTTTAGTCAAAAGATGACAAACTGTTACATTTGCTATTTGAGCTGACTTTGATAGGGGGCTGCAATGCTGTGGTTTTCTTGTTGAGCGAGTGGAATAGTTTTCTCTCATTAAGCCAAGTGTGAAGTAAGGCAGATTTGGCTTTGAAGATTTTCACATACATTCCTTGCTGTCTTTAGAGCGTTAATCCTACAACTGGATTTGATATTATCCAATTTGCTTTCCAGTGCTCTAACTCATTTTCTTTCCCAAGTTAAATCTTTGGACAACCAATGTTCTCACTGCTTTGATTTTACCTTTCAGATGAAAATAGCCCACTCCCTACAGTGGTTAGAGCGGCAGACCCTGATGCAGAGGTCTAGCTGGGACCAGGGTTCAATTCCCCGCCTCGGCGGGTCTTGGGCTCAAAAAAATTCCACGGACCTGATAATTCTTGCCTCGGTGCCTATTCCAATCATGGAGTCCCACTCTGCAACTCTGGGCAATAGCTTGCTTAATCTCCACAACGGCCCCCACAACGCTAAGGATGCCTGGCCTCCACCTTGGGGGTGCCCAGGAGTGGACGCCTCACAGGGAAAGCCAGGAAGGGTTCCACAGCGGTATTCGTACAAGCGCCTTGAGACCCTTGCGGGTGAGTAGTGCGCTATACAAGTATCAATTTTTTTTTACATATGGTATTGTAATCAGTAGTTATTTGAGCTACATCACTGCTAGATACATCAAAGTTAGAAGCATTGGGCCAAGTGCCGCTGCATCAATATCTTTCAGGTTTCTGCATATATTATAGTGTTGCATGGCTAGACAGTTATAAGGTCCCAAACGAGAGAACTATTGGCTATGCCAATGCTTGTTATTTCTCTGGCGTGGATTGTTTGGATACTGACTATTCTTTATTGATAGCCCCAGGTATGGACTCTAACTTGGTTATATGTTTGCCTGTTTCTTCTTTTTCTTGTTAGCCATGTTTAAATACTGTATGCTCCATTATATTAAGGCATGACACAGGGTTTAGTGAGAAGTTCCTTCACAGAAAGGGCATGTGACTGGCTTGTAGCAGGTTTAGTTAATGGAATATTGGTAACCGGGATGGAAGACCAAATGGCCATGATAAAAGAGCTAAAAAAAGAGCTGCTAGCAAAGCTGAGGTCAATTTTGTCACCGTAGCAGGACAAAAATACTGCTTTCGTTTTATTTATGTAGGTGACATCAATGGCTGTTTCGAAACCCCCACGCATGTGTTATGGGAACTATTGAAGGATGTTCGTCTACGACTGGCTTACGTTTATTTAGTGGGGCTACCTACAATGGCTGGTTTTAATCACTATACTAATTCAACACTAATCCTCTATGGGTCCCGGAGTAGTGTGCTACTCGCCGAAAAAAGCGCTTTGACGCCTCGTCAGGGATAGTAAGCGCTATATAAATACAATTACAATACAATATCAGCCGCTCGGTCCAGCCCGTCTTTTTTAAAGCTCCCTCTAAACGGCGTTTCTAAAACTATTGTTCACAAATGAAATGAAGCGGGTACACTGTGGTCACACACATGCGATATCGCTTTTGAGCTCGGAATTTGGCCCCAGTTGTGGGTGCCCTCGCATGTCAGGCACTGCCTGGTGGCACCCGCATTCCTGTGTGACTTAGTGTGGGGTGGGCGCTGCGCAGGGCCAAACTGGGAACCAAAACCGGCCCTGGCAAAGTGCTCGCCCGGCCTTCCCCCCTCTCCCCTCCCTCCGCCAGGCCAGGGGCGGGTGGGCGGTTTTCGGCCGATTTTGTTACAGGGCCGATATTGCAGCTGTGCTACAAAAAACGGCCCTGTAACAAAAAGGGCCCCAGGGCCCCAAAACCGGCCCCCACCCTTGCGGCACACCAGGGGATTGCCCGGTGCCGGCAACGGCCAGTCCGGCCCTGGCGCTGCGAGCCTCCCAGCCTCTCTCCATTGTTCCAGGACCTACAAAGAGTGCAGTAGGTTTAGGGGCACCAGGGTGTACCTCCCCAACCACCTCGGTTATGGCTAACCAACTAGAGATAACGGAGCCCATTGCCTTTCCCTTGCACCATGACCTGGCGCCCTTGCTAGGCGCATGTGTCTGGCAAGAGCAACATAGGGAACAAAATCTCCCATGAGGTGGTCTCAGAGGGAGCGTCGCTTGTGCACACATAAAAGACATGAGCATAGGGGCTCACATATTACATACAGGGTCAACAAATACACGCGCACACGGGCACCGGCTCAACATGCAGACAAAACATGCACACATGGGCGCATGTACAGCATCAGAGAAGGGGCGTGATGCAGGCCCCTACACCCCATTCGGAGCTGGGGTGGAGGGGCTTCAGAAGTTCAGTGGAGGGCAAAAGCTTCCCGTGGGGCCTTTCAGACCAAGACCAATGTGTTTCTGTGAGCTAAGGGAGACTCTGGCCCATCATCACATTCTGCGGTGGCATCATTTTGCCTGTGCACAGTACACAAACAACACACAGGGCACACGTTTCACGGACAGGAGTGAATATTTGCATCCAACGAACTTGCATGAGTCGGATTTGTGTGATTTGTTTTGTGTATAATAATGATCCAAAAGCCTTAACTAGAACCAGGATTCCACTGCACGCCCTCTCATTGACAGCGCGCAGAACAGCCCAGCCATAATACACTTCAGAGGGGGTTCTTGTTTGACACACTCTCAGCACTTTTAACCCCTTCGAAGCTAATGACGAGCTGGGCTCGTCATGGCGCTTACCTGCCGTGCGCGGATGACAAGGCCAGCTCGTCATGATTTATGGGATTTATGTTTTTTTAGCGCAGGACGGGAAAACGCCTAGCAGCCATGTGGTTAAAAGTCAGGGCGTTCATAGTGGAGGGCACAACACCTCGGGCACCTTCTATGTTTAACAAAGGCAGTGCCACTGGAAATCTGGGATTTTGCGGCCACACCGTTTTTCCACAAAAGTGTTTATTTACCAAATAATTATTCATCTGCAGCTTAATCTGCATATTGCCAATATCGGCCACACTCACCAGCCCCCCCACAGCAACATACATGTCACATAAATAAGCAGACAAGACAACTTTTTGATGGGAAAAAATTGCTGCAGGTTTATTAGCATACAAAAAATGCCAACATGGTGGGTTATCTTACAGGCGATCCAAAGGCAAGCCGCCCCTCGCGGCCTACCACCTGATGGGCCAACTCGCATCGTGGCCTTAGCCAACCGGTGCTTAGCGGTTCTGGTGAGGGGATAGCCCCTCCCTTCTCCGGTGAACCATTGGTCCACCCTATTACTCACGCACCCCCTACGAGGGGCGGAGCATTCAAGCGATCCCCGGTTGTATAGGTTTCCAACCGCCCGTAGGACAGACGGGGCGCCGTCGCACCCCAGGGTCCACCGCACAGACTTCCTGGGGATATTAGGCCTCAGCACCCTTTGTGCTCCTGAAGAGAGTACCCCTGAGTACCTTTCCGCCTCTGGATCGCCCTGTAACTCTGCCTGCAACACAAATAAAGAGGATTAGAAGAACCTGTCTCCCACCCTGATAACGCTGGGTAAGCGGTAGGGAGGGAAACAGCATCAGGGTGAATACAAAGAGGCTGCCAGGTGGGCAGGGGAGGCATATATACCTCCCCCCTTCCCCCACCCCGGCCGGAAATGACGTGCAGGACCCTGAAGGGGTCCCCGGACACTAGGCTGTCCAGTGTGCCATCTTGTGGCACTAAAGGGGCTGCCTTCTTATAAGGGTCCCCTGCGGGGACGTGTCGGTCAGCACGCATAGTGCCAATATCAGCCACACTCACCAGCCTTCCCACAGCAACATACATGTCACATAAATAAGCAGACAAGACAACTTTTTGATTGGAAAACATTGCTGCAGGTTTATTAGCATACAAAATATGCCAACATGGTGGGTTATCTTACAGACGATCCAAAGGAAAGCCGCCCCTTGCGGCCTACCACCTGATAGGCCAACTTGCATTGTGGCCTTAGCCAATCGGTGCTTAGCGGTTGTGGTGAGGGGATAGCCCCTCCCACCTCCGGTGAACCATTGGTCCACCCTATTACTTACGCCCCCACCTACGAGGGGCGGAGCTTTCAAGCGACCCCCGGTTGTACAGGTTTCCAACCGCCCGTAAGACAGACGGGGCGCCGTCACACCCCAGGGTCCATTGCACAGACGTCCTGGGGATATTAGGCCTCAGCACCCTTTGTGCTCCTGAAGAGGGTATCTCTGAGTACCTTTCCGCCTCTGGATCGCCCTGTAACTCCACCACAGCCCTGGGTGTGACAGCCAGGGCCCCCCACCAAGGCCGGCGCTCCTACTTACATCCCGCTACTTCCAGGGCCTCCACTAGATCTAGGAGGAATAAATCCATGCCTACTCTGGCGAGATGTACTACATTGTCCTCAAAACACCCTGTGTATTTGGCATGAAGCAGCCCGTGTCGTATGAAGCCAATCCCCATTTGTTCAGTGAATTTACACATTGCGCTGTTCACTCTCCTGCGCGCAGCCTCCATTGCTTGCCCATATCGGGCTCCTTGCCACCAAAGCCGTGGAGTGATCTCGGACCACAACCGTTCACATGTCCCTAACTTGTTGCTTAGCTTGCAAAATGTGGGCTTCATGTTTTGAAGCAATGTCCTTTTGCCCAGGTCCGTCAGGTCATTCCCCCCCCCAGGTGTATAACTAACACGTTGGGGGGACAGGTGACTCCCCTCAGTTCCTGCTGTAGTGTGCCCAATAACCCATTCCATCGCATGCCCGGTTATCCCAGCCAAGTTATCTTGGTGTTGGAAAAGCCATGCTTTCCGCCCACTTGCCAACCTGCAGAAGCCCGAGTGGCCAGTCACCCAGCCTTTGTTCCTGGCAAATAAAGAAATGTGATGTTGCAAAACAACACACCAAAATGCAAACGGTAAAATACACCACACAATACACTGCTGTTGGTAACCGGGAACAGTTGCTGCCAGCCAATTAACTTTAGTGGCTCCTGGCCATACAAAATTGCAATAGAAAATCAATTCAAAACGCACTTTTGCCAGTAGCCAGGACACGGCTATTAACAGATCTAAAAGTTCGTGGGCTCATGGCCGTTTGTATCTTTTGAAACAGTGGGATTCCCAACGCCCCACCTGTTTGATACCCTCTGCTGAAAAGCCTTCCTTAAATGCTGTTGTTGCTGCCCCTATGTGGAAAGAATGGCTGCAGAAACGCTTGCTAGGGTCCTTGTTGCCAGACAGCGCCAGGCACACGTGCATTATGTGTTCCACCTGGTACTTTGTAAGGGGTGTGCTGTCTGCGTGGAGAAAAAGGTAACCGTCTGCTGCCAGGCAGAGGGCCAGATAGGCGGCGACTACACTGACTGGGCAATACCTGCCATCACCCAGGCTGTGCAGCCAAAACACCCTTCCTTCCCCACGCTGATCCGTCTTTGACCTTCTTAGCGTTATTTTGAGGGAATCGTCTGAGAGCACCACATTTTGTATTTTCAATGCCACCCCAGACATGTCGGGTGGGGGAGGCATATATACCTCCCCCATCTCCCACCCCGGCGGGAAATGATGTGCAGGACCCTGAAGGGTTCCCCAGACACTAGGCTGTCCAGTGTGCCATCTTGTGGCACTAAAGGGGCCGCCCTCTTATGAGGGTCCCCTGCGGGGACGTGTCGGTCAGCCTGCAGACTTTCAGCAGCAAAAATATGTTTGTTGATCAATCAGATCTACGAACTGCAGATCACACCACTTCTCAGTAGGGAGCTCTAAACTGGCCTTCAGACAATCCTAATTCCGTGAAAACAGAGGGGCTGTCCAGAGTTCACAATAAAACCGCAGCCTCCCCGGTAGATAGCGGGGGGGCTCTTGGATTGTTTATGAGGACTTTGTTTGGGAAGGGAGTGGGTCACCGGGAAATCGTTTTACCAACGCAGGCTCTGAATGCACATATTTTTACCCGGACTTATTTCAATATTGCCTTTCCCTCGCTCCTACTATGGCATGTAGTATCATAGTTACGGTACTACCACAGCAGTCCATAGGGAATGCATTTGACACTTGGATGCCTCTCTACACGCTTCTAGGCGCTTCTCTAAGGAACACGTGCTTTTCTTTCTATGTACATTTCATAGTTGCTTATTTTTCATCCAGAGTCCTCCAATGTTGGCAGTAGTATAACTGGACCAGAGGGAGGCAAAAAACATACTTCTTGGCGCTCTACCAAGGTATGTGGTGCTATATTATTCAAGCTCGTAGTGTGTGGGCATGCTAGTGGTGGATAATGTACTGCATTGCTAAACACTTAAAAGGTCCCAAAGGTGAGACCTATTGGCTATGCCAATGCTTGTTGTGAATATGTTGCCCTTACTTCCTGTCTGCTGCGCTTTCCGGGGGTTGCTGATGCCCCGCGAGCACTTCGGCTCCAGGGACGGGGCTGCGGGGCGGGGCCGCGTCACAGGCGTGAACGAGGAATTCACCTCTGGATTGTGATGTCTTCAGGGCCAGGCAGAGCCGGAGCGGGCGAGGCGCAGCTCCGGGAGCGAGGTGAGTGTGAGGCGACCCCACGGAGGAGGGGGCCCACTGCCATTAAAATGAGAAATACATGGATGAAACGGAGATAAAAAGAAGTATGTACACTACCGGCACAGATAACCGAGAAGCTGCACCAAAGAATATAGGAGAAGTCAGCTAGGCTGCTGAGAATAAGACACAGCGGTCGAGAATAACTTTCACTTCTGAGAAAAGAAAGAGATAAAACAGAATCTCAACTCTCATCCTTAAAGGGCATCAGTGCATGGGTCGGAGCTTCAAAAGAAGAGGTAAATTCATGTGGAGCCAAAATCTGTTGTCAGGAGCGTAGCGACGGCGGCGGAGTGACAGGGGGGAGCCTCTGGGGTGGTACACCCCACAATATTTTCTGTCATTCGGGTAACAGGCCCCAGCTGTCTGACTGGTTGGGTCAGATGTATGCTGTGCAACTGGGATTATGCGGTAGGGCAGGGTGAAATTATGAGGCAGAGTTGAGTAAGTTATGCATCAAGAAAAGGCAAATTATGTGGCACATTTTGGGATAGCATTACTACATTATTTTGTCATTTTTACACTTTTTAACTCTGTCTGGGCTTTGGTTGCACCTCATTAGTACCAGTTTCACACCCAAATATAGCAATAAGTACCAGAAATGTGACCAATTAACCTTTGCAAAGGGCCTTCCACTGTCTGCAAACACATGTTGCTTCATTTTTAGTAACTTTTTCTTTTTTGTTAAAATGTTCAGATTATGTGGCAAATCTATAATTATGTGGAAAAATGCCACAGCTGCAAAATCGCATAATTCCAGTGGCTCTGCGTAGATGCACCGTGACTGTTTAACTGTCACAGAGTACTACATAGTGAAAGCGCTCAGTGCGTGGCACAGATGATAACTGAAATCGGCGCTGTGCACCAACAGGGCCCTGTCACATTGACCCCAACCACCTCAGTGATTCCTCCGGCTGTTACCGAAATAGCTTTCTTTAGTCAGCCAAAATAATGTCAGAGTCTTGTCTGAGGTCGAACTAAAGAGTCATTGGATGAGGTATCCATCCCGCTCTGTTCTTCCTGGAGCTCCTGGTCCAACATTGGGATGGGTCTCCGCTTCCCCAGGTGCCCTGCTGCTTCCAAGTAGTGAATGAGGGCCCTGACTGGTGATACTGTGGGGTTGATGGTGGGGGCTGCTGCTCAACTCCCAAAGAAAAAGCTAATCTGGTGCATCAAACAAAAAAGTATTTAATGTCGTTTGTATGTGTGTGAGTGTATGTATGCATGTGAGTGTGCACAAGTGAGTGCTTCCACAGGAGTGTGGGGCTTGTTATGTTGTAACCACCGCAGGATGACTGAGGATCCTGCTTGGCGGTGGGGTCGGTCAACTACGGGGCCTACGGGGTTTGGCCTGGAACAATTCACAATGAGATGTATGTGGGTTCGTATGTGGGTGTACAGGGTCCTCGTGCAGGTTGTCTCTGATCCCGCCTGCTTGGCCACACCATGATTAACTATGTCCCAAGTGACACAGGGACTACATCATCTATGCCAGTGGAGCGGGAAACACAATATGAACACCCCATGGTTACATTTTGGAGGCTCCCACACCACACACCAGTTACAACACTGGTGTGAAATTAAATTTCTTCTTTATTTTGAAACAAATGCAAACACAGTTTACAGATATCAGTGGTAACACAGTCTCGGGGTGTTGGCCATATAGTTACAATTCAGCAATGAGCATGTCACTAGTTCAGAGAAGTACAAAAAACATACCTTGTGAATGACTTACACCCCCTATGGAGATTCGACCCTGGTTGATAACATCCTCACCCTCCCTCACTGGCTCTGGAGAGCTCGCCGACAGGCAACCCGCAACAGAGATCTCTTAGTTGTCACTCAAATCAGCATCAGTCATATCGCCATCATGACTGGGCAGACACAGCAAGTAAAATCATTTGAAATGAGAACTATTTTAGGACACTTTCTCCTCCCCCACCAGTCACTTTGGTGCCATGAGTGTGAGTGATGGTCCACGGAGAGCGTTCAAAGGGCAGTTTAGCCTTACTGCCTGGAATCTGTCTTTCACCAAGACTAGATCGCCTATCTTGAGGTGGGGTCGTTTGGCATGGTGACGCAGACTGGCACATGCGTTGGTGATCCGAGATCTGGTCAGGACACACTGATTATCAACTGGGTTTGGGGTCCACTCCGGTGGTGAGGAATCAAGTTTTGCACCACCACCTAGGTGATGCCTATGAGCTTGCCACATGGTGGAGTGGGGCGTTTGGTAGTACTCACGGAGAAAAGAGTAGATGGCCCATTGTAGAGTGGCATGCACAATCCGGATGACTTTGTTCAAAGTCCTCATGAAGCGTTCTAGCACCTATTGGCTTGGGGCCAATGAGGGGGGACCTTCTTGTGGATGATGTTTGGTGATTTGATGTACTCAGTTATTTCTCTCTCATGAAACTGCGGGCCATTATCAGTTCTCAGCTTGTGGAACAGACCATGGATGACCATGGTTTTCCCCAGTTTAGGTAGTACCTCATGCCTGAAAAATACCTACAGAGAATCCATTCTAACTTTACGGCACTGAGCGCAATCAGAGGAAGTTATCAATAACCCTCAAACACTCTGTTATTGTCATGCTTTATCATCGGGTTCACCCTGACTCCTAATGTTCAAGTTGCGCTCAACCGTATTTCAGGGAGCTCTTACGAGAAAGAGACTTGGGGGTGTTTCTTTTAGATAAATTCCCTTGGGGGAGTCGCACGCACTGTGAACTAAATGGCCGCCAAGCGACGGAGCTCCATATCGTGCCGGACTATGAGTGTTTTTTCGGAGTGATTCTGCTGCTTTGCTCCTAATTTTGCTGACATCTTACTAAATTGGAATGCTGGCGCTTCCAGAGGGTGCCTTCTCCAGCAATTATTTTCATGAAGAAAGGATGATTTTGTGGAGGTGACTCTTGTATGCTGCCTGACAGCCGCCATTTTCTTTCTTTCCCTGATGGTTTTCTCTTCATGTTTCTCTACACGATGTCCCTCACTGCAATTTTTCAACATCTCCTGAATGTTTTGTGCATTTTTTCTCCTCGGCTGTCGTTTTGCAGTGGGAGGTCCTCATTTTTGTTGATTTTGATATCTCTTCTGAGGTACTTTGCCCTCTCTCCTGTGTGGTGCCATTACTTTTCTGAGCTCTCTTTACCACATTTCATGGGTAGGAGTAGACGCCTACTTCACCACGCCAAAACATTGGAAATGCATGATCCTGATACTTCTGGGGCCAGTGTCTCTACTTTTAATACATTTCCTGTTTGTCTGGGCTTTAGTCACATGGGGACTGTCCCACTCTTACAGAAAGTCCCATCACCACGTCATCTAAATTGCTGTTACCTTCAACCACAGGCAAGAGACTTAAGCAGAATCCTCCATCTCCCCCTAAGTCTTCTTCTCCGGTTTCCTTAGACATGGTTTCGGAGGAATTCCGTGCCCTCCGACCCTATATTGAGGAAACCAACTGTCGCCTACAAACATTGGATAATAAATGGTTTTCCATGGAGTCCTGTATCACTGTGGTGGAATATCAACTTAATGAAGTACAGGTTTCATCTGCAAAAATATCTCAGTTGGAGAAGGCAATCTTACAACTGAAAAGAGCGACTGAAGATTTGGAAAATAGGAATTGTCGTAATAATTTACGCATTTATGGTCTTCCTGAGGAACTCGAAGGTGAAAACCATGTCAAGTACTTTACATCTTTCTTGCCGCAGTTTTTGGGTCACCCTTCTGCAACTAAACGGAATCTACAACGAGCTCATAGACTGGGTCTTCGTCTTTATTCCTCATCTGCGCCTTCTAATCCTCGTGGAATAATTCATTTATTTTTGCAATTCACTGACCTTCTGCTGGTTCTAACTGCCGCTAAATCCAAAAAGAATCTTTCCTGTCATGGCACCAAAGTATTTATCTCCCAGGATGATTCTTCAAACGACGGAAGGAGTTTCTGGATCTTCGTCCGGCTCTTCGCTCCTTAGGTGCAAGATATGGCTTGTTTCATCTCTGCCTCTTCAAGGTCACCTTTCTTATATCTAGGTTCCCCAGAAGGGACAATTAAGATACTGCAGACTGTTCAGAATTGCGCAGCGCGCATGTTACTGAACGTCCCGCGAAGAACATCTGCCAAACCCGCACTTCGCCAGTTGCATTGGCTTCCAGTGCAGCAGAGGATCGAAAAAAACCCTGGTCACGGCCCATAAAGTAATTCACAAAACAGCACCCTTACTGATACAATCACTATTCTGCCCGTACCTGCCTAGTCGGGAATTAAGATCCTCTAACAAAAACCTCCTGACAATCCCAAAAATTAGGAAAGTGCATATGGGTGGCCGACGCTTCTCCCTACAGGCCTCAAGACTCTGGAATAATCTTCCACTCTATATCAGAATGGAAAGCAACCATCTTAGCTTCAGGAAGTCATTGAAAACCCTGCTGTTTGTCTGAATTTGGTGAATGAACGTTGTCTAAAGCGCTGGGATGCCTCCGGGTAGCCATGCGCGATACAAATACGTAATCATTCATCATTCATTCATTCTTAGCAAGACTTCAACCTTTGAGGGCCCAGCTGACCTCCACAGATTTATCCAATCACACTCTACTACGTCAATGGAGACGGCTCCTTCTTCCTCTGGATCTTGACTGTCGTACTTCTTCTGTTACACTACAGCATTGAAGTTATTGTTATAGTTTCTACTTTTTGAACTCCATTGTTCTTCTAGCTCTATTTTACATACGCCCTTTGTTTCCTTTTACAGGTGCTTTGTTAGTTTAACTTACTCCTCTTCATGTTCCTGCTCCCGTTCTTGTTTATTTGATGCCCAGACGTAGTGTGCTTCCCCTTGTTAGGGGTGCTGTTTTCATGGTCCATTATTGCCTCATACTTTTTCTTTTCCCATCACCCCGATAGCAACTGTTTCTCCTAATCTGGACCTTGACTGTAGTACCCCTTTTTTTATACTACTACATTGTACTTGTTGGTATAGTTTATGTTATTGGATTCCATTGTTCTGTCTTGTTTTCTTTACGCAATTCTTTGTTTCCTTTTACAGGTTCATTGAAATTCACTATACTTTTTCCATGTTCCATGTTCCCACTCCTGATCATTTTTATTTTATTTGATATTCTGGTGTGGTGTGTTGTCCTTTGCTGGGTGTGCTGTTTCCATTGTCCCTTGCCACCTCTCATCCTTTTCCTTTGTTTCCTGTAAGGTACGTACTACAGTTGTCGCTTTGACATGTACTGTCTTCTTTTGTTCTTACTCTTTCTCCCCTTCCTTTCTTGCCTCCTTGTTATATCTTTTCTTTTTTTTCTTACTTGACTTGCATTCTTCTTTTTCTTGCTGGTTGCTCTATTTTCTTCCTCTTTTATCCCTTTATCTTTTACTTCACTTTTTTTCTACTACATATTTTGGTCTTTATGTATTTTCGATGGCTTTACATTCAGAGTTATTTCTGGAATGTGAAAGGTTTCATTAACCCTATTAAGAGACAGAGAATATTATCACATCTTGCCTCTTATAACCCTGATTTGGTTCTTTTACAAGAGACCCACCTTACAGAAGCTGAGGAATTAAAATTAAAGAGAGGTTGGGTGGGTTCAGTTTTATTCTCTCCTATTTCTAATAAAAAAACAGTGTTATAATTTTATGTCATAAGAAGTTGAATTGTAAAATTATATTGCAAGATTGTGATACCGAGGGAAGATGGTTGTTAGCTAAGTTGTTAATTAATAACATTTCTAACGTAGCTAGGGGGGGCGAGGGGGGCGAACCGCCCCAGGCGGCACTATCTTGAGGGCGGCGGCCGCGCTGCACTGGCACATTGCGGCGGCCTTTATAATTTATTTGGGAACACTCACAGTGTCCCCAAATAAATTATAAAGGCCGCCGCAACGTGCCAGTGCAGCGCGCCCGACGTTGGTTTAAATACAAGCGCTGCGGCTGCGTACGTGACCTGCTGCTTTTAAAAAGCTCCAGCGCGTGACGTCTTGAGCTGCCTAAGATCTTCAGAAATTAATCCCCTCAGCCCCGTGCCCCAGTGCCCCTCCCACCGCTGATATCAAAAGTCTGCAACGCCACGGAACCTTGTGGCCTGGACCCTTGATAGAAGAACAAACACAGAGGCAAGTGAAGTTAGTAACTGTTAGTTGATGTACTTCAGAGGCGCAACTAGAGCCAACTTTCGGGGGGGGAAAGGGGGGGTTGCTGAGAAGAAATTTCGAGGGGGGGGGTCTGAACCTTTAATCAATCGGCAGAGTTGAGCAGCTGCAGGGGCTCTTAGAAGGGGTGAAACAACAGTAAGGCCCCATTAACATTCAAATGGGTCTTTTAAAGACCTGTGAAGCGCTCAGGTGCGGTTGTGAGCGGGCCCGGGATCTGTCTCATCCCAGGCTGCCACACACGACGGGGTTGGGGGGATGGGAACTTGGGGGGGGGGCTGCAGACCGGTGAGTCCAATGGGTGTTGCGCGCCTGATGTTCTTGCTGCTTCATGTTCTTATGCTGAAAGAAGGAAAGGCCCTCTTACTGCTCTCAGAGTTACGCTTGTGTTTAGGTGCACTGAAAGCACAAGCACGTAATAAAAGTCCAGCTGCAACTCGCACTAGTGACAGATTAATCACTTATGTACACTCCTCTGTGCAGCACTCTGCTCAGATGACAGTGTCGCGGTGACCGTGTGACATTACTTAGGGCTCATTCTCAATATATTTAATTTAAAGCTGAGCGTGCATCTGCATGAACCTGTAGCTCACTGCTTGTGTCCTTGGTTAGACTGAAATTCATTGTGCCTCTGCAGGCTGGGCGGTGAGGTCAGGTACAGTGGCTCTAGATCACTGATTTATATTATAGCAGCTGAGATCATGGTGCGTAACGTGGTGACTTTTGGGAGCAAAGCTAAAGTCCTGCTTAAGATGACTGCTAAAATACGTTAGCATCCTTCCATTTTGCTGCTTTACAACACTTTATAGAGCTTCTTAGAGTTTCTTGTTGCTCAAATGGGTCTAACTAGTGATATTTATATATTTACCTCGTCCTCATTGCTTGATTTTGCACGTGAGAAAGTGTCACTCATAGTTGTTGAAATGTCACTCATAATTACACCGAAATTATGAAAATGTCACACAAAGCAATCTGAAACCTTGGCAGCAATGAGGGGCAGATTTACAAGCGCCTTGCACCTCTTTTGCGCCGCCGTTGCGTCACTTTTGTGATGCAGCGGCGGCGCAAAAGATGCACCATGGTGCGGGGTATTAACAACGTGACGCATCTGGGAGAAGCGTCACGTTGTAAAGCCCTGCGCCAGAAGCAGGCGTTCCATCGCAAGGGGGGCATTCCTGCGCAGGAACACCTCCTAAAAGTGGCTGAGTGAAATCTACAAGATTTCACTCAGTCAATTTTAGGCCAATGCTGCGTCAAAACCCTGCGCCTCCTTGAAGCAGGCCTAAGGTTTGATGCAGTATTGTCCAGGTAGGGCACCCCACAGCATTGCTGGAGCTGCGTCACGCTTGCGACGCAACTCCAGCAATGCGCCGTTTTTACGGCACAGATGCATGACGCATCTGTGCCGTTTTTGCCCCATCGCGCGCCGCATTGTAAATGCGGTGCATCATGGGTGGCGGAGCTGCGGCGCACAATTACTGGCGCATCCCTGCTGATTTGCAGGGATGCACCAGTAATTGTATATCTGCCCCTGAGATCCGAGGTCGCAAAAAAACTTTGGGGGTGATGGCCGGGGGTAGAGAATTCTCCACACCAATATTGTTCTGACCTCTCAAACTATGCTCCTCGGGATAAAGGAGGCAGGAAGGGCTAGAGGGGGTGATTCCTTAATATATGTGGCCATGGCTGTTTTAGTATGTGCATCGCTTCAGCGATCCACAGCCTCATACGTTTCAGCAATGGCAGGGGGCTGGTTTTGTCTATCCTGAATTTAGAAATCGCATTGTTTGAGCACAAAGGAAGAAGGTCCAGGCAGAAGGGAAAAAGAATATGGGGGCCCCTGTTGGATTGGGTTTATGCTCTCTGGCTGGCCCCGGATCCTTGGGTAGGATGACCTGCTTTTGAGCCTAAATGCAGGTATGGTTTTTGCACTATATGGATTTTTGTGTTTACACATGTAAGAGTACAGCACTTTATGATCGGATTAATTTTGATATTGGCTATATTATACGGGCAGCCTGCTTGAATCTTTTGCAGAGGTGTATATTAGACTCTATCGGGGATTGTGATGATGTTTTGTTTACATATTTTATTCATGTATGTAGTCTCAAAAGTCCATGCTTTGATAAACGAGTTCTAATGGCCCCTACAGTTTTTTAGTACAGTATCAATTTCGCTCAGATGCTTTTTGTAGTTTTATTTTTGCTTAGTGAGTCTTTTGTGTGCTGTTTGATAATTGATTACTTACTGATTATGATTCGATTCTTGCTGAATGTGCACCCTCTCTCTCCGTTTACTTATTGTATTGATAAAGTAAATGTTTAAAAGTTTTAATAAAAATTATTGGAAAAAAAATGAAAGGGGTATTCAATTGAAAAAGCAAGAGACCTACAAAGTCAAGGGAAAACAACTCAGGTTGGAGATGGTTCAAATAAAAAGTGGCGAGAAGACAACAGAGAGTTATTGCCTGCGCACACCCTTTTCAATACCTAGTACTCTATATGTAAAAAAACTATTGAACCAAGTGTGTGTGCTGTTTGTTTGGAAGGCAGCCAGCCCAATTGAAGATCAACATCTGGTGGAAACTCCCCTAGTATACCAAACGCACAACATGTTTTAAAGTATAACAATGATACAACTTTTATCTGTTACTGGTTAAACTTCCAAGTAATCACTCAGAGAATCACATTTAGTAAAAATGTATGTACTATTTAAATCTGTACATTCTCTTACAATTTCGAAAATCACTCAATAACATGTTGATACATGATATTGGATAAATCCAAAAACAAAAGCATTGTCATGAAACTGTTATAAAAACATTGTCATGAAACTGTCATACTGAATTGATTAAATGTAAAAAATCAGCAATTATAAACTTATAAAACACAACTTAAAGAAGGCCCAATGCATTTCGGGAAACTCCCTTCTTCAGGGGCACTGTAAAAAAACATGGAACATTAAATCAGCAATCTATGTGGATAGTTATAACAATTAATTTGCGAAGTCACTTTCTGTGATGTCACTTAGAGGGGCCTCACATCTTCCCTTTCGCCCAGGGACTCAGAAGGCCTAAGACCGGCACTGATAATAATAATCCACATTTGTAAAGCGCGAACAATCACCCGTAAGGGTCTCTAGGTGCTGGGGGCCTACGGGAAGATTAAGCAAGCTATTGCCCAGAGTCACATGGTGATGGGCTAATCTGCTGCCTGCGTCGGGGATCAAACCGTGATCCCCAGATTCCGGAGTCAGTCGCCCTGGCCGCGGCGCCACACCTCCACTATTCAAGCAGGATGGCAATTATTGGTCAGAAAAGCTCGAGCCAATTTCCCAACAGATATCAGCGGATGCTGCAATCTCCTCCTTTTGGAGAATATCTATAATTTCACCAATACACACACACCGACAAAAGCACCGTGAAAAATGACTGGCACGAGGCGCTTATTGACAACGAGGCCAAATACTTGGCCTGAACTATTTTACAGGACCTAACATCATGGGCTGGAACTAATCAGATCATTCCATTAAACCAAACCGGCTTCTGTAAACACATGGGAACTAAGACGAATATCATGGCCCTTTCCTTACTAATAGATGGGTCCAAAAATACAAAACGTCCACAGTACCTCTGCTTCATAGACTTCCTCGCCGCTTTTGATCATATTGATTGTGGAAAATTATGGATGAAATTGGCTAGTCTACATGCTTCACCGGCCCTTTTAAAACTATTGATTCGGCTACACGCAGACACGTGGGTGCAAGTCAAGCTAGGGTCAGGGGCACACCTCTCAACACGCATCCAGACCACCAAGGGCCTGAAGCAGGGCTGCATCCTTGCCCCCACCCTGTTCAATCTTTTTGTAGCTGACATGATGGCAAATCTGGAGCGTTGCAACTCTCACACTCCAAAGCTGGGTGGAGTAATCCTTTCCAATCTCCTTTACGCGGATGACCTGGTGCTAATAAGGCATAGCCTGATCGGTTTGCAACACCTTCTTGATGTCATCCAAGCATACTCTGCAGAAGAAGGCCTAAGGATCAACTTTGAAAAAACAAAAACAATGGCAGTGCACAGCCCGACAAGAAAACCATCAAGGTGGCACGTCGCCTGCCAACGCCTGGAGTCCGTGTGGAAATACAAATACTTTGTCATCATCATCCTTGATAAAACAAGCATTTGCAATGCAATAGGTCTCGCATTAGGAAAGTGTGAGCTATTGGTATTGTAAATTACACATTTTTAAAATATGTGTTGGCTTTGAAAATATATTTATTTATTTATTTATCAATCTTTATTTCGGCCATATGGCCATCAAAGATATACAATAAAACATATACAACCATTATAAAATCAGCAAAAATAATCAATCAATACATGCTTATACAATAAAATCTTTCCAATCTTGGAATTACATACTAATAAAATGCAATTAAAACTATAGACTTTAAAATTGGGTGGGAGCCTGCGACTTCAGAATACGGGTGCGAGTGTGCCAGACATTGGTGAGAAATTTTGCTAGTGCAAACACAGTTAGGCTTGAAACATCGGTTTTTAGAATTCTGCACATCGGGAGATACTCCCTACAACCAAGGTTTCTAATAAGTGGAAGGAGACAATATTTCCTTGCTGCCTTGTAAGTTGGGCAGAACAAGACCACGTGTAAATCGCTTTCCTCCGCACCAGCGCATGCCAGGCACTGCTTGGTGGAGGGCGGTGATGACCAGGAGCTGGTAAAGGATCGCAGGGGCAATGTGCCATATCTCCATTGGAGAAACAGCTTCCTGGCCAGCACGGGGGAGATGGCGTCTAAAACCCTCTCCAGCCTGTATGAGTCCTTGCTTTGCGTAAATACAGATGTTAGTGACCCCTCACCCTGGCTTTCTAAGGCCACGGCTAATTTCTGTTCGTGGTAGACAATGGCCAGAGCTCTCCGCGAGATATTTAATGAGGCATTAGCAGGGTCGGACCAAAGGTCAGGCAACCCCAGTCTCGTACAGGATTTTTGAATATATTTTATCCAGGGGATCTGTAACGCTTTTGGGTGGGTCAAAAGCTCCCTCAGTTCCACCCTATAGGCAGAGAGTTCTTCACTACTCCATAGCCTTCGCCAGAAGGCTATGGGTCTTAAGCCTAGTTCGTCAGCTATTGGTCGCAGACCCAGATCCAGCCTTAGGGGGAGGAGCAGGGTGCTGGGCGGAAGTGCAACTATCTGTCTGATAAAGTTGTTCTCAGTTGAGGACAGACCGCGGGAAGATGTATGGCCCCACAATTCCGCCCCATACATAGTGGCACCCCTGGCCTGTGCCTTGTAGATCTGGATGAGCGGCCCCAGCGGACTAAAATATATAAATTAATAGCATTGTTATTCACAAAGCCAATAGCTTACACTTTCCTAATGCGAGTCCTATTGGCTATGGCAATGCTTGTTGGTAGCAAGCAAGGACATTGCTGTTGTAGTGCTGAGTGATGCTGAGTGATGTGGTGGTGCCCCCGAGTGATGTGGTGGTGCCCCCAAGTAATGTGGTGGTGTCCCCGAGTGATGGAGGGTGGAGTTGGAGTTTGAGTTGGAGGGTGGAGTTTGAGTTGGAGGGAGGAGGGTGGAGGGTGGAGATTCAATCTGCATCTACTCAGAACTCTGGCAGATGAAGAACTCACAGCCGCCCAATCATCACAGTGGGCATCCCAACGCGAGGAGAAAACATGATGGGAAGGCAGAGTAAGCTAGTCAAAAAACTCCTGAGCGAACTAGAGCTTCTCAGCTTGAAAGCATTAAACTGGCACTTTTCGAAAGATAACCCACCTGCAGCAACCTTTCACCCCAAAACAGCCTCATCATTAGATTACACATTTGCTTCCCTAACAATGTACCATGAGGTCGCCTCATACCACCGGGCTGAGCAGGACTCTAGCAATTAGCTCCCGAAGGCAATCACGCTCAAAGTATGCCTCAAAAATGCCACCCAGTTGTCTGAAGTTGCCTGCACTGCACACACTATAAATTAAAACAAGCATTTGCAATGCAATCGGTCTCGCCTTTGGGAACTTATATGTATTTAGCTATACAGCACTTCAGCCTGGGTGCTGAAATATCTACTGTTCTTTAAATTGGATTAAAGTAAGCACCAAACTGTGTGACACGCCAGGTATGGGAACACATGGAGAGAAATATTGCCTTTCAGCGGGAAATGGTATAGTCCAAAGCTCTGCTTTTAATATAAAATCTGGGCCTACGGTGGTCATATCACTGAAAATACACAATTTGAAACAAATATTTTTGTCTACGGGTGCTCAAGAATGTAGAGAATGCCAAAGTGATTCTGGTATTTTAGGGACCCCTGCTGGTCGTTTTCTATCAAGAAAGTTAAATAGAGGCAGTTGAATAGAAAAAAAGTCCCTAAGCGGAAGCAGACAATTCCTGGGGCTAATCTCCAGAGCCCACAAAGTACATACACATCTAAGTATATACTAAAGTATATACAAGAGGTCTTGAATGCTCGACCTAAAAAGGATTACGTGTAACAACACTTCCATAGATGGTCTGCTGGGGGCCGCCAAAGATATATTAACAAGACAGCAAGAGAGACTTGAATACCAGGTGACTGCCTGAGAGACCTTTATGGAAGAGCTGGCGTAGCTAGAGGAGGGGCAGGGGGGGGGCGGTCCGCCCCAGACGGCACTAATTTGAGGGCGGCGACCGCGTGGCACTGGCCCGTTGCGGCGGCCTTTATAATTTATTTGGGGACACTGACTGACACTCTCCCCAAATAAATTATAATGGCCGCTGCAATCGGCCAGTGCATCGCGGCCGCCGATTCAAGTGCAAGCGCTGCGCAGCACCTGCATGCAAAAACCAAAAAAATGCTGTCTGCAGTGCATGCACCACAACATTATGTCACCATTGCCTGCCAGTGAATGGACAGGAAGCGTGCTCGTGCAGCCTGAGTCTAATTGGCCAGTCTGTGCGCACTTCATGCACCATCTGAGGCTACAAAAAAGTGTACCTTCATGTTTGGGTGCCAGGGCCGTCAATCTGGTAGCGTGCGAAAGCGCTACCAATGACGGCCCTGCAAACATTATTGTCCAGAGCCCGCCCATGGCAGACTTGGAAAGCTGTGCTCCTGTCATTTAGCGCACAACACGCACGCACGTGGTGGTGTGCGTGCCTTCTGATTTGATTTGATTTGATTATCGAATTTGTATAGCGCACAAATGCCCAAGGGCGTCTTGGTGCTAAAAATGACTGAAGACTGCTCACAGAGGGAGATGAGAGGTACGTCAAGACGTCGGGGTTTAATTGAACAGAAGTATTTCGAAAAGAGACAAGTCTTGAGAGACTTTCGGAAAGATAGCAGTGATGAGCTATTTTTTTATTGCTACTGGTATCTGATTCCAGATCTTTGCTGTATGCAAAACAAAGCTTCCCCCCCCCATCTAAGCTGATTAAATCTGGGGGTCTTAAGTAACATGGCACTACTGGACCTGAGGGTACTCGGTGGGTCATAGTGTCTTAAATTTTGTTTCAGAAACTGGGGGCCTGAACCCTGCAAAGTCTTGTAAGTCAGGCATGCGGACTTAACCCCTTGCCTGCGGACGGAATTCCGCTCCTGTGCGGCACATTCCGATCGCGGGCGTGGTCCTGACGGCTCCCGGCCATCATCAGCACACGAGCACTGTGTGCCATGACGGACGGGGGCCGTCACCTGCATGCAAGGGGTTAAATTGCATTCTCTGCTCCATTGTTAACCAATGGAAACTGCTCAGTCTGTGAGCCACAGGCTCAAGTCTAGGTATATCCAGGACGAGCCTGGCTGCCGCGTTCTGGAGGCGTTGAAGCTTTAATAGTAACTGTTTTTGAAGCCCTGCATACAGAGCGTTTCTGTAGTTCAATTTAGATAATGCAAGCACTGTTACAAGAGTTGTCCTGGTGTCTAAAGGGACAAATGGCAACAGCTGTCTTATCAACTTGAGAGTGTACCATACCGATGAAGAAAGCTTGTTGATCTGGGCCTTGAAATTCACTTTGGAGTCAAACATAAACCCAAGGTTCGGTACGCTATCCACCGGTCATGGACAGCAACCCAAACTGTCAGGCCACCAATCCGGTGACCAAATGCTATGTTCAGCCCCCAGCAACAGAACCTCTGACTTATCACCGTTTAGTTTTAGGCAGTTTGCCTGCATCCAGTGGCTGACCTGGCCCATGCAAATCCTAAACCTCTCTGCTGTCTTGCCTGTGTTGTTCGAGATGGACACCACAATTTTAGTGTCGTCAGCATAGGATATAGGGATAAAGCCCCAGTTCCTGATGAGGTTTGCTAGAGGGGCCACATATACGTTAAAGAGGGTAGGGCTTAGTGACAAGCCCTGTGGTACCCCCCCCCCAAGGGGTTCGAAAAGATTTTGATGAAAAATCCCCCAGCTGAACCGTGAAGGGTCTTTCTCCCAAAAAGGAGGCCATTAAAGCAACTGCAGATGCGTATAAGCCTGTTTCTTCTAGGCGGGTCAGGAGTATGCTGTGATTAACGGTGTCAAAGGCTGCCGACATCTAACAGAATCCAGGCAGCCTTCCCCCCCACATCCAGCACACTCCTGACCTCTTCTGCCGCCATAATCAGAGAAGTTTCTGTCCCATGTTCCTCCCGGGACCCAAATTGTGAGACATCAAGTGCCTGAGAAGCCCTAATGAACCCGGAAAGTTGTGTGTTTGAATGTTTTTCTAAGATTTTAGCCGGGAAAGGGATTCTTGATATTGGTCTATAATTAGTAGGGACCAATGAGTCAAGGTGGCCGTACCGAGGCAGCTTTCCATGCCTTTCGGGAAACAGTTTGCCTGTATTATTTTGGCAAGAAGTAGCTGGAGTTGAATGCTAAACAACTCCGAGAACAAATGCAGAACCCTGGGTGGGCATGGGTCCATTGGGCCCCCTGACTTGGTTGTCAGTATGAGTTGGCGTATCTGCTCTATGGATGGGGCAGAAAACTGAAAGTCTTCCCTGCTCACATCTAAGTCCCTATTTGATCTAAGATTTACATCTCCTGTTGGCAGGCAATTACTGTTGAAGGGTTTGATAGATTCATAAATGAGTTTAACTTTGTCGATGAAGAACTGACCCAGTTCATTACATAGATCTAAGCTTCCTTCTATGTTTTTAGATGTTGGCTCTGTTAGTTGTTTGAACGTATCAAAGAGTACTTTACTAGAGTGTTTCGCCTCCTCTATTTTTTTTATGAAATAGACCGCCTTTTCTTCTATACGTTGACAGTGACCTGCAGTAGTTTGCTTTCTCCTTGATATCATAGCTACGCCTCTATGTCCTTTCGGCCCGTCTACATTTTTCTTTTTGTATTCTTAGTTTCTCTGAAAACCATGGCTCGGAAATGTTTTTCCTCTTGGCGATTTTCTTTTTTATAGGAGCGACTGAGAGAACCGCCGCTTTGATCCAATTATTTAATTGGTCTGTGGCTGTGTCGATATCGTGGTTTAATCTCGGTGCAGTC
Source organism: Lissotriton vulgaris (assembly GCF_964263255.1). Taxonomy (NCBI): domain Eukaryota; kingdom Metazoa; phylum Chordata; class Amphibia; order Caudata; family Salamandridae; genus Lissotriton; species Lissotriton vulgaris. The sequence goes on along the minus strand of NC_141700.1, from coordinate 775,150,366 downwards.
GTGCTCAGCTGTTCATATAGTTTGGCTAGATCAATTTTGTCCCATTCCTGGTACGTGAAATGCCTCCCTTGAGTAGCCCTAGTGATTTCGGTGTGTTCTATAGTTAGGGCAAATTTAACAACTTTGTGGTCTGACCATGGGACAGGGATGACTTCCCCTATATTGACTTTGGGGTTAGAGGAAAAAATCCCATCCAGTGTATGACCAGCGGAGTGTGTTCCTTGATGGACTAGCTGGGTCAAGCCACAACTTGCCACAGCTTCTGTAATAAGTATTGTATTTTTATCTGCGGCTTTTTCAAGGTGTATATTAAAATCTCCTAGTATGGTGTAGTCCGCCCCATTTATACTGGATTCCAGCGCAGGGTCCAGTATTGTGATATGGGGTTTTTGCCTTAGGTTGTCTGTAAGCAGAAGGCCATCAAAGGTGTAGTTTTTAGTGATGCGAATTTTAAAAGGAAGGGCCTCGCAGTCTGGGGTGCTCCCCCCAGCCACGCAGCGCACCTGAAATTCATCTTTGCTGATGATAGCTATCCCAGAGACTGACTCGACAGGCCAACGCAAGTTCGGGAACCAAACCAACTCCCAATCTCGGGCCATGAGGGAGGGACTTGCAGCACTTGTCACTCTGACTGAGTGAGTCGGTCGGGCCTCGGACGACGGGCAGGTCGTGAGAGTAAGACATTGACTCTCAACTCTCCTTGTGGTGCTGATCCTTGGGAGATAGGGGAGGCTACAAGTACGCTTTCTCTGTGGTTTGTACACGGTTTTTGAAAGGCACTTCTGAAAAGAAAAATATGCGCGTCACTCTGGGGGTGATGTTAGGGAAAGGAGGACACGGCACCGAAGAGAAGTGCTTTCTCTGTTATGAGTAGAGGGAGGGGGTTGCAGGCTCTGGCCTTGGACACAGGGACAAACAGGCAGAGTAACAGGGGCAGTGTTTTAAATGGGCCTGCACTTCAAAATACTCTTCTCTTCAGTAATGGAACTTTTGTTTCGCAGTTTTGTAGCAGTTCAGTCAGAGGTGTTAAAAGTTCTACAATGTTCCTTATATATTGAGCAGTTTTCGGGCAACACACAGTGTCAAGTAAATTCTGGTGATTAATTTACTTGCTGGAGAGAGAGATGGGAGTTTCATGTAGTGGCAGGTTTCATTTGTGTGAGGTAGCGCAGGTGGTTAATATCATAGCTGCTAAGTATTCACATTGCTAATGTGACATTTTCATTGATGCAGTGACTTATGAAATATATTCCACTGCGAATGTTATGTTTTTTTCCTAGTCTTTCGATCTTGATGTTGCTAAGAAAGGTTTGCCTGGGTAGAAATACATTCTTACTAAAGTAGACCCTAACCACTGTGTGATGTTCTGAATCCTGAGTTAGTCATTCTCCAGACAAAGCACTCTAAAAGAGTGTCTACCCGTGTGGACGGCGTGAATCATACACCTTTTGGTCTCCTTTGCCTCATGTAACATTTTGTATGCACTAATTCGCAAATGAATGATTCATTGTGTTGTATGTGTGATTTTGAAAATGTGGAAAGTTTTGCTTAAGGAGCAGTGATTAATGGAGTCATTTTTAAATGCCGACTGTAACATCTGCATTTGTAAAGCAAGCATTCATGCCTTTCGGCATTCTGGCGTGATGGGGTAGGTGGCTTGAATATGACCAGAGGACAGGGGTCCTGCTCCAGCGGTGTTGTCATGTATCAGATGTCATGAATGGGACAAGTTAGGAACAGAGGTCCTGCACATGCTGTGATGTCATGGACGGGGCAGATAGGGAACAGGGGACAAGGGTCCTGCACAAGCGGTGATGTTATGAGTGAGATGTCACAAACAGGGTAGGTAGAACTGATGTTAGTTTTGGGTTTCCTTCTGCTTTTCCTTCAGTGGCGTAGCTAGGTGGGGGGGGGCGGTCTGCCCCAGGCAGCACTATTTTGGGGACGGGGGCTGTCTAGCCCTGTACCGTGTCATGTATGTGCATGTAACTTGCATGATCGAGGTAACTATTAGCGGCAATACTACGTGTCTCTTGGACCTCTTTCAGGTGCTCGCCGTCCTTTTTCCCCAGCACCCCCCCCCCCTCCAGGGGGCGGCAAACTGAAGGATAGCCCCGGGCGCCACAAGCTCTAGCTACGCCTCTGGAAATACATTTGCCACCCCAATGACGAACAGAAACAGAAACAGGTCACTGCAAGGACCCTGGCATTTTACTTCCGCACAACTACAGCAAGTAAAGGCACTAAAGTGGTGCATAAAACTTCGATGGAACCCGTGTGATGATAGCCTGCAGCGAGAGCCGAGACTGAACACTGAAAAAACTAACACGGACAATAAAAAGGGCAGGAGAAGAATCCCTCCGGGCCAGGCTTCTCCAAGATATAAAAAGTAATGATCACTCCAGGTTCTGGCATGAAGTAACCAGGCTTCAGCTCCTCTCACCCCAAGGAATCAGCTCTTACAGAATGGAAGAAGTCTGGGCAAAGTACCTGCACGAGCACTGTAACCTCCACACGGAGGAGCAGCATCTACCAAAGGCGCTAAAAGAAAGCGCACACAATCCCCTCATGGCTCTTGTCCTAAGCCCGCTTCAAGGTCCCTCTACGGATTCTTTCGTTCCAATGAGGCCACAAATAAAACAACAGATAGCCAAAGGAAGACGGGAGGGGTCGCGGGCCAAAATGGGATTCCACCTGCACTAATAATAATAATGCACATTTGTAAAGCGCGAACAATCACCCGTAAGGGTCTCTATGCGCTGGGGCCGTCGGCAAGATTAAGCAAGCTCTTGCCCATTGTCACATGGTGATGGGCTAATCTGCTGCTTGCGCGGGGATCGAACCGTGAGCCCCAGATTCCGGAGTCAGCCGCGGCGCCACGCCTCCACTATTCAAACAGGATGGCAATTATTGGTCAGAAAAGCTCGAGCCAATTTCCCAACAGATATCAGCGGATGCTGTAATCTCCTCCTTTTGGAGAATATCTATAATTTCACCAATACACAAACACAGCGACAAAAGCAGCGTGAAAAATGACTTGCACGAGGCGCTTATTAACAACGAGGCCAAATACTTTGCCTGAACTATTTTACAGGAGCTAACATCATGGGCTGCAACTAATCAGATCATTCCATTAAACCAAACCGGCTTCTGTAAACACATGGGAACTAAGACGAATATCAAGACCCTTTCCTTACTAATAGATGTGTCCAAAAATACAAAACGTCCACAGTACCGCTGCTTCATAGACTTCCTCGCCGCTTTTGATCATATTGATCATGGAAAATTATGGATGATATTAGCCAGTCTACATGCCCCGCCAGCCCTTTTAAAACTATTGATTCGGCTACACACAGACACGTGGATGCAAGTCAAGCTAGGGTCAGGGACACACCTCTCAATATACATCTCGACCACCAAGGACCTGAAGCAGGGCTGCATCCTTGCCCCCACCCTGTTCAATCTCTTTGTAGCTGACCTGATGACAAATCTGGAGCGTTGCAACTCTCACACTCCAAAGTTGGGTGGGGTAATCCTTTCCAATCTCCTTTACGCAGATGACCTGGTGCTAATCAGGCCTAGCCTGATCGGTTTGCAACACCTTCCTGATGTCATCCAAGCATACTCTGCAGAAAATGGCCTAAGGATCAACTTTGAAAAAACAAAAACAATGGCAGTGCACAGCCCGAAAAGAAAACCATCAAGGTGGCACATGGCCTGCCAACGCCTGGAGTTGGTGTGGAAATACAAATACTTAGTCATCCTCATCCTTGATAAAACAAGCATTTGCAATGCAATAGGTCTCGCATTAGGGGAACCAAACCAACCAATCTTGGCCATGAGGGAGGGACTTGCTGCACGTGTCACTCTGACTGAGTGAGTCGGTCGGGCCTCGGACGATGGGCGGGTCGTGAGAGTAAGACATTGACTCTCAACGCTCCTTGTGGTGCTGCGTGCTGATCCTTGGGAGATAGGGGAAACTACAAGTAAGTTTTCTCTGTGGTTTGTACACGGTTTTTGAAAGGCACTTCTGAAAAGAAAAATATGCGCGTCACTCTGGGGGTGACGTTAGGGAAAGGAGGACACGGCACCGAAGAGAAGTGCTTTCTCTGTTATGAGTAGAGGGAGTGGGTTGCAGGCTCTGGCCTTGGACACAGGGACGAACAGGCAGAGTGACAGGGGCAGTGTTTTAAATGGGCCTGCACTTCAAAATACTCTTCTCTTCAGTAATGGAACTTTTGTTTCGCAGTTTTGTAGCAGTTCAGTCAGAGGTGTTAAAAGTTCTACAATGTTCCTTATATATTGAGCAGTTTTCGGGCAACACACAGTGTCAAGTAAATTCTGGTGATTAATTTACTTGCTGGAGAGAGAGATGGGAGTTTCATCTAGTGGCAGGTTTCATTTGTGTGAGGTAGCGCAGGTGGTTAATATCATAGCCACTAAGTATTCACATTGCTAATGTGACATTTTCATGGATGCAGTAACTTATGAAATATATTCCACTGAGAATGTTATGTTTTTTTCCTAGTCTTTCGATCCTGATGTTGCTAAGAAAGGTTTGCCTGGGTAGAAATACATTCTTATTGAGGTAGACCCTAACCACTGTGTGATGTTCTGAATCCTGAGTTAGTCATTCTCCAGACCAAGCACTCTAAAAAAGTGTCTACCAGTGTGGACGGCGTGAATCATACACCTTTTGGTCTCCTTTGCCTCATGTAACATTTTGTATGCACTAATTCACAAACGAATGATTCATTGTGTTGTATGTGTGATTTTGAAAATGTGGAAAGTTTTGCTTTAGGAGCTGTGATTAATGGAGGCATTTTTAAATGCGGACTGTAACATCTGCATTTGTAAAGCAAGCATTCATGCCTTTCGGCATTCTGGCGTGATGGGGTAGGTGGCTTGAATATGACCAGAGGACAGGGGTCCTGCTCCAGCGGTGTTGTCATGTATCAGATGTCATGAATGGGACAAGTTAGGAACAGAGGTCCTGCACATGCTGTGATGTCATAAGTGAGATGTCATGGACGGGGCAGATAGGGAACAGGGGACAAGGGTCCTGCACATGCTGTGATGTCATAAGTGAGATGTCATGGACGGGGCAGATAGGGAACAGGGGACAAGGGTCCTGCACAAGCTGTGATGTTATGAGTGAGATGTCACAAACAGGGTAGGTAGAACTGATGTAAGTTTTGGGTTTCCTTCTGCTTTTCCTTCAGTGGCGTAGCTAGGTGGGGGCGGTCCAAACCCAGGTGGCACTATTTTGTGGATGGGGGCTGTCTAGCCCTGTACCGTGTCATGTATGTGCATGTAACTTGCATGATCGAGGTAACTATTAGCGGCAATACTACGTGTCTCTTCGACCTCTTTCAGGTGCTCGCCGTCCTTTTTCCCCAGCACCCCCCCCCCCAGGGGGAGGCAAACTGAAGGATAGCCCCGGGCGCCACAAGCTCTAGCTACGCCTCTGTTTCTTTGACTGTTTTTAATGTTTATGCCCTACTCATCCTGATTGTTCCTTCTGGCCCCTGATTACGCAGAAATGTATTCAATTTAGGGATGATTATTTTATACTAGGAGGGGATTACAATCAAGTTGTTGACCCCTTTCTTGACTGCCAATCTCAGGTTAACTTCACTCCTCATAAATCGCATGAACATTTTCTTGACACTATCTCCCAATCACACCTCGTTGACTCTTGGAGACTCTCTCACCCCGATACTCTTGACTTCTTTTTCTTTTCTCCTCCTCACAAATCCCTTTCCCGTCTAGATTATATTTTTCTATCTCAATCTTTATGTTAAAATCTGTTATCCTCCTCTATTGAGCCTATCGTTATCTCTGATCGTGCCCCAGTTACAACTGATCTTGATTTACTTCTTCCACGTCACAGGTCCTCCCGTTGGAGATCCAATAACTCAATTCTTCTCAACCCTCTTTTCTCTTCCTCTTTCATCACTTTCACTAATTATTTTTTTGATCTAAACAGTGTCCCCTCTTCCTCTCCTCATATTTCATGGAACTCATTTAAGGCTACCGCAAGAGATTTCATCATAGATTTTGTTTTTAAAAAAAAATACGCTTTCTTCAACAACATAAAGCTACACTGGCACATATTATTAAGTCCTTAGAGCATAGATTCTGTCCTTCCAGCTCTGATACTTGCCGAATTAGCATTTAATAAAACTACTACTTTCAATGCATCTTCCATTCTTCTCCGTAGTAGTGCTTGTTACTACAGAGGTCGGAAAAAAGTTGGGAAACTTTTAGCAAACTATCTCAAAACTCGTAAAGACTGTACTCTGATTGATTCTATTTACTCTACAGATGGTTCTCTTCTTCACAAAGATCAGGACATTTTTAATGAATTTAAACTGTTTTAAAAGGATCTTTATACCCCAGAATCTCCTCCTTCCCGTTCCCTTATCCAATCCTATCTTGACAACCTTCCAAGCCCATCTACTTCTCATCTAGGTCTTTCAGATCTTGAAACAGACTTATCCCTAAATGAATTATCCTCTGCTTTAAATGCTTTAAAGAAAGGGAAAACTACTGCCGGATGGTTTTTCAGTTGAATTTTATTTGCATTTTTCCAACCTACTGCTTCCTAAACTTTTAAATCTCTTCCACTCATTCTTTCTCTTTGGAAAAACAGAGGGTACTTTTCAAGAGGCTACAATTTGCCTCATACATAAGAAGGGACGAGAATCTATGCTTTGTAAGAATCATTGGCCGATTTCCCTGGTCAATGTAGACTATAATCTATTTGCCAAAATACTCGCTTTGCATTTAGACCCCCTTTGCCTCATTTAGTCGGCAAGGAGCAGTGTGGTTTTGTCAAGGGTAGATTGACTTAGGATAATTCTCGTCTCTTTCTTAATGTTTTAATCAAAATTCCTTCCCTGTCCACACATTTAGCCGCCATTTCTGTCGATGCTGAAAAAGCATTTGATAGAGTTGATTGGTCCTTTTTAGGTCTTGCGTGCATTGCTGGGCAGAGTCCTGCTCCGCCTCTGCAAGAGATTTTGTAGGAGAGGACTTTCAGTAAAGGGCTTTAAGCCCCACCCCTCATTTCCATTGGCCAGCATCACCGTTTATGTCAAACGGTAGCCTGCCATTGGAAATGAGGGGTTTCTGTTCACGCCCTTTGTCTCAGAGCCGGACTGGCTCTCCTGCTTTGCGTTTGTCATGAAGACATTTCTTATCAGCTTGTTTATTTAACAAGTTGATAAGAAATGTCTTCACAAGAGCCGTGAAGGAGCATTCACCAGGCGTTCTGCAACCACGCTGGCTTCACGCCTGGAGCATGCGCCAGTCGTCTCTCTCATTGTTCTGTCGGTGTCCAGCTGCCAGAGAGCCCCACACAAGGAAGTGGCTATGTGTCTCGAAGGAGGATGCTCTGAGAAGGTGGGGCACAGAACGCCATGGAGTGGAGCTGCGGGTCTGTGCTGAGAGACCCATTTTGTGATGCTCTGCAGGCAAAGACAGAAAGCACCGGCTTGTTTTCCTAGTTGTGCCGACGTGTTATTTTAGATTAATGTTCGGATTGTTTTAATCTACTGCGTATTACAGTTTATACCTTGCCTCTTTGCATTTTCCTTTTAGATTACTCTTGTAATTTCGGTGAAATCGTTATATCAATTCAAAATTTCACCCTATTAATCTTAGGTCGTGTGTTCGTGGACAGTGCACAGTGTACCTCCTCCTCTCCTGTGTCAGAGGATGGTGCTCTGTATGATGGGACAGAGGTCCCGGGGGTGTGTGTGGAGTGTGCGGTGGGACAGAGGCCTTGTGTGTTCGTGGACAGTGCACAGTGCACTCCCACCCCTCGTGTGTTCACTGAGGGTGCTCTGAATGCTGGTTTAGCGGTCCGAGGGATACGTGCGGGTGGTGCTCTGTGTGCTTCGAACTGTGGTGTCTGTTGCTGGAGCGCTGTGTGCTGTGACAGCGCCCCCCAGAATATTCATGGGTGGTGCATTGAGTAATGCACAGCAGGTAAAGCATGTGTGCATCTGTAGTGCCCAGCAAAGCGCCGAGTGTCGTCTGCACCTCACAACCTCCCCCAATAACATGCCCAGAGTTACTCTATTTACATTTGTTTTTCTGCGTCTTTATTTAGTTAAACAAATAATCGCAGAGATGGTGCCTCATAAACTGTAGGCAGAAGTGTCTCCAGTGCTTGCTAACAACAAGCAGGATGTGGTGAGGGGGCGGGTGGCGAGCCGGGTGGCGAGCCTATGCAAGAAAACATAATTTGCATAGCCTCCATATATAGAGTTTTCTTTCTCTTGGGATCCATTTACACAAAGTGAATTAAAATAACATAAACGCTGCAGCGGTACGTGGTGGTTCACATTATATATGCCGCTTTGTGCAGTCGATATAGCACTTTTATAAGAGTTTAAATTAACATATAAAATATTTGGCTACAGCTCCTTTTAATTTCGGGGAGGGGTGTGGGGCTGAGAAGAGAGCACATGCTTTATTAGCATAGGAACATTAAAACAGTGCCAGGCTGTCTGCTTCCTAATCTGGCGATTGGCCAACCTTTCCCGCACCCTCCCTTGTTCAGGCGCCCCATGCTTCACGGGCTGAACGTTATTTAGGTCTTCTTCCTTTGGTCCCATGCGAACACACCCTTGTCGTGTGGGCTTGTGAATGGTGTGCTGGCGATTCTTAAGGCTGCTTTAAGTATTTGCAGATGATCATGAGGCAGCTTTTTTTTGTTTTTTCTGTTTATGATTCTTCACTTTCACACTCGCAGCATTGGTGGTCTGGTGTAACATTTTGAAAAATCACATTCAATCATATTTCTCTAATTCTAACATGTTGGTTTGATTTTTTTTTATGTCAGCGTTGACCGTAAACGTCATTTTAAATTAAAGACTTTTTTTCTTTGTTTTTTCATTTTCATTTTTGCATTTAAATGACAGTGAGGACACAGTTTACAAATCTGTTTGAGACCCTAAGTTGAACTGCAGAAAGACTGAAATTTAGTGAATGGAAACTCCTAAAACATGAGTCTACACCTGTAAATGGGTTTACTTGCACATAATATGACACCATTAGAGTTGAAGAACAGAAGATTGCCTTTCTTGTAAGAGGATAAAGTACAAAGATTTGCTGTCGGATACTCTTGGAGTACTTGAGGCTTTAAACAGGTGCAAACCAAAAGAACTAGTGACTTCCTCCTGAAATGCAGTTGTAAGTCAGGACTGCAAGAGTACAAGTCACACCTATTCGCAGCAAAATATTTGTGAATCAGGGGGGTTTAAAAGGAGCTTCAGATATAAAGTGAATAATGATGGGGTAATTCGGTTCTAAAACCTGTAGTCTGTCTGTCTGTCCGACCACCCCACCCCACCCACCATCCACCTCTTCCTAAGGCCTGTCGGTCTCATTACCAGTGTCTGACTGCTGCCTGCCAGCCAGTGGGATCCATTAGTCTGTCCTGTTTGTTGTTGGTATCAGTTTATTTGTCCAGGGATCTCTTCTCAAGATCTTTCTTTTGACACCCAAAGCTTCTCTTATCTATAAACACTTCTCAGCTCCTAATCCAGAACGTACTAAGGTAAAGTTGGAACTTTCATGGGAATCTGACCTTTGATGTGAATGGACCATCTCCTTTTGGGACAAACTTTGGTCCCGCTCTCCCAAAATTTCTTGTTCTGTGTCTCTCACTCAATGTATGTTCTTTCTCTACCATACACTCTATCTTACTCCTAACTCTATAACTCGATTTTCCCAGTTTACTGATGCAAACTGTTGGACCTGTGGCTCCTCTAATGCTGATCTTTTACACCTTCTCTTCTCTGTTTCTCGGTTTCTAATTTCTGGGGGAAAATTTGGTCCTATATTTCTCACCTGTTTAATACTTCCATTCCCTATTCCATTCCTCTTTTTTTCCCTGGGAGTTTATCCGATTCTTTAGATCTTCTCTCACATAAACATGGTCTCTTTGACCTTATGCTTGCTTTAGCTTTCCAACACATCACTCTCAACTGGAAAACACTTACACAACTCTCTATCCAGCACTGGTGGAATACTCTCTGCCATTTATCGACTTGATATTGCTTTTGCCTCCTCCTGCAGGCCAATAGTTAACAGAGATCTCTTTTTTGGTTGCCTCTTACTACTTATTTAGACAATCTATCATTTACAGATAATTCTTGTTTAAATGCTGAATATTTTAAATCTCCTTGAATGTTTATCTTCTCTGTTCTTTGCTTTTTATATTTATTGGCTTATTATATATATTAATTTGACTAGGATTATCTCTTACATTCCTTTGTAAATATGAATTTATTTCTCTTCTTCATTTTTATTCTTTATCAATTTGTAGGAGTTTTCATTTCCCTTCTTTTTCTTCCCTCCCTTCCCCTTACCTCCCCTCATTTCCTTAAAAATGTTTTTAAAGCTTTCGCTTCTGTTTTTTGTTCAAGCCATCTTATCATTATGTTTCCTTTTTAGTACGCTTTACTATGTATTGCTGGCCTTATTATTCAAATAAAGCTTTTAAACTTAAAACAAAAGATAAAAATCCCTCATCCACTCCAAGGTGTCCCTTTATTCGCGGAGTGGATGGGGATAGTTAAAACCAGAATTATGGAAGGGGACTTTAGGATTTAATGGTCAATGACTCTCACTCGACCAACATGTTTCAACCCTACTCTGACAGGCGTTAAAAGGTCCGGGGGGCTTCTGTCAGGGTAAATTAAACTGTGGAACACACCCCCAGTGATGCAGCTGTTTGCCAAGATTAAACAATAATGTGTAGCATGCTATTACAAATCACATGCCCAGACAGGCATATACTTGCTTCTCTTGATACAACTCTGAAAAATAAAGATTGCAACTACATTTCTTAGCTGTGTAATGTGTGCTGTATTTTGATCACGTGCCATTGTGTGCCTGTTCAAAGTGTGACATGCCCAACTTCTCATGCACGTACTTGAAATAATTGTCAATGATCACCATCGCATATCTCTTATCTGGCATACTTCCGAAGTCTAGGCTGGCGCACACCCACAGCTGTTGGGGTCCTTCACTGTGATGACAATGACAGGAGGAGGGGGTCCTCCAGGGGCCTGGCACGATGAGCGAGGTCATACCAGGGTCTCCATTTGCTCATCCCTGAGCGGGAACCACACCGTTGTGCACAGCTGATTCTTGGTCTTGACCAGTCCTTGGAAGCTAGTGTGGGCGAGTTGCTCAACCTGACTTGTGAGACTGATTGAGATGAAAAGACGATCTCTACGCAAAAGACAGCCATCTGGGTGTGCAGCCAGTTCCTGACATACATGGTATAAGCTCTCCAGAATGCATTGGGCCTCTGAGGTGCGCTGGTCCCAATTATCTTTGAACTGATTTAATGGGGAACTACAAACTGTTTCTATAGCGCTCTCTACAGACTCATCATGAACAGTGGCTTCGCGTATCTTCTCCAAGATCGGAAGTGGGCAGGAGCAATCAGAATGTATCACGTATATTTTTGGGTCTCATTGGCTTCTTCCTCCTCTTCTGAGGTGGCAGCTCAGGGATACCTTGAAATGCAGTCGGCAGGGTTGGTGGTTCCTGGACCATATTCTACCTGGCAATTATAATCCTGGAGACAAAGCAACCGTTTTTCAATGTGAAGTGGTGGTTACAACGTTGTCCCTCGAAATAGTGGAATGAGGGGTTTGTGATTCGTGGTGACTTTAAACGGTTGGCTATAGACATATAATTGGAAGTGGCGACACCCCAGTGTGTGGCAATTGCTTCTTTATCAATTTGCGAGTCCAGTAGTTCAATGTCAGTTAACAAATGCTACTGGTGTCCAATCACCATTCATGGGTTACTGCATTAAACCCGCCCCTAGTCCCTTCAGACTGAGGTCCACCGCAATGGTGGATTCCTTCACAGATCAAAGTACATAAGAGTATTTTCAGTCGACAGAGCATATTTGGTGGCCTGGAAGGTCCATTCTTGTCCCCCCCCCCCCACCCCAGTGCCACAGGGATTCCAACTTGGTGAGCTCCACGAGGAATATATTATTTTGACCAAAACCACACACTTTTACAATATGAATTAGTGAATATACCAGTAATGCTAATGGCCACTTTGAAGCTACTGGCCTTGATTTCTAACTGGTAAAAAATGCAGGATGAAAATCAACATTCTACCTATCTTGCAAAGAGCCTTCCAAAGGAATGGGCCAGGTTATCTGCAAAGGTTTCCCTGTTTTATGTAATAACCATTAACCTCAGAGTTTACAACACCATAGCATTTATTAAACTATGACCTGTTTTAAAGAAGGTAGTTAAAATGCTAATTCAATCACTCAAGCCAAGCCTGCAACATAGTACTGGAGTGGCACAATGCCCTGCCTTGTGTGCCTACATGCTAGTGTATTTAATATGATTGCAGCATTGCATTATGCTCATGGTTGTAAGTATATAGTAGTGCTACCAAGAATGCTCTTTACTTTTACTACCACAAACAAATTCCATGAAGTCAGCCCCAACGCAAAACATGCCCCAGGCCACCCACTCTCTTTTTTAGTGGGTACCACCCATTGCTTTTTGGGAATTTGCAATCTCACCCCCCCCCCCCCCCCCAATATTATTAACAAAGGTATGCCCCTGTCTCATGTTTTAATTCGTATATGAGAAGAACTCCAGCAATCAACATGCAGTGAGAGTCTTTGCTCCATTATTAGCAGTGCGGGTTCTTGAGCACTCAATAGAGTGCTGTAGAAAGGACAATGAACAGCTAGACCATAGCTGTGTTTATTCTGCAGAGTTCTGACCATTCACCACAGGCAAAGCTCACAGGGACTGCTGGTTTCATCACCCAGACCTCCAAAGCTGAGGCTTCCCCTGGTGGTGGCTGCACACAGGTGTATTTTGGAGTATGCTAGCACACACCTGCAGCAGAGGCTGAGCTTGCACACTTGACGTGGCTAAACACAGACACATGTTGGAGTAGGGTCACACGCATGCCCTAGGTGTGGGGGATAAATTCCTATTCGCCTGCGGAGCTGGCAGAGTTTTAGCCACTCTCCATTATGCAGGTCACACAGAGTTCTGTCCAAATTCCGCCAACCATGGGTGGCAGAGTTTTTTTCATGTACAGCTCATGAACTGCAATTTGGCAAGTGAGATTTGGTGTCCCCTGGCAAGGTTTTGGTCACTTGGAGGGCATTCGCCAAAATTTACCCAAAGCGGGTGGTTGTGACTGATCGTGGTTAGAAAGCTGCTGCTTGAAGCAAAAAACCACTTAAGTGGCAACTAAATCAACTTGAGAAGCAGCGCCCTACAGCATGCCATGTGGTGCTGTTTGCACTGATTTTTCAGACTGGAACAAGCTCTGGGCATTAAAATTAGCGCAACATGCCTAATTCCACCCAATCGTGAAACTCTGCAGAATACCGTGGCATTTTAATATAACTCTACAGAATTTCACAGAGTGAGATTTTCACGAGTTCCGCCCACCCATAGAATGCACCACGGGCTTTACTTGTACCCTGAAGGTAGCTGCACACAGATGCATGCTGCAGTGTAGTGTAGTTCCTACATTCCCAATAGGTTCTGCGCATTGGAATAATATATCCTATACATTTGACGTAGGACTTAGGTCGACTAGGTCTCTATCAAATATATTAAACTTAATTGTGAGTGCCAGCTAGCTCAGAGGTCACTAGAAACGTTCTCGAATACACAAGAAGGGATTAGTTTCTGACAACCGCTTAAACACACCAACTTTGTTTCCCCAAGAATAAACATATCTTCAGAATCATGGAAACAATAGATAGATATTTTACTCAGTCAATCGTGCATGCTTTGTTTCATCAGAGTTGCAGAGAAATAGAGGCATAGGCGTTTTCAATAAAATGATTTATTTAACAGTCTTCTTTCTCATGCAAGTAAAGTGAACTGCTACAACCGTAATACAGGCTGCAAAGTATAATGCGTACAGCAAGAAGAGTATTATAAAATAATACTGTAAAAGCATTGTATGGTTTCTAAACCATAGATAAATACATACATAAATAACAAAGGCTAAAAGTACTCAACTGATGCTTCTAAACTACGTCTACCCCAATGTACCTAACCTAAGTCTAGTACGAGGGAAGAAGTAAGTGCGGTGTAGCATAAGTTTAGTTTTCTTTGCCAAGAATCTATCCAAGATTTCTCTTTAGGGTCTAATCAGCTCCATACTTTGGTTTTAGAATGAAGGAGGTCTGGAATCTCTGTCGTGGGACTCGATTTCCCAACACCCCGCAAGGGGAGCTTGGAAACACTGGAGCAGGATTCTCGCCGAGAGAAATGCAGCCTCTCGATCAGTGCTTCAGCTGGAGGGTCGGCTTCCTTCGGCACTTGCTGTAGCGAGCTACGTTGAGCAAGTAGATAGTCGAGGTGCTCCGAACCACCGTGTGTTTGCTAGAGCAAGTGAAGGCATATTTATACCTTGAAGGTGCCTTGTTTGACGTAAAGTCGGGCATAATAACGTCAGTTAGGAACACCAAGGGAATGGTAGTTCTTTGAAAACGCCATGAGTTCTTAGACAGATCAATATTCAAGCATGGGGATGTCCCTGACTACTTAAGCCGATTTTCCAAGAAATCGTTGGGGCTTTTTGGTAGTGGTGGAAGTAGCCATGCCTGTATTTGGACTGCATGGGCTATGTCTAAATATGGATATGATTTATATGCCTATATTAGGGCAATGTCAATTGTACCTATATAAGGGCATGAATCTGGAAATTTTACTCGGATCCTAAAACGCCATACAACACCCACTCCACTTTATTATGTTCGATTTTACTAACTTCTAAGCATTTAAAACATATCTAAGGCATGATGTGTAAAAACCCCACCCAAAATACATAAAATGCATTCGAAATGGTTGTACAGAAAAATTAGAATTTTGTGCTGTACGCATTTTTAAAGCAATGTTTTCATTCAAAGCATATAGTATGACATTGAAAATGCTATCCGAATGAATCATGAAATTACATTTATGGAATGCCTCTGAAGTACAGAAGATAAAGTCGAGACCATTCCATGACAGAATATATAACTTGTTTTGGTTGTGGACAATGTCAAATATTGTCTCTTGGAAGTATTCAAAGAATTCATGTTCTCTATGAATAGTTCTACTTTAAGCAGATTATTTTGTGCCAAAAAAGTTTAATTTTGGAAAAAGTAAAATCGTAGAAAAATAGAGTTCTAAATTTAGAAGTTTTGTTTTTGAAAAGTGAAGGTCGAATACAGAGTTCCATAGAACGCTGTGTGCTAACTTCAAAAGTCAGTCTTGTTGTTTGGAGAAAACATCAAATCTTCTAAGCTGGTAAAGAATTTGTCTACCACAGTACGTTAAGTAGACCGATTGCACAAAAATGTGAAGCATCACCGTCAGCGTTAGCCGCATTAGCAATGTTCGAAGGAGATGGAGATGGGACCTTTGTGCCTGTCGATACACGTATCTCACCGTCAGCAGTTTGCGTCTGCGAGACCTCAATGAATGCCGTCATCAGGATTGGTAGCTGCTGGGGACAACACAACGCATGGGCTGTTACCGAACTAAGCAAAGTATCAACATCTGTTGGCAGGGCTGATGGGACTGTTAGGCAGATGTCCAACACGCATTCTTCTCCACCTAGCAGGCATCGTAGAACAGGTAAGATGCAATCTTGCTATATTGGTCTGAATGATAGAAACCATGTGGTATTCAGATCTCTTAAACGAGCCAAGCCCAGAATCTGTAGCATGATCTCACAACACTTCATTGTCAGGAGAGTGTTCTCTATGGTAATCTGGGTGTCGCTGGTGACCGGACTTGCCATATCGGAGCAGAGGGAATCATAATAGTGTTCCTGCTACCAGTCCCAAAATGAGAGGCAGGCCGCTGAACACAGAGTGCACGAAGTTTGAAAATATGCAGAGGAGTGCTTCAAAAGGTGCTAACAGTCCTGAAAAAACTGTCTTAAATACATGTATAATACCACTGGTATCAGACATGTTTAAGATACAACCTAACATTTCTACAAAATGTACAGGACAGTTTGTTGATAAAAGGTCATGTATCTCTGCAGTGGACCTTGCAACTTGTAGTTCATACGTCTCTTTGGACGAGTTGAATGGCACAGTTTTTTGTAAAAGAATTGGCTTTCATTCTGCTTAAAGTATCAATTCATATAGAAGAGATGTTCAGTGAAGGCCATAACGGCGACTCCCCATCTGTCTTAGTTTTAGGAAGCAATACTTGCATATATCAAGTGACCCTGGCTGACACAGTAACAAGATAGGCTATTCCTGGCAACATACCATAGCAGCTGTGAGCATTCAACATAATATAGCTTCCGTTACAAAGCTGCCTAAAAATTGGATCTATCACTGCAGCTGGAGAACCTTGCAGGTGGCAGGATAAGTTGGTCGAAGAACCGTTGCAGGCTCCATGTAAATTAATACCCTGGCATAAAAGTGTACCGCTTAGTGCGCTTTTGCAATTTGTACCACTAAGAAATACATCTTTTCCCCCACTCCAACATCTGTGTGTATATGGTAATTCCCAGGTTGACTTAATGTATTCTTTACCCAACCTTTCATACACGCCAGCTGGTATATGTTTCAAACAATATTGAAAATAGAAAATTGTGACAGGCAGAGTGATGGTTCCGTGTATTAGCCATTCTGTTGCTGGTTTTTCCGAAACAGTTAATGATAATCTTTCCAGTTTCTCAATGCTCAGCACCGTTTAGTCTGCCCCGCTTTGTGCCAAAGTGATTTGTTTATCTGTAAGGTTAAATACAGAAAACAATGATGTGGTGTTGATTAGATGCCATGGCACATATCCAGAACGAAGATTTTGCAACGTCCAGCCTAAAAGCACTATAGATCGCAATTGTGACTGTCCATGCTATAGCATGAGTAAGTCCTGTTCCATTATGTCTATGGCAGAGGATACTATGCTGTCCAAAGAATAAATTCTGGATGACAGAGTCGTCAACCCATTGTCAACTACAGAGAGAGCTTTCTCTAAATTAATTCGATCAATTTCTCGTATTGGTTCTGCAGTCTCTGCTTGTGTCGCTTTCCAAGCTTCATTATAAATGGCATATATACCCACGTATATAAAACTTTTATGACGCTGTTTCGCATGACCTTGTAAGAAGTCCCTTAAATCAACGCCATCTTTAAGTAAAGGTAAGTGTTGTTTTTCCTCTGTTAGTGTGGATTTTGGTAGCCAGTCAAGCACAGTTTCCCTACACTGTATGTTGTTACTATCCCTGGATGTTGTCTCTGGACATATCTTGGATCTGGCCTAGTGAATGTTAATCCTTGTGTCTTATTCAGGAATCTATCTTGACAGTTGTTTGTGTCCGTGGGCCAGATTAACAATTTCTTCCAATTAGGATCAGTTCTGTTTTTAAGTAAAATAATTTTTATGTTGGTCCCTCCTTCTGTAGCGTTCTTACTATCAGGTGTAGGTGTAGGTATGGACGGTTTGTTCAAATCTTTTATCTTGACCAGGCCAAGACAGGATGTCTGTTGCACAGTGTTGTTCAAAAACATTATTTGTTCAGGGATAATGCAAGCTCGAAATAAAGCTTTTAATACCTGCACCTGCCAGTCTTTTGTACCCCAGACAGTTTTTGTCTCAATGTTGTCACTCCAAAAGTCAAAACCTAACGAGCACAGCTGGACATAAAAGGCGTCAGAATAAATGTGCTTAGTATTAGTGAACATACTTTTCGTTCCTGTCTCATTAACATTGTTTAAGTAAAATGTTTCCGGATTTGATGTATTAAAACCTGAGAAGTATGGAAAATTTTCATAGACTGTTTTTGAGCTACCCTTTGGTGGCGTTGGACAATGTTTCCATTAATTGAAAGTATAAACATTTCTAGGGTTTGCAAATTTGTGCAAATAATGATGACCACAGTGACTATAACAGTACATTTGTTCATAATCGGATAAATCTATAAGTATTCATGTTTTGTAAATTTTGCAGACATCTCTAAGTCTGACATCATATTACCAACAGTCTCAAAGTGCTGATCATCCAAAAATGTGCTGGGTGAAACAAAGTCACTCAAGGAATCCTTGAATTGGTGTGGAATCTTCAACAGCTCTGCAGGGCCAAAGATGTCATAATCAGTTCTGTCCCATGCTATACCACCAGGTATAGAAATGGCTGTGATGTTCACTGATGTCAAGTCTCTTTGTTCACGATGAAATAATTTATGTGGCTTGAGTAGTAAGTTGATGTTCTTACTTGCTGTGTCCAATTTACTATATCTTCCATTTATCAGCATTCCCACACTTAGTACCAGGATTAGCCAAAGTAGGAGAAAAAGTACGCCTAGCACAATCCATAGTTCAACCCATGTTGAAACCAGATAAGTTTTTCAAGTTGCTAAAACAATTCTGTTACTTGTTCTTTAAAAGTTTTATTTGCTGGCATCGTTTCAGGTTAACTGGGATCCTCAAAAAACGTATCAAAGTTGAGGAAATAGCCAGAAGCAGTCTGTCAGTTGTAGGGATTGCTTCAGGATTAGTTGAAATCACTGAAGTTACTGGATCCTTTGTCATATTAGTATAGTCAGATGCTACATCATTGTAGACAGGAGTGTCTTGACGAACTATAACCTGGGTATCAAGAGGCGCAAGTTCCATGGCTGTATTGCTTAGTCCTTCTTTTCGCACTGCACTGCAGATTCCTCAAATGTGATGAGTCTCTCAGTTTCAACCTCTTGGATAGTAGCAAGATCTGGTCTTCTGCTACATCTTTGGAGTCCACTGGGCCTACTAATAATGATTGGCCACATGATGTGGTTTGACCAGGTCAATAGATACAAACCTGTTCGCCTTTCTTCCAGCAAGGGGCGGCAGTAACACTGTTCTTGATCCGTGGATTGCTAGCACTGGTACTGGTTCTCTGTAAGAAGGCCCGAATTCTTTCTTATCCACGATCTTTTCTCTGACTAGATCCCCAAACTTTGGAATCCAGGCAGGTATTGCTGGGACGGGTGGTTCCCCTTCAGTGGTCGTTGGCTTCTGTATTGTCTTTCTTTGACTTCTCCTTGTTTCATTTAAGTCCTGCAAACAGCCAAACAGTCTTTGATATCAAAAGGTTTTTCTACCACTGAAGTGTGACAATCAAGGTCCTGGACAATCATTCTAGTATCAAAAAGGATTTCATATGGAGTGATTCCACCCAGAGAATTCCTTGGCTGATTATTTAGACTACTTTGGACACTTATTAGATGTTTGACCCACCAGTCACCCAAGCCTAATACCCTAGCTGTTATAGAGTGTTTTATGTTCCGGTTTTTGATTTCCACAACAGAATTTCCCTAAGGATGGAATGGACTAGAATACTGCAATGCAACGCCCAGATTGTCCATGGCCTCCTTGCAAGCTTTGGGGCTAAACTCAGGACTCTGGTCAAAATGTAGCGTGCCGACTGGGTATGTGCCGATAAAGACTCACAAATCTTTTATAACAGTTCAGGCGTCAGCCGAGCGCTGAGGCCACATCCAAATGAATCTTGAGCATTAATCCACTGTGACCATGATATATTTATAGTTACCATCCCTCTGTAAGGGACCACAGTGGTCCAGATAAACGCAAGCTAGTGGTTTATCTGAAACAAAAAGGAGCGTCTGCGCCGGGCGTTTCACTGTTGAAACCTTCATTTTTTGTCAGATTTCACACAAAAAAACATTGTTTCTGGTTTGTTTCCTCATGCGTGGCCACCAGTATCTTTGTTTTATTAACAACACTGTGGCGGAAACACCTGCATGTGCAGAGGTGAGCCCTTCATGTGCTGCTAAGAATAGTCCTCATCTATGTTCTATGTTTGGAATTACTCTATCCCCAACTCCAGGGATTCGAGCAAAAGGAAATTTTTTGCATCAGTTATATATGAGTATTTGAGTGGAAAGCCTTTTGGTAACATTTTACCTTTGTCTCTATTGGAAGCGGCGACAGCCTGCATTATTTTGCTGTCTATTTTTGATTTCGAACGAGTGATTGCAGCTACGGAAGCCGTTTGCATAGCTGCCTTCATGGCTCCATCAGCGAATGAATTCCCTGCAACGTGAGCGCCATCACGTTGATGACTCAGTGTATGGATTACGTGAGTCTTTTGTAGTTCTTTCTGTAATTGAACTACTTGTTCCCAAAGCAACTTATGCTTGATTGTGCCACCTTTTGCATCTCTGAAACCGTTTTGAATCCGATTCTGCAAGTATTAATTGTAAGATTGAACGCAGTAATACGAATCGCACACTATGAGTGTGGGGAATTTGTGATCGGTATTTTCAAGCGCCATCTTGAGTGCCTGTAGTTCAGCTTGCTGAGCTGTAAAATTTCCGAGAGATTGCATTTTTGTGACCAAAGGTCGGAATTTACCATTGCGCCAGTGACCTTTAACAATCGCGCACGCTGCACTATAAGCTTGTTTACCCCCAATTGCGGGCTGTGCTGATCCGCCTGTATAAATTATACATTCGTACTGTTCTAGAGGCAGAATCACAGTGGAAAGAGGACATTCTTGTTCGTATTGTAGAAATTCTTCAGATGGGGTCAAAAACGTATTCAACGTCTGTCGCAGCAAGAGAGTTAACCCATTGTATCCATCTTGGATGTAAAGCCTTTGCATTCGGAATGCTTGCTTTTGTCACTGACTCTAAGGCAGGTACAGGAGTGACGACCATTATGCGTTTACCCTGTGCGAGGTCTCTCTCTTTTGCTACTGCAGGTTGAACCGCTGTCAGAATTTTTTCTGTAGAAGTGAATTTCATTTCAGTTTGTGTGTACAAGTGTGATTTGTAAGCAATTGGTACTTTTTCACCTTTATTAAAGATTAAGTACGTGAATCTGCATCTTCCTGGGATAATTCTTATTACAAGGTTGCGTACGTTTACGCGTCTGTAAATGTGTTGTTGCTAACATGTCTGTTTGCACTGAAAGCTACAATTCTATGTGTTTTTTGAGTCCAATTAGTTTTTTTGAAATCAGATTTGATTAACCCTTTCTGCGTAATTTAGAATGTATGTTCTCACAAAATTTCGGAAACCTAGAATTGACTGTAAGTTTTTCAGTGTTTTTGGAGGTTGGAGCAGCGCACACTTTTCTAAAAAGTTGGCTGCTAGGCTTTTGCCTTCACTTGCTAACTCATATCCCAGAAAAAGGATGTTGAGGTGGGCAATTCTTGATTTTTTAAAGTTGAATAATAAACAAGCAAAATAAATTAAAAACTGACAAAATCCTTGAGCTTGATAAGAGCATGCTTAGTACGTGAACTTTTCCTAGTAACATCCATTTCTTGATCAATATTGGCATCATCAACATTACCAAAAATAGGGGGTCATCAGGATGGCGGTGAATCTGCATCCTCCGGGCCGGCGGTAGCCACCGCCGGCCTGGAGGATGCGGATTCACCACCGCGGACATTGGAAACACCCACTCCCACATTAGGATGGCGGTGGGATCAGCGGCGGACGGCAAGTCCGTCCGCCGCTGATCCGCGGGGTCTTGACTGCAATTTGGTGGCCAAATTACGATGTGTGTGAAAACAGGCTTTTCCGCAGCGGTTTTTCTGCCGTGGAAAAGCATGTGGACATTTGCTTCTGGGTTGCCCTTGCGGGCCCCCAGGGTTTCAGGGGGTGGGGGGTGCACATGGGGGTTACCTATGGTACCGCCTGCATTTGCATGCACAATGTGGCAGGCACGGCGCGGTGCCTGCCACTTTGTGCATGTAATTGCAAGGCATGCATAGATACGGGATGTGGCGGTCATGGAGGGACTGCCGCTGCCCCTGCGGACGGTCCCTCCACTTCGGGGGTGGCGGACGGACGTAGGTCCGTCCGCCATCCTAATAGGCCTCTTAGTATTGTGGCTAACAAGAACAATTTCCCTATCAACATTCTTTTGAGGTTCAAAAGCTTCATGAAAACCCAAGAAACCAGAGGTATTATCAACATACTTATCAGAAGAAAGTCTTGAAATATTGACTTTAACAGGTTGTAACCTAGATTAGAATCATTAGATGCCTGTAAATTACAAACAGATATTCGTCTAAAATTCAAAATTTTACCACCCTCCACTCTAACTGCTTTACTAAAAATCTCTGTAATTCTTACAGGATCAGACCATTTGGCTTGTCTTATGTTGACCTGTCCACCAAACTTCACATGAACAAAATCACCCACTCTTAATGTAGACACATTGGACTCTCTTTTATTGTTATCTTGTATCATTTTCTCTTGATATTTTTTAACCCTCACTCTTACTTCATCAGAGTCTATTTTAGAATCATAAGCATTCTTGGCTTTCAACCATCATGGCATAAGTTTGGATCCGGGTTTCCTGCCACGTAACATTTCAAAAGGAGAAAGACCAGTTACAGAATTGGGAGAGGTACAATATGTTAATAAAGTAGCTTGCAAAGCCTTCCTCCACTTAAGTCCACTCCTCATAGCCAATTAGCAAGACTCTTTCAATACTCTGTTGAACCTCTCAGTTCGACCATTAGCTTGTGGAAAATAATTAGAAACTCTTTTATGTACAATATTGCAATCCAAAATAAAAGATTCAAACTCCTTACTCACAAATTGTGGCCCATTGTTGGAGATGATTTCTTCAGTTAAACCCTCTCTAGCAAACACTTCCTCCAAAAATTCAATTACATTCCCAGCACAACACAAACTTTTTCCACAATCTTTAATTCGGGCCATTTCGAAAAATAGTCAATCAATACTAACACAAATAATTCCTTGCCTGATTGATAATTAAATGGTTCAATAATGTCAATGCCTAATTTCCTCCAAGGCCCTTGAGCAAATTCAATAGGAGTAACTCCAACAGATAGTGCTTTTGCAGATGTATCACTTAGGGAACAAGGAGAATAATTCCTGACCCATCTATCCACCATACCATCTAACCCTGGCCACCAATAAAACTCCCTAATTCTTCTCTTCGTTGTAGACATTCCAAAGTGACCTTCGTGGGACAACTCGCAAATAGGTTCTCTAAGATTCCTAGGAGAAATAATCTTGTCAGATCTCATTACCATACTCTGATTTAACATAAGTTCATCCTTCACCTTCCAAAAAGAGGCCAATTCACCACTCAATTTCCTTTCTTCAGGTCATCCTTTTTTCAAAAATACTTGGACTTCTTTCAAAATGTCATCATGTTCCATTGCTTCAGACCATTGGACTCAGAAATATGATTTGAGAATTCTTCTCCACAAATTAGATTGACATCTTCCATAGTAAACACAACATCACATTCTTCATTGATAGAAGAATCAACAACTTCTTTAACAGGCAAATGTGACATGCAATCAGCATGAACATTGGACCGACCAGGAACATAAATCACCTGACACCTAAATTCCTGCAATTTGCCGCGACCTTGCCAAACGCGCTGTAAGCGTCCTGCCCCCTCCGGCTGACAACATATTAACAAGGGGTTTATGGTCTGTTCTCAATAAAAATGTTGTACCCCATAGAAATTGGCGAAAATGTAGAGGCGCCCAAGTACATGCAATTAATTATTTTTCGATAGCAGAATATATATATATTTTTTATTTTTTTATTGACAGCACAAGCATTTTCAAAGAATAAAAAAATTATAGTACATACAATTCCTTGATGACTCAATCAAATCAAATAGCAAATAGGCAAAAGGGATTACAGTATATCGAAGAAAAATACGTCAGTTTCGTCTTGAGGCGTATCAAATAGGCTCGCAACCAGCTTTTAAACCAAAAGTTAATCAATTAAGTAAGGATTCCATAATATTAATAGCCGGGTTTACTAGACATCATAGTCAGATTAGTGCTATACATTTAAAATCCTACGAAGAAAGGCAGTAAATCCAGGTCCTTAAATAATAAAGTGATGAAAATAAGAGCTATTCACAGATCTAATACACCAAAAAAAAAGTTGTTCATTCGTAAGTAGGGAACAAGATACCCCATATTTTAACAACTTTCTTCAAGGAACCTATCCCTCGAATTTTGCAGATGAAAATTCCATATTGTATGTCTCATTTATCAAAAGCCACCATTCGGTTACCAGTGGAGGTTTGTCTGAGATCCAAGCCCTAGCAATTATCAATCTGGCACAGGAAGTTAATATAAACATTAGGTCCTTATAGATAGCAGTATTTGGTTATATTCCCAGAAGTATCATCTCGGCAGAAAGTTTACCGAAGATCATTTTATTCAGTTTCAACACTTTTTCTATTTCGTCCCAGAATGTTTGCAGAGCCGGGCATGAGAAAATTATATGTACTAAATCAGCTGCTAGTAGGTCGCATTTTGGGCATTTTGTCCGTTCGGGTAATGTATTGTTCCCTGACCACTTAAAAAAGTGAAGCGGCGTGTAGTATAGCTGGCATACGGTCTTGTAAGATTGAAGTTTTAAGCTAGAAGAGTGAGTTAAAGAGTTGCTGTTATGGAGAAAAGTGGAGATGTTATGCGGGGAGATGGGCATTCCTAAATTAGTGGTCCATTTTTGTGCAATTTTAATGCAGTCATCAGGTTTAGATTGACAGAGACATTTGTACCCCAAGCTAATTATATCATTGTTTGTTTCCCCGTAAATACAAGTCCATATTTCTGAGTCTAAAATATCCTTTAGTTTCATTTTATTCACGAAGAAATCACGTATCTGTGTGTACTTGAATAGCGCATTTACTGGTAGTTTATAAAGTATTCTTAAAGTATCAAATGTTAGAAAGCCTGATGGTCCGTATAAATCGGAAAGTTGGTTAATACAAAGATTAGCCCATGTTCTAACTATTGGATCACTAAAAATCTCGGGTAAGTCTGGGTTATTCCACATGCTTAGCTTAGGGTGGAAGAGCGTAGTTTTATTGATAGCCAGGATGGTATTCCATATATGAACCGCATCCTTAGCGGTCTTAAACTTCACTCGCTTGAAGTAGTTCAGGTCATTGCTTCTAGCTAGAAATTGGACAGAATGTGCTCCAAGCATAAATTGGTGAAAGAAATAAGGGTAGCTAGAGGAAAAAAGACTACGTATCCGACCCAGGAAAGAAGCGTAAAAATAAAATTTAAAATCGGGGAATTCAAGGCCGCCCTTAATAGCTGTTAGTTTGAGAAGAGAAAGAGCTCTGCGATTTTTCTTTTAGCCCCAGATATAGCTGCCCCAGATATAGCTGATAGTGGAAAAATTACATTCAGAGTCACGGAGAGACCTAGAGGCATAGGACACCACATACTCACC
Organism: Lissotriton vulgaris; assembly: GCF_964263255.1. NCBI lineage: Eukaryota > Metazoa > Chordata > Amphibia > Caudata > Salamandridae > Lissotriton > Lissotriton vulgaris. The sequence goes on along the minus strand of NC_141700.1, from coordinate 775,125,115 downwards.
ATCTTTGTCTTTTTGCACTAACACAGCACCAAGGCCGACATTGCTAGCATCAACATAAACTATGCATTCATTACCCACATTGAATGGTCTTAAAAATCGAGCATCTGAAATTTTGTTCTTTAAAAAATCAAAAGAGTCTTGTTGGTCTTTACCCCACACAAATTTCACATTTTTCTTTAACAAATTACGTAATGGGTGAACAATAGTAGAATAATCTTTAACAAACTTTCCATAAAATTCTGTTAAACCTAAAAAGCACAAGAGCTGTTATTTAGAAGTAGGAATGGGTGCCATAGTAATACTCTTTATGTGATTGATTTTAGGTTTGATTCCCTCAGACGAAATTTCATGGCCTAAATATTCTACTTTGAGCTGTCTAAATTTGCATTTAGCAAATTTCAGTGTTAAACCTTTCATCTGGATTTTCTGTAGAACAGACTCTAAGTTCTTATCATGTTCCATGCAATCCTTCCCAAATATTAAAATGTCGTCTTGAAAGGCGATCGCTCCTTTGCAATCTTCTAACAACTCTTTCATAAGACGTTGAAACACAGAAGCTGCACTTGCTAATCCGAAAGGCATTCGTGAAAACTGAAACATACCCTCAGGAGTAACAAAAGCAGTGAGTTTTTTAGACTCTTCATGCAATTCAACCTGATGATAAGCACTTCCTAAATCAACAGTGGAAAAAACAGTAGCATTGGCTAAAGTGGAAATTAGCTCATGAATATTTGGAAGAGGATGCTTGTCTACCCACATTTTTGTATTTAAACTGTGAAGATCCACACATAAGCGAAGCTCACCAGTGCTCTTAAGCGATAAAACAATGGGAGAAACCCATGGGGAGTATTCAATAGGTTCAATAATTTGTTTTGAAACCAAATCCTTTAGCATTTCTTTGAGTTTAGATCTATACATTAATGGAACATTTCTAACTTTATGCCTGATGGGAATAGCATTCTCATTTAAAATAATTTTATGTTGAAAACCAACATACTTTCCTAGAGTATTCTCAAACACCTTGGGGTATTTACTTTTTATATTCGTGACAAATAGTTCATGGCTAATTTTTTGTTCGCTTTGGAAACAAATAGTATTTATGTCCTCCAAATTTCTATATGAACTACAAATGCGCCCTATACTGACAGGAGAAGATGCACTTGGGTCACGTTTTATTCCCAACTTTTGTTGGTGTGGCCAACCAAGAATTGAAACACCCCTAGATGCCACATACACTTTACCATTGTTCACTCTTCCCATGAATTCAATTTCTGCCCAAAAATATGCTTCCAGCTCTATCCTGTGACCCGAATACCCTTCTGGTTGTATGTCAGGGAGAGATAGTTTACAATCAACCCAAGCCTCTTTAAGGAGTTTATTCCCAATTATAGTGTACCATGAACATGAATCTACCATTAACAGAGCAGGTTTGCTATTTATGTTGATGATGCATGACGGAAAGTTCTTACATTCAGACTCATCCACAGAAAAAATACAATTTAAACTATGTAAAGCTTCTTCTTCTTGTGAAATGTAATTAACTCTCTGAAAGAACGGCATGCACTACTGAAATGACCCTTTTTCTTGCACTTCATGCAAACTTTATCCCAAGCAGGACATCCTCTGTAATTACCCACATGGTTGGAACTACCACATCTATAACAAATAATGGCATTATTTTTGAAAAAAGTCTTATTATCTACATGTTTTCTTTTCATTTCTTTTTTCACGAAAATCTTCTTAGGATCATTAGTTTTGTCTTTTACCCAAGAAACCTCAGGTTCAATGGTTTGCACTTTAGTAGATTGATTCCTTATTTCAGACACAAACAATTCAGACTGTTCAATTCCCTTTGCAATGTTGATAACTGCACTTAAAGTGGATTCTGTACCTTACCATAGTCTTTCCTGAATCTTTTTACTTTTAGTTCTCATCATTATCTGGTCTCTAAGTACTTGTTCGTAAGAAATAGTTTCGAAAGCACATAAACAAGCAAGAGATCGTAAAGCAGAAACATAGTCTTCAATAGTTTCTTCAGCTTTTTGGACACGTGAGTAAAATTTGAACCTCTCCATCACTGTATTAATTTTCTTTCCAAAACGAATTTTCATTTGCTTCACAGCCTTTCTCAAAGACATCCATGTCCCCAGCTTCTTCAATAAGAGGTAAATTATCAAACTCATTTATACCTGCCCCACCTAAACAATGCCTTAATAATGCAAGTTTCCTTTTGGCTGAACAACCATCTTTTTCTAAAACATCTACGTAGGCCAAAAACATGGGAAACCATAAATCCCACTCTATCTTGGGATCTCCAGCAATTTGTAAAAAATGTGGTGGTGCAGCAATGTTAGACATGTCTAAAATAGTAGACAATACCTTGAGTCCTGGGTGTAAAAGAAACAAAACACAATTTTTTTTTTTTTTTAATAGTGCCTTTGATTAGTCGCAGGAAAAGAAACAACTCGACTGCAAGTTCTGGCCCTTTAGGTAATACTCTTGTGAAATCCGATTGAAATTGCCGAAAAGAAAATCCAAAACGGCTTCACGTGGTACGTGAGGTCAAAGCTGCAATCCCAAGGTGAAACGCGCAAAACTGCAATCTCAAAGTGCAATGCGCAGAAGAACAGAAAGAATTCTGGCACCGAACGTTCTGAGAAGAAATGGTGCACGCACGCAGTTTCAAAAAATGCAACGGAGCAATGCCACACCGCTCGACAATGCGGTCGACAACTATGACAAAAGTAAGTTGAAGAACTTAAAATTTCACACTCCACGGACATGCACTGCCAAACGCCAATAGTTTTAGAAGTACCTCGATGAGTATTCAAACAGTTCCTTCTTTCAACTGTCAGCGCAGATAGAGCAAAGCGCTAAGTTAAAAGAAAAACAATTAAATCAGGATATGACCCTCAGTGCTACGTTACCAAGTGATGGTCCAACACAAGAATCCTGAATCATTTCCTTGAAGTAAGAAAGAAAATCGTAGATAAATGTCCAGTGAACGTTGTCTTCTTCGGAAATCTGCCTCCCGATCGTCGCCAGTAATTATGTAGTAAATCAATAGGATGACGCAGGTCCAGATAACCTGGTTTATTCCAATATGAAGTACAGCTTAACATCCACAAGAGAGCAACCAGGTAACACAACCAGTCAGCTCCCAACCGTCGCTAACATTCCCCAACATTCCCCATGACCTAACACAATTCTCATATACACATTCTATAATCTAGAATACTACAATACTACAGTGGCCCTTTTCCCTCAGGAGTTGTTAGGAGTCACACATTTTGGTACATTGTGACTTTGAGGTTTTTAGTTTCAAACCCTTCAGTTTTGAAAATCACAACCCCTAAATTCTTTTGTTTGTTCGGTTCCTACTTTTGCTGTTTTAGGAAGGGGACTGGACACAGCTCCATGATTGTTTTGTATGTTCGCGTCATGGACATTACCCCAACACTTTTTTTGTGATTTTGGAAATTCCCAACATTTGCAATTTATGATCCTCTGTGTTCTACGAGTTTTTCTTACTCTGTTGTGTTGTATTTCTTGTAGAACAGAGGGCAACATGAACAGAAAGAGGAAGAGCCTGCTGGCATTGTCCCTGTTCACCTTTATAAATATCTGGCTGTTCTCAAACAATGGGAAGAGTGGCTGGTCTTTTGGCCTCGTGGGCATCAGTCGGCCATCACCAGTCATGCGGAGTCAGACACTTCAAATGAGGCACTCCACCAGGCTGACTTATGGAACAGTCACCTACCACCTCAACCTCACTCAGCACGAGGCAGAGTTCCCACAACTACAGAGCTACAACTGCACCCTCCTGCAGGACAGGAAAGGTCACTGCAACACTCCTGGTGGTAAAAAGCTACTGCTGCTGGCTGTAAAGTCCCACCCGGCATCGAGCGACAGGAGAGCGGCCCTGCGCCAGACCTGGGCGGCGGAAGGGGAGGTGTCGGGCTTCTGGGTGAGACGTCTCTTTTTAATGGCGGTATCCCCCAGTCTGGGGCACATGAGGCTGGTTAAAGAAGAGGTCACAGAGTTTCAGGACATTCTGCTGTGGGACTTTACTGAAAGCCACTACAACCTTTCGCTGAAGGAGCGCTGCTTCCTGGAGTGGCTCCATCACAACTGCAAGGAGGCGGAGTTTATTTTTAAAGGTACAGCACTACATTCTATCCTGCAATTATATAATTTGTCCACATAATGCATGCCATAACTCCAAACCCCTACTTTAACCACCTGCTTATTCTGAAAGGAATACTGTAATCTCTTACAGTGGCAGAAATACAATGCTGGGAAATGTAAGTTCTTCAAGAGAGTATATTCAGGGCCTTGTGGCAAATATTATGGATCTGGCAGCTTGTGACAGCTCAACAGATTACATGTCTCAGGACAAGAGAGCAGGCAGCACAATCTCAAGCTGAGACTAACTTCCAGTTAAGAGAAAAATGAGTTAAGGGTGGCCCTTAAGACATGAGCAGCATATCCAGTAAGAACTTAGCAAATATCACCTGAGAAATTGGTAGTTCTGGGACCTATTCTCCCATTAGTTCTTTATTTTGAGCTGGATTTTCCCTCCTAGATTACTGCAGCTTCAGGCGAAACTCCAGCTAAAACGTAAAACATCCACCCTGTATTCGCAGACCTCATAATTTCGAGGGGGTCGATAACTGCTGTTACCAGCCCCATCGGGATTAAAAGACCATTTTTAAGGGGGGCTTATTTCAGATAATAACATGGAGACAGTATTTATGGCCAATGTAGGTATAGAGCTGGGAGTTTTAACTCCCCCCAAGGAAAACAATGTTTTGAGGTCCTGCTTGTAGTTCCTTGACCTCTTCCAGGGTTAATGCTACGTTAAGTGCCTCTGATTTCCCCATACCATTTGAAAGCCTACATCTTCTATTTGGAGTGTCATTTACAGAACTGCAAAGATCTTATTTATATTCGATTGCAGGATTTCAGATTTTGTGAAGTTTTGTAACTTTACCATCACCAGAGAAAAGGTTTTTCCATATTGCAAAGCAATTTCCTCCTCTTAAAGTGTGTGTCTGTGTGCACATTGGCAAATATTTGCAAAAGGTGTTCTTCCAAAAGAGCCTACGGTACCCTGTGCGAGGAATGCATGTAAGAATATTAACAATGTTCATAGAGTAGCCATGTGATACCACGGTAGTATCTGATCTTGTAAGCTATAGATCCTATAGGACAAAGAGAAGGGTGAGGAGAGACAGCCTTGTCTGGTGTCACTAAAGATACTCATTATTTCTGTGAAAAGACTATGGGCCAGATGTTGGTAAGTCCCATTTACCGATTCCTAAATACCGAATTATACCGATTCGGTATTTAAGAATCGGCCCATAGGAATGAATGGGAATTACCGAATCGGTAAATACCGATTCAGTAAAATGGGAAACACATTCAAGGGTGGCAGGGTGTCACATTGACACCCTGTTGCGCCCCTGAATAGTGCACAGGTGCACATGTGGCACACATACATGCCCTGAGGGCATGTATGTCTGCCACATCGCACTGTTGGAAAAGCAAAAAATTGTTTTTTTAAAGGTTTCCGTTATTTACCACCTACTTGTAGTTGGTGGTAAATAACGAATCCTTAACTGAGGAATGCACTCACTTGAGTGCTCTCTACATTACGGATTCGGTAATTTACTGAATCAGTTTGTTAAGAATTCGGTAATTTACCGATTCCTTAAGTTACCGATTCAGTGAAATACTGAATCCTACAATCATGCCACCTACATTCCAAATACCAAATACCGGTCGGTAACGGCCAAAATTCGGTAATTTCGGCCGTTACCGACCGGTACTGGGGGACCTACATCTGGCCCTTAATAAGGTGATCTGGGCGTTAGCGACTAAATACTTCACATGAACGTGTGCCTAAACCTCAGACCCAGGCATCTTTTTCTATTACTTTACCTGTTAATTCCCAATGTCTACTATTAACAAGCATTTGCAATGCAATAGGTCTTGCATTTATGTGAGTTTGAGCTGTTGGGAGTGTAAACGATAATACCTTTTATTTATGAGTTGTTTTTAAAACACATAAGTTAAAGACATTGACATTCATAATACCTATAGCTTAAACTCTTGCAAATGTGAGACCTATTACATTGCAAATGCTTTTGGCACCTGTGCTATAATTTTTTTTTTAAACGTTAGGAGAGAGCGTGTCCTGTCTGCAACAGCCGGCAGGAAGAAGCTATTTCAAGAAAAAAATGCTCAGATGTTTTATTTGAAGCTTACTCAGTAACAACACACGTGACAGGGGGTGTCGCCATGTGAGGTTACAAAATGAGACAAGGCGGTACTAATGATGGACTACTAAGCCTATTGACCAATGAACAGCCACAGTTTACAGTGGACAGTGACAGCAGCCAGAAAAAAATATGGCGGAGAGTGGGCAGAGCTTCAAGTCCCTGCATGAATACAACAGATCGCGCAGCGCGGCCTGCACTGACCACGATTGACCTAAAAATAACTGGACCGCACACTGGCCATTTCAAGTTCACCCATCTGGCAGTGTCAGACTGTCTGAAATTCCAGTCCAATACTGCTGACATATTGCTCCTGTTCATTTTCCTGCACTGGTTCCAGACACTCATCCATCATCTTGTTGCGGGGATTCGGCACATACACAGAAGTATGCACAGAAAAACAGGACCTCAGTGAATAGGTGTTGAGCCAAAACTTCCCTTTGACACCCCATTGACCCCCCAGTCCCCACCTAAAACCAAAACTTCTACCCCTTCTTGGAAAACAAGCATCTTCATTTAGACTACGGGTACTCATAGTACGGCCCGCGGGCCACGTGCCTTCCTTGGCGACCCGCGGACCTTGCATACATCGTACCTGTGTTTTAATTATTTTTTTTTTAAGAGTGTCCTCAAACTTTGCTGATTGCAGCAGCGCGACTCTGAGAGACTCTGCTCTGTGGGTGGAGGGCGATTCCAGTGATAGTCAGAGTGGAGATGCAGGGACGCTAAGAAGAGGTGAAATACAACAAAGCCTCATTAACAAGTAAATGGTCTTTTAAAGGCCTGTGAAGTACTCGGGTGCGGCTGTGTGTGTGCCCGGGAAGTTGTCTCAGCCTGGGCTGACACACACGCAGGGTGAGGTGACAGAGGGTGACAGAGGAAGGGAGAGGGAGGGAGACAGAGGGAGAGGGATGGAGGGAAAGGGAAAGAGGGAGAGGGAGGGAGACAGAGAGAGAGGGAGACAGAGATATGGAGACAAAGAGGGAGGGAGACAGAGGGAGACACAGGGAGACACAGGGAGGGAGTCAGGGGAGACAGAGGGAGGGAGAGGGAGACAGAGAGAGGGAGACAGAGGGAGACAGACAGAGGGAGGGAGGCAGAGGGAGGGAGACAGACAGACAGAGGGAGACAGAGGGAGACAGAGAGGGAGACAGAGGGAGTAAGACAGAAGGTGACAGACAGAGGGAGACAGAGGGAGGGAGACAGACAGAGGGAGATAGAGGGAGGGAGAGGGAGACAGAGGAAGAGAGAGGGAAGGAGACAGAGAGAGAGGGAAACACAGAGCAAGGGAGGGAGACAGAGGGACAGAGAGAGGGAGATAGAGATAGGGAGACAGAGAGAGGAAGACAGAGGGAGACAGACAGAGTGAGACAGACAGAGGGAGACAGAGGAAGGGAGACAGAGGGAGGGAGACAGAGAGAGGAAGACAGCGAGAGGGAGACAGAGGGAGGGGGACAAAGGGACAGAGACAGAGGGAGATGATGGAGGGAGACAAAGGGGCAGAGACAGAGAGTGATAGACAGAGGGAGACAGAGGGAGACAGACACCGGGAGGGAACCAGACAGAGCGAGACAGAGGGATACAGTCAGAGAGAGGAGGGCGACAGAGGGAGGGAGACAGTGGGAGGGAGACAGAGGGAGAGGGAGGCAAGAGGAAGGGAAGGAGAGGAATGAAGGGAGAGGGAGGGAGAGAGGGAGGGGGATAGAGGCTGACAGAGGGAGGGAGACAGAGGGAGACGGGGAGACAGAGGGAGGGAGAGAGACAGACAGAGGGACGGAGACAGACAGAGGGAGTCAGAGGGAGGCAGACAGAGAGAGAAGGGCAACAGAGATAGGGAGACAGAGGGAGGGAGACAGATAGAAGGAGGCAGAGGGAGAGAGACAGACAGAAGGCGACAGACAGAGGGAGACAGGGAGAGAGACAGAGGGAGAGAGAGGGAGGGAGACAGAGAGACAGAGAGGGAGTAAGACAGTCAGAGTGAGTGAGACAGAGGGAGAGAAAGGGAGAGAGGGAAGGAGAGAGAGGGAGGAGAGAGAGAAAGAGAGATAGATAGAGGGAGGGAGAAGAGCGAGAGAGAGATAGATAGATAGATAGATAGATAGATAGATAGATAGATAGATAGATAGATAGATAGATAGATAGATAGATAGATAGATAGATAGATAGATAGATAGAGAGAGAGAGAGAGACAGAGAGAGAGAGAGAGAGAGAGAGATGTGTGTATGCCGGGTCTGGTGGCTCAGTGGACAAAGGCGTCCGCTGCAGGGACCTGTGTTCAACCTCATGGTCACAGTTTCTTTTGTTGCTATAGCCCCGCCTTCCCCCCACTGACCCCGCCCCCACTGGTGTGGCCCTCGGCAACAAACCACACTGTAATTTGGCCCCCGAGAGAAAGTTTGTGAGTACCCATGACGTAGACCATCATCCTACTCTACTTATCTCTTCTCTATCAAATAGCTACACTGAACCCAAATAACAGTAATAATTACCCAACCAAATGCAATAGAAAAAATGCTACTTTGTCTCTAAGGAGCCAGAGTCCTGTGACTACTGCCCAACAGGGACCTCCTCTACCCGAGCAACTGGTTAAAGACTACTTGCCTTTCCCTGATGATATCAGCTGCATTTGATTTTGCTCCTTCTTTCTAGATGTCTTTCTTCACTTTTCCTCTGTGGCTAACAACGTTGAGTCTCCTATGCCCTCCCTACAATCCGTGTTGACAAGGAGCTCCTGCTCCATCTGCCAGATTTTCTTTGTTCCATTCAACAACTTGGATTGCTATGTTTGCCCCTGCCTGCCTGAAAGATCGGGTGGAAGGGATGTGCTAATTTTTAAGCAGTTTGGTGAGACATTGCGGAAAAACCCTCTTTTTTGCAGATCCTGGAAGAAAACAATAGTTTCCCTCGAAATAAAATTTCTCTGTTTTCCTTGTCTCCATTTGTTTTCTTTCTACTGGAAGTGGTGTACCCTTGCCAAGATTTCAGGGGCCGTGTTTCCCTGAGGTGCCAAGGGGGCTTTTCTGTGAGTCATGTACACATGAATGGCCTCTGAGTTGCTTGGGTAAGTAGTTCCTTGCAGACCCACTGTGAATTTCCCTTGATATCCCTGCTTTCAGCACCCTAAGGACCCTATGAATTCGAACATTATTGTGTTTGGAAACATTCTTCAGGTCTACAAGACGGCTCTCTATGTTGGCATCATGCTCTTGTAAGATAATAACTATTTGTTTCAGAAAGTCCTCTTCTTCCACTCTGTCATCTCTCAAACCCCTAAGGTAGAATATTCTCTCCCCCAAGTCGGTGATGTACTTCACCTCCTGCTTTTCTTGGTTCCGGTTGTATCTCATTGTAGAAAGGTCATCACATATGTTTTGGCCAAGGTGCTCCTTGAAATTCTTTGTTCTCAGGGTTTGTGCCTCATTAAGAGTAGGTGGGGCAGGTACATCTTGTTTCTGTTGTTGTGAACTTGTGAGCATGTCTTTGAGCATATCTTTGAGGAATTGATTTCTGTTTGCTTAGGCTGAAGTCATCATATCAAAGTGGGAGTTATTAGGGCCAGGTACAATTTCTATTATGCAGGCGCAATTTTGGTACTTTTGCTTTATGCCTGAAAGGGGAAATTTCAGAAATACGTAAGTATGCCACACTGCGGAATTAGGTACCGTTCACTGCAAAAATTTAGCTCAAGTGACCAGGAACAACACAAACAACCAGAACGTGAGTGCCTGCTCTTTGAGGCACTTGGGCAGGTATTTTGTTTGCCTTCTATCCTTCTTATAGTTGAGTTGAAGGAGGGTAACTATGTTTCCATCAGTCACAAATGTGTTCTTGATATGACCCATCACCACTTTAAGCAGTCTCAAGATTTTAAGTGGTCCATTCTCTCAGTTCTTATGTTCCAGGTTTTTCAAATACAATTCCTAATCCCTGTCATTGGATTATGAAGCCTTGTGAGTGTGCCAGATTGGCTTGCGGTTTATTTTGACCCTTACAGGACATGCAACACTTCCCCATATTTGACGTCAGAGTATCCTTTGGTTTGTTAAGAAGCATGTGAACTTGTATTAGACTATAGTCCAATATGGTAATACATGGCAACTGCAGCATTGGTCCAGTCCCTAAGAAATCAGCTACTTTCAGTAAGGTAATCAAGGCATCTCTGGGTGTGATGGCCATTTGGGAAAAACTGTTCTTTTTCTTAAAGTTTTACATTTTTCTAATCTTCTTCTGACCCATAGATCTATATGTGGTTCTTGGTGTTTCCTTCCCTCTGGATCTATCCAGCACCCAATGGTTCGAGGGCTGAAGACTTGTGGTAGTATTATATTTTCATTGGCAAAGCCTGTACGTTCCCGAAGGAAAGTCACAGGAAGACTCACTGCTCTGCATTTGAACCATAGAGAGTTGGAACAGACTCCTCTATGTCTCCCAAATTCCTCTGGATCAGGATACATCTCCCCTTGTGTTTTTTTGATTTCTCCTAGATTGAAGGTGATATTGCTAAAGAAAAGGAATCACTGCCCCAACACATTTCACGAAAGGTAATGTCATATTTGCAAGGATTCTTGTCTCATATTTCCACACATTTATCACTTAGGTTGTTAAACATTTTACTCATTCAAAGGCGTGCATCATTGCAGTCATTTACACCCTGGAACACTGATCATTTGCAATCCTGACAGATTCTCTTTTACACCTTCATATCATCCATCAGGTGCCTTTGAGTAATTTCACATCAAGATCCAATCACTTCAGATCATCAATGCAGTTGGCAGAGATTCTCTTCCTGTGTGCGGTCACTGGAGCACCATATAGTAAATCAGTTCCTGCCATATAAATATTGTTAGTTGAATTCTAAGATGTTGGGTTCATGGATTGATAGTGATGTTATAGGCCCAAAGGGCATGCATTCTCTATTTATAGTGTCCCATGGGTATTTTCTGGCCTAAGGATCGCAGTCTAACTGTACCTCCATAATGTTTACTTTTACATTTGCTGAATCGCCTTTAACACCTTGGCTGCGGCTGGAATTCCGCGCTGGTGCTGGACATTCCGATCGCGGGCGTGGTCATTTTTTTATTTTTTATTTATTGATTTTCGCGGGCGTGGTCATGAGGGCTCCCTCTAAAACAAAAGACAGTCCCTAAGTGTAAGGATATACCCTCCGTCAAGGCGTCCCTTAACTTAATGAGACACAGCCTGACCCTAAGGACAACCATGAGGGCTCCCAGCCATTATCAGCACATGCCCACCGTGACTCATGACGGCTGGGAGCCGTCATGAGCACCGAAGGGGTTAAATGCCAACGCTGTGCAACTGATGGGAGGAAAGGCCCGGTACCCTATGTTCCTGACAGCATCAGCCCGACAGATCCCCAATCTATCAGATTACCAAGGACCACTTGGATCACACCAGTGCTGTGTTTCTAATTCCACTACTTCTCTGCTGTAGTTAGTGCTCGAAGTGGGCCAGCGCCATTCAGACCCAGTTTCTGGCAAAGCCAAAATAAAGACATTGACTCAGGGACCCGTGAGGGTCTCTATTCATGACAGTCAAGAATAAACTCTACCTTCCTGCCTGTCATATGATGGAGCTGCAACACAATGTCACCAAAGTCCCTTTGGACGTACCCAAGACCTAAAGCATGATTTCATTTTAACTTATGTATGCATCTATGTGTGTATATGGAATTTCTATAACATGATCCTAGTCAAAAGGCAGCAGAGTACAGTCCAGGGTCAGAGATAAGCAGAAAGTCAGTGAGTGATAGGAAAGGTAGCCGGGTGTGACCAGTTGATGCACTGTGATGTAGTGTTCTTTGAAGAGGGGAGCTTTCTGCAGCTTATGCTGTAAAGTGTTTGCTTTTGGCCCTGGATGAATGTGCTATATATGTTGTTAAATAAAATATCCTACTGATTTCGATGATGCTTTGTCCAGTGAGACCCCATTTATGAACTTATCAAACACTGGATACCACTTTACATGTATTAATTACAGACGCCACTCTTTGTGTAAAGGCTTCGCAAGCGAGGCCATTTTTAGGGCCGACAACCTTTTAATGCACATTAAAAGCACTGGTTGGGGTATAGCATATTTTGCTGTTTCCACTTTCCGCCTCAGTCCGCGAGTTATTTTGCCACAGTACCAGCATTACCTACTAGCCGGGCAGACTTCCCTGTTGTAGCTTCTGCCTGTCCCAGTCCCAGGGATCTTTGTTGGCTGTGTCTCAACCTCCTTGCTAGCCAGAAGGTTTACTGTAGATGTGCTCTCACTCCACAGCAGCTGGATATCAAGGCCTTATTTTTAAAGTTCAAAAACTTCATTTGTTACCTTAATTACACACCAGGAGGGGCATTATGTGTTGAATACTGTGGTGGGATGTGCATTAAATTATAAACCCCAAGAATCTCCTCAGCAAAACTTCATTAATGAACATTATGATTCGAACTAAAGGATTAAAAATAGGCCTGGGAGAAATTGTAATTAAGCTAGAGTGATTTGAGTAATTTCAGTAATTCCCCTTAACACCAGTGATGTAAAATTATCAAAATTACACGATTGCTCCAGTTTGAGTAATTTGCGGCATAATTCGTACCACCGGAGCACAGGAACTATGAACTGTGAGAATGAGTGGCTGCTGGCTACTGTTGTTCGTGTCTTCGAGCATTTGGTGCCACTTTGTTAGTGCAAAATACATTCTCGGGTCCAATTTGGACTCAAGGGTGCATTTTGCGGTAAGAAACAGTGCATAAATGCTGGATTACACTTCCCACACAATTATGCATGATTATGAGTAATTTTGGGGAATTATGAGTAGTTGCGCTAGAGAGAATTACACCAGTCCCGCCCTTCCCTTATTAAAATCCGCAACACACCCAAGGTCGAACTATAATAGAAACTAAGCATGGGCGGAATTCGCGGATCCACGATCCGCGAATTTGCGGATTCGCGGATTCGCAAAATCTGCAAATTTGCGGATTCGCGGATTTTGCAGATTTTTTTAATGGGGGGGGGGTCTTCTGTGCGAGTTCAAGTGCCTCTTGTGTGTATAAATGGTCAGAGACCGATCAGAGCAGCAGATGAAGAGAAAGAAGCTCCTGATCACAGGAACAGCACGAGGATTGCGCTCGTGAAAGTCAAGGATACAAAGGCCTTTATCCAGCATCACAGCTGATTTTCGACGGTAGATTTGGGAAGAAGGCACACCTACCCAGCCTCGACAACGCTCACGATTGTTTTTGGGCTGATGAATGAGTCATTGAATTTGAGCTTCAACTAGTTCCAGCGACCATGTGTGTGTTACTATGCAATCGCCCCGAAGGGCGCAGGGGTCCCTTGAGTGAGCTGTCCATCATAGTGGGTAAATGGCGGGAAGACGGTGCACACCGCGAGTGTGTGAGCGGGGCCAAATGGGCGGGGCTTCCATACGACTTCACATGCCTCTTGTGTGTATAAAAGGTCAGAGACCGATCAGAGCAGCAGATCAAGAGAAAGAATCTCCTGATCACAGGAACAGCACGAGGATTGCGCTCGTGAAAGTCAAGGATGCAAAGGCCTCTATCCAGCATCACAGCTGATTTTCGACGGTAGATTTGGGAAGAAGACACACCTGCCCAGCCTCAATGACGCTCACGATTGTTTTTGGGCTGAATTTGAGCTTCAACTAGTTCCAGCGACCATGTGTGTGTTACTATGCAATCGCACCGATGTGCGCAGGGGTCCCTTGAGTGAGCTGTCCATCATCCTGTAACTATTTTAGGATGCGCCGGAAAGCTGCCAACGCCATCCTAAAATAGTTACTAAATTAGCTTCATCAGGAAGCACTAATAGATAAAATAAAGCAGGTGCTACCGAAAATCTGCGAAATCCATGAGCGGAACGGATTTTGTGCTCACGCTTAATAGAAACCAGCATGGATTTGAGTGCACTGGGATAGAGTTGGTGTCATTGACCACAGCTGGACAATTTAAGAGGCTTTTAATATTTGGGTTCCAAATTTAATATTCCTAGATGTAAGTTTTGAATTTAATTTCTGAGGCGTGCAAGGATATTCATATGCTAGAAAGTCAGCAGATAAGCAGAGCAGAGTTACATGTAGAAAAAAAGGACAAGAAAGATTTCACTCTGCCTTTAAGCATCTTAGGCTGGCCCTATGACCCAAGATGGCGCAGGCTTAGAAGATGATCGGCAGGCCATTATGAACCCTGGATAACACTACAATTACATTGGATGGATACCAAATTAAATCCACTCTCTTGGATTCCTGGGGTGGTGAGTTGGTTGTTCCTTAACTGTGAAAGGTTTCCGTTATGGAGAACTTGGATTACTAGTAAGTAAGTTTTCCATCTTCATTATGAGCTTTTCCTGGCTATTCATAAACTGAGAATATAATAGCGAGTAGATCCCACTCTTCTAGCCAGGAAGCATTGTAAGAAGATGCTGGAAATTTTGGAATCAGACAAAGATAACTAGTTTATACAGTGGCGTAGCTAGAGCTTGTGGCGCCTGGGGCTATCCCTTAGATTGCCGCCCCTGGGGGAGGGGACAGGACGGCGAGCACTTGAAAGAGGTCTGAGGGACATGTAGTATCAACACTAATAATTACCTCGATCATGCAAGTTACATGCACATACATGACACGGTCCAAGGCTACACAGTTGAATACACCGGTGACCGGCAGTACAAAGGAGAACAGAAAGATTGCATGATCTAACTGGGGACTCAGAAAAACTGCATGTGACATCCATCAGAGACCTGCATGAACGATTACCTGGTAATCCCCTCAGCACAATGCAAACATGCACATACATGACACTGTTCGGGGATCCATCATCTACAGCTGACATTAAATGACCATACATCATGCTCCCCCATTAAACCAATGGGGACGTGCACAAACGTGATGTGCTCTGGGGACACAAAACCAAATTAACAGCGTCGAAGCCTGTGATTCTTTATTTTTCAAAAACAGCAAATTAATTATTCACATGGAATGACTCACTGTGTGCCCTTAAAACTAAACTCAGCACAAAGGGGTCAGTCAGCTCCACAACCGTGCCAACACAGACCAGATACAAAGCCCGCTCTGATGGCCCAAAGGCAACAACCAGGGGACGCGCCCTGTCATTACGTCTAAGCAGCAGCAACCATCTCCCTGGGAATGAAAAGACGTGTGCTCTTGGGACCCAAAGCCAGCTTGTAATAGTGCATCTCTCCTTCAGAGCAGCCTCAGCACACACATGGTGCACAGCCTGCCCAGGGGGCCCAAAGCTAAAATCCAGGGAGTGGCGACACATCATCACTATCCTTAAACACAGCTGTGGGGGCCATGGGAACATGTTCAACCCTATCCAAGGCCCGGGACAAACTGATACGGCACAGCGTCACTCCGAGAATAATCAGAAGAAACAAGAAACATTTCATTTTTCTGTGATTTTGTTTTCATAATATTTTCATGGTAACCAACAGTGTTAAAATTCAGCAAAAACAGTAAAATCATAATAATGTGTCTAGTATGGAACCGCAAGGCTCTGTAACACACATCTTCAGCTGCCTCCCAGACCCGAATATAGGCATAGCAGAACCAAGGTCTGAACAAAAATAGCCACTTAAAAGAAGTCCGGATATGAAGTAAGTTATGTGTGCATTTACGCATGTGTGTTTCAGTATGTCCACGGCTCAATCATTGGAGAGTAGTAGCTAGCTATTCCTGGTATCGCTCTACTCACAGACATCCTGGAATAAAGCCCTTCATCAGATCCCTAACACATTTCAAAAGGTTCATAACCTTAGTGGTACACAGACCTGGATGTGCCTAGACAACTGCTGACTGACTGGAGCAATGACACTGGCAACCTGCGATCACAACTGGAGCTCTCGCAACCTAGGCCCTGGTGTCCTGGGATCAGAGAATACCAGGTTCTCCTCTTGTATCTCAATCTTTTGTGTTCCTTTCCTCCCACAAGCCAAAATTCTTAAGGTAAATAGCTCACACGCCATTCAACTCTCTCTATAACTCTAGGCTCTACAGATGAATGCAATATTTAGGAAGAGAGTGTAGAAAGGCTTGCCTTTGCTTGCAGGTAAATGTATCTATGAGAGAATGGAAGCAGAGAGGTCAGTTTATCCCTGCTGTTTCCTAAGCAGAATTACAAGAACACATCAACATAAGGGCAGGATACAGACTGACATTTACCCAGAGACAGGTGCAATAGCCCACATGTCTAACTGGTACTAACAGCACAGCCACCACTTGCTCAGATCAAGACTTATTCCACACCCAGCTCTTAACGTACAAGTTTCACTCATATGTCACAGATAGCAGAAATACTACTTACGTGCCACAGTGACCACAGCTATCCATCACGTGTCAAATGCAGCTGATTAGTACCATTCATCTGATCAATCCCTTGCTCTTCGGGTTAATTCCTTACTCAGTGCAAACTCCAAATCGATCCTTTAAGGTCTTTGTCAGCAGAGCTACTCTCACCAGACAACAGATCATTCCCAAACAAGTTACAGGGTGCAAAGCTGTGCCTTAATAGCAGCTGAGCTATCCCTGGATAGGTGATTGTCCTTCTGACAATCTGTCTGCACTGTGTCTAAGCAACTAGGGAACTGGGAACCAGTGAACAAGAGGGGTTCGGGAACGAATGCTTTCAGGATGGCTGCATTATCCCTTGGCCTCCTCCCCTTATGTTACCCACCCGGCACTTCTGAACAAACCTCCAGGGTGTTGAGGCTGCGTTTCTAGCTTATTGTATCGTTTTGCTCCTATCCCAAAAGGTAGTGGGATATTATGATTGTTGTTCTTGCCACATGCTGTATCTATTTGTTCCCTATTCCTTCGGCTCTCCTCCACCCTTTGTCCTGTATCCCACCTGATACTACTGTAAAGCGCTCTGATACCCTCACGGGTCTGGTTCGCGATCTATAAAACACTAAATAAATAAATAAATAAATAAATAGAGAGCCTCATACTTTAGCGGCACAGGTAAAACAAAGGAACCAGGAGACGCAATTGATAGGCCTTGGAGACAGAGAGACCTCAATATTGAGCGGCTTTAGGCTGGGAAACATCAGGCAGAGTAGTAATGGAAGGCTAGAACAAGACAACAGAGACAATGCAAGCAAGAGACAGGCCAGTTCCAACTACAAGGAGACAGGTGAACAAGAAGCTAGAGTGGAATGTTTGTATTAAAACCTAGATGAGGAAGAATGCATACCAAAGGAGAAACATGAAATCCACAAATATTACACTAGAATCACTCTTACATCAACCACCTGTGTCATTTAGAAAGGCACATGGCATTACTTTCAAACAACAGCACTTCCATAGCTGACACTAATTAGGGGGAAGGATTCAAGACCCTAACCTCCACTGTGAACCACCATGCAGAACCCCCAAACACACTCAACATTAACACAGGTTAGGCTGGAAAGTGCCAAGAGTCTCCCCCCCCGAACTCCCTTTATAGGAGAGCTCTAGGAGGAAAACCAATGTCTTCCAAGCCAGCCAGCCCCCCACATTAATGTGATTCAGTTCCCCTACAGGAAAAACTCTGATGGATGAATCACAAACGCAGACTGATGTCTGCATAAAGTGCCGAGGCCAAGTAATTGGATAACTCTGAACCATATCTGGCAGGTCAACATAACAGAACTGCTGTTACACATGCTAATCCTCTCCTCTGTGTGTTTGGAAACGTTGCATATCAGCTGCCCATACTGTCCCTATGCTGTGTGTAAATTAGCCAAGCTTTATGAGACCGCTCCACTTTAAAAAAATAAAGACATCAAAATGGCTGTCCTTGTCAATATTTTTTTATATTTAGCTGCTTACAATTGTGTTTCCATAATTTTTTTATCAAATTTCCCAAATTAAGCTTGAATATTGACGTTCAAACCGTTTGAATCAAACTTCTATGTAGGTAGACACATCACGAATGCACTATTTTATGTATCAAGTCCGCATCAACTAGGGCAGTAAGGGCACAGCCTGTCACCATTTCACATAATTATAAAAAGTAACAAAGATAGCCTTTGTGTTCAAGGATAAACGTTTCTTGTCTCTGTCCCCATTTCTCTCACAAGAGGCAGCCGAATAGACAAGAACTGAGCCGGGGCTTACCTGTTTGAATGAAGCTCCCCTCACGCTGCATTCCACAAACAGTGCTCCGGGTTTAAATGTACCATCCTCGCAAGCACCAGGAGACCCCAAGCCAAGGCACCTCAAGCTCCGCTGCACAGCGCCGTCCACAGGAAGCGCAAGCACTACTTTGTGTCCCGACCTGGACCCAGCCGGCGTGCAAAATGAACCAAGACGCCTCCGCCCGGCGGGCAGTCAACCTTGCAGAAGTTTGTGCGACATCACAGGCCTATGCTAGGTGGTGGTGGCGTGGATGCGCTGCATGCTGCAGGCAGCAGTTGCAAGCAGCAGGTGGCGGTGCGCTTGCATTTCAAACGGGGCAGCGCTCGCTGCACTGGTGGCCCGTTGCGGCGGCCTTTATAATTTATTTGGGGACACTGACACTACTGTAATGACTGACAGTAGTGTCAGCGAGTGTCCCCCAAATAAATTATAAAGGTCTCCGCAAAGGGCCACCAGTGCAGCGAGGCCGCCGCCCCATACAAATTGCTGCCTGGGGCGGACTGCCCCACCTAGCTAAGCCTCTGCGATCGCGACCAAATAGCCCCGGTTGCAGATATTTTTAATTTCTAAGAGATACACTTGATTTAATCTTGAACAGGTGATATATTGATTTGTGTATGTTGTTTTTTTTGTCATTCTGACCTTGCTTGATTAAGATAAATATTAGCTAGTTCCATAATCTGGTTTGGAGTCCTTTTATAATGTGGTTTTCACTGTGTTCGTGTGGTGTTTGTGTGTATATATACACTTTGCCTCTGGGATAAACCTGACTGCTCTGGTAAAGGTAACAAGGGGGTGGGCACTGGTTATCTTTGGTGTATCACTTGCTTGCCGTGACTAGAGTGGTGGGTTCTGCCTTCCTTAGGTTCATACCCTAGCCAACCAGATACCTCATTTCTAAAGGTGACCTTTACAACACACTTTTTTATAAAAAAAAATTATTTAGAAAAGAACATATACAGTTACATAAAACAAGTCAACTAGGTACAGCAAATATTGCAACAATCGGCACAATGAAGTCTTCTATAAATAGCTGTCTATTGAACAATTTTCAGCGATAACAGTATATGAAAAAGAAAATTAAACATGTACAGCCTTGGAAAAACATACAATGACATCATAATAAACTTTGATTACAAAATCATTATGGCACCTTTACAACCCACTTGACCATCAGCCTTTTGATTTATCAGCAGAGCACCTCGAATGCATTCTGAGGCAGCAATACACAGTTACCAGATATATATTACCCATTGCTACTTATTATTTTCATGATTAGTGCTCCATCAGCTCCATGAGTTTTGGTTAAACCTCGCCCTCGCCCACCGTCCCCCGCCTCCTTCGGCCTGCCCCGTCTGTCAGAGCCGGCCCAGATCCTCTCAATACAGGGCCGACAGATGGTCTGTGAAAAGGTGGCAGACGGGGTAATCCCGAGGCGTCAGCCCTGTGCCAGTGCTTAATTTGAGCAGGTGCTTTCCGGTGCTCAGCACTGGCACATAATCCTCAGCACCGGTGCTTATAGCTCCAGTTAAGGACACACTCATTTGGAAGGCACGTGATTTTCAACAGAATCACAGGATGTTGAGCCACGCCAAGACTCGAACCCTGATCCCCAGCTCTGAAATCGCCAGCTCTAGCCATTAGGCCAAGTCCTCTCCTGAATAATAGGTGCCGGGGCTCTAGTCAGGAGGCAGTTTGCACCAGCTAATTTTTCCTGTTAGTGCTGCCTCCTGAGGAGAGCCCTGGTACTTTTTATTTTACACATTAACCACTGCCCTCCGCCTTGCATGTGGAAACCCACCCAAGGGCAACAAGGCGGAGTGAATGTGGGGGAAAGCGAGCCCGTGGATGCGGGTGACCTACAAGGTGACCTTGAGGTGTTATTGCAGCATCACTGCTCCTGTCCTACTCCCGGGTCACTGACAGACTGTCTGTGGGGGCACCGCAGACATGTTTATAGCAGAGCCAACATGGCACACCCCATGGGGCTCTAAGGGCACATTTTACAGCACAATTAGGACCAATATAACTTCCTCTACAGCTCAGTGAACAAACACGGGCCTGTGTCGGCGTCCTCCCGGCTCCTGTGCCCCCCACGTGCGTCCCATACTTTTAGGGACCCACTGAGCAGGGAGAAAGTCCCATGTGTGCAACACTCTTCCTACTTACTGCACTCAGAGGAATTCTGAACCGCTTTCACTTTCTTTTTTTTTATGTTTAATTTTTTTATTGTAGAAAAATATATATTTACATGGAGGTACTCAACCCCAACGCTGGTTCCTTTCACCGCTAGTCTGTACATCAACTGAACTTCACCGGCCCGCTCTGTATGTCATGGGCCATGGGTGATGGTGGTGGTGGCGTGTATATGCTCAAATAAGTTTCATAGGTAAGCTTGGTTCACTTGAGCATCTCATTTTGAGTCAACATTTTAGGAAGAACAGAGCAGGGCTTCACAAATGTTTGGATGGATTTCTAGCAAGCTGCTCTATAGATCTCTGCAATGGAGACACTTTTAGGAAGGGCTGTGTTAAAATGTGTTAAACATTTTTCTCCATAGATACCGAGCCCTAGATATTTTTTTAAAGGTGTATGTTTGCCTGTTGGTAATGGTGTTTGGACGGAATATCGAAAACATAGTGTAAGACATTAAATACTGTTCTAGAAGTCTCATGATTTCAAACATATCATGGACATAATATCAACAGTAAGCATGTCCTTTATTGGGTAAAGTTAAGTAAAACATATGTTTAAGAAAATCTTTTGTAGCAGGATGTAGGGAATATGGGGAAAAAGGGTGGAGAGATGAGGGGCAGAGCCAGCTGCCGTGCTTGAGGATGGCTTGAGCCCCTCATCGCCGCTCCTGATCCCACCAACACAGTAGTAGGGCCGATGTACGACCCATTTTTGCATGCACCAATTGGTTAGCCATGTACTAACCCTATTTAGCGAGTCGCAATTTATTTGCGACTCGCTAAATAGGATTTGCGACTTGTAATTAGGAAGGGGCGTTCCAAGGGCATACCTTCCTAATTGCGACTCACTACCCTATGTAAGAATGTTTTTCACCTGCAATTGCGGTCACAAAACACTCGCAATTAACCACCCTCTTCAAGAGGGTGGTAATGCACTCGCAAATGGGAAGGGGTCCCCAGGGTACCCCCTCCCCTTTGCAAATGCAGGGGAATATATTTTTTAGGGGCAGGCAGTGGTACCAGGAACCATACCTGCCCTTAAACAAGCATTTGCAATGCAATCAGTCTTGCCTTTGGGACCTTATTTGTATTTAGCTATGCAGCACATTAGTCTGGGTGCTGAAACATCTACTGTTCTTTAACATGGAGGGAAAGTAACAGCCAAACTGCATGACATGGCAGGTATGGGAACACATGTAGAGAAATATTGCCTTTCAGAGGGAAATGGTATAGTCCAAAGCTCTGTTTTTAATATAAAATCAGGACCTTCGGTGGTAATATCACTGAAAATATGTTTGAAAAAAATATTATTGTCTACGGGTGCTCGTGGAAGACAATTTCCATGGACTGAATCTAGAGAATGCTAAAGTGATTCTGGTATTTTACTGACCACTGCTAGTTGGTTGCTATCAAGAAAGTTAAATAGACCCAGTTGCCAGAAAAATAAAAAAAGAAAGTCCCTCAAAAGAAAGCAATTCTGGTATTTACTGACCACGACTGGTAGTTTTCTATCAAGACAGTTAAATAGAGGCAGTTAAGCAAGCAGAAAGCAATTTTGATATTTGACCTGCCTCTACTGGTCATTTTTTTATTAAGACAGTTAAAAAGAGGCAGCTGAACAGAAGAAAAAGTCCCTAAGTGGAAGCAGACAAGTCCTAGGGCTGATCTCCAGAGCCCATAAAGTACATACACATATATATATATAATAAAGTATATACAAGAGGTCTCGAATGCTCAACCTAAAAATTAAACTAAAACGTTTCATTTTTTTAAAAATTCACCCCGTTTTCCTTTAAGGAAAACAGGCTGCATTTGAAAAAAAACCTGCTTTATTATAAAGCAGTCCCAGACATGGAGGTTTGCTGAACCCAGCAGGCCACCATACCTGGGAGAGCCAGCCATTCCCTAATGGGGTCGCAAATTGCGAGTGCCTCATGAATATTGATGAGGCATGTAATTTGCAACGCCATTGGGAATTGCAAACAGTGTATCTGTTGTACTTGGCATTTAGTGACTCATAAATTGCGACTCACAATTGAGCGCAATTTGCAAGTCTCTAAATGCCGGGTCGTACATCTGGTCCCCTATTCTCAAAAAAAGTCACAGTTGAACTCCACCCCTTGCGTGTACTTGTGCTCGCGGCTGTGCTTTAATCTCGCCTATAAAGCTTCTCACTTCGCTGGGGTCTCGAAAATTGTGCATTTTATTGGTCAACATAACTCTTAGCGATGTGGGGAATCTGATTTTTGCCGTGGCCCTTAGATCTCTAAATTCTGAAATGAATTTGCCCAGCTCCCATTGACGATCAAGTGTGGTTCGTGATATATCTGACCTTATACAATACTGCCAATCGTCCTTTTTATAACAACCTGCTTTGAGTGCATCTGCGAGCATACTCTCTTTCAGAGTATAGGATTTAAAATTCACCCAAATTCTTCTAGCAGTCTTTCTTCCAGCGCGACCAACAAAAGGGTCACAATGGACTCTCTGTATGTCCTCCTCTAGGGAGATTTGATCAAGATCACTATTCTGCTCTAAGATAAGCGTGACCACAAAAGCTTTAATATCGCCTCCTTCTAACCCTTCTGGAACATTTAATATTCTGATGTTGTTACGTCTCGCATTGTTTTCAAGGTGTTCAATTTTATCTCTCAACTCTTACTCATTTTTTGGAGCTTAGTGATTCCCATATGATTAACCACCTTTTTTGCTGCATGCTGGCCATACGCGTGTTCCATGATACCGACCCTTTCCACTAGCCCATTGATCTTCTCTTCCAGCGACTCGCAATGAATTTGTATTTTTTTTGGGTTCTCCTCAGAGGTTACAAACCGACGTCTGATCTCAGATAGCATGGTTAGCATTAATTTCCCCAAGTCTTGCGGCTACTCCTGAGTAGGCAACGATTCAGCTGGGGCACTCTTGTCGAGAAGGGGAAGAGTTGAGTGTAACGTGGAGGTCTGCACCCCTTGAGGGTTTTGCGCAGTCGATGCGCTTTGTCCGAATATATCTGAGTCAGGAATATCTTCCATACAAGCCAGAGGCTCAAAGCTATTTTTAGTTGGTATTTGTGCTATACTATCCTCATAAGATCCAGTTTTTAAAGCCAGACTCATTTTCGTACAAACCGACTTCTGTTATGAGGGGGGTGTCAATCTTTTGTATCGCTTGTGTTAGTGAGCTCGCTTGGATATGGGGAATCTTGGGTGCTAATTCTTGAGATTGTACTTTAAAGTACGAGCGTAGGGAGGTTGTAATTTTTACGTTTTTGTGCTTTCCTTTTGCTTTCTCTTTACCCTCTGTTCTTTCAGTAGCTTATTTTGTATTGTTTTGCTCGTAAGCAAAACCAATATCTTGTCCTGATTCTGCTTGTGCTACTACTGTAGATGAGGAGGGAAGGGTTTTCTCTACCTTTGATTCTTTAGGGGAGATTACCTGCACCTCTGGTTTTGCCCTTGAGCCTTTTATGCTTACTACAGGGTATTACACACCCCAATTTCCTCTGCTCCTCAATGTGTATCTGTTTATTGCTTGGTCTTTCGCCACCCTGTTTTTTAGCTTTTCTTGTAAATTACCCTGAGTGTTCTCTTCTTTCTTTTTGCCTCTTCCCCCTTTTTCTCCTTGTATCTTCCTGAGTGATTCAGCCCCCCTCCCTTTTTCAGCCTCTTGTGATTCTCCCCTCCTTTGCCTCCTTACCGGGCCCATGGATCTCTCTTCTCTTTGTGTATTTCTGGCATTCTCTTTTCCAGCAACGGTCAGCGCTTCTTAGTCCTCTGGTCCGACAAGGTGCCTCTCCTGGTTTCGTTTTCCCAGGGGGCACCGTACAAAATAGTTCAAAGGGGACCCCTCGAGGAGATACCCCTACTTTTGCCGCTGCTTTGCAGCTCCTACTAAGCCGTGCAGCCGCTTCACTCCAAATGCCTCCTGGTGCCGCCGTTGCTAGGCCACAATTTCCGGGTTGTCTGTGGTGGAAAGGACGCCCGCTCCCGGGAGAAAAACAAACGCTTAAAACGCCGAAAACGGCAAAACGCTGAAAGCTTACTGCGCTTTGCGTCAGGAAAAAGGCCCCCCTGGAGGCCTCGAGACTCCCCCTCCTTGATCCCCGCTGAAGAGTTGAAGCGCACACACGCTAGCCACGACTCTGCTGTGAATGCCCTTCCAGCAGGTAGGTGAGCTCACGACCACTCCTACTCAGCGGTCGCCATGTTCCCCGAGAATTGTATTATTAAGCGGAGCAGTTACAGTGGGTGTCTCGCTGCTGGCCCTGCCTGTGGGATGATGTGGGTACTAGGGAGAGGAATTCCCCTACTACGGAGTTATTGACCAGGATTTTGCTCAGCCCCCCCCCCCTTCTGTGTGAAAAATTAAAAGTGTTCATTAGTACAACACAATATGTTTGGATCAGGGCCTTTAGGGGGGGCTCACAAAGACACCATATACAAGCAAACTGATATGTGGGATACACAAATAGTGGAGCTCAGAGGCAGCAGAACCGTCAGAGCATGATTGCCTTCCCCTTCTTTTCCTCATCACGCAGATTAAGGTAGTCACTCTGCTGTATAAGCCTCTCCAACAGGAGCTACAGCTAGACCTTACGGAGTTCTGAATGCATTGGGAAATGGATCTTGGGTCCCGCAGGGTGATCAGGCTTGGAGGAGGATTCTAGAATGCACCCTGCGGTTGTACAGTACTGGTTGCTTCAAACGTAACCAATCTTATTATCTGCTTGAAGTTTGCTTTACCCCTCAGCACATACATGCTGTGTTCCCTGCAATGTCTATGGTTTGCCCTCAATGTGCTACTGAATATGCCTGCTTTTTACATATGGTGTGGTCTTGCCCCTTCTTGTCACCATATTTGCAATTGGTCCTCCAGGAGGTCCATGGAGTCACCTATAGGGAGTTTGCACTTACTCCACAGCTGTGTCTACTGGACCTTCATGAGTGTGCTGCAGCCCGGAAGGCTATGGATAGATTTCTGGACCTGGCCCTAATTATCGCTCATAGACAGATAACAATGAGTTGGGAATCAGCTCGGGGTCTGGACATATATGGATGGGGGTTGGATTTGGTGCATTGGGCAGATTGCAAAAGGGAAGCACTTCGCAGGGAAGAGGAGTGCGAAACATGCTGTGCCTGCCTGCCTTGGATGCCAACATGATGGCCTGCCCTCGAGTGAGCAGTGTGGGTCACATTATCATGAATGACTCCCTCTCAGAAGTCTCTTTGCTGCTGCGGATCCATTGGTTGCGGCACAAGCTGTGGATGACCGTTAATGGAGATGCATGACTTCTGTCTCACTGTTAGCATGGAATGTATGGGTGTGCCATAGCACATTTGGAGGTGGATGGTTGCCAGGGTGAATGTGATGTAGAGTTGTGTATTGGCTTTGCAGGAGGGTCGGATCCTTCTCTGGGTTTGTGTTTTTTTGTGGCTATGATTGCTCCAGTGCTGCTGACATTTCCACTTGTTACTGATATTGCCTCAACAAACAATACCTGCTGATTCGTTTGTCTTATTGTTTTCATCTTTATTTTATGACATCATCCAGTGAATGTGGTTTGCTTCATTATTTAAATATGCATTATATATATAGCAATTTGCATTGAAGTATGAGTGGATATATAAAAATAAATATTTGGATGGAGGACTTTAACAATGAATAGTGTCTCACTAAATATAGTGGATAGTGACGGAACTGTGTGAATATCTGTATCACTTTGTCAGTTGTTGTGTAAACTGGTTCTCCAGTTGGTTACTAGCTATGTGAAAGTCTATATTAGGTATTGATTAGTTAATTGAGTATTTGTATGGGAGAGTGAATGTGTGTGTGGTTCGGTGGGGGTGGTGTGACTGCCCAAAGATGTGTGAATAGTTGATTCAGTAGATATATGAAGTTAAAACTACATGTTCTAACAGTTGTTTGGGTGAGTGAATATCTTTATGGGTTTGGTGATGAGCAAATATATTTCTCAATGGTACATGTCCAACAAACTAGAAAAATAAAAGGCAGTGTTTTTGTCAGTTGTTGTATATAAATAAGTATACATAAGACTCAATGATTGTGTGAGTGACTGTATGGATAACTGTATACTTGTAATAATGATTTTATAATATACTAAATATGACTTACTATCTAAATGAATAGATGAAGTGGTGTTTGTATAAGTGTGTAGCTAAGTAAGTATGTAAGTATGATCCATTTTTTGCATAAGTGAGTAGTGTAATATGTGACATCATCAGCAGTGGATTGCGGGTGCGCGAAATATAGTTAGTACAACTAACTATATAGGAGCAACTTCAATGGTTTTGTATGAGTGAAATGTCCAGCTAACTATAACACCCCTAAAACTTATAGTTTTTTGAGTGAATTTCAAAGGTTTTTTAAAAGCTAATTCCTAACTATATAAGGCCTGAAACCTATGGTTTTTTCAGTGAATTTGCAAGGTTTTTTAAATGCTAATTCCTAACTATATAAGGCCTGAAACCTATGTTTTTTTCAGTGAATTTGCAAGGTTTTTTAAATGATAATTCCTAACTATATAAGGCCTGAAACCTATGGTTTTTTTCAGTGAATTTGCAAGGTTTTTTAAATGCTAATTCCTAACTATATAAGGCCTGAAACCTATGGTTTTTTAATTGAATTTGCAAGGTTTTTTTAAATGCTAATTCCTAACTATATAAGGCCTGAAACTTATGGTTTTTTCATTGAATTTTGACGGTTTTTTAAATGACAATTTTTAAATGTATTAATTTGGTTTTTTTTATACTGATTTACTACATTTTTGCAGGCAGGTGTTCAGAGGGCACGCCCCCTTTTACAACACTCTGCAGCGCAACCCCTGGCGCGTTTGCAGAGGAGGAACTAATTCCCCTTGCATACTGGGGGTCCCTGGGGGGCAACTAGCCCACCAGGAGCCTCCAGTATAAGCCAGGGGGCTGCATTGCAGAGAGGTGTAATGAGGCCACACCCTTTTTTACACCTCTATGCAACGCAGCCCCCGGGCGTGTTTGCAGAGGGGGAACTAATTCCCCTTGCATACTGGGGGACCCTGGGGGCCAACTAGCCCACCTGGAACCTGCAGTATGCGCCAGGGGGCTGCATTGCAGAGAGGTGTAATGAGGCCGCACCCTTTTTTACACCTCTCTGCAGCGCAACCCCTGGCGTGTTAGCAGAGTAGGAACTAATTCCCCTTGCATACTGGGGGTCCCTGGGGGCCAACTAGCCCACCAGTAGCCTCCAGTATGCGCCAAGGGGCTGTGTTGCTTTGCCCCGGGGGCGGCAGTCCCCGGGGAAGTGTGTGGGGGGATTGTGGACCCCCCACACTTCTTTATCACTATGCCCCGCAATTTGGTCCCCCCGTGGGGTAATTTTTTAAAAAACAGACCAGGTTAAAAAAAAAATTTGGTCCTTTTTTGTCCTTGTGGGACCACCTGGGCAGGCCTAGGGTGTCAGGGTGTATCTACCCTGCCCCCTTTTTGTGTTCTTCACGTTTGTTTTTTTGGTTTATTTTGCCTTTGTCTATCGAGCACAAGATGGATGCCAACACTTCCTGGTTAAAAGTGTTGACAGCCAATGAGCATGCAGCTTTCTTGGGAAGGCATGCTGATTGGCTGCCACTGTCTGTCAACACTAGCACAAGATGGATGCCAACACTTCCTGGTTAGAAGTGTTGACAGCCAATGAGCATGCAGCTTTCTCGGGAAGGCATGCTGATTGGCTGCCCCTGTCTGTCAACACTCCAAACCAGGAAGTGTTGGCAGCCATCTTGTGCCTCGGTAGAACGAAGGCACAAGACAGCAGTGAAACAAAGGTGCAAAACACGCAAAGGGAGCAGGGTAGAAGCACCCTGACCCCCTAGGCCTGCTCAGGGGGTCCCACAAGGACAAAAAAGGACCAAATTATTATTTTTTTAATTAAAAATTGTTTGAGACATTATTCATTTTTATTTGTAATTTATGAGGTAGTAGCGAAGTGATTGTGGTATAAAGTGAGACTTATAGTATAGAGTGCAACATTTTTGTGTTAAATAGTAAGTTTACTCATAGTTACTTCCCTTCTCCCATTATATTTTCTCCAATGTGTATTTGGCATCTCTTCTTCATCTCCTGCCTCCTTTCTCTCACTGTCTGTCTCTGATGCACCCTATCGCCGCCATTTTGTGTAGTTTCAGAAGGGAGTGTGTAAAGATGGCTCTTACTCCTGATTCATTATAATGCTCTTTATTGGCAACTCTGCTCATCACATCGCCAACGATCTCAACAAGTCTTCATTCCCCCATCAACTGTCCCTCCCTGGAACCCCACACATACGTTCCTATTCTAAGAACATTCCTACGTTCTTAATAAGAATACTACAACACAACACATCTTCCCCCTTAACAATAATACATGAGCAAAGAAAAAACTATATACAACATAATGGTCTACAACACAACACATCTTCCCCCTTAACAATAATAAACGAGCAAGGAAAGGAAAACTATATACAACATAATGGTCTACAAGGAGAAAATAAAATAAAAGGAAAAAAAAACTACAACTCTTCTATCTTACACAACTATCCTCTCCAGTTCTTACTTCATCTTCCACTTCATCTTCCCACAACCAACCCTAGAACAAAACTGAAGCTCCCCCAACATCCTCCTCTTCCACTTTTAAACATTTTTACACTTTGCCATGCGACTCAGAAGCCATAGCCAACCATCACCAAATCTAACTGAGTTCTTTAGACACTCCACAACCTTACATGGCTTAGAAAACACACTTCCTCCTTTTGCCACTTCATCCCACTCCTTAGTTTTTACCCAACCTCCTACATCAAATTCTACCACCCATACCACATTCTTTTTGTCAAAGTTCTCTTTGTACACTTGCTGTGCTTTTATGACATTTCCCTCAACTCTTTCCGGAGACCACTCTACATGTTTTGTACTCCCCATCCATCCAATGTAGTCTCTCGTTACTAGCTTCTTACCTCTCATCATCACAAATGGTCTCAACCTAGTGAGAGAAGGTGTGAGACGATAATCCCACAACAACTTCTCCACCTCAACTTTCCAATGTGTAATTCCATTTTTTTCAAAGAACTCCTCTACAAAATCAATGTCAACCAAATTCCAAACCGTCTCAGGACAATCTACAGATGACAATGGTGTTATACTTATATCCGAATGAGCACACTCCTTGCAGTCCCACATTACTCTTTCCACCTCAAAATCTACCTCATGACATAAATCAACTACTCTTTTCCTCAAAGTTCTTGGTGGTATGACTTTTCCACCTCTGTAAATAAAACCTGACTCAAATTGTAAAGATGGCTCTTACTCCTGATTCATTATAATGCTCTTTATTGGCAACTCTGCTCATCACATCGCCAACGATCTCAACAAGTCTTCATTCCCCCATCCCAACGATCTCAACAAGTCTTCATTCCCCCATCAACTGTCCCTCCCTGGAACCCCACACATACGTTCCTATTCTAAGAACATTCCTACATTCTTAATAAGAATTCTACAACACAACAGAGTGAAATGTAATAGTTGAGAACGTGAAAAGGGGGCAGGGTAGAGTACCCCTGACCCCCTAGGCCTTCTCAGGGGGTCCCTGAAGGATCTGTTTCTGCTTTCCTGAGAGACTATTGTATGGGATCCATATACCACAATAACTTGCGTTACAACATGCAAGATATCTACAGAGGAGACAGTGTACATTTCTCAGATGAGGGGAACAGAGTCTTTCTCTTGAATTTTAGACTCTGCATCGGTACCTACTTGTAGGTACTTAAATCACCCACATAACACAACAGCTCTTTTTAGAGATACCCTACCTCTAAGCACTCCAAATTCTTATTTTACACTATTTTCTTTCACTGTTTTTTCCTGTGGTACGCTCAGGGTACGCGTACCTGAAAGCATACATGGGAATGCACCCAGCGCTTACCCCGTGAAAATTTCCACAAAAAAAATCGTTTTTTTGCCCTTCAGAGTCCTTCTATGCCCCCCTCAGAAAACCTAGCGGGTCAGGGGGTGTCTACCCTGCCCCCTTTTAATCATTTCCCCCTTTTATTTTCACCTCTTGTGTCTCGATTCTACCGAGACACAAGATGGCGGACTCTCCGCACTGTTTGGAATGTTGACAGACACCTGAGAGCCAATCAGTTTCCGCTCGCGCACTTCCGTGGCGCGCCGGGTGCGCTTACCGGTACGCGTACCCTGAGCGCTCGAAGCGCGCATATAGATATATCAATTTTTTTTAAGTTAATTTTCGTAAAAACCACTGGAGCAATTTTCACCAAATATAGAAAAGGCACTTCTGCGTACCAGTCCCTACAATTTTGCAAAGTTTGGTGTAATTCCATTCAGCAGTTCGGGCTGTAGCCGTGTCTGAACGTCCTACGGAAATTAACATAGGGAACACACGTTTTGGGACACCCCTTTTTTCTCGGCCCTCGCATGACAAATCCCCCCAAAACTTCCAGGGAAGGAGCAGAGCGGAGCTGGCCTAAATTTTGGAAAATTACACGCAAATTCCTCAACCGGCGCCAAAGTTATTCCCAATAGAATGTTGCGGATTTCCTATGGAAACTAGGTCCTAACTATATATACCTACTGGCGACCGCCAGTAGGTAATATATATATATATAGCATTGTTTTTAAATTATTTAAGTTTATTAATTTAAGAGTTATGTTTAAACAGTATGGGGTCGATTACGATCGCCCCGGGAAATGGGACCGCACCTATGTGTGCGGCAGTCCAGCATGTGCATTTAGGATGCGCCGCCACACTGATGTGGCGCATCCCACATTTTTTGCATTGTGGCAGGCGGTGTTGTCAGCAGCACCCGCAGCAAGGCAAAAACGGCATCTATGCAGGCGGTGCTTGCCATGTCATGCATGCAAATGCAGGGGGGTACCATAAGTACACCCCGTATGCCCACCCACCCTCCCAACTTCCTGATGGCCTGCAACGGGCCCCCAACTGCAAAAACTGCATGCCTTTCCATGGCAGCAACGCCACCATTACGATTTCGGAATAGTAATGTCAAAGGATGTACCAATGCTAAAGAATCACTGGAAGCAATGAAGAAAATAATGGACTAACACATAAAAAGAGAGCTAGATTTCAGAAATTGTAGGGGATATATTCAGTTCTTTGATACCTTCAGTGGAAGTAATTCTGAATACACAAAGAATTAGCAAATTATCCACAGTGGTTGGTCGCTTATCGACTGATACTGCTGGAGCTTATTGATCAACACCGAATTAGTTGCGGTAAGATCTATGGTTTTACAAAATCGACTTGTCCTTGATATATTATTGGCAAAAGAGGGCGGAGTCTGTAAAATGTTGAAGGCGCAACATTGTTGCACGTATAGACCTTACAAAAGTGTTGAAACTGGAAGATATGTTAAAAGTATCACACATTTGGATGAAGAATTAAAACCACTGGAAGTTGAGAGTGTATGGAAGACATTTTCAGATAGTATTTCTTCATTAGGTAGTTGGTTTTCTAATGTAGGAAGAAGTATTATAGGCCAAATACTGATGCCAATAATGGGAATACCACTATTTGTTTTGATAATAATGGTACAGTGCAAATGCTGCAGAAAAAAAGGTCTGAAGTGAATGAAAAGGTAAAGAAAAGAAAATATGATGAAATCCAACTTGGAGAGATAAAAGGGGATATTTACAAAAGAATACAAAGTTTTCAAAAGAAAAAGGGAAAGGGAAATTCAAAAGTAATTGAAGAAATAGAATTGGGAAATTGCTAAAGTTGGCATCTGATTTAAGTAATTAGTGATGGCATAGAATGCCATCATAGAGGGGATTGATGGAGCAAGGTTTCATACGTGAGAAACTTGCTTGGACTCAAACCTCTTGAATAACATGTAATTCATTAACCAACATGTTTGTATTTACTAATAAATGCATTACACAACATATTTTTCATCTTGAGGAAGCTTACCTATATGCTTTTACTAACAAGTAATCCAAGTGACTTAATATGGCTGCCAAAAACGCGGGAACTCTTCTGCACATGCGTCTACTGCATGTACGTAGTATGATGTCCTTTGCTTTTGGTGGGAATTCTTTGCAGCTCCGCAGTAATATCTAAAATGGTCACTTTGAATTAACATGCTAATGCATATGCTTCTGCTCAAACTAAACCTCGCATGTCTTGCTAAACTATTAATGCCATAGTTAAAATAAATTAATGGGATTAGAGTAGGAATAAGTAGTATACAGTGCATTCATTTATTTTCGTATTCTAATATGTTCTTCTTTGACTTCATTATTTGCTCGTAGTTGGGCCTGAAGGGTGACTGAATTCTACATCTTGTCTGAACTCTACACATGCGCACTGAAATCATGAACCTCCTGTGACAATGACATTGAACAACAGCCAAGATTTGTCTCACAAGCGATGCCCCTGAGAACTTTACCCCTTGACCTGGAGAGGGGAATAAAAATTGCATAAAAGTATATACATTGTACATGAAATAATGTGAAAGTAACTGGGATGAATAAAGCATGGGAAAGTAAAATTAAGGGTGGGAACACAGAACAATTAAACCCAAGAAGATGACTTCTTATTAGTATGGTGTGTTGACCTCTCCCCATCCCACTGACCAATCAAATGCAGGGAATATGAAACATTGGAGGGAGGTACATACACTGAGAATAGTATAACTAAGGTAGGCTCAGTCAATTATATTGTCCGACTTGTCACAGACCTGTCACTGACCCAATTTCATAGATACATTTCTTAAAACTCTCCTGAGTCTGTGGTCATTCTACAAAAAAAGGTAAATTGTTGCCTATGAATGTTATTCTAACAACCTGATCTGTCAGCTTGAGTAAATTAAGAATCCAAGTGACAAGGAATTGGTAAGATATGGTATACAGGTATAAGTTATCATAAGGTTAAATAGTATTTCCTGATTGGCAGCAAATGGTTATCAGCCTATTTTATGTATGTTTATGGGCCCAGGTGAGTATGGTGTTTTAGAATAATCCAAGCTGGTAACCCACACTCCATCACTAGTAGGTGAGTTAGTGAAGTGTAGAGTGCAAGAGTTGATTGAAGTAGGAACATCATTGAGACCACCTTCGTGGAGCTAAACTCAGTGGCCAAGACTGTGGATGTGGGTCAGCGTTCTGGGTGCTTCTGACCACCTACAGCCAGGATGGCATAAGCATTCTCAGTGAACGGAAAGTGGGAGCTGAAGATACAGGGCCCCATATGCATAATTAGTTGAGAGCAAACCTTTTGTACAAGATGCGCATCAAACTACATAAACCTGAAGTGACCATCCTGATCGGATCTCTGAAACAGCAAAGTAACAATGGGCCACAGAAATAAGAGTGGGGAGTTAGAAGAATTCTTAAATCTTTAGCAAGGGACGTAAATCAGGTAGTTTTTTTTCTATACACTTTTTATTGGCATTTATAGGTAACGGCAGTACATCTGAATGCGTAGGCATCATTTGCTTCCAATTAGCACATATTGACAACTAAGCAGGTCGGGCGCTTGTAAATATAATGAGCAAAGAAGGCATGGGTGGCATCTCTAAGGACATGAATGAGATTTGCAAATGACTAAAATGGTCTTAAAAGATGAGCTGTCTAAATGAACAGCGATATATAGGCCATTCTTAGGCTATTTGTCGCTGTGGCAGAGAAATGTAAGCAGGTCCTCTTGGACAAAATGGAAGCTGTTGAAAACACCATGAATGCCAATTTGGGAGTCCAGCGAAATCTCATGGTGGTCCAGGAGCTTGTTGCTGCAACTGTGTACTGGCTTGAGAGTAAAGTAGAAGTATCCAAGAAGCCCACTATCACTTTTGGAGTACCCCAGGGCTGTGTCCCGTCTTCACCCTCCAGATGCCACCATTTTGA
Source organism: Lissotriton vulgaris (assembly GCF_964263255.1). Taxonomy (NCBI): domain Eukaryota; kingdom Metazoa; phylum Chordata; class Amphibia; order Caudata; family Salamandridae; genus Lissotriton; species Lissotriton vulgaris. Next base: position 775,090,588 of record NC_141700.1, on the reverse strand, counting down.
ACCCTACTCACTAACAGCCAACATCAAAATTCACCAATTTGTTGAAAGGCACACCACTTTAAATAAATTAATTCTCGGCTGTCAACATCTATTAACTTAAGCTTTACCTCTTCCTCATTCATATCTAGATTTTACTAAGCCTGGGCGGAGTTCGCAGAGCTCCGTGTAGTGCAAAAAAAACCTCTGCCACGCTATACAGAGCTCCGCCAGCGGCGGAGTTTCTTTAGATTAATGCCGTTTGCAATGATTTTCAGTGCCAGGTGCTTGTCCGCACTATGCAATCATCGCGAACAGCACAATGCAGAGCGCAAAGGGGCGCTGCTTCCTTTTTGCCACTCGAGTAGATTTTTACTTGTGCTGCAGCTTTCTCAATGCGAACGGAAGGTTTCTGAGCATGAGCGGTTGCAACCATATGCGACCACTTGCAATGAGAAATCTGACCACCCGAGTTGAGAAATCTCGCTGGGAAGTTGACTTTCCATGCTTACTCTCACCAACTAGATGTTGACGATCGTGAACGAGGAAAAATCTCGCCGGGAGGCAGATGTTCCTTGCTCGTGCTTGCCAAATTGACATTGATGAACACAAGCGAGGGAAAAAACTCTGCTGCGCTATGCGGAGCAAAGTGGTTTGGAACTCCGTGAACTCCACATAAAGCGGAGTGCAGAAAACTCTGCAAACTCCACGAGACAAGTCACTGCTCAGACTTAGATTTTACACCCTACTTTAGGTTCATCCTCACTAAGACCCAATTTCTCCATATTTGCCAACAGCAACAAACAACATCTAGTCCAAACCTGGCTCATCTACATAATTCTCGATATAAGAGGGTTGGTGTTGTTTGAAAGTTGTGCCTAATATATCTTTAACATGCTGATTTCAACCAAGGCCAGTGAACTTGGATTCTACGTCCACACTGACCTGTCCATCAGTGAACACAGTTCCACAAAGATAAAGATTACATAATACCAGCTCACCCTCTTCAAAATAGTGAATCCTTACCTCCATTGACAGGGTTTTCAAAAGTGCTTTCCATGCCCTCCTGCTCTCTTGCCTTTTGTTTCATTGGGGTGAGATCTATTTACTCGGGGGAGGATCCTGAGCTTGTCGGGGTGGCCTTCACATCTAGCTCTCATTCTTGAATCAGATTGCCTCCACTGCCGTGCTGCTTTCATTCTCAAAGAACTGAGAACCAGCCCAAATCCAGGCAACTGTTTCTGACCCTTTGCAGCCAACAGTAGGACAAGCCATGTTCTCAACAGTAATTCTGAAGCTGCAGCATCTTGTAGACTCTGGTTGTGGGAACTTCATCACTTGATCACTTGATGAAGTGTTTAAACCCTGTCAGCAGAAAATTGTCTTCTATGTTTGCCTGCCTGAAGTAGGTATGATATATTGGGAGCCCACAAGTAGCAAAAGTCCCGGATGCTCTTCATAGTAAACTAAAAGTATATGTCAAAGATTTTATGGGAAACATTTCAAAGAAATAATTTAGTGCTACTAGTTTAACCCTTCCACAAACAGCCAATAAAATTTAAACTACACTGTAGTGCTTCACCTCATTACTAGCTTCTCAAGTCTCTAAGGTTATATACCATAATGAACAGCTGGATTATCAGTTTGACACTGTGGACCACAGCATCTTGCGGACAATACACAGCTCCTGCTCAACTTTTCAGGGGGACTCAGTTAGCGTCAAAGAAACATTTGCTCTCTGCTTAGGGCGCTACTCGACTGGCTCAGGAGAAACAAATTACAGTGCAACCCAACAAGACTGGGATCCTTTTGTTTGGGCCGAATCCCCTCCCTAGATGGCCATGAGCCTGGCCTAAAAATGTCCCCTCCTCATTGCACCCATCGACGGTGGCAAGAAATCCGGATGTTTTGTTTGATTCCTATCTTTTCTTCAGCGCCCAGATTTCGTCTGTTGTAAAATCCTGTCTTTGGATTCTTGGCCAGCTCAGGACATTTCTGCTCCTGATTCCTCATGAAACCAAAGTCACTGTGGTCAGGGCTCTATTTTATCACAGCTGGGCTACGTCAATGTTTTGTACCAGGGCATACCAGAGTACTTAATCCAGGATCTGCAGGTTGTACAAAGCATTGCTGTCCACCTACTATACAAGCTACCTAAGCACTCGTCAGTGTATCTCCACCAAGAGAAGCTCCATTGGCTCCCAGCGATTAAATAAATAATGTCAAAAGCCTTAAGATTGACTCACCAAGCCCTACACCACAAGGGTCCCACATACAAGAAGGAGAGGCTCAATAAATACAGACCAAGGAGATTGCTACATTCTAGTAACACTGGGCGGCTAACAGTACCCCGCTTTCAAAAGCTCCTCCATCACGTTGCCTGGCCATCCGAGATTAATAACTGAGGACGCAAGTTTGAAAAAAGCACTGAAAACATACCGCTTTAGGGTAGTGGGAAGCCTGTTGGGTCCTGTCTCCTCTGTACCTGCCTTTAATGCTAAGCGCCGGGGCACTCCTGGAGTAGCCGAGAGCTATATAAATAACCCTCATTCATTAGTCTTCAAATTATCTTCAATAAAAATTTTGAGTGAAGTTTGATTAGTTCCTTAACAAGCTCAATCATTGTAATTGATCAATGTCAACATTTTCCAGTACATGATTCATTCTTAAGTAAAGGTTTATTGCATGTTTTCATAAAACATATACCTTTAATGCATGCAGACATTTCTTGATGATTTTCTATATTTTATACTAGATCCAGTCCTTTTTCAGGAAAGTTTGTGATTGGTGATTATTTTTATCTGAATTATTAATTCATGTATATTAGCTATGAGATGGAAGCAGCTGGTAGTATGGAGTATTACTAAACTCACAACTTTTTGGACGATCAGGCCCGGTGCTTCAGAGCAGAAAACCACAGGATTGAATTTGGCCAAATCCTGTTGTGCTTGTAGGCATGGCCAAGCCACTTATTCAATAATATAATTTAAAAAATCTCCGACTTAAAATCTGCATTAGCCCACTGACTCATGGCAGTGACATGGTTCTTCACCTTTTCTAAGGGATTTATTATTCCATGTGATGAACAGCAATGGAATCACTGCATGGTTTGCGTTTACTTCTTGTAAATGTAAATGTATTTATATAGCGCAAATCGCCCACATCGCAGGCATCTATGCGCTTGCTTAGGGAACCCGTCCTGGTATTCCCCTGTGAGATACCCTGGCAGGGCATCCACAAGGTGAAAGCCAGGCATCCCGCCACGAGGGGCCGTTGTGGAGATTAAGCAAGCTATTGCCCAGAGTCGCAGAGTGTGAACCCGTGAGTCGAGTAGGCACCGGGGCGAGAATTATCGAGTCTGTGGAATTATTGAGCCCAACCCCCGTCGGGGCGGGGAATTGAACCCTGGTCCAGGGCCGATCTCAGCTTTCGGGTCTGCCGCCTCTAACCCCTGAGCCACACTTCTTTTTACTTAGTCAAAGCTTGCCTGACTTATCTTGCTAATAACATAATTTGTATTTGTAATATTATAAAAGGCATTGCCATTTACAATTCCGACAGGTCAAAATCTCGCAATTGCGAGACCTATTGCATTGTAAATGCTTGTTTTCCTTTTTGCCACTGCCAAAACAATTCTGGCAGTGAAGGACTGAATAAAATAATGACCCCTACACCCTGGGACTCTCATGGTGTGGATTTCATTAATTTTTTTGTTTGTACTGAAACAAATGCTTGGGTGCTTGTTTCAGAAGAACACAAACTTTGTGACCCGACAGTGGCTATCCACCAAACCTTTTTGTTCACTGAATGGAACTACCGCGATGGCTGTTCCTTTCAATGTACTGAGATGTCTGCTGGGCTGGCGGTCATCTCTAAATCTGGCAGATAGTAGTCCATCCAGGTGGCAAATGTAATGTCCTCCACCCTCGGAACGGACTATACTCCGTCCGCCAAACGATATATCAGAACTTTAATTTCTGACTTCATCTGTGGTATAGTATTCCAACTCAACATATTCAGATAAGTAAGAATGTTTTCTAGTCATAGGTAAAGTGTACTTAGATCAAGTGGTGTCACTTTACATTTTTAAATATACTTTCTATTGCAGGGGATGATGATGTGTTGGTGAATCCTGAGGCACTGGCCAATTATCTGGGAACATTTGCTAATCAATCCCGGACCCTTCACGGACACTTGCATCGCCATAGCACGCCACTGCGGACGGGAAAGTACGGAATCACGCACTCGCTTTTCCCATATCCAGAGTACCCCAAGTTCCTGTCTGGTGGTGGCTTTATCATGACCGGAGACGCCATTCCTGGCCTGTATCGAGCCTCCATCGAGATGCCTGTTTTCCCGCTGGACGATGTTTACTTGGGGTTTCTGGGATTGGCAGCGAACGTCACAATGGTGCACAGCCCCCGCTTCTACACGTTTGGTTTAGAGTATAACATTTGCCAGTACAAGGAGGCTCTGGTGATCCACCAGTTTTTAGCAGACCAGCTGAATAGAATCTGGCAGGAAGTCCAGGGTGCAAAGTGTGAGCCACATGTAAAACTATCAACCTAAGATAATCAATGTGCATGTTTAGCCGAAGTGATCGAATCCAGCACAAGCCCTAGACAGGATGTCACGAGAGCCATGCCCATTCCCCGCTAGAAATAACGGAACGCCTTACTGCTCACTGTGGTTAGTGGGATGTTGTACAGAGCTCAGGGTTAGGCTTAGCCTTGTCCTACAGCCAGCATCAGCTGGGCAGGATGGAACAAAGTGCATAGCAAGACCTGGTTTGGGGGTTCTGGGCCTAATAAAGTGTATCTTTACAAAGGCAAAAACAATTGCTCAAAAAACCTTATGCTACAGTGGTTTATCATTTGATATAAAAATCATTACAATTATAAGATCATTGAAAACTGCAAATGTTATAGAAAGACACTCTGTCATTACAGTTCAAAATTTAAAAATGCAGACATTCTCCCTCTCTGGTGTGCTAAGAAAATATAAAGCCTTCTTCAATGCATGTTCATGACCTCACACATGACATGACAAATAACATCATCCACGACATCATATATAATTTGGCCAATAAAGGCATCATCACCATATTATTGTCTATAAAAAGTCCTAAATAGATGTGGTTACAAAGATGCTATGACAGCACAGGTGCAGTAACTCCTAATAGGTGTCATTGCACTTCTAAAGTGGTCATGAGATGGCAAAGAACATATTTCTTTAAAAAGATGACTTAGGGGCATATGTAGGTAGGCGTTTGCGATTGCCATTCATTCCTATGGGCCTCTTAGCCCATAGGAATGAATGGTACACTCATTCCTTAATTGCGATTCGCAATTTGCTAATCGCAAATAAGGAATGTTAGAGATTCGCAAAAAAATTGCGAATTATTACCTACATTCCATTTTGCTATTCTCAAATAGCGATTCCTTAAAAATCGCTATTTGAGAATCGCAAAATGGAAACTACCTACATATGCCCCTTAGAGATGAAAAATTGTGGAAGCTTTGACAATTATGAGATGTCTGTGCAGCTGCTAATAGGCACTGGAAGGCCATAACATCCTACATAAGACCACAGTGACAAAATGTTTACATATTTCCAAAAAGTGACTCAAATGCTGCATAATGTTTTAGTAATGCCCAGGATCTTTTATTCTGGTCACTAAAATTGTACCAATATTTTTGTATATTACCATCATGTATGCAAGAAACACTATGATACACATGTGTACCTATGATAATCAGCATGCTAACATAGACGTCTCAAGAAAAGAGTCCAAACAATCCTTTACCTCTGCCAAATAGTGCTTTATAGTGAGAGGAAGTTGTTATTTCTGCCGACTACGCTAGATCACAGTTTTACTATAGTCACTCCAATGCTAAACCACCTCATCACTCCAAGCAGGCACTAATGCCAAGGATTCCTCTCCTACTTGACAGACAGAATCAGTTGCAGCAGGGAACATGGTACACCAGCTCAACTATCTCTGAACTACTCCACTTTTTAATACTGAACACTTGTGACACAGTAGTTGTGCTTTCTCCTCCCTCACTCCTAAAGCCTGGAACCACCTACCCACCACACCAGGGGCCTCATTTATGAAAAGTGACGCATCGCTGCGTGAAAACAGCGATGCGTCACTTTTCACTGCGCCCTCCTTGCGACACCAATGATGCGTCATATTTAATGTATGGCGCATCATGTCGCAAGGACTTACAGATACGTCAGTATTTCTGACGTATCTGTAAGCGCAAAAGTGACGCATTGCTGGAGTGTGTCACAAAAGTGACGCAACTCCAGCAATGCGTCCTTTCACATGGGGAAAGCCCCATGTGAAAGGGCTTGCGTCAGTCTTACGCCTGCTGTGAGGCAGGCGCAAGATTTTGACGCAACAGCATCCTAAAAGTGACGCAGTGAAATCTCATAGATTTCACTGCGTCACTATTACGAGGCTTTTTGCGGGGGAACGCCCCCCTCTGCATACATTATACCTGACGCAGGTATAATGTGGCGCAGGGGTATAAAAAGTGACGCATCTACCTAGATGCGTCACTTTTTAAATATGGCGCAATAAGGCGCATATTTTACGCCGCTGGTGCGTCACAAAAAGTGACGCACCGGCGGCGCAAAACTGACGCAAGGCCTCATAAATAAGGGCCCAGGGCTGCCTCCTTAGTTCTTGAGTTCTGCAAGTGGCTGGATATGTTGCTCTTCACCTAGGCCAGGCCACAGCTCAGACCAGGTTGTTCCAGCATTAGTCCCAGAATACCCTTCTGGGTGATTTGCAAGCTCTACGAATACTAATATAAGATAAAATAAGATAAGATAAGACAAGATAGCGTAACATAATATCTCTCACCAACCAACTTCTACTTGTACTTCCTTCCTGAAAATATCATCAAAGCCAACTGGCTCTACTTCTGACTAATAAGTAGTTCAATCATCAGTACTTGGCATAACTAGGAGTCATCCATGAACTGCTAAAACCATGTCAAATCTGGCCAAATTACCCCCATCTTTAAAAAGGCAATGGCAAAGACAATGTGTCGGGGATATTTTAAGTGGCTTTACTGTTTGCTGTGATGGCTAAATATTGGATGGACAAATGTTTGCTGAATATTGCAATGCTTATTACAAGAGCCACCAACCCTTTACTGCTGAAGACTGTGAGCCACAAAGAAAGACAATGCCCCAAAGCATTTTACTCACAAAGAGAAGTATGAGATGGGAATCACACTGAGCAAAGTTAAATATTAGGACCTGATTCAGTGTTTGGCAGACAGGTAGACCATCACAAACATAATGGATATCCCGCCCACCTCAATAGCAGAGCTTTTGGATATAATACACTTGTACTAGGGCAGAGGGGATACCCGTCACATTTGTGAAGGAGTAGCCTTCAGTCAAACTCTAAATGATGCCAGAGGAGCCTCATTTAGAGACTGTTGGGCAACCTGTTTTCCATCATGGTGGAAAGCCACTCTGGAACGTCTATAGCCCACCATATTTGGAGATCTTCACATGTACTCTTCCTTCAGAGCAGGTTCTCCAAAGTCACTCCTGGAGGGCCAGATTCATGCCAGATTTTTAGCATAGCCCCATTTTGATACATGTAGTTATCTTAAAAATCTGGCACGGATCCGGCCCTCCAGGACCAACTTTGGGGGACCCTGCTTCAGAGGAACCACAACCACAGCATCTAATCTGAAAGTTTGCTGAGTCGCAGCCTGAAACAAAACTGAAGTTTGTTTTTAAAAGAAAATGGGTAACCCTGACTCCAGTGTGTGGGGGCATTTTAATTTTTTTTTCTTCAGGACCCCCAGGGTTCACCTAGTGTTTCAGAACTCAAAAAAGTACATCAGACCATCTGCTTTAAATATTGCAGATGGTTTGATACAATCTACATCCAGGGCCTGAAATCTGTTGGGCCATTGGGGCAGTGTTTCTGCCAGCAGAGCCAGCACGGGCATGGATATTGGAAAAAATGATAGTGCACCTATCCATTAATAGAATTATCATGCAACATACAGGATCTACAGGCACATGCATCAATGTTGGCTTTTGCTATTCCTTACTTGCGATTTTTAAGGAATCGCAATTAAGAAATCGCAAAAGCCTATGCATGTAGAAATCACTTAAAAAATAGCGATTTCTAAACATTCCTTAATTGCGTCTCGCAAATTGCGAATTGCAATTAAGGAATACCTCCCCATTCATTCCTATGGGCCTAGAGGCCCATAGGAATGAATGGGAAGACATTCTCAATTTGCGATTCTCAATTAGAGAATCGCAAATTGAGAATTCAATTTCAAAGGTGCCAGGGTGTCAAAAGGACACCCTGTTGCACCCCTGAAATTGATCTGTGCACATATGTTGCGCACACACATGCCCTAAGGAAATGTGTGCGCAACATGAAACTTTGAAAAATGCACAAAAGTGCATTTTTCAAAGTTTTTGCAAATTACCATGAAGTTCAACTTCATGGTAATTTGCTACTCCTATTAGCGAAATCGCTAATTTTTTTACTTTGATGCATTGCATTTAAGTCATCTCAATTTGGGATTCCTTAAATGCAATCGCAATTTAAGGAATCTCAATTTAGAGATTCCTTAAATTGCGATTTTTGCATTTGGGATGATGCATCCCAAATGCAAAAATACCGGTCGCAAAGGGGCAGATTCTGAGAATCTGCCCGTTTGCAACCGGTTTTTAGCTTGATGCATGTGGCTGCTAATGTGGTGCATTCAGTTTGAGATGATATTCAATGAGAAAACTGTTCATTATCAAAAGGTTTTTCAATAGTAAATCCTTTATTTGTATCATAGGATCACAGTACAAGTACACACCCTGTCATATAGCTACCTACTTGTGGCCTTAGTCAATGGGAAATGCTTCTATTCCTTTTGATGAATGGGTTTGCAAGGTGATGTCTAGCACGGAAGTGGATGATTCATCAATCTTTTGGTCTCCTATGTCAAAAAGTACATGAGACCATTTTTAGTACTAGGTGTTCAAGAAACCCTTTCGATCCTAGAATGGGAAAAATGTGTATACAATCAAATATTGTATTTGTAGATCAAATGCCATAACATAACACCAAAAACAACACATGGGAGCAAACTTCTGAAAGTGAAAACCCTCAAAGAATAATGTGGACTACTCATTCCCAGCCAGTTAGCATTTGTTTCCATCTCATTATGTGTGTAAAACACACATTTACAAGTGTAAGTTGCTAATCAGTCCTGAAAAAGCGCATTGCCAAAGAAAAAAATCCTCCTCAACAGATAATTGAAAATTAAATGAATTGAGTATCTTTCCAATGCAAGACACTAACAATATTGTGGGAAACAAGTGACAATAATACAGAATGTCAACCCACTGGGAGCTACCAGTGGAAGCCCTGCCCAGTCGACATCGATCAAGTGTTTTGTAAACGCACTAGGACTTCAGTGGGAGCCTCAGAAGTATCTGTAAGTTCATTGTTTTGGGACAGTGGTGGTGCTAAGCCTTGCCCAATCTCTATGCCACTTCTGCCACACACCCTAAGCGTGGAAGGGTATTCTCAGATGTGAGACCCTTGCTCATTGCACCATCAGGATTCAAGCAAACCGGGCCGAAGACGGCTGTAATGCCAGAAACCGGTCCCCGGGAGCTTGTTTCCTTCCCAGTGTAAGAATTGGCTTTTGTAGTTTGGTATGCCCTGTTCACATCATGCACTGGGACAGGAACAGACTAATTTGCATACAGCCAGGTTCTGAAACTGGGATGGTGCAGTGAGCTAAAAAACGGTGTTGGATCTAGCCCTGATCTCTTGACTGGGTGAGAGCTTTCTGCCTAATTCAGAGACTCTGTCCCTCACCACCCCTTGTTGTAAATATTTTTGTCCACCCTAAGCGTGGAAGGGTATTCTCAGATGTGAGACCCTTGCTCATTGCACCATCAGGATTCAAGCAAACCGGGCCGAAGACGGCTGTAATGCCAGAAACCGGTCCCCGGGAGCTTGTTTCCTTCCCAGTGTAAGAATTGGCCTTTGTAGTTTGGTTTGCCCTGTTCCCATCATGCACTGGGACAGGAACAGACTAATTTGCATACAGCCAGGTTCTGAAACTGGGATGGTGCAGTGAGCTAAAAAACGGTGTTGGATCTAGCCCTGATCTCTTGACTGGGTGAGAGCTTTCTGCTTAATTCAGAGACTCTGTCCCTCACCACCCCTTGTTGTAAATACTTCTGCATTGTTGGCCAGCAATCAGTGGCGTAACGAAACTTGGGGGGGCCCCCCTGCAAAGAACATGGAGGGAACCCCTCACGCCCCAGACTCAGTCACGGTCTCTCAGATAAGGGGCCTACCGCCCATGCACCAGTGGCGGCTGGTGGATCCTAAAAGAGGTGGAGTGAAAAGCTGAGATCCAAGTTGAAGGAGCAAGTAAGTACACCAAGCACACCAAAGTGAAAGAGGATGGTTCAGGGTTGGCCTTCCCGAGTGGAACAGGAATTCGAATGGTAAGTTTTACAACACAAGGTTCAAGAAAATGAATTAGAAGCAAGTTGAAAGATACCAATGGCATAATATTGAATAGCCTGGTTTGCAAAATCCTGTCCCCTCATGGCTCAGTACAGAGCTCTTACTCATAGGACACCCTTCTGAATACAAATCTCCATACATACTTATTAGAGTGCAGAGCACTAGTTAGGATAAAGCTCACATCCACAGATGCTCAGTATAGGACTACTCTGCTAAGATGAATGAATGAAGGGGATTCATAAAGCGCAAGACATCTGCTCCAGCAGGAGCGTCCTCACGCTAATTGAAGTCCTATCTGCTCAGTACATACTATATGTAGGTTCAGAGCTCTCCACTCAACAATTTACAGGGCGCATTGCTCAGCACAGAGCCCACTGAACAGTATTCAGTACTCATTAAAGGGTTCATTGGTCAGTGCAATGCTTCCAATCAGCTCAGAATGGTCTTTACAGCTCCAATCTCCATGCACAATCCTATCTCTACATTTGCTGGTTGCTTCATATTAGGCTTGGTGTGGTTTCCCCTGACTTGTTGCCTCTACCTTTTGCATTTGGGACTGGTCATGTGATTTTGTTTTTGCTGGTTTAGATGCTTTGGGCACTTTGCCACTGCTGATCAGTGTCAATGTGGAAGCGCTCCTGTGATACATCATTGTTAAAGTGCACTGAAAGTGTCAGGGTCTGTAAGTCAAATGCTATCAGTGGGCTTGCAGCACTGGTTGTTCCACCCACATGAGCAGCCCTGTAAATTTGTCTCAGACCTGCCACCACAGTGTCTGCATGCGCAGTTTTAAACTGCCATGTTGACCTGGCAAGTGTCTTGCCAGGCCCAAACTTTCCCTTCTGTTACATGTAAGGCACCCCTCAGGTAGGTCCAAGGTACCCTCATGGGATGGTGCAGTGTAGGTGACAGGTAAGACATGTACTGGTGTGCTTTATATGTCTTGATCAAAAATAGTGTGTATTTTGTTTTTCACTGTTGAAAGGCTGCTTATCCTATAGGTTAACATGGGAGCTGCCTTGCAAGATTTTACAAGTGTAACTTGCCATTGGGGCAAGATGGAGAAATGGAGTTTAGGCTCTCTGAACTCAGAATTTATTAACTCCCCTTTTAGTAAAAGTTGTTCTTAAATTTGGAATCTTCTTGCTTAATCATCCTGTGTGTCCCTGCCTGTTTGTGTATTCAACTTATGGTTTTTGCAGTGACAGGAACTGGGGGTGTGCATTCTCATTACACAGTCACAACGGGGTATGAGGTGTGCCCTGCCTTGCCTGAGTGACTTATAGCCAGGCTGAATAGACCTTGTCTGCATTTAGAGTGCTGGGAAGCATTTCACTAGCACCTGAATAGGCGGTGTCTCCACCTTCTGTGGTCCAGCTGGACCAAGGAGACCAGGACTAGATTGGACTGGGCTCAGAGACCATTGTCATAAAGAGACCTATGAGAAAATGGGGTATAAGTATTGGACCTTAAACACCAAGACTTTAGATCACTTCTAGAAACAAGAGGACCCTGCCAAGAAGAAGAGTTGTGTGAGGAGCGCTACCGTTTCTGTGTGAGGGGTGGGTTGGCCAGCAGTTGCTGTTTCTGTCTGTGGCAGAGGAAAAGGTCTGACTCTTTTTGCTCTACAGTGGTATCCAACTTGTGAAGAATCTCCAAGGGCTTGTGTGTGCTTGTCTCCTGTTTTGGGAGACATAGGGACATCAAAGTCTTCTGTGTGCTTTATTTGGAATTTCCTTGAGCTTTGCTGGAAATTTCCTTGTGCTTTACTGAGAGCTACTCTGTGCTTTTACTCATTTGGGAAGTTTTTCTGGCATTACCCTTCGTGGAAACCTCCATCTCCTTCGCTCCTTGGAAGCCGAGTGAGTGTTTATCTTTCTTAAAGGTCTGGGCTGAGCCCCCACATGCTCTATGCAGAGACCATGGTCGGAGAAGATCTGGAAGTGGAGATGTGGCCACTCGTCAAGGAAGCTAACACAAAGGAGTCCTCAGAGTTGCCAGGCAACCGCGTGGCCAACATGAGTTCTCAGCATTGCCCAGCAACACCCCGGAGGCCGAAGAAGAGACAGCGTCATCAGCAGCTGACCAGCCAGCCAGCACCACTGAGAGGAGCCCCTGGGGTGAGGCAGAGCAGGATGCTCTTCGGGTGACCGGAGCATGAGCCCCGCCCATGCTGCACCAGCCGCACGGGCCCAACATGCTGTGCACCCTACAGTAGTGGCGCCTTCCACCACTGTGCAAATCAGTTGGGGGCATTTTCTTTATTTGTCTGCATTTTGCTTTGGTGTTCAGGCAGGCGGCTTGATTACCAGACACTGCAACCTCGCACTGGAACGGTGTGCTCAAAGATCATTGGCACCATAGTACTAACAACAAGGTGGTAATCCTGGTGTTGTTCCTTCACTACACGGGGTCATTGTGGATGGTAGTAGGTGGTATTTATTTACCCCTTCTGAAGACCATAGAACAAATGTCCTGTTTGCAGGCCCCTCCTATTACTTGCAGTGGAAGTGATTTTATGAAGTAAGCAATCTAAAAGTGTGTATTACAATGTTCTAACTGTTATGTTTATGACAATTGCCTAGTTGGCAAACTGATTGAGATTTATGTGATTGTGTTGTAATGTGCTTATATACAATATAGGAGATATTTTTATATACTCTTGTGTGGAGTCGCTTTTGAAGTGTATGTAAGTGTGTCACTGGAGTGTGTGTGTGTTTTGAGCAAAATCGCTTTGCACATTGTCTCTGGGATAAGCCTGACTGCTCTGCCATGCTACCAAGGGGGTGAGCAGGGGTTATCTTAGGTGTGTAACTCACTTATCCTAACTAGAGTAGTGGATTCTGCCTGACTTAGGTGCAAACCTTAGCCAACCAGAAACTCCATTTCCAGCACTTCATCTCTTGAATGTTATACATACCTATTCATTAGGAAGTCTTCCAAGATTTAGGAGAAACAGAAAAACAATGAAACACTTTGCACAAGTGACTTCTAACCTGACAAGAGAGACATACATGCACAATGACATACGCACAGAGAATAGAACATCTGTCTATGGAAAGAAGCAGCTTCCGAAAGGAAGCAGGAGACTTCAGAGACCACATTTGGAGGGAATCTGTCACAAGGAATATCTGCCCCGCAGACCACGCGGTACGGGGGGCCTGAGCTCCAGGGGGCCCCATCAAGCACAGTGCACGGCATGGCCATGGCAGTTTGGTAATAAGCATCATTCCTCAAAAGAATTATGTGAGAATCAATCAGAGAACAGCAGAAGTAAAATACGGGAAATAGATGCTAATTACAGAAAATAGTTTGAGTTTTGGGGGGGATGGGGCAGCTTCGGGCCGTGGGTGCTTTTTCTCCAGCTCCCCGGCGTTAGATAGAGCAGGCACTGATGGGGGCTTGTGGCGCCAGAGGTGCGGGAGGGATAGGACCGCGAGCCAGAGTATGAACAGGAGAGAGAAACTTAGATAGATAGGAGGGTGGGCAGGTTTGAACATGTTTGCTTAAGATATTTTTGATACACAGTCCGGCACTGGCCCAAAGTTTGCATGAGCTGGTCTTGGTGTAGGCCGGAGGTGTCTACTCTCTCAGGCACTGCCGGGGTCACACATGTTTTGTGAGGAATGGGCTCAGACGTCACTGGACTGGTGTGACATGGCACAAGTGATAACAATTTGTGCATTGGCGCCCACTAACGAGCTTTGATTCAGATGATGGGACAGCATGCCGTTAATGAGTTCACTGGAAGGAGATAAGAGACTGAGCCAATCGCTCGATCGCAGCCCTGCATCTGCTGACTCCAGCCAGGGGGGCGATACATCACAGCACAGGGCATATTGTCTTCCAGGAAGGTAGAGCCGAAGTCAAAAGAAACTTGTTCATGCGCGAGCCGGGCTCGAGGAGAAAGGTCACCATGGTAGGACATACTTAGACTTTCTTTTTAAAACATGATGTTTCACAGGATCAAATTGATTTCCAGAAAGGTCCATAAAGGCTGTGTGTCACTGTAGAGTCAGGAATGGGTTTCACTATCAAACCCTGACCAGCACTCCTCAGGCCTTTTGGGCAGGTTTGAACGACATAAATACAACATGTATATATCAGTGAGAAACAGCGGTGGGGGAGCCAATAAATTAATAGGGAGAGTTGTACCAGAGCTGACCCAAGAGTCTGGCTGGATCTTAGAGCCTGCACCCGAGCCAAGCCCTGAACATGTTTGCTAGGTAAAACATACCACAAATATTATGTAAAATATGATAAAGTCTCTTCAAAATTCTAACCATTTATTTCTCTAACATATGGAAGCTTTGAAATTAATGTGCCACAATATAACACTACACAGAGAAGTACTTTATTAAAAGTGATAGTTTTTAAATATGAACCATTAGGGAGCTAAGAGGCAAGACAGTTATCATGTAAGCCCTATACGTGGCCCAGATTATTAGAGCAACATTATAGTGGTTTTTTGTACAACTGGTATTCTGCACTCACATATTTGAATAGTCTATTAAATCAAGCGCATTAGGTTTATGTACAAATGGCATTCTGAACTCAGATATTTTGGAATTGTTTTCATACATCCGTAATGAAGCAAAAAAAGTTCTGGTGAAATAAAATATTTGCCTTAGATCACACAATTTAAGTAGGAAATTATTTGCACAAATCAATAATTAAATGGCTAATCTCTTTGTCTTACCTGAAGTTTAGTTTTTTTTAAAATGTCTTTGCAGGGGCGTAACAGTAGCCCCCGCAGACCCAGCGGTGCGGGGGGGCCCAAGCTCCAGGGGGCCCCCTCAAGCACTGTGCACGGCATGGAAGACACGTAATAAGGGTTATTCCTGTAAAAATCATGTGGGAGTCCGCAGCGAAAGTAAAATACCAGAAGGATGCTCACCACAGAAAGTAGTTCGAGTTGTGGGGGGGATGGCGCAGCTACGTACGTGCTGGGCGGGCATATAGAGTGATTTGCCTTTGAGGCACAGTCCGGCTTACTGATGTCACGAGGGTGGGCGTGGCCATTGTAAGCGTGGCTTCTTATACTGGTACTGTGGCATTGGCTGATTCGGCCCAGGGCGGGATAAGTACAGCAGAGCGACAGGCAGGGCAAGGAAGGTCAATGTAGTGGGTGGCAAATGCAGGCACAATGATAGAGCAGTCTCCGCCCACATCAAGGTTTATTTGCTGCGACAGGACAAGCTGAAGAAGACGTCCTGTAGCGACTTCAGTGCGCGCGTGCATTATGGCCCCTTGCTCAGAGCCAGGCCGCTTGAGTGTGCACTCTATTGTTCTGTCAGCACTTCGGTGTCTTGTTATTTATCCTGCGTGAAAGGCCTAGCAAGTGCAAGACTTGAGAGGATGAGATGACACTTGGGGATTCTGGGCAAATCACTTAATCTCCCTGCACCTACCCCAAAAAATGAATGAGTCCTTGTGAAATGTAACGATGCTCATGTAAAGCGCTCCAATACCTTCAGGTTGAGTTCGCGAAGTGAGTGCAGAATACCAGTTGTACAAAAAAAACACTATAATGTTGCTCTAATAATCTGGGCCACGTACAGGGCTTACATGATAACTGTCTTGCCTCTTAGCTCCCTAATGGTTCATATTTAAAAACTATCACTTTTAATAAAGTACGTCTCTGTGTAGTGTTATATTGTGGCACATGAATTTCAAAGCTTCCGCATGTTAGAGAAATAAATGGTTAAAATTTTGAAGAGACTGTGAGAAGTTGGCCTGATATGCAGTGCTCACTATTCTAGTGATCACTATGTATCAGTCCAAACGACCCTTATTGATGATTGGCTGTAAGTCAACCTTATAGACCAGCTATCCTAGTAGCAGTGACAAGAGCAGTCTTTAGGCTAAACTCTAGAGGGCGTGTTAAGCCAGCTGTTATACCATCACATATACCCCTTGAACACCAAGTGAAAGGACACCACACAAGTTGTTATGAAAATAAAAGGATATTTATTTATAACACAACAGCCCTGGACTCTTTATGAGGACAGGGCGCTAAGCACAATACAAAACTCTTAAAGAAGTACTGAAAGTCGCACAATTTACACAAATGCCCGAGGGGGACGAAAAGCCATATACTATGGAAGTGGAATGCGAAATTACTAGCAGGTAAGTACTACTCTCAGAGGCTTTAGAACCGCTGGGCCTACAATGCTGAACCCTTAGATTAGAAGCAGGAGGCCTAGGGACGTCGTGTGCAGAGTGGAAACTCTAACGCGTAATGCGGGACAAAGTCTATGGATACTAGTAAATGCAAAGTTAGTGTTCTCGGGCGAACCCGACTAGGTAGGTCAAAAACGAAAGTGGATCTAGACACTTAGAGAGTGGATCTACGCTGGCGCACCGTGGTACTCGGTTTACCTAGCCCAGGGGCTGCGGCTACATAGGGTTCAAGTGTCGTCGGGAATCTTCGTTGACGAACCAGGAGCCTGAAGTGGAAGTTGCTGGCAGGCGACCAGTGAAGATGTTCCGGGCTGATCCAAGGACTGGATCAGTGAAGAAGAGTACCTGTAAGCAGAGGGGACCAAGTTCTGAATCACTAGCCAGTGATTAGGTAGGCACCAGGATGGCACCGGACGAGGTCACTCAGCCAGGTGAAGAGGTGACACTGGATTCTGCTGCTGCACGGACCAGGGGCGCGGATGTCGACCAGGCTGGAGGTCTGCGAGCTGTCCCACGTCGGATGTCTGCTGCTGGCGATGCTGGATCCGGTGAAGGAGGCAACAAGCCTTGGCTACGGCAAGCCCACGTGGCGACACAAAATGGCGTCTTGAGTGGACCAGGAGGGTCCGAGGAAGGTCCCCTTCAGGAGGAGACTAGGGCCAGTCTAGAGGAGCTAGACCAGCGGTGAAACAAATGTAGGACATCGTCTGGAGGGTCACTAGCCAACGGGCAAGTGACCGGACAACGTAGCAGCAACCCAGGAGCAAAAGGGCCCCACGCAGATCTGGTGGATGCTGGGGGGCTGGACTTCGGTGCTCGTGCTGCTTGGGGTTGGGGCTTCTCTTACCCCAGTGCACCCACTCGAGGGTCCCTCGGTGGCCGTGCTGGTTCAGTGTCGTGCTGGTTCTGATGATCGCCGGGTCCTCTGGTCTCGTCGCACCTACGGTTCTCAGCTGTGCTGTAGAGGCAGGTTGAGGTCAGAGAGGGCAGGGAGTCCGGGTCTCGTCGAGCTGGGCAGTCTGGTTCCCGAGGAAGGACGTTTCATCAAACCGCAAGATACTTAGTTGGTGCCTGCTGCTGCAGGGTGACTACTCCTTAGTCACAAGGGAGAAATCTTGAGAAGAAGTCGAGAGTTCCTTTTGTAGAAAGTAGTTTCAGGATTCAAAGATGATCTAATTTGGAAGGGTCCCCGCTCCTACCTTTATTCTAAAGAAAGGGGCTGGTACGGGACTAGGTCCTGCCCATGGGTGGGACCAGGAAGGGGGGTGGTTACACCCCTCTCCCCTGTCCGGACTTTCCCCAGCTCAGGGGCTGGTGTGCCCCTGGAACTGGTTCAAGCCGGCAGAGGCATAGTGAGCACCTGGGTGCCACTTGCAGTCACCTTCCTATTCAGCCCTGCCTACCTAGGATACACAAAACCCTGTCTGGGATGGTGCTAGCACCGCCCCTGACAGGAAACCCTTTGTCCAAGCTCTCCTCGCTGGAAGGACTCCCAGCAGCAGGAGGTCAGACTTTTGTCTATGGTGGCAGCATCCATTTTGTGATGCTGAGGCTCGAGTTAACTTTAACCGGGGTTCACAGTTACATACATGTTGTGTCCCTCTAGAAGGGTGGAATGCTAACCCCATCACCATAAATTGGCGAGGGGTTAGTATTCCAATTCGTATGACACCTTACTCGACATGTTTTGATAAAGCGATACCAAAGATAGCAAATAACCGCGAGGATTATAATGCACTTAAGAGTATATGGTACGCGTTATCATAGAACAGCTATTAGGACTTGGTTCCGCAAGCTGCAGACGGGCTCAGCTCATGCCAGAGCACCATCTCACATAATTCCAAGCACTCTGCCTTCAGGATTGTTAAGGCCTGCCATAGGAGTGACTGATAGGAATACATGTGTCCCTTTTAGGGTTAGATATAGGTATACTATATCTACAGCAAAGGGTGATTACACCACCTCGCCCCAGCTGTCGTGCAGCCAGTTGTGTCCGATTTAGATGGCCAGCCAGGGGTGGCATAATACATGCTGCAGCCCCTGGTAGGCCCTGGGTACACCTATGCCCTGGATACAGGGTCTGATAAGGTGGCCCAGTACCAATTGGTAAATGCACCTAAGGTACATGGAATCCATTTTACAGAGAGCGCAGTAGGCCTGGGGCCCTGAATAGCAGGGCCCCAGGTCAACTAAGTCGGAAAACCAGCAAAACACCAGGCAAAAAGTTGGGGGTAACCATAGTCAAGTATCCACCTTCCTACAGAGACTTTATCATATTTTACATAATATTTGTGGTATGTTTTACCTAGCAAACATGTTCAGGGCTTGGCTTGTGTGCAGGCTCTAAGATCCAGCCATACTCTTGGGTCAGCTCTGGTACAACTCTCCCTATTAATTTATTGGCTCCCCCACCGCTGTTTATCACTGATATATACATGTTGTATTTATGTCGTTCAAACCTACTCAAAAGGCCTGAGGAGTGCTGGGTAGTGTTTGATAGTGAAACCCATTCCTGACTCTACAGTGACACACAGCCTTTATGGACCTTTCTGGAAATCAATTTGATCCTGTGAACCATCATGTTTTAAAAAGAAAGTCTAAATATGTCCTACCATGGTGACCTTTCTCCTCGAGCCCGGCTCGCGCATGAACACGTTTCTTTTGACTTCAGCTCTACCTTCCTGGAAGACAATAGGCCCTGTGCTGTGATGTATCGCCCCCCTGGCTGGAGTCAGCAGATGCAGGGCTGCGATCGAGCGATTGGCCCAGTCTCTTATCTCCTTCCAGTGAACTCATTAACGGCATGCTGTCCCATCATCTGAATCAAAGCTCGTTAGTGCGCGCCAATGCACAAATTGTTATCACTTGTGCCATGTCACACCAGTCCAGTGACGTCTGAGCCCATTCCTCACAAAACATGTGTGACCCCGGCAGTGCCTGAGAGAGTGGACACCTTCAGCCTACACCAAGACCAGCTCATGCAAACCTTGGGCCAGTGCCGGACTGTGTATCAAAAGTATCTTAAGCAAACATGTTCAAAGCTACCCACCCTCCTATCTATCTAAGTTTCTCTCTCCTGTTCATACTCTGGCTCGCGCTCCTATCCCTCCCGCACCTCTCGCGCCACAAGCCCCCATCAGTGCCTGCTCTATCTAACGCTGGGGAGCTGGAGAGAAAGCAGCCACGGCCCGAAGCTGCCCCATCCCCCCAAAACTCTTTTCAGTAATTAGCATCTCTTTCCCGTATTTTACTTCTGCTGCTCACTGATTGATTCTCACATTATTTGTAGAAGAATGATGCTTATTACCAGTCTCCCATGGCCATGGCCTGCACTGTGCTTGATGGGGCCCCCTGGAGCTTGGGCCCCCCCTGCCGCGTGGTCTGCGGGGGCTATTGTTACGCCCCTGCCAGCAATAACTGGTTCACAGCTGCCTTTGCCAAATTAGACATCACCCTCTCCTCAAGAGGTAAAAGTGATTTCATGCTAGTATGGTGTTTTGTGCGGAGCTCGCTAGTGTGTTACTTTCTCACCCACGTGCAGCTTAGGTATGGGACCTTTAACCCGCTACGTAAACGGCGACAAAAACAGGTTTACAGAATGGAGTGCACTTTGCAGACATTTTTATTTTCATAATTAACAAGGAAGGGAGGTAGAGTACAAAAATAGGATTCCTACTCCACGGGCACTGATAAATAAACAAGAAGAATCCTACTACCAGTGTGTACCCCAGGGATGGGGAACACTCAGTGTTGTGTAAAATACCCCTCACACACCAACAGGCCCCTTGGTGTCATGCTTCATCATCGGGGTCTTCGCATCCCGCTAAGGGGATGCGGCACGCTACGACCTGCGACTACGCGGGAGCGTTGACAAGTTGGACTATGTGTGGTGTGTGTTGAGTGCAAGTGAAGGGATTAATGTGAGTGAAGGGTGTGGTGAAAAGTTAAAAAGTACCTGGCTAGTGGGTGATGTGAAAAAACTTTATTCCGTACCCCTAGCTGGTGGTATTAAAAAGGTGTGCAAAAGAGCGAGGTTGATTGTCTTAATTAGGGACAGAACCTCTGGTGTGCGTCGACATGTTTCGGTACTGGTGTACCTTCTTCAGGACGGGGCACAACTTACCAACCCTACTCACGTTTTTCTATATAAAAAAAGTGTTATCTTAATTATCTAAAAAGTGATAACAATTTTAAGAAGGCTACAATGTGCCTACAGCGGTTCTTTTGGATCATGCAATTGCATGCCCTGAAAAAAAGAAAAAACCCATATGGTTTGGTTGCCATATAGGATTGGCTCAGACAGGTGCGGTCACCTGGAGCCCCAAACAGGGTGTCTGCTGTTCGCGTGGCATGCCGGGAATGTGTGACTTCTGATGTCTCATTCTTTTTCTCCTGGAACGGTTTCTTTTAGCCTCTACTTGGGTCCCTCGGAATGCTTCACCTGGCCTCGAGTTTATGAACTCCATTCTTTCTTTTATAATGGTTCCTCACACCTGTGGCCAAGGAGCCAACAGCCCCAGCAGCGGGTGAGACTAGGGAAAGCGAGGGCACCTTTTGGCTATCCTGCTTGATACTGGGTAAAACGTGACACTGATCCTCCCGGTTACCTCGAGGCTGCGGTGTGAGCTCATAGCTCTCCCACCACTTCTGGCTCCAATCAGTGCTTAATTTGTAAAACAAAATGTGCCAGGGCTCTCTTCATGAGGCTACCGCTACCCATAGTCCCTGCCAGTGCTGCCAACGGCAGTACCAACACAACTAACAATCACACTCTTACAAGTGTGACAATTCAGACTCTTCCAGGCAACAAAGCTATAAGGAAAGCATAGCCACAAGGTTTTAGTCATTTGAAAATGTATTTTGAAATATTAAACAATTGTTGTTGTGCTCATCTCTAAATCAGACAAACAGTGCCACCATGTGGCAGATTGCCATAATTGCCGGTATTGACAATTAAGTGCTGGTGCCAAGCAAGTTTCTGCTTGGCAGGTGCTCAGCGCCACCTAATCGCACCCATCAGAATCTCGCTTTGGCCGCCATTGAAGACTGTCACCTGTCACTGTGGTGAATCACTGAGTAGCGCGTTCTCTCTGTCACTTTGTTTACGTAGCTAATACAGTTCCAGGTTATTATTTAATTGAATTCACAGTGATGATGTGAGGTATGCATCTATGCATTGCAAAAAAGGGAGACCGAGTTGGCTCATCAAGAGTGTTAAGAAATGGGAATAGATAGAATCAAAGATCATTCACTGCAATACATTAGTTCCAAATGCAGTTTTTGTTAAGGATATTTGAAATATGGATTTACCGACAGTCAATAGACTTGAGTCGATAAACTAGTAGTAGTACTATAGGTGATCTGTTTCAGCGACTGCGTTTGCTTTTCATAAAACATTTTGCCGAGATTATGAACTGATTTACTAATCTGTTTTTTATTTATCCTAATTTCTTTCCTCAGCACCCAAAGGCAACAAGAGGGACATTTCTGACGGTCCAGGAGAAGCTGGTCAGCCGGCGCCGACCACCAGCACCACTGCCGGGGGTCTGCTGATCCCAGTAAGTTCTCTTATGATTGTTGTGGACTTCTTAGGGTAGAAACTTGGGGTATTATAATGTTAGTGCTGTATATCGTGAAGATTCAGATAGCAGGCCCAAGTAAGCGAGTATTGTAAAAAGAAATCACCATATATGATTGTTGAGAAGGCTTTCCTTTTCCTGCTTATGCCGAGCTCTAACACAGTTCATTCCACAATAGAGTGGCCATGGCCATCATGGACCACCCTCACCCACCACCAACCCCCTCCACTCCCAATTAGTTTTGCTGCAGGCTAGTTCATTTATAGTTACAGCCGGTGTAGAAGAGTTTACTGTCATATCCTGGTGTGACAGCTGGATTCCACAGGCCCTTGTGAGCATCACCAGATGGCAGGATGGCGGAATCTTGACATTATGCTGAATAGTTTATGAAGAGCCACGTTTTGACAGACCCCCTAAGCTTCAAGAGAGTAGTAGATCAATTCTAAACTTAAGATCCATGTGTTCCAGAGAGCAGGGAGGCCGGATTATGATCTTCAACATCTTGGACCAGTCAAAAGTGACAGATTGGTAGGGATCTGGTCAGACATTTTAAGAGGAACTGGGGGACTTTATAATGAGAGGACCAGTGGACAATACATAGCGCTTTGAAAGAAGTGCAGGCCTGATTTGTAGGCCAATGAAGAGATTCACAAGAAAAGAGAAGTCGAATTAAGCCTAAGTGCTTTCATTTGCACGGGGGATGCTTGGTTTTGGCTAGACTGCAAATATCTGATTATTCATTTTCAAATCCCAAGATAAAGGTTGTCGCAGTAATCATTATAGCAACATAAGTGAGGTCACGGCCAGGTGGCAGCTTTCCAGAGCAGTGAAAGAAAATATTGGGCAGTTTTCTCGTGTGCAATATACATGAGGGCGTGACTCATGCCACTTTAAGCAGGCTGTCTATTTTTCCTCCAAGGTTCTTTACTGATTAAGTTGGAAAAGAATAGGGGCCACATTTTCAAACTGCGGAGAAGATTGCCAGAGAGAATGGTGGGTCCCAGTAATTAAAACTTCCTTTTTGTCCACATTTAATACAAGCCAATGTGAGCCCATCTATGTACACAGAGCTGTTACAATGTTGCATACCTAAGCCTTTCTTAATGTGCCTGCTTAATCTAACAAAACATGAATGACATTGTTCTGCATTCTGTCCATCAATTGTTCTTTTTGCATTTGTCACCCCGAGTGGGACGGGTATGCCCAGACGTGGGTTCTGTGCTCTCCATGCCACTGGAGTCAAGCTATCCTGGCTGGTGAGGGGTGAAACCTCAAAATGGGTCCTGGGATGTTTGGTTCCAGTCCAGGGAGGACCTGGCCAGGCAGTTTGGTCTGGACTGTTCCCATTGGGCGTACGGTCAAGACTGATTTGCATATGGCTGGGTTCAAACTGGAATGGCATGGTGAGCAAAAAAACGATGGATTTAGGCCCAGATCTCTGTACTAGGGGGAATGTATTACATTGTTCTGCATTCTGTCCATCAATTGTTCTTTTTGCATTTGCTTAATCTAACAAGCATTGGCAAAGGCAATAAGTCTGGCTTTGGCTGCCACATTTTTGGCTTTGCCAATTCTTCTTTTTTGTGTTTGATAGATTTTGCAATACTTTATTGTTGGGAAATCTGCTGGGCCCTCATAAATGTAAAAAATAACATTGGGTAAAAGCAAAAATATTCTTTGAGTCTCAAAAAGTACAAATTGACTTAGTATCCCTGGCACTTAAGGGAACTACTTGGTGTGTCCATCACCTCTTTGCGGAATAGCACCATGGCGTCACTCACAGTGAACATAGCTAATGGCTAAAGTAGGCTAACCCACTGAACGATGCTGAATCCAGTAATGGGAGGAAGAAAAATGTGAATGACACAATAACAGACCAATGATGAAGAAGGCTGTCTAGAAGCCCCTGTGATTAAGTATACTACACATATACATTCAGAAAAATCAAAAGGTCTTGGCTAACAACTGCCCTAAAAATAAATTGTGTTTCAGCCGCATAGTTTACCAGTAGAGCCCAAAGGATCGAAGAAGCACATCTAATGGTTTCACACCGAGATTGAAATGGTAGGGGGAAAGGGATGAACCTTGGTGGATTCATGGAGATCTGGAATAAAAAAAAGGTCCTACTGTTACTTGCTGAGATCTTCCTCTTGAGAGGAGCTAAACCAATGGAGCATTTACCTCCAAATCCAGCTTTCATTAGTTGTTACACTAGAATACTATTTCCACAATGTCAAAAGCTGCTCAAGGGTCTCCAGGAATGAGAGCATCACCGCTGATGACTTATGCTGCCAGATGAAGATTGTCAACTACCGCCATCCTCCAGAACTCAATACTGCGGTCTGGACAGAAGCCCGCTTTAGCTTCATCCAAGGCATCCTTTGGTTCAAGAAATGCACACGGTTTCTTAGCAATAAAGGACTTAGGGCCAGATGTAGGTGGCCAAATACCAGTCGGTAACGGCCGATTTTGGCCGTTATTGACCGGTATTTGGAGTTTGAGATGTAGGGGGCCTAAATATTACTGATTCGGTAAATTTACTGAATCTGCAAATTTACTGATTCTGTAAAATACCGAATCGGTAAATTTACTAAATCGGTAAATCTAGATGTAGGTGGCACTGAAAACAGTGCCACAGGCCCTTAAGAATTCGTTATTTACCATGAAATAATATTTTGTGGTAAATAACGAATTCCAGTGTTACATGCACATCTGTGCATGTACACCTGAGCCATGTGGCACACACACATGCCCTAAGGGCATGTATGTGTGTCACATGGCACACAAGCCAGAATCAGGGGTGCAACAGGGTGTCAAAGTGACACCCTGTCCCCCTTGACAATTCGGTATTTACCGATTTGGTAATTGACATTGATTCCTATGGGCCTCAAGGCCCATAGGAATCACTGGCCTCAAGGCCCATAGGAATCAATGGCCTCAAGGCCCATAGGCCATACCGATCTTAACGATTCGGTATATGTTACCGAATATTAACCTACATGGCATTTACCGATTTGTAAATACCGATTCTGTAAAATTCGGTATTTACAAATCGTTAAATGCCATTTACCTACATCTGGGGGTTAAGGAGGTCAGAAGCTGCCAAGTAAGAGGACTGTAGATGGAGGATTCACCGGCTTGAGTTCTGTGGTCGCAGGAATATAATCGTTGATTTGGTGTGGCCTGGAGGTTTATCATTTCTAGCAGAAAAGGAGACAAGTATTCTTCAAGCACAGGTAACCATCTGACTGGTCCAGGATCCGAAAGAGAACCTGATCTACATTGAGTAAGAATTGAGAGGAACATTGGCCTGTCAAGACTCTGATTGTCAGCCCAGGAGGTTTGAAGGAAGTTGTCAGAAGGTTCAGAAATCTCAGCATCCCAGAAGTATTTTGCACTGAAGCCTTTACTTTTTCCGATATTGAAAGTTGCCAGGGGATTTCAATACTCGTGCAAGTTGGCATGGGCCCTGGCTTTGCCACAGGACATTTCAATAATCATCTTAAAGAGATCCTCTTGCTTATAGGAAGAAGTCATACACATTCAGTGTGAATAATGGCCCGGCTTTGCCTAGTTCAAAGCGCTTTTGTGGCAATAAAGTGTTTTCTTACAATCATTTTCAAGGCTCAGTTAGTCTGCTTATTACGATAACGCTGCTCATTTCAAACCAGAGAAACTATTTTCAGCCATTTTGATTTGACTTTCACTCACTGAGCCACCAGGCCCACAGCCCGGGGGTGGTCGGGTTGGGAGGCGCGGCCAAAAGAAACAACTGCTGAGACGTTAAAGAGCACACCAGGTTTTTGTGTAATTTTTAAAAGTGTTTTTTTTATTCTTCATTTACTACAATTTGTAATAATTAGTAGGGAGTGTTGCCTACAAAAAGCACAATGGGCTGGGAGCATTTGCCATTTTTCAGGGAATGTGAGTCAAATGGCGCTTCGAAAGCACTTCCATACATTCAAATTCAAGAAAACTGAATTAACATAAATACAATCATACAAGGGGCTATGGGTTCTTTAAGAGACCTTTGGGGAAATGTGTGGCAATGCTGCCTTTGTGGGAAATTTAAATGAACAACTGTTAACACTTGGGAATCAACTAACTGCCAGTTTTAAAAAATACACATAGCTGTATATTTGTGTACATTGTGCGTGAGTGAGTACGAGAGAACTGGCATAACTTAGCATCGTACACAATGTGCCTTGTGAGTGTTTGGTGTGCGCATGCTCATTTGCTGTCATTTGAAAGGCGTCTTCAGTTTCATATTTACAGATCTGCATTATTGATTATTCAGTGGCACAGCACAACATGATGGGGCCCCACTGCGGTATGTGAGGAGGGCCCCGATGTTCCAAGATCCCACAGATATGCAATGGCGTGGCCTGAATGGGCGCCCTGTGGAAGCCTTCTCACTCCCCCCATCACGTCCCCCGCGCACTGCAGGGCAGCAGGGACTGGTGTTACTCACCCGTGTCCATGTGTCCTGAGGTACAATCATGTAAGTATGGGCCTAAGTGCACACATTTGCGTTTATTTTGTGATGCACTAAAGTGCAGGTGTTGAGGTGAGTGCCACTAAACTGCACGCCCGCTGAGGTGCACTAATGTGAAACAAGTTCTAAAGTGTGCTCAACCTTTCACCATCCTGCCCGTGTGCTGATTACTGTGACTAGGGGTGAGTGTCTGAAAAGTCTCAGCGCCCCGCCCATCATCTCCTTGTGTTTGCTTTGCAAATACACAGTGCACATGAAATACAAAGTATTGGTTTGGACACCACCGCACAGAACAATCTTTGATAAAATACTTGGATATACTGCACCCTGCAGGGTCTGTAAAAGGCACAAAAAGGGCGTGCATTGGTTACCAGGGCGGCGCTCTCATCTGGTCTAAAAAGTGAAACATGAAACGTGTGGATTTATTATGCAGGAGGGAATAAAAAGGATATCTGCTCTGGATGTTAGCACCTGTGATATTAGGTTGCAAACTAAATATTGCAAAATCGTGAACAGAGTTTGAGCTGGACTTTATAAATAATTATCCCAGGGGAAGAAAAAGCAGACTGCAATACCAAGAGTCCAACTCCGAATGATTTGGTGCATGGAATTAGAGTCCAGCAGAGGCAGCTGGGGCTTAAGCCCTCAGAACAACCTAGGCCAGAATAATATGCGGAGAATCGCTCATGAATAAGTGAGCCTTGGAAAGGAGGGCTGGATGCCATTATGAACTTGAAAATGTACCTGCACCTCGGTTTGTCTGTTCCTCTATATCTCCTACAGAAGCCAGAACGATTTGCTCATTTCTTGCCTTATGCCTGTTATATGGGATGTAGCCACTAGATGGCAGCACACGCCAAGAATTTAATGACAAACGACATGTAGTCTCTCGACTGGAAATGCAATTTATTACAACATTCAGAAGCATTTAGCGGACGAGAATGTGTGTTTTTTAAACTGTTTGCTTGCTGCGCGGCGCCCCTGGGGCCTCATTTATGAAGGCCTTGCGCCACTAGTGCGTCACTTTTTCCCATTTTAAAAGTGACGCACCAGCGGCGCAAGACCTTCATAAATAAGGCCCCAGGATTGATTTTATGGCGCACTGGGGTGCCACGGCGCACAGATCGGGAACCACCTAGAATCACACACTGTCTCTGGCCAAGAGCCGTGCCATCAGAACAAGAACCCTTTGGAACACCACAGTGTATAGGTGTTATTTTAGAAGTGAAATTGCCATCCGCCACCTGAAAAGACTGGCCGTTCAAAAAGGATTCCAGCCAGGACAGAGCAGACCCTGAAATGCCCAGACCCTCAAGTCTGAGGACCAGGGTATTATGGTAACAGTGTCGAAGGCGACGCTCAGATCCAGAAGGAAATGTATTTATTATTATTTTTTTTTGAAATTTGAAATTTAAACTTTATTGTTTAGTTAATTAAAACCATAACAATTTGATGAATGTCACACACAATTATAAAATTTATAAATTTGTCGCTAAAAAAATGTTACAATGTTAAAAAATTCAAAGCATTAATTGTTCATATTGTTTTTATACGTTTCTCAAATGCCTGCAGGAACTTCACCAGCTTGCAGTGCATTCTTGGAGCAGTAGTATCCAGGCTTCCAATAATGGCTGATCTACATGTTCGTAGTTTCATGGACCGATAACTTTCCTTTAGGTGTGACCGTTCCTTGGATAGCATCTTACAGTGACCAATTATGTGTATTAGGTCCTCTTTAGGGCTACCACACAGTCGACAAGAAACGTCGTCAGGCAATTTCCAGACAGGTTCATTTGCTCGTGTGGAATCACTGCCACTGATCCTCCTGAATCTAAGATCTTTCTGGCTTCTTCTACTACCGCAACCATTGCAGTCTCCGTGCTCTAACCCGGCCTGAATCCCGTCTGTGAGGATTTAAGTAGGTCGTTGACTTCAAGGAAGTCAGATAATTGTCGATTAATGACTTTTTCTGCAACCTTGCTGATGCCAGGCAGCAAGGAGATTGGCCTATAGTTATTCATTTCCAAGGGGTCCAGGTTGGGTTTTTTAATCAGTGCTTTAATGGTCGCCTTTTTCCAACTCGGAGGCACGATGCCATGGCATAGCGAGATGTTAATAAAATTCGCCATGTAGGGAAGGATGCTAGGGGAGATTAACTTTAGAATATTTAGTGGTGCAGGGTCAAGTGGAGATCCGCTTTTAATTGATTGTAAAACAGGGGATAACGTGTCTATAGTTATAAGAGAAAACCGGTCCAGTTTGAACTCCGGTGTCTGGGGTACTAATCTAGGCGGCTCTTGGGGGTCGGTAGTGTCAGTAGAGTGCAGGGGGAGTGAGTTAAGAATTTTTTTGATCTTTGAGTCAAAAAACTCGGCCAGTTCATTTCAACGACTGACCGATGGTTCCACAGGGAAGGGTGGATCGGGGGTTTTTAAAAGGGTTTTTGCAATTTGAAAGGTTTCCCTCGACGAGTTAGCAGATAACCTGATTTTTTCTTCAAAAAAAGTGGACTGTGCAATTTTAAGGGCCTTTTTATAATTAAGAATCATGCACTTATATTCCAGCTTCTTAAGGGGGTCGAAGTTCTTCCTCCATGCCCTTTCAGTTTTTTTACAAAGTTTTTTCAGAAGTCGTACTTCCTTGGTAAACCAGGGCGAGGTAGTTTTGCCTTGGGGTTTACAGGTGGATTTTTTTGGTAATGCAGTATCCAATGCCTTTCCAATCCACTTTGAGAACTCAATATCTGCTGCTACAGGGTCCGAGTCGCACGATGGAGGGGAGAGCTCCAAGATATTCTTCCATTCTTCCAGGTCCAGTTTAGCCCATGGACGTGTAGATCTGCTGGGTATTGGTCTAGGGCGATAGGTGGTAGGAAACCGCCAACTAAACGGTATAAGAAAGTGGTCTGACCACGGTATCGGAATGGGAGTGGGTATTCTGAGGTCGGGGATGTTGGAGAAGATAGGGTCCAAGAGGTGCCCCAGCGTATGGGTAGGATGGAGACTTTCCAGTCGAAGGTGGAAGGTTGCTAGGTCTAATGAAAGTTCGGAGGCCAGCTTATCTCCACCCTTATCAAAATGAATGTTTAGATCTCCTAGAATCATAAAGTTGGAAAGAGTCGTAGCCAACGAAAATGAGTTTTCCAGGAGTGAACTACAGAATTGTCCCAAAGCGCCTGGGGGGCGGTAGATGAGAATTCCTGAGAGGGATTTACATGGAGCGATTTGAATCGTGAAATGAAAATTTTCGCAATCAGAGAGAGGACTGCCGTGGAGTCGGCAGGAGAGATAATCCCTATATGTCCTTGAGTGCATCTGTGGGCTGCGCTACGTGGGTAGCACAAAGCTACAGGTGCATTAGAGAATTTTGCAGCATCTGAGGGCGATTGTTAATTCCGACCCCACTTATCCAGTGGCACTGCCCTTTAAATTGGAACACAATAATGACCTTAATGGTTTAAAATATTATGTAGTTGGAGCAGTGCTACCTCTGAAAACAGAGGGCAACACGGAAAAGATACTCCATCGTTTGGAATCAAGGTTCATTTTAGAGTTAGACTCTAAAACCCCTAACGGCCTTAACAACAGCGAGAATTTACACAATTTTTATAAAACCTACCCACATAGCTTCAACTGGAGTGCACAAAATGTTTTTTCGATGAGTTCAGTGACGAAATAGTAATATCTATTTTTCAATATGAAACATGTTCTCAGGACTAAGGTTGTACAAATATTTCTATATATTATATGAATAAGTCAATAAGACTTATGAGATATACTCAGTTGCTAATGGTTTTCCCTAGATTTCCCTAGGTTCAGTACTGTATTACACCCAGCACTTTTTTCAGCTCTTTGCTTTTTTAAGGTTAAGCACTTTAGAAAATGTCTGTTAGGATTTTTTGGCATTTGACGGCTACGAATACATGAATTTTTCATTATTTTGTTGATTTTAGGCACAGGTTGCATTTTTTAAAGCTGTATTAACATTTGAGCTTTAAGGTAACTACTGTTGTTTGTAATATAAAAATGATGCCATTTATTTCAACAACCGGGTACTGATCTGGGATAGTTCGGTCATGTACACCAACACAATATTAATTTTTTGAATTTTAGACCTAGATAATACTTTTTTTAATGTGTATTTGTTTGAAGCTAGAGCATTAAAGCTCCTAATATTTGTTTTATGTTTACATTTGAAATTCTGGTAATGAAAAATACAATTTTATTGTGTTTGAGGTACAGATAAAAAGGAAACGTGAAGTGTCTATTTTCTAACAAACAACATAGTATTTGTCTGTAATCTGCTTACATTGCCGTTCACAGTGTCAAGCATGTGGATTTTGTTCTGTTTATTAATTACTGTTTGTGCCGCAGTGTGTTGTATGTGATTAAGGCCACTTGAGGTGGCCGATACGCGTCATATAGCATGTTTGGAGAAATACATTTATGAAAGAGCTTTACTTCCAGAGTCTGTGTCCTTTTTCTTTGCAAGGAGGTGCATTTGGAATAGTATATATATATATATATATATATATATATATATATATATATATATATATATATATTCACTTAAATAACCATAGGTTTCAGTCCTTATATGGTTAGGGATTAGCATTTAAAAAACCATTGGAATTGCTCCTGTATAGTTAGTTGTACTAACTATATTTCGCGCACCCGCAATCCCCTGCTGATGATGTCACATATTACATCATTCATGACATGGTCAGTGACATCACTGATGACATCACTTATGACATCTCATTTGACATCACTGATGACATCATCCTGTGACTGTGTGTTTCTGTAAAGTTTTAATATGTTTTACATATTGAAGAATGAGTGGATGTATAAGTGTCTGGATGAAGGATTTAGTAGGTGCTTGACTGACTGTATGAGTTAGTGATTAAATGTGTCTTACTAAATGCATGGGTTAGTGACTAAACCTAAACTGTCTGAATGTGTGCATCAGTATGTCTGTTGTTGTGTAAGCTGCTGCATGTGTTGATCAGTAGCTATATGAGTGGCTATATTGGTTATTGATTGGTTGCCCAAGTATTTGAATGGGAGACTGAGTGTGTGTGGGTGGCTGGGAGGTGTGTGACTCTGTGCATAGATGTGTGAGCAGTTGATTCACTAGGTGTATGAGTTCAAGAGTGCATGTGGAAACAGCTATATGGGCGGTCGACTATGTGCATGGGTGTGTTGGTGAGTGAATGGATATCTCAGTGCTACATGTGCAAGTAAGTACATATGTAAAACACAGTGCATGTGAGAGTTGGCATATGTAAATGACTATACATGAGAGCCAGTGAATGTGCGAGTGGCTATATGGATCATTGTGTACTTGTATCAGTGATTGTATAAGAGAGTAAGTGTGTGTTAGTATATGTTTGAATAAGTAAGGTGTTGTGTGTATAACTGTATAGTTGAGGAAATGGAAGTGTGATTGATTCTTTGCATGACTGACTAGGTGTGTGAGTAACTCCATGGATGAGTGGCAGTGTGTGAGTGTCTGTATAGGTGTATAAGTGCATACGATAGTGTTGTATTGATGAGTGACTCTACGTATGAGTGATTCTATGGGTGAATGAGTGAATGTGTGAGTAGACCTAGGAATCAGTGAGTGCGTATGTAGTAACTGGTATTGGTGTGTCAATGGTTTCAAGAATGGTAGTCTGTATTTAACACTGGGTGTATCAAAGGTTATATTAGAGTGTGAGGAGGTGCATCGTATTATCACATGAATGATATCATCAGTGATGTGATCAGTGATGTCTAATGAGATGTCATCAGTGATGTCACTGACCATGTCATGAATGATGTAATATGTGACATCATCAGCAGTGGATTGCGGGTGTGCGAAATATAGTTAGTACAACTAACTATATAGGAGCAATTTCAATGGTTTTTTAAATGCTAATTCCTAACTATATTAGGCCTGAAACCTATGGTTTTGTAAGTGAATTTGCAAGGTTTTTAAAATGCTAATTCCTAACTATATAAGGCCTGAAACCTATGGTTTTTTAAAGTGAATTTGCAAGGTTTTTTAAATGCTAATTCCTAACTATATAAGACCTGAAACCTATGGTTTTTTAAGTGAATTTGCAAGGTTTTTTACATGCTAATTCCTAACTATATAAGGCTTGAAACCTATGGTTTTTTCAGTGAATTTGCAAGGTTTTTTAAATGCTAATTCCTAACTATATCAGGCGTGAAACCTATATTTTTTTTCAATAAATTGCAAAGGTTTTGTAAATGCTAATTCTATTAGCGGATAACGTTTATTTATGTTATTATCCTTCTGGGACCACCTGAGCAGCCATCTTGTTTCTCAGGAGAAGTGAGGCACAAGAGAGCACAAAACAAGAGTGGAAAACGTGAAAAGGGGGCAGGGTTGAGACCCCCTGACCCCCTAGCCCTTCTCAGGGGGTCCCAGAAGGACCACAATGTGCAAAAAATATATATATTTTTTAAATCGCGGGGTACGCGCACAGTACGCGTACGGTGCGCGTACCCCGCGATTTATTTATTTATTTTTTGCCCTTGGGGGTCCTTTGGGAACCCCTGAGAAGGGCTAGAGGGTTGGGGGTCTCTACCCTGCCCCCTTTTCGTGTTTTCCACTCTTTTTTTGGGCTCTCTTGTGCCTCAGTTCTCCTGAAAAACAAGATGGTGGCCAACACTTCCTGGTTTGGACAGTTTGGAATGTTGAGAGTCGACTGCCAGCCAATCAGAAACTCACTTGTGCACGTAAGGGTACACGCACGTACGCGTACCGTACGCGTACGGTGCGTGTACGGTGAGCGCATATAGATGTATAATTTGATCAAATCAATTTTCTCAATAACTACTGGAGGGATTTTCACCAAATATAGAAAAGGCACTACTGCATACCTGGCCCTACCATTTTGCCAAGTTTGGTGTAATTCCGTTCAGCCGTTCGGGCTGTAGCCGTGTCTAAAGGTCCCATAGAAAATGGCATTTGAAAAATGTCAAATTCAATTTTCTCAAGAACTACTCGAGGGATTTTCACCAAACATAGCAAATGCACATCTGCATACCAGGCCCTACCATTTTGCCAAGTTTGGTGTAAATCCATTCAGCCATTCGGGCTGTAGCCGTGTCTAAAGGTCCCTATGGAAATTAACATGGGGAAAACACGTTTTGGGACCTCCCTTTCGGCCCCCGCTTGACGAATCCCCCCAAAACTTCCCGGGAAGGAACGGAGCGCAGTGAGGCAAATTTAAGGAAAATTACAGGCAGATCCCTCAATCGGCGCCAAAGTTATTCCCTATAGAATGTTCGGAATTTCCTATGGTAACTAGGTCCTAACAATATATACCTACTGGCGACCGGCCAGTAGGATATATATATAAATATATATATATATTCACTGAAAAAACCATAGGTTTCAGGCCTTATATAGTTAGGAATTAGCATTTAAAAAACCTTTAAAAATCACTCAAAAAACTATAAGTTTTAGGGGTGTTAGAGTTAGCTGGACATTTCACTCATACAAAACCATTGAAATTGCTCCTATATAGTTAGTTGTACTAACTATATTTCGCACACCCGCAATCCACTGCTGATGATGTCACATATTACATCATTCATGACATGGTCAGTGGCATCACTGATGACATCTCGAATGACATCACTGATGACATCACTGATGACATCATCCAGTGAATGTGGTTTGCTTCGTTATTTATATGTGCATTATGTATATAGCAATTTGCATGAAAGAATGAGTGGATATATAAAAATAAATATTTGGATGGAGGATTTAGTAGCAGTGTAATTGACTGTTTACTTGACCAATTTATAGTGTCTCACTAAATATAGTGGATAGTGACTAAACTGTTTGAATATCTGTATCACTTTGTCAGTTGGTGTGAAAACTGATTCTCCAGTTAGTTACTAGCTATGTGAAAGTCTATATTAGT
Source organism: Lissotriton vulgaris (assembly GCF_964263255.1). Classification (NCBI taxonomy): domain Eukaryota; kingdom Metazoa; phylum Chordata; class Amphibia; order Caudata; family Salamandridae; genus Lissotriton; species Lissotriton vulgaris. The sequence goes on along the minus strand of NC_141700.1, from coordinate 775,055,876 downwards.
TATTGATTAGTTAACTGAGTATTTGTATGGGAGAGTGAATGCGTGTGTGGTTCGGTGGGGGTGTGAAACAGCCCAAAGATGTGTGAATAGTTGATTCACTAGATATATGAAGTTAAAACTACATGTTCTAACAGTTGTTTGGGTGAGTGAATATCTTTATGGGTGTGGTGATGAGCAAATATATTTCTCAATGGAACATGTCCAACAAACTAGAAAAATAAAAGGCAGTGTATGTGTCAGTTGTTGTATATAAATAAGTATACATAAGACTCAATGATTGTGTGAGTGACTGTATGGATAACTTTATACTTGTAATAATGATCTTATAATTCACTAAGTATGACTTACTATCTAAATGAATAGATGAAGTTGTGTTTGTATAAGTGTGTAGCTAAGTAAATATGTAAGTATTAAGCATGGGCTGAAAATTCGTTCCGCTCGCGGAATTTGCGGATTTTCCGCGATTTCACGATCCGCGAATCTCGCGAAATCGCGTTAAAATCTGCGAATCAGCGGGGGCGAATTTTCAGCCAAGCACTTACAGGGTTACAGCAGCAGGTGCAAAAGTTGAAGCTAATTTTTTGTAACCTTTTACAAAAGGGTTACAAAGAAACTAACTTCAACTTGGGCACCTGCTGCTGTAAGTCTGTGAGTGCTTCCTGGCACCTCGTTGCCTACTTGCAACTATTCTCTGACCCTGCTCTGACCCTTGAAGCAGGGTCAGAGAATAGTTACAAGTAGGCAATGAGGCGCCTGTCACGAAAATTAAACCACAACAGGAAGCACTGACAGATATAAAAACAAGCATTTGCAATGCAATAGGTCTCGCATTAGTTTGAGCTATTGGTCTTGTAAATGACAATTTTTTTAAATTTATGTGTTGGTTTTGAAAGTAGCTAAATTATTAGCTTTGTCATTTACAATGCCAATAGTTATAACTTTCGCAAATGTGACACCTATAGCATTTATAATGCAACATGTTTTGTATTTACGTGACTTAGCTGTATTGATATTACAAATTGCAATGGTTTTTAATTTTTTTAAATAATTATTACTTAAAGTGATGTTAATTTATAATGGCAATAGCTTAAACTTTTGTAAATTTGCGTGAAGATTATGTTCAGTGTATTTTATTGTGACGAAAATCCAAGAACAGAAGTGAAATATTAACATCTTTTTGTGACATTTGTAATAAACTTTGAAACATTGAGAGAACATATTTGAACCAGTTGTTGTTGAATGGTTGTGCAGATTGGTGCTGGGGTGGCGCTGAGTGGTGCTGTGGTGGTGCTGAGTGGTGCTGTGGTGATGCTGAGTGGTGCTGTGGTGGTGCTGAGTGATACTGGGATGGTCCTGAGTGATGCTGAGGTGGTGCTGAGTGGTGCTGTGGTGGTGCTGAGCAATGCTGTGGTGGTGCTGAGTGATGCTGTGGTGGTGCTTAGTGGTGCTGTGGTGGTGCTGAGTGATAATGTGGTGGTGCTGAGTGATGCTATGGTGGTGCTGATTGGTGCTGTGGTGGTGCTGAGTGATGCTGTGATGGTGCTGAGTGATGCTGTGGTGATGCTGAGGGGTGCTGTGGTGGTGCTGAGTGATAATGTGGTGGCACTGAGTGATGCTGTGGTGGCGCTGAGTGATACTGTGGTGGCGATGAGTGGTGCTGTGGTGGTGCTGAGTGATAATGTGGTGGTGCTGAGTGATAATGTGGTGGTGCTGAGTGATGCTGGGGGAGCGCTGAGTGATGATTTGGTGATGCAGAGGGCAGAAAGGCACAAAAAGCAGTCTAACAAAGGGCAGAAGGGCAGAAAAACAAGGGAAAAACAAGTCTAACAGAGGGCAGAAGGGCACAAAAAACAGTCTAACAGAGGACAGAAGGTCAGAAAAACAAGGGAAAAACGAGTCTAACAGAGGGCAGAAGGGCACAAAAAACTAGTCTAACGGGCAGAAAGGCACAAAACTGAGTCTAACAGAGGGCAGAAGGGCACAAAAGACGAGTCTAACAGAGGGCAGAAGGGCACAAAAACAAGGGAATAACAGAGGGCAGAATGGCACAAAAACAAGGGAATAACACAGGGCAGAAGGGCACAAAAAACGAGTCTAACAGAGGGCAGAAGGGCAAAAAAACAAGGGAAAAATGAGTCTAACAGAGGGCAGAAGGGCACAAAAAACTAGTCTAACAGGGGGCAGAAGGGCAGAAAAACAAGGGAAAAACGAGTCTAACAGAGGGCAGAAGGGCAGAAAAACAAGGGAAAAACGAGTCTAACAGAGGGCAGAAGGGCACAAAAAACGAGTCTAACAGGAGGCAGAATGAATCCCGCCCTGCGTGTTTGTCCACGAAGATGCCACCTTTTTGTGCAATACTTCTACTCAACTGGAGTACTTTCTACTGTCTAATCAGTAAGTGCTCCCTCGTTGGCTAAATGTCTAGAGGCAGATTTACAACAACTGGCGCATCCCCAGGGATGCACCAGTTATTGTGCGCCACAGCTCCGCCACCCATGGTGCGCCGCATTTACAATGCGGCGCACCATGTGGCAAAAAACGGCACTGATGCGTCACGCATCTATGCCGTATATGATTGTGTGGTAGGTGTGTCAGTGCATGTTTGACTGGCTGGGGGTCTGTGAGTGGGTGTATGAGTGGCTTTATGGATGTATGAGTTGGTGTGCAAGTGGCTGCATGGGTGTGTGAATGTGTGGATGTACAAGTGGGTATGTGAGTGTGTGAGTGCATGTGTGACTGGCTGTGTAGGTCATTGAATGGGTGTGTGAATGGCTTTGTGCATCTCCGAGTGGGTGTGAGTGGCTGTACAGGTATGTGAGTGGTTGTGTGGAGGTATGTGAGTGTGTGAGTGTGTCAGTGTGAATTTCTGTCTGTGAGTGGGTATCTGATTGTTTCTCTGTGTGGGTGTATGAGTGGCTGTATGTATGGTTGAGTGGTGTTCTGGGTCTCTGAGTGGGTGTATGAGAAACTGTATGGGTGTGTGAGTGGGTGTGAGTATTTGTGTGTTTGTGTGAGTGGTTGTGTAGATGCATGTGTGAAAGGCTGGTTATGGTAGAGGGTGATAGAGGCATTTTTGGGTGTAGGGGTGGGTAGGGGCATAAGATGATAAATGTATTTTTAGGAGTTAGGGGTGGTTAGGGGTATTGGGGGGTATGGGTATTTTTGAGTTTTAAGGATTGGTGGGGTTATAGGGTAGTAAGGGTGTTTTAGGGGTTTGAGGGGGTGGGGCATAGAGTGATAATGGCAAGTAATAAATTGGGGGTCCCCAATACAAATAACATTAATTTATTTTCCCTTCTGATCTCTATGGATTATCCTATCTGCAAACTTGCTTAATCTCCCTGCCAGTATGGAAGTAAAGATGTTATAATCCACGTTCAAAGGGGATATATGCCTGTATGATCCACAGTTTGTATGGTCCTTGCCTGGTTTTAAAATAAAAGAAATTGTCGCTTCATTCCAAGATCTTGGAAGTTATATCCCATTGTCCAAGATCTTGTTAATTACCACCGTCAAATAGGGGATTGAAATTTCTCCCAATATCTTATACAATTCCCCTGGAATCCCATTGGGACCTGCAGCTTTACCCCCTTAGATATTTGTATGGCCTTGTTCACGCTTTCCTCTGTTACCTCCTGACTAAGGTTCATTCTTTGACCCTGGTCCACTGGGGTTACAGACTCTGCTAGCCAAGCAACGACCTCCTCCTCTGAAACCTCTTCCTATTCCGAGTAAAGGTCCCAAAAGTACTCAAAAAAAGCCTCTTCCACTTTCGGAGCCCCTAGCTAACATTATGCCATTCTGGCCTGACTTAATACCATTTATATGATTTCCTTTTTGCTCCGACTTAATTTTCCCAGCTAGGAGCTTCCCAGGTCCTCCCCATACTCAACTTGGGCTAGTTTACTTGCTTCCCATCTTTTCTTGATCCTATTTTGCAATTAGGACCTAGTTTGGGATCAAATCCTCCAGAAGGACATTCTTATTAGCAGTATAGGCCCCTGGGCAAAGCAGTGCATTAGGCATGCCTACACAACTACTTACAGGAATAAAAAATGTAAATTATCAATAAAATAAACTTTTACTTATTGGTACCTCCAACTAAATCAATGTTTTGATTAGCATGGGACCCCTATGCTTGTGGGGCCCCCAGGCAACTACCCAGCATGGCCATGCGTTAAGATGGCACTGCTGCATGGGAGTGCATTGGTTTGCGGATTCCCAATCAGACACTTTACTGTGCTCAGAATTCTAATCGTACCCATGGAAGCTCACATTATTATCATTTTATTTTCTCCTACTTCCGCAGCAAAGCATGAAGGGGCGGGGGTAGGAGGAGTGGTAGCACACTCCTAAGAGCAGAATGATTGCTTGGCCAGCCCTCTCGGGCCGCCCAAATCAGCCTTGTGCATTTTGCATGTTCTCTATGCAGGCTGCATGACAGCCTGCATGGAGAACATGCCCAGGCTCTCACTCAGCATCTGAGCACCGAAACATGTTGCTCATACCAATCACAGTGCTGCTAAGGCAGCGTTGTGATTGGCTGACTGAGAGCTTGGGTGTGCTTCCTCTTGTTCAGGTCAGCGAGGGAGGACTACGGAGGAGAGATGGGGCAAGTAAGCGGCAAGAAGGTACGTTTTTTATTTTATTTTTTGCTGCCTGCTTTCCCCACGTCCCTGCCCCCCTCCCGCCCGCCACCGCCCTCACCTCGGATCCGTGCAGGCTGCCGCTGCTTACCATCATTAGTTTTATTCAAAGTAAAGAATATCCCAAGAGAGTTCCACCCCCTAGGCAGGTTCAGCTAGGACATAGACCTTTTTGTCTGCTGTTAATCCTTTTGACCCCTAGATGAATCAAAGACCCCCTCCCATTTATCCACCTCTTACTCATCGTCCTACTAATTGCCATATTTCTGGTGCAAGCGACCCATTCGTTATCAGATACCCTGACTGGTGCTGACCACTCTCCCTGGGAGAAAACCATAGGAGATTCATTTATCTAACTCCAGTACCCAAAGTGGGCGAGGATGCCTTTGAGGACACTAAATGACTAATAAATAAGGCTGTATATTGGCTCAGAACAAAATGTGACCTCCTTTCCATAATAAGATCTGATATTGAGTATGCTACATGGTGCAACACTGTCTCACCCGGTTCTGACTGCATCTTGGTGTCACTAAAAAATTAGCTATAAGTAGAAGGCCTTATTAACTTCAAACTCTGAACTTGTTATCCTGCAGGATCTACCAACACTGACATCAGGTTGAAGCTGCCTCCCCCATCCTCCCAGACATTTAAGATCTCTGAGTCTCTCTTTGACCAGTCCAGGCAACCTTTTATTTGAAGATCCAGTGTACCTGGCCCTGCAGCAGGTGACGTGGGCTCTAGCCATTCGATTGACTGAAGTAAAATGTTAAATCTGACTCAACAGCAAATCCATCTGGGCCAGTTACTCTCATTACACCTGTTACAGCAGGTACAAATAGGTGTGGAAATCAGAAGATAGTATTGGGGAAAGACACTCTCAATCCCAGTGACTCTAGTACTACACTACGCAAGTGTGTGGCTGAAGACCACCATTGCCAAGCAACGCCTGATCCGCAAGATGACTTTTCCCTGATTTCATGGAATTTGGCAGGGATTTAAACCCAAACTCACTGACTCTGAATAGACTTTCTTCATAGGGACTTCCTTGATAGAGAACCATGATGTATGTTTATTTCAAGAGACATGGGTAGCATGGGCTTTGTTTCATTTGTTGTGGAAGCGCGACTCCACAAAGGATATTTGGGAGAGCGGCAGGGGAGGGGGGTAATTTTGGTGAAAAATAATATGCATGTTTGCATAAACTACTGAAGGTAGATTCCCCCGATTTAATGCGTCTTTCCCTTAAATTCCCCTCAGGATCGCACATGGTATTATTTACCACTTGTGTTAGGTCCATTCCTGCCAGAAAAGATTCACCTGCCCTGGCTCTGTTGGGTGAACTCATTGACTTGGACCAGCAGCAAAGCAAAAAGAATAGTTGTAGGATATTTCAAAGTATCTTTTGAGCTCTCATTATGTATTAGTGTCCAAGTCGAGCGAGAGGATGAACACTGGGGTGTACCTTGTCTAACTCGCAACTTCCAGCACCGTTTCTCCAATGCTGCCTTTCAATCAACGACTATAGTGGTTGGCCGTGGCCTCAGGGCAAGCAACGGGTGAACCCGCTCTGATCCGGAAAGATCACGTACATTAAAAAGGGAATGTTTTGAAGTGCCATTGATTATGTTCTTCTTTATGCAAGGAGTTATAAAGTAGACATGGTAAGTGAAGAACTCCTTTATTACGGCCTCCACTCTGCCACTACAAGTACGTCGAGCACAGGGCACAGCACACTTCGAATTCCCCAGTCAGTCAGGCTGCTCTTGTCAACATTCCAAGGCAACCTCTGGCTAAACAGAAGGAATGTACCAAAGGGGTAAAAAGAGGAGGGGGAGGAGGACAAAGGAAAAACCAAGGACAAGGTTCCCAAAGAGTCCCACTATCACAAACCTGGAAAGGGTAAGAGATTATAACACAAGGGTCTGGCCACCGCTTGTTGATATGAAAGTGGAAACTCGCACTGATAATGACCATAACCCTTTGATCTCAACCTTAACTGGTGATGCTCTTAACCTCATCCATGCTGGTGACGAGCTCAGCTCGTCATGGAGTACAGTTGAGCTGTACTCATGATGAGCTGAGCTCCGCACGGCCGTTGGAATGTTCGCATGCTCGGCTAATTTCCCCGCTGTGCTGAACGTTCTAAAAACGGGTGCGGCCGTGACGAGCTCACCCGCAGCGAAGGGGTTAAAAGGGCTTTAACTGCTTGTTACACCGTGTATCCGGAGAATATTTGAGCCAATAACCCTAGAAGAGTCTCAAAGCCTCAGGTAATGTCCAACCCAAATTGCAGTTTGAAGTTTATCATTGGTTTGTGTTTTAATTGCCTGACAATGAAGGTACCCTAGCTACTCCTGTGTACATACTAGATACGCAAGAATGGTTTTTCAATAATCAACAGGGTATCTTCTACAAACAAATTAACCATAATCATAACCAATGGAACCGAACAAAATTGGTTGAATCGAGAATGTAAATCAACCACAAAAAGGCTAAGAAAGGCTTTTAAAGGATGTATACGCATTGAAATTGTGTAAGCTCGGCACAAGTACCAACCTGCACCTGTGAAAGCTAAGAGTGACTGGGAGGAAAAGGATTGGCAGGACTCTGCATGCGGGTAAAATAAATGACAACAGATCCTTCTGGCACATCATTTCCCATGGGAGCTCGGATAGTGTGTATACGTACCATGAATACATACAGCCTGAGAAGTGGGTCGACCAGTTCTCTATGTTATATGCCCAAAAGACATTTTATGCCCAGTTCTCTGGCGAGGGCTATAGAACTCCCACCGAGGATATACCAAATCTAGCCCCCCTGAAGTCCAGTGAGACATGTTTTAGTCTAGAGGATACATATTCTGCAATCTTTTGACGAGGCCCCTGGACCAGATCGATTACCGGGCGACATGTACAAATCTGAACCTCAAACATGGGCCAGCTATGTCCATCTTTTATCAAACGCGGTTGTGGCTGGGGGAGAATTTCCAGAAACTTGGAGAGGGGACAGAAATAATCCCAGATTTTAAGAAGAGTGATGCTGGCAGCCCGTTCAATTACAGGCCTATAAGTCTAATTGATAACTTGCAGAAAGTCTTTGCACGACAGATTCTTGATAAGATGCAAAGCTGGGTAGATTGTGAGCAGATTCTATCCCCTCTAACAAACGGGTATCCGCACAAAAAAAAGTGCTCCTGACCAGGTCTTCAGAGTTGCTCTTTTATACTGGAAATACACACTGCTCAGTAACAAAGGCTATATGTAGCTTTCATAGATTTGTGAGCAGCATTCAATCGGTATGCCACCTTTACAACGCAACTTTTACCACGCAGTGCTGTTACAACGCATGTATTACAACGAAAACCAATACAACGCATTGCGCTGGGGGGCGCTCTAGGATAAGGAATAGATTTAATTTACTATCCAACACCTTCCCTAGTGTCCACGGGGAATGGAGTTGGAATAGTAAATTAAACTACTCACTATCCAGCACCCCCAAGTGTAATGCGTTGTAAAGGTTTTTGTTGTATTACTTGCGTTGTAACAGCATGCGTGGTAAATGCATGCGTTGTAACGTCATACATCCCATTCAATCTTGTTCCTCATGCAAATCTCTAGAGTGCTAGCAGAAATGGGGGACCCTGGTAACCTGATTATTCTTATTACACATTAAAAATGATGCTCATGTCCCTGGAGCAGTAGAGGGATCTGACCAACCACATTCCCATTCTTCACAGGTGTTCATGAGGAATGCGTCCTCGCCCCCACCCTTTTCCCGCTGTATATTAATGACGTGGTGGAGGAACCTATGGTCTGTAAGAACGATTCACCTGTTATGTATGGTAAAAAGATCCCAATACTCCTTTTTGAAGATGATGCACGCGTCATCTCAAAGACCCCTCCGGGTCTCCAAAATATGATTGATAAATTTGTGGAATTCTGCACAGCCAGGGGTTTAGGGCTGAACATAAACAAAATGAAATATATGGGATTCAGGTAAGAAAAAGTCTTAAACTGTGTTGTAAAGGTTGCTAGTGAAACTCTAAAAGGGGTCCTTAGTTTTGATTATATGGTACTTAAATTAACTGATAAGCTTAACTGGGAACCCCCAACTTAACAAAAGTTCCCTGCTAAAAGTACATAGATCCAAAGCCATCCTTCGACTACCCAAGAGGACACATTCTCGTTTAATATCAGCTGCTCTCGAGGTTTATCGCGCTAAGGCCCAAAGTGCAGCGCTCTATGGAGCCGAAGTCTGGGGGTATGCTGACACCCAGAAGCTGGCAGTAGCCAAAAATACATCTATAGGATCACTCATCTTGGTCCCTGACAGCACTCCCCTGATCCCCCTTTTCCTTGATCCGGGTACCAAACGAATTCCAGATGTGCAGCAATTAAAGCCACTAATATATTGGATTCATAATTGGTCAACACCTGAGCTACATCAGTATGAAGATTCTAGAGGGGATTTAATGAAGATGAGCAGTGCTGCAAAGGTTCCCTGGTTTTAGTTGGTGTAAGCCACTAGGTTTACTTAGACTATGTGACGACCCTGGCAAGATTGGAAAGGCAAAGACTGCTGCTCTTAGACAGAGGGGTATATTTTGTTCTTCTGCGCAGAGTATCATGGCTCCAACCACAAATGGATTTGCCCAGTGTGCCTGGATCTGTGGACTACCCGCTATTAAGTTGCCCAGGGAATTCAAAAAACTGACACCTGAAGTCCAGTTTTGTTTGCGGCTAGTAACTTCTTGTTATACGTTCTTGACCTAGCCACACATATGAGATGTTGTAAAAACTCATGGCCATTATAGTATAGCATTGTGTACGGCTAGGATTTTGCAAACACATAGATCCTCTGTCCTGCATAACAATTTCATTTTTTTTTGTAAGTTGCCTTACTTGGGTAGCTGCTTTTTTGACAGCTCAATCTCCTCAACATTGTGCATGACTAGGTTTTAATAGATCTTAGGAACTTTGCCCTTTAGAAACTTTGCACTTTCTGATTATGTGCTGCATCATGGCTTATTAAACTGTGGATTGCTGGAGCTTTGTGGAATTGTTGACACTCTGCACTGTATAAACGTTGCACTGTTTGGTCCTGCCCTGGAACATTGTTAAACGATTGCAACAATCTGATCGTGAGTTCTTGTTTCTATGTACGTTTTGTAGTGTTGTGTAATCTGGCATTTAATAATTTTCCCATGGTTGCCTACTGAGAAGTTTTATGAGATGATAAATGTATTAACAGTCACATTTTTTAAGATTGTTGGTTTTATATGTGTTCATGACTGATTTTATTAAGCTGTTTTTGATGTTTTATTTTATGCTTTGATGGTTATGGCACCCGAATACAGTACGTTTGAACTGACTCAGCACATCTCTATTTACTTGCAATCTGGAGGACAAATATTGCAAAAGGATAATGTACAGAAATGTACACAGTGCGCAGAATTCAGCCCCACTATTGATTTTCAGATCAGCACCGGCAGTGAACCCAGAATACAATGTATAGAAATCCCCAGGTTCAACAGAGTTTGAGGTTGTCTGCTTTTGTTTATACATGTCACACTGAAGGGAACCCCCAACAGACCTCAATCTTGAGAATGTGTATAGTAGATTATGTGGTGCATAATCTGTGGTAGACTAACTTGAAAATCCACTTTAAATCTCAAAATTAGTAAATACATTGCAGAAATTGCTCTCAGGAGTAAGGCGACCACACTCAGTTATATATGTTGGAAATTCGACCATTGTCACCAGACTAATCTTTAGTTTAGGTGTTGTGCAAAGTAAATGAAACAGTGTCACTAAACACAGACCCTTGGAGTCCAGAAGGATGAGAAGGGAGCCCTTATCCGAGATTCTTGAGTCACTAGTCCAGGACAAAAAGACTTCAGTCAAATGAATTCAGGGTAATGAAGGTTGGATGCAACTTGATTCAGATTTCATGAATAGCCTCAACCAGAGATACTTTGGCTGTGACCTGAGGTGAGGACCTAGGCTGCTGCACTGAGGTCCAGAGGAGATCTTTCAGGGGAGGGCTGGCGTGGTTCAGCCTCCCCAGGTAAAGACACGCTCTAGCAGCCTGGGAAAGACAAAACATCTTCAGATCAATGCCATAATGGGTTACAGGACTGGGAGAATTTTCTGGGCATATAGACTCCTGAAACCACAGCATCCTTTTGAGGGGTAAATCAATGGATTAAATTGAATTGTACCATAACCAGGCCTGGAATTCAATTATGTGGTTTCTGCTGCTGTGGCGTTTTTCGCATCATTATAGATTTGCCACATTTGCCACATAATCCATCATTTGCCGCATATTCTGCTGATTTTAGCAAACACATTGTTTCAAGCTCAAATATATCAAAAGTTACTAAATACATGGCAACACATGCTTCTGCACACAGGAAAGCCCTTCACAAAGGTTGATCTGCCATCTTTAAGTTACTTATTGCTGGATTTGGTTGTTAAATTGATACTAATAGGGTAAACTCTTTTCCAGATGAGATTCCTATGTGTAAAAATTAGAAAATGTGTAGCATTATGCTGCGTAATTTGCCTTTCCTTGTAACATAATTTAGTCAACCCTGCTGGATAATGTGGTCCTCCTCTGCCACATAATTTCAGTGACCCTGAGCATAACTTCTCTTTTAAGGATTTTGCTGAAGTTTGGTAGTTTGGTTAGTGCTTGAGGATTTGTCATGGGTTTCTAAGCCACAGCAAGATAAATGTGTGTTTTAATTGGCACTATGCCAGCCAATAGTGGAGGTAAGCGCTTTGCACTATCAATTCCTGGAGAGGATGAACATTGCTGCATGCAGATGGCAGAGTATGGAAAATTGGATGCGTTGATCTTTGAATTTAACCCAATCCTCAGCAGCGGCTAGAGGAGCATCATCCCCTCAACAAAGGCAGGAAAGGAAAAATTAAACGATAATAAACACTCGTTTAATTTTCCTTTTCTGCGGAGTCTCGGGGGAAACCTGGGGGGTGACAGCACTGAGGAGAGTGGTGGAGAACTTCCTTCACTGAGCATGACAGTTTGGCCGGCCGACTCAGGCCGGCCAAACCATTATGCGCAGTGAATGCTCTCTCCAAACTAGCAACGCAGAGGGGTTGGAGAGAGCTGGCACAGACACTCAGTCTGTCCTGGAGCACAAATCGAGGGTGCTCGGGCCAATCCTGAAGCTGCTCTCATGCGTGAGAGCATCTTCAGGATTGGCTGCAGGGCATTCTGGGAGCCTGTGCCACCTGGAGAAGAGGAACAGAAGAGCGTGACGCGGCAAGCTGCAGGTACGTTTTTTTAAATTCCCCCAAGACCCCTATGCACACCTACACCCCCAGCCCGACGCTTGTCCAGCACACCGGCCGCTACTGCCAATCATCTCCTCCTCTCGTACAGGTTTGGAGGTGGCGCACAATATCTAAACTTGGGCAGGGTGTATCGGCGAGCAAGGCAGCCACTGGGGCTAGTTTAGAGCCGAATCACAAGTATGTGTTATTTTTGATTGGATAAAAGGAAAAAGTCCTAACAATGGTGTGGGACAGCACATGAGCAGATCAATTATTTTTTATCGCTTCTGAGTTGGTCATTTACTCATAGACGATGAAAGTTTCTTTTGTTTGATTTCGGGGTGAGGAAGATCCTGGGATTGAGGGGGCGGTGTTAATCTCATGTGTCATCATTATTGGACAACTGAGCTCGGTCCTTGTGTTCCTGCCCGCCTTAAAGCTGAAGTTATCTTACACTGGCAGGGCCATCGCCCTGCATATTTCAGATGTACAAACTACCCAAGAGTCTTCCTATACTCATCTTTGATGCCCGGTGCTCAGCGGTAGCCACTCCAACGGGCTCTCGCCTTAACTATTGTAATGCAGTTTAACTGGGAATTGTCACGTCACTGATCCTGTCTACAATGCTTGCAAAATAAAGCTGCCAGACTAGTTTGGCCTGATCCTGGGTATTTAAGCGTTTCTCCTCTAATCCATCAACTAGCCCAGCTTTCAATGCATTCAAGAAACAGGTTTAAAGTCCACTTGCCTGGATCAACATTGTATCTAGGGCCCCTCCCTAGATTTCTTTAATCAAACCCATCCTTCTGCCTGACACAAACAATCTGCCCATCCCCTTCTCATCTGCTAGAAGTTCCCTGATTCCATAAATCCATGCTTAGCAGTCACTCTTTTTAGGTTGAGTATTCGAGATCTCTTGTATATATTTTAGTATATACTTATACTTCTCTTATGGGCTTAAAGCCATTTCATTTGTTTGTTTCAGTGTCCTTTAAAAATCCATGCTTGCTAGTGGTCAGTCCTGCCTCTTTGTCTTTCCTTTTTCTCTTCCATTCCTCCCAGAAAGTAGGGTTTAAGTACTGTATAATTGCACTTTGGTTCTTAATGTGTTCTTAGGTGGACTCTTTTTTTAAATTTCTTTCCTGCCCCCGTTCACTGTGGGTGTTTGTTCAGGTTCAGCACCCGTATTTGCTTCCCTTTTCATTTGCAGATCATTCTTGCTTACAAACAGGTCTGTAGATCTTAATCGTATCTGGTCATGTTTGCTGAAGATTTAAAGAGCAAGTATAAATTCCATAAATCTTTTGAAGGGAAAGCGCTCTAGACATGACTTAGGAAGGGGCTGAGAGACCCAAGAGAGCTCACGTTACAGACTGAGGAATGCCGTGGGAACTTGTCTTTAGGTCTCGCGCCTAGCGCGATACACTGCGCAGCAGTGTTCGCGCAGCGAGAGTCCTTTTGTTCGGGTTTTCAAAATGGACCTGGAAATTCCAAACGCTTTAATGTAGTTCTTTATCTCTCTCTGACTCTGTTCACAAACACAGTGGCTTTTTTCTTTTTGTTTTGTGACTGTTAACATTCAAAAGTAAGACGTGCAAGAGGCGCGCAACTTCCCTCTGCTGCACAAGTGATATTATTTGGATGTCAAGGGAGCATCTCTCTTGTCAGGCAGATTGATGGCACTGTCTAGCACATCCACTTACACAAGTTGAAAGAAATGTATTTTATTTATTTATTTAATGCAATTTTATATAGCGCGAACTTTACCCAAAGGTGTCAGAGGGCTTTAAAAAAGGACCAGTTACATGACATAAGGACTTCGGCGTACATGAGTTACATAAAAGATACAAACAGAAAAACTCTAATTGACAAAAAAATGGTAGTAAGTTCATACATCTACTACAGATACTAGTGGTTAGAGTTGCATATATACAAGTTGAAAATTCACTCAAGAAAAAGATACAAAAAGAAAAACTCTAAATTTACATAAGAATGGTAGTAAATACATATGTCTACTCCGATACTAGTGGTTGGAGTTATATATATACAAGTTGCAAATCACTCAAGATTACATTTAAAAAACGTAAATGCATAAATAGTAAAGAGTGTTGTTGCAGACAGCTATACAACTGGAGACAGCAACGCTGCTACATAGTGCTGCTGTGCGGACAAATGCATGTCCTACACTAAATCTACTGATTAATATGGCCACCTCTCTTTGTACACCTTTCCTCTTTTCCTTTTGCTCACTTAGAAGACCGTCTTCTAGTGCCCCTGTCGCACCCTGAGTTTCGTTTTCAAGAGGTCAGACACTTTCGGTGTCTCCTCCCTCCGCTCCGACTACAGATCCTTCTCCCTGTCTGAGGCACAAGAGGTGCTCATGGACCTCAGCGCGCTGCCCGCCTGGGAAGGCTGCACAGGAGACTGGGTTTCCGCTACCATCCTTGCTGCACAGGTGCACTACGTGATGACCTTCATTTAATGCCCAACTAATAGCCCTTCCCTGTCTGCTCCTCTCTAAGCCCTCCTCTGTGGCCTGCTGCCATTCCATCCTCTTCCTGCAATAATGTGTGTATTTATTTTTTGTATGAAACTTCTGATTCAGTTTTCTAATTTGAAAGATATTTCGTTCACTGGATGCAGCTCGTGTCTCACCTTAACTGGGTTATTTCTGATTCCACCCAACTTCTTGCATTGGAACGTGGCCTTTTTTCCCTTGCATGCGTCAGACGGCCATCACGGTGTCCGATTTGCGCACACAAGGAATTAGCCCGCACCACGGGGGAATTCCAGCTGTGCCCAAAGGGTTAAAATGCAAGCAAAAGATTAATGAGAAATGTGATGCAACACATTGCCTCTTGAAATTGCTTTAAATGAGCCCTGCAGTGCAGTGCTAACATTATCAACACGGACTGATTCAGAGAGCCTTAGGGCCTCATTAAGATTGCGGTTAATCCGCATCCTCCGGGCCGGCGGAAGCCACCGCCGACCCGGAGGATGCGGATTAACCGCTGCGGACAGAAAAAAGACCCCCCGCCAGATTAGGATGGTTGGGGGATCTTTTTTCCGTCCGCCGCTTTTCCGCCGCGGTCGCCTTCCGACCGCGGCGGAAAAGCTCTAACATGGCTGGCGGTGTCTATCAGACACCGCCAGCCATATTAAGATGGCGGCGGTCCTATGCCTGCCGTGGAAAGGCATACAGACTTTTCTTTGGGGGCCCGTTGTGGGCCCCCAGGGGTGAAGGGGGGGTGGGGGGTGCACATGGGTGGTACCTATGGTACCCCCCTGCATTTGCATGCACGAAGCGGCAGGCACCACGCAGTGCCTGCAGCTTCGTGCACGCAAAGATAAACATGGTTTATTTAGCATTGCGGCATGTGCTGCTTCAAGCAGCACCCACCGCAATGTTAAATATACAGGATGTGACTGCCAGGGTGGCGGTCACATCCTAATCTGCACGGAGGGACTGCCGCTGCCCCTGCGGACGGTCCCTCCTACTCTGGGGTGGCGGACGGACGCAGGTCCGTCCGCCATCTTAATGAGCCCCTTAATTTGAACAATTGACTAACTCAGTGGTACTCGTTTTATCTATCTCAGAAATAAAATATATTCACTGCAAAGTGCACACAATTTCGCAGCATATGCATTGATCCACTAAGCTATCTAGTTGATTTGGTACTCTGGCCAAAACCCAGTCCATAAATTCCAGGCTAGACAGATTTTTCTTGTCTCCGCCTCCCAGGTTTTGGCATATTACACGAAGACAAGCTAGTATTTTTAGAGAAATCGCACAATATATTTGATGATTTATAACATTTAATTCTCCTAAAATGTTTCACATCAGCCTGTCCCATATATCACTCAGGCCTCAGTGCTGTGTCGCTTCTTTGGGATACAAAAGGAGATGATGGACGGACCGTTTGAGCAATTCAAACACTCACCGCCAGTCAAAAGATCTGGGTTTAATTCATACCCATTCTTTAGCTCACTCAGCCACCCCAGTTCAGACATGGCCATATGCAAATCAGTCTGACCCTGTGCCTCATGGGAACAGTCCAGCCCGATCTGCCAAGGCATGTCTTCCCTGGACCGGAAACAAGCATCCTAGGACCGGTTTTGGATTCATAATCCTCATCAGCCAGGCTATCTTGAATCCAGTGGCCAAGTGAGCAAGGGACTCACCTCTGAGCATACCCTGCCAACTTAGGGGGAACAAAGCGATACAATAGGGGATGATGGACGGAGCGTTTGAGCAAATCAAACACTCACCCCCAGTCAACTGATCTGGGTTTAATCCATCACCATTCTTTAGCTCACTCAGCCACCCCAGTTCAGACATGGCCCTATGCAAATCAGTCTGACCCTGTGCCTCATGGGAACAGTCCAGCCCGAACTGCCAAGCCATGTCTTCCCTGGACCGGAAACAAGCATCCTGGGACTGGTTTCGGATTCATAATCCTCATCAGCCAGGCTATCTTGAATCCAGTGGCCAAGTGAGCAAAGGACTCACGTCTGAGCATACCCTGCCAACTTAGGGCGAAAAAAGCGATACAAAAGGGGATGATGGACGGAGCGTTTGAGCAAATCAAACACTCACCCCCAGTCAACTGATCTGGGTTTAATCCATCACCATTCTTTAGCTCACTCAGCCACCCCAGTTCAGACATGCCCATATGCAAATCAGTAGGACCCTGTGCTTCATGGGAACAGTCCAGCCTGAACTGCCAAGCCATGTCTTCCGTGGACCGGAAACAAGCATCCTGGGACCGGTTTCGGATTCATAATCCGTCGCTTCTTTGGGGTTTTTACTAGAAAGTGGTCTCTGCTCAGCTGTCATTGTAGCATTTCAGCATCCACATCATCATCATCATTTGGGAGGCCACGCCCCTTGTATTTCCAACAGCAGAAAGCACAAAACACTAACAGCTGGCAACTTTTCTTAAAATTTTAAACGAAAATAACCACATTCCAGGTGCTTCTCCCCAACAGAAGTCTTTCCATAAAACATTTGCAAAAAAAGAAAGAGAGACCCAAGGGAGACGTACTATTAATGAAACTGTGAAGTTTTGTTTACATATTCCTCAGCAAGTGAATTGCCATTTGCACAGAAAAATATGCATTAAATCCAGGTATTCAGTACATGAAATACAACAAACGTACCAGCATTAGTATGTGAACACTGGAAAGCTTTCCTTGTGACATATTCATTGAAAAGAAGAGTGCATGGGGAGAAACACTTAGGGGTCGATTCTGATCTGGTAAAAACTGCTCCGAATAGCCGTTCGGAGCGTTTTTCCCATACGATTCGTACCCTGCAACGTCCCCGGTACGTACAATGAAGTACGATTCGTATCAGCAGCTGGACTCCGTACAAATCGTACAGAGACCGTTCGACTCTAATCTCCGTACGATTCTCACTCGGAACCCGCTGTACGCGACATATGTACGGTTCGCGGCTGGTTTATACAACCCAGCAAGTACGATACGTGTCGGGTACGCACCGTATGACCCTTTTTCTACGGGAGCTGAAAACAGCCATAAAAGCAGAGTTCGCGCCGAAACAGGTACGGAACGGCCCCCCTGGGTACGGCGCGTACCCCCCATGATCGCAGGGGTACGCGCCGTACCCCTGCGATCATAGGGGGTATGCACAGTACACCCAGCGTACATGGGGTACGCACCGTACCCCATGTACGCTGGGTGTACGGTACGTACCCCATGTACGCTGGGTGTATGGCGTGTACCCCCCATGATCGCAGGGGTACGGCGTGTACCCCTGCGATCATGGGGTGTACGCACCGTACGGTGTGTATGTGATTGTGCGCTTTTCCGTACGAATCGCCCTTACCTGACGTGGACCGTACGAATCGCGTCCTCATACCCCGGTCCGGATCGTACTCGTAGGAAGGTACGGCATGTGTACGAGTCGTACGGTTCACTGGACGGACGGGTACGAATCGTACGGCGATGGCTCCGGATGAAAATCGTACGGACGTTTATTTTTCCAAATCGGAATCTACCCCTTAATATTGTCACTAACTCCATGGTCAAGGTGCAGATGTAAATACACCAAGTCTCCGATGCTTCTCTGCCTAGGTCATATCCAGCAAGTGAGGCCTTTCAACGAAATTCCAATTAGCCATTCACCAATGTCATTTACTGGATATTTGGATAATGCGTTTTTTGGACTTTGCATGTACATCCGAAAAAAAAAGAAAATGTTATAGCCCAGGAAGAACTACCACTGAACTAAACAGACACAGTTACCCTCACATAAACAATGCCTGTCCTTCATAGCAATTCAGCAATGTTAAAACAATCATTTGCAATGCAATAGGTCTCGCATTTGTGAGAGTTGAAGCTATTAGTATTGTAACGGACAATGCGTTTTATTTATGTTTTAAAACCCAAAACATAAAACAAAAGGCACTGTCATTTACAATGCTAATAGTTTAAACTCACATGAATGCGCGACCTATTGCATTGCAAATGCTTCTTTATATTTGTCCCCATCGGCCTGTAACTCATTCCTCTGGGTATCAGAAATACTAGGGGCCCCATTAGGATGGCGGGCGGGCTTTGCCCGTCCGCCATCCTATCGGAAATCGGGACCGCCCGCCCTAAGGGCGGGGGTCCCGCACGCAGCATTAGGATGTTCCCGCCACTGTGGCGGGCACATCCTGTATTTTTAGTATTGTGGCGGGCGGAGCTCTGTGCTCCGCCCGCCACAATACTAAAAATGGTGTGCAGCAATTACATAATCAAAGCGGCAGGCACCGCGCGGTGCCTACCGCTTTGATTATGTAAATGCAGGGGGGTACCACAGGTACCCCCCCTGTGTGCCACCCCCCTTTGGCCTTCACTCTGGGGGCCCACAGGGGGCCCCCAGAGTGAACACCGTATGCCTTTCCGTGGCGGCAATGCCGCTACGGAAAGGCATTGTAAAATGCCCATTGTAATATTGCGGGCGGTGTCTGACAGACACCGCCTGCATGTTACTCGTTTTCCGCCCCGGCCGCAATGCGAGCGGGCGGAAAAGTGGCGGGCGGTGTTTTCCTCCGCCGTGGTCCCCCCCCCCGCCATTCTAATATGGTGGGGGGGAATACAAGGAAGGATGGCGGGCGGATTTCCCCCGCCAGGCTGGTGGTGGCTACCGCCAGCCTGGCGGGGGCAATCCGCCCGCCATCCTAATGGGGCCCATAGTCTCCAATCTAATTTAGAAAAAAACCTAAAAACTTTCTTTTCCAACTACATCACCCTGATGGAAATGCAGCCCAACCAATTTAGAAATGACCACCAAGCTAGCAGTAATTTCTAACGTATTGGCAGGAACCACAGTGATAGCATTTCCTATCCATGCTTTTTGCATTTTGGTGCAAGGCTCCGTCAATGTGACGAAGCTTGCACCAAACTGTTTTCATTTTTATTTTCAGAAATAAAATCCAGAAGAGGGATTTTCTTTTTGAAAGTAAAAAATACAATGCTCCCCTTACCATGGAAGCGCCCTCCCATGGTGAGTGGAGCATTTAGCACTGTTTACTGTCCCTCACCACCAGTGTTTTTCTGGAGGTGACAGGAATGGAAAACGGACCTTTAATTCCACCCATCTAAATCAGATGGGTGAATTTAGAGGTCTGCGATGGCCCTTACTCCACCTGGCCATTGGAGAGATTTAACCACGACGGAAATTAAGTAGCCTTTTTATATTTTATTTTGCAGATTTTATAACTTTACTAAATTTATTACAAACTTCTATGGTTCTCCTAATCAACTAAATTATTATTAAGATGATGATGAAGGTGATGATATAGACTAGTGATACTCAAAGTACGGCCCATGGGCCACATGCGTCCCTCCTGATCTTTACACGTGGCCCCCTGATCAACAGTAGTGCAGGGCTGCTGTTCACAATACTCAGCTTTAACTAAATATACAGGCAAGCCTTTATTTAAAGGTTGCTTGAAAGTTAAAGAAACAAAGTATCTAGGTTGTCCTGCGCCACTTAACTGTAGGATCATCTTAATTTTTAAAGCCATTTTGCAGCAAAAGTGTAAAAATATAAGGCCTCTTCAAAAGTCAAAAAGTGTATTTTTTTAACATGCAAAACCATTTCACTTCAGTATATCAGATTATATCAGTGCATTGAGAAGTATTTTTTAAGTGATAGTTTTCAAATATGGATTTAGAAACATTCATCCTTCACCCCAGACTGACAATCATGCCAAAAACGAACTAAGTGTCAAGTCAGTTGTTATGTGAGCTGTTAGGGTGGTCTCCTACTATACATGAACAACATTACAGTTTATTAATTCAAACACAGAAGAAGGTTTTGTACAGCGCACATCCTGAAGTCATGTATTTCGAAGTCCTCCTATGTGTGATAAAAAAAAGAAAAAGGAGGGAATGTGAAATAAAACAATTGTCTTGGATCACACAATTTGATAAACCGGGGAAGCTGGGATTAATCCCAGTTTTTTTGGTTTTGTATTGTGAACTTCAGCCACAAGATGCATATGTTTTGCTTCACCTATACCCACCTTACTATGCCCAAACCCAGGATCACCAAAACGCTGGCATCGATGGGGCCCTCGGTCACATCACAGACCAAACTTTGTGGCAATAGGGAAAATGTTTACGAGTACCCATGATATAGACTATCAACCCACAAGGATCCATCCAAATATCAGGAAACCTTATGCAAGAAAATTGTGATGGCATTCAGTTTTCCTTGCTGATCTTACCTGAAAAAATCTGTATCAAGAATAGGAGAAATATTTTATGGTCAGTGGCTTCCAAGTTCCAATGAGGGAAATGTAGAGAAGAATTATAACAAAAGAGGGTAAGAAGGAAGAGGCATGAACAGTACAGCCTCTAAAAACACTTATTAACACACAACTGTACAGTTTGCCAAAAGGAGAAAAGAGTCAAAGGTACCCTGGTTTTCAGGAGGAAAGGCCCCCAGCCACCTGTCGGGTGGCATGCTTCATCATTGGACTCTTTCTGGCACCGGTCGGAATGATCCAGGTGTGAACTGGTACCCAGATATTGGGAAGCTCCTGGGCTGTGTTTTCAATTAAATGGTAGGAAGTGAGTGGATGATGGACAGAGGAAGGAATAGTGGGTGAGAGAGTGTAGAAGAAAATGGGAAAACATATGAAGGTTGGTTCACTGATAGAATATCGATGTAACAAACATCGATGTTCTAAATATCGTAAATAAAATATCAACTGCACAAATATCGACTCAAATACCTTAACAGGTAAGTACAAAAATATTGAATCAAAAATATTGGGGTAAGACATATAGATGTAAAATAAATATAGATTTAAAAATATATATAAAATTAAATAATATATAGTAAATATATTAAATATTAATATTATTTTTACAAAATAAATTATATTTTATATACATTTTAACTAAATATAACAAATAAACTTAATTTAAAAGGAATATAAACACACAAACATAAAAATGTATACATATACATATATTTACTTTAAAATAATTTAATAGCTATTATCTTTCTTTAATTTTAAAAATTTTAAATGATATAAAAATAATATATATATGTATCTCAGAAATTTTTATTAAAAACATTCTATAATTATTTACAAATGTAACTATTAAAAAAATTAAAATTACATTTCCCAATACAATAAGCGCAACAGTAGGGAAAGTGTTGGATAGCAAAATAATTAAATTTACTATTCCAACTCCAGTGAGTGCAACAGTAGGGAAAGTGTTGGATAGCAGAAGAAAAACAAATACTATTTCCACTCCAGTGATAGCAACAGTAGGGAAAGTGTTGAATAGAAGAAGAGAAAAAATTACTATTTCCACTCCAAAGAGTGCAACAGTAGGGAAAGTGTTGGATAGCAGAGGGGTAAAAATTACTATTCCCACTCCAAGGAGTGCAACAGTAGGGAAAGTGTTGGATAGCGGAGTGGTAAAAATTACTATTCCCACACCAAAGAGTGCAACAGTAGGGAAAGTGTTGGATAGCGGAGGTGTAAAAATTATGATTCC
Source organism: Lissotriton vulgaris (assembly GCF_964263255.1). Lineage (NCBI taxonomy): Eukaryota > Metazoa > Chordata > Amphibia > Caudata > Salamandridae > Lissotriton > Lissotriton vulgaris. The sequence goes on along the minus strand of NC_141700.1, from coordinate 775,033,903 downwards.
CACTCCAGGTGAGTGCAAAAGTAGAGTAAGTTTTGGATAGCGGAGGAATTAAATTTACTATTCCAACTCCAGTGCGTGCAACAGTACGGAAAGTGTTGGATAGCGGAGGGGTAAAAATTACTATTCCCACACCAAAGAGTGCAACAATAGGGAAAGTGTTGGATAGCGGAGGTGTAAAAATTATGATTCCCACTCCAGGTGAGTGCAAAAGTAGAGTAAGTGTTGGATAGCGGAGGAATTAAATTTACTATTCCAACTCCAGTGCATGCAACAGTAGGGAAAATGTTGGATAGCAGAGGGGCAAAAACTACTCTTACCACTCCAAAGAGTACAACAGTAGGGAAAGTATTAGATAGCGAAGTGGTAAAAATTACTATTCCCACTGCAGTGAGTGCAAAAGTAGGGTAAATGTTGGATAGCGGAGGAATTAAATTTACTATTCCAACTCCAGTGAGTGCAACAGTAGAGAAAATGTTGGATAACGGAGGAGTAAAACTTACTATTCTTACTCCAGTGAGTGCAACAGTAGGGAAAGTGCTGGATATCGTAGGGGTGAAAATTATGATTCCCACTCCAGGTGAGTGCAAAAGTAGAGTAAGTTTTGGATAGCGGAGGAATTAAATTTACTATTCCAACTCCAGTGCGTGCAACAGTAGGGAAAGTGTTGGGTAGCGGAGGGGCAAAACCACTCTTACCACTCCAAAGAGTACAACAGTAGGGAAAGTGTTAGATAGCGAAGGGGTAAAAATTATTATTCACACTGCAGTGAGTGCAAAAGTAGGGTAAATGTTGGATAGCGGAGGAATTAAATTTACTATTCCAACTCCAGTGAGTGCAATAGTAGACAAAATGTTGGATAGCGGAGGGGTAAAAATTATGATTCCCACTCCAGGTGAGTGCAAAAGTAGAGTAAGTGTTGGATAGCGGAGGAATTAAATTTACTATTCCAACTCCAGTGCGTGCAACAGTAGGGAAAATGTTGGATAGCAGAGGGGCAAAAACTACTCTTACCACACCAAAGAGTACAACAGTAGGGAAAGTGTTAGATAGCGAAGTGGTAAAAATTACTATTCCCACTGCAGTGAGTGCAAAAGTAGGGTAAATGTTGGATAGCGGAGGAATTAAATTTACTATTCCAACTCCAGTGAGTGCAACAGTAGAGAAAATGTTGGATAACGGAGGGGTAAAACTTACTATTCCCACTCCAGTGAGTGCAATAGTAGACAAAATGTTGGATAGCGGAGGGGTAAAAATTATGATTCCCACTCCAGCTGAGTGCAAAAGTAGAGTCAGTTTTGGATAGCGGAGGAATTAAATTTACTATTACAACTCCAGTGCGTGCAACAGTAGGGAAAGTGTTGGATAGCGGAGGGGTAAAAATTACTATTCCACACCAAAGAGTGCAACAGTAGGGAAAGTGTTGGATAGCGGAGGTGTAAAAATTATGATTCCCACTCCAGGTGAGTGCAAAAGTAGAGTAAGTGTTGGATAGCGGAGGAATTAAATTTACTATTCCAACTCCAGTGCGTGCAACAGTAGGGAAAATGTTGGATAGCAGAGGGGCAAAAACTACTCTTACCACACCAAAGAGTACAACAGTAGGGAAAGTGTTAGATAGCGAAGTGGTAAAAATTACTATTCCCACTGCAGTGAGTGCAAAAGTAGGGTAAATGTTGGATAGCGGAAGAATTAAATTTACTATTCCAACTCCAGTGAGTGCAACAGTAGAGAAAATGTTGGATAACGGAGGGGTAAAACTTACTATTCCCACTCCAGTGAGTGCAACAGTAGGGAAAGTGCTGGATATCGTAGGGGTGAAAATTATGATTCCCACTCCAGGTGAGTGCAAAAGTAGAGTAAGTTTTGGATAGCGGAGGAATTAAATTTACTATTCCAACTCCAGTGCGTGCAACAGTAGGGAAAGTGTTGGGTAGCGGAGGGGCAAAACCACTCTTACCACTCCAAAGAGTACAACAGTAGGGAAAGTGTTAGATAGCGAAGGGGTAAAAATTATTATTCGCACTGCAGTGAGTGCAAAAGTAGGGTAAATGTTGGATAGCGGAGGAATTAAATTTACTATTCCAACTCCAGTGAGTGCAATAGTAGAGAAAATGTTGGATAGCGGAGGGGTAAAAATTACTATTCCCACACCAAAGAGTGCAACAGTAGGGAAAGTGTTGGATAGCGGAGGTGTAAAAATTATGATTCCCACTCCAGGTGAGTGCAAAAGTAGAGTAAGTGTTGGATAGCGGAGGAATTAAATTTACTATTCCAACTCCAGTGCGTGCAACAGTAGGGAAAGTGTTGGGTAGCAGAGGGGTAAAAATGTGTATTCCCACTCGAATGAGTGAAACAGTAGGGAAAATGTTGGATAGCAGAGGGGTAAAAACTACTATTCCCACTGCAGTGAGTGCAAAAGTAGGGTAAATGTTGGATAGCGGAGGGATTAAATTTACTATTCCAACTCCAGTGAGTGCAACAGTAGAGAAAATGTTGGATAGCGGAGGGGTAAAACTTACTATTCCCACTCCAGTGAGTGCAACAGTAGGGAAAGTGCTGAATATCGTAGGGGTGAAAATTACTATTTCCACTCCATTCAAAGTAGGGAAAGTGCTGAATAGCAGAGAGGTAAAATGTACTATTTCCACCCCAGTGATTACAACATTAGGGAAAGTGTTGGATAGTAAAGAAACAAAAATTACTAATAACACTTAATTGAAAAGAAATATATATATATATATTATAAGATTTTAAAAATCATAAATATAAATAAGCAACACTTTAAACAATAATTAGTTAAAAGTAGCAAATACTAACAAACAAAAACATTAATTAAACATAAATGTCTTCATTTTACGAGGACGGTGCAACAGGTACAAGGCAGGCTCTGACCAGAAAAGCTGGTCAACCCCTTACCGCTCCACTCCTGGAAGCACAGGCAGCAATATTTATGCGCATCTATGAGAAGGGAATCCCCTCTCACACTTAGATAAACACCTTAGTGAGTGTAACACATAGCCTGGACTACACTCTTTTTAACCTGCACTACACCATATTTTAAAAGGTCCTGAGGAAAGCCAGATTTAATTTAAGGCACTGGCTGAAACATGTCGACCAACTGATGGATGTAGGGGGTAGTAACTCGCCTCCCTAAACGTCCCTAGCCTTATTTTAACCGCTGACGGGGCCCAGTTATTAAAATGTAATTTACCCTCGGGTTCTGGGACCCTCGCCAAGCCGTTTTAACTCACACTTTAACTACACCTCACACTGCACTCTCAGTAACATACCAGCTCCGCTGTAATCAGGCATCGTAGCACACCCGGGACACATTAGGTGTCACTGGGTGTGTCCGATGATGAAGCATGCCACCAACTAGGTTGGTGGGTGAGGGCTTGTGACAGTCTGCCACAAGGTGGTGCTGTCTGGCTAATATAGAGATGACGATTACAACAGTTAATTATTAATTCAATATAAGTTAAAAATGACTATTTTTTGCCACTTTAGCCAATCCTATAGTTTTGAGGATCTGGAATAGCTGAATTGTCACTCTTGTAGGAGTGTGATGGTTAGGTGTAATGTTGTTACTATCGTTGGCAGCATGGTCGGGGTAATGTGTGGTGCAAACTGCAGTGACCTCCTGACTGACGAGAGTCCTGCACTTATTTGTTTTTCAAATTAAGCACTGACTGGGGCACTAGCTGCCCTAACCTGAAAGGTGTATATCTCCTGTGGGAAAGCTTTGCTGTGCAAAACCACACCTTGTGTAGCCCAAGATGGCCTTCAGTTTTGTGGCGTCAGAACCTGAAAGCCCTCCCTCCTTATGCTCAAGCAGGCACATCAACCCACTCAGAAGAGCCCCGTGCTACAGCCCTGCATCCAGTGCTTAATTTGAGCCGGTGCTTTCCGGTGCTCGACACCGGCACCTATTTGTCAACACCATACTTCCAATAGTCTGCCACATGCTGGCACTGCTCATCTAATTTAGTGATGAACAGAACAAGGGTTGTTTAGAAATACAATATACCTTAAAAAAATTGCTGACACCTGCCTCCCCAGCCATTCCTTTAGCTTTGGGGACCTGGAATATTCCAAACTGTCACATTTACATGCAAGAGAGGTGGTTAGTAGTTGTTTTGGCAGCGATGGCAAGGGCGATGAGTGGTGCAGCTGCAGTGGCCTCCTGGTCAGAGCCCCGGCACTTAATATTTTACAAACTAAGCACTGCCTGCATCACTCCATGTGCCAGCATCAAGGCTTCATCTCACTGAGCTTTCCTCTTCATAGCGCCTTGTCATTTGCACAGGTATGCATTCTGATCTTCCAGCTGCGGGGTTCCTTTGCTCGAGGCACAGCAGAAAACCTACACTGATGGCATTCTTTTTACCTGCATAAGCAGACTTCCTAAGCCCGGCTATTAAAGTATTTAAAAACTGTTGGCCTCGCCGAGGCACTCAGCATGTCTGCGCCTCAGGGCAGCGGGAGGGAGACACGTCACACGCCTGATACTAATGCGGATTAATGTGACACTTGAGTTCAGCCATGTAGAGTTGCCACAAGTGCAGCCCTGGAGCAACAGGCAGGAAAGCTTGGCCGTGCACGTGAGAGAGCCGCTCACCGCTGCACAGGACCGAGGGTGATATGAGAGCGATGAAACCCACCGCAAGGGACATCAGCCGGAAATGGAATAGAGTCTGCATCCTGTCTGTGTCGGAAAGACAAGTTTAGAATGAAAGCTGCGTGCTGGAGATTGCTGCGGCGTGTGGAACGAGGCCGCCGAAGGAACGTGCACGCGCCCTTAGGAATGGTAAACCTTTGAATGTGCACACTGCCCTTGGGAATACACACACACAGACGGTGATGTACAATACGCCCAATGTTTGTAAAGTCACTAACCTTGAGGTTATTATCAATAGGGTGACCAGATTCTCAAAACAAAAAACGGGGACAGGTCATGGACATAGAAGTAGGACTACGGTTTGCAGTAACCATCAACATAAAAGTAGCATTATTTGACAGCTGTCATAGACATAGAAAACGGACAACAACGACAGCTCCCTCCACAGACCGAGATGAAGCATTACAGACAACAAATCTGAGGTCTTTTATTGGCACCCCTCTCCTTTACACAACAGTATTAGTACTTCTTATTACATTTACACTTTTAAGGGCTACAGCATATATTTGCCAAAAAATCAATAAAACATCACAGGCTAGCAAATGCCAGTGCAAAGAGAGCATGCGTGTGCATGCTCAACTGGAACAATGAAAAACAGGGACATTTCTGTGTTTTCCTGGGACACTGGTTGAAAACGGGGACATTTGAGTCACTTGGAGAAAAGTGTCGGGACACGGGGACACTTCTCCAAAAACGCGGACCATCCTGGGAAAACGGGGACGTCTGGTCACCCTATTATCAACCCCTGCTTGATATCAGGTCCAAGGAATTTGGGGCTGGACTGTTCCCATGAGGCACAGGGTCAAGACTGATTTGCATATAGCTGTGTCTGAACTGTGGAGGCGAAGTGAGCTAAAGAACAATGATGGATTCAACCCAGATGTGTAACTCGGGGTGAGTGTCTGAGAAGTTTCAGCGCTCCGTTCATCATCCAAACCATAAATACATAGAACAAGAGAATACAGAACACTTACCATGTTCTACAATTAAATACATTCTACACACTGCCATTTATATAATACATAAACTACAATGGGGTTGCGCCAGCAGGATGTACGTGGATTCACTTCAGCTCCATTTTAATTATGTCACAGTGTTTTATCTGAGAGTTATTCACTGACCCACAGGTACACACCCGGTACAATGAACAAGGCAAAGAATCTTCCAGAAATCAGACCCCACCGCTCACTCACGCTGAAGTCGCCAAAGGAAAGCCTGTCACTTCCATGGAGCCAAGCGCAAACTTGTGGGCCATTGACTTCAGAAACCTTGGGGCTAGCAATTGGCCACCAAAGTTTCAGAAGAGCCACCTAGCATCCACCTGGCACCCTAAAAACATTTTTTGATCTTTAGGGAAAGGAGGGTGGGTTTGTACCTGTGTGTCAATTCTGACAACGCACCTGCAAAAACAGAACTGAGGTGCTGGCAGAGCCGGACTGGCCGTAGGGGGCTCCGAATGGCTTCCCAGTGGGCCAGAAGGGTGGGGGCTGTTTTTTGAGTGCTGGGGGTCGTTTTTAGGTTTCGCTGTGAAATTTCATGAGTTTAATATATATGAAAAGGGGCTCTTATCAGTTCAGTTCCCACATCCTGATTACTGTGTTCCTTCACTTTCGTGTGGAACTTTTTATTTGTTAACTTCCACTGGCTGAAGGCATTACGATACTTCTACGAAAGCTGTTCACACTGTTTAAGCCTCATTCACTATCAGGATAAGATCTCCTACCACGTAAATGGCAGACAGCCTCTAACGGTATGCAGAGATTTTAAATGTTGTAATAAACATCGCATGTTAAAAAGAAAGTTAATATACTAGAGCTATGCAATATTTTACTACTAAACAGGCAGCCACAGTTACCTTGCAGACAACCAGGTCATGATGTTCATGGTGCAGCAGGTGCAGCAGCACCGGGGCCAAAAGTTGTCAGAACTCCTCTAAACACAATATTGCTATATTTGACTACTAAGCAGGTAGTCACCACTGCAGTTCCTTTGCAGTTAAAAGGGACTTGATTTGAGTGGTTTAGCAGGTGCTGTGTCTCTGAGGCCAAAAGCTCTAGGGACCCCACTAAACACTTAAATTGCCATATTTTACTACTAAAAAGGCAGTCATAAGTGCAGTTATCTTGCAGGCAACAGGGTCATTATTTGAGTGGTGCAGCAGGTGCAGTGGCACCAGGATCAAAAGCTCCCGGCTCCCTATTAAACACCTATTACTGATATAAATGTTACGCCTAAACAGGCAATTACAAGTGCAGTTATCTTTCAGGCACTAGGGTCATGATTTGAATGGCGCAGAGTCACCAGCCCAAAAAGTGGTCAGAACTCCTCTAAACATCTAATATTGCTATATTTTACTACTAGAAAACCCATAAAGGACACTGGTCCTATGGCCAGGTGCAAAAAGTCACCCAGGCCCAAAAAAAGAAAACAAGAAAAGAGAAGAGTGAAGGAAATCCTAGGTGAAGGACCCACTCTGCTAAGTGAAGACCACTCTTTGTCCTCTGTTGCCCTCACACACCCCGTAGTATGTCATGCTTCATCATTGGGTGGTGCTCCTAGTAGGGCCGGCGCTGCAATTCCCTATGGGCCCTCCGAAGGGTCACTTTGTCTGAGATCTTTTAAGGACTGCCGGATGATGCATGGGGGTGTGTGGAGAGTGGGTACTCTGTGGAGGGTGAAGGTAGGTGCGTGCAACAGTGTAAAAGATTAATAAAGGGTCATTATGCAGCCAATGTACAACTGATGTACCCTTAGCAGAATCTAACTACTGAAGTAAAATGTTCCCCTAGTGGCATGTTATGCCCGCGTGTCGTTGGTCATAGGTCGACATGTTTTGCGCCTATATCGCCATAAGGGTCATGTGCTCTTCTTCAGGACCAAAACTAAAATTGAGGTGCATGTGAGATAAAACATAAAATATACCCTCCATGTAGATCAGGGCAGTAACCTGTATACCCTCACTGTGGTTACGGTGTAATGATGAAGGCCGCTCCTGATCAGTACAGTTCTGCCCCAGTGATAGCCCGTGTGAGCCTACCCCGTGCACGTAACTGCCGAGTTCCTTCACTCTTCTCTTTTCTTGTTTTCTTTTTTTGGGCCTGGGTGACTTTTTGCACCTGGCCATAGGAACAGTGTCCTTTATGGGTTTTCATGTTGTTTTAGGGAGCATGGAAACTGGACCTCAATACACTCTCTGGCCCCCCCTCTCTTCTTTGTGATATGTTTTACTACTAAACAGGTAGTCACAATTGCAGTTAGCTTGAAGTTGAAAGGGGCTTGATTTAAATGGTGCATCATAAGCGCAGTTACCTATCAGACAACAGGGACATTATTTGACTGGTGCAGCAGGGGCAGTGACATTGGGGCCAAAAGCTCTAGGGACCCCACCAAACCCAGATTATTGCTGAATGTTACTACTAAGCAATACAGTCACAAGTGCATTTATCTATCAGACAATTGGATCATGATTTGAATGGTGCAGCAGTTGTAGTAGAAACAAGAAAAAAAACTCTAGCCACCCCACTAAACACCTAATATTGATATATTTTACTACTAAACATGCAGTCAGAAGTGCAGTTTCCTTACAGACAACAGGGTCACGATTTGAATGGTGCTAAACGATGCAACCTCAAGGAGACAGTTGCCCGCAACGGGGTTGCTGCGCTACTTTTCTTGGACCTCTCGGTTGCCTTTGACATGCTTGATCATGACACTTTGATGCAAAGACTCTCTGAAGCCGGCACAGAGGGAACTGCTCTAAAATGGATAACATCCTACCTTTGCAACAGAACTAATGACATCCATACCCCACCTTTTCCATCCAAACCGTACTTCACAAAAGCAGTAGTCCCTCAAGGATCTATTATCTGGCCCATGCTTTTCAACATCTACATGAAGTCATTCCTGGTACTGATCAATCAATTTCACCTCCAGTGCTTTAACTATGAAGATGACACACAAATACTCCATCAACTGGAATACACCAAAGACATTGGAAACTCGCCAATTTTCAGTTGTCCCAGAACCGTGGATCAATGGATGACGTAGAGCCATCTCAAATTGAAATGCTTCCAAAATGGAAATACTCTAGTGTGGCAACTGGAAACATTATGACCCGCTCGCCGCATGGCCTAATGATTTCAGAACACAGCCTAAAGTATCGAAGGAAGTAAGAAACCTCGGTATGACCATGGACTCCAAGATATTGATGATTGCCCAAGTAGACAAATTAGCAAGATAAAGCTTTGTTACTGTAAAAACTCTGTGATAAATCTTGCTCCATCTGGGATTTCCACACAAGGTCCAAGCTACCATCGCTCTTGTTCTGTCCGAACTCGATTAAGCCAATAGCCTCTACCACGCATCACCTTTAACAACCATGAAAAGACTACAACGGATTCAGAACTCGGCTGCCAGACTACTCTTACATATAAAACCACAAGACCACATCTCCCCTGCCTTGAAAGCCCTGCATTGGTTACCGGTTTCCAGAAGAGCCACGTTCAAGCTGCTTTGTATCACCCACAATGCGATACATGGAATGGGACCACTATTCATCAGGAATAAAATCACCAAGCACATTCAACAAAGGAACCTCCGGCTTAGAGTGGCACCTTGCCTCAAAATCCCAAGATACAAGAAAAAACCATGGGTGGCACATCATTCTCTGTTCAAGCAGCCAAACTACGGAACTCTTTAGCCACCAACATAGGGTCGACGCATAACGACCTTATCTTCAGAAAACTACTCAAGAATTCGATGTTCTCCACATACCCATACCCAACATACACAAACAGAAATATACAACATATCTCTCTGTGTATAAACATTTATTTGTACTATAGATATGTACTTCTATATGTATATTGCTTTGTATAAACGTGTAGAATAATTATGTAAAAAAATACATATATTTATATATACATAGAGATATTCATTAGTTCTGCTTAACAAATGTACATATTACTGATAGTTACATTAGTCTATGTTTTTAACATGTATATAGGTGAATGCATAAATAAGTAAATCTTTTTTCATAACTATTTATCTACAAATGCTTCACTATTGATTTACAAATATATATATATATATATATATATATATATATATATATATATATATATATAAAGTTAATTTAAAGTACAACACTTGAAAGTCAGAGTTTATTTCATGCATCTTTACTCTACACATTCTACCTTCCTTTATGCATCTATATACCTTCCATGTACTTATGGATCTATATATTTATTACTTTTCTTCTAATTCAGCATATCCAATGCACTACCCTATTTTTCACCTACTTCCACTCTCTCACTCACCCCAAACCTATACCACTGCTATGATCCCCAAAATAACCCTTTCAAGACTCTTCCCTACTCTACCGCTCCTTGCATCATCTGACACCTCTTTTACTATACCGATCCCCAAAACAAGCCTTTCTATACCCTTCCCTCAGACTCTTACCCCTCCACCCCCTTGTACTCAGCCCAAGCCTCCTCCTACTGCTATGATCTCCAAAACAAACAAACAAACAAAAAAGAAAAAAGTAATATATATTTCTAAATCCTATCCCTCCACTATCCTTCTCAATCCAAAAAACTAACTAACATATCCACCACTCAAATCACTTTCATATTTCACTATACTAATTCTCCACTAATCATTTATGAGTTCCGGAGTAGCGTGCTACTCGACGAAAAAGCACTTTGACGCCTCATCAGAGGTAGTAGGCGATCCATAAATGCAATTACAGTACTGTGGCACCAGGCCCAAAAGTTGTCAGAACTCCTCTAAAAACCCAATATTTCTATATTTTACTACTATACAGGCAGACACAATTGCAGTTATCTTGCAGTTAAAAGGGGCTTGATTTGAATGGTGCAGCAGGAGAAGTGGCATCCGTGCCAAAGCTCTAGGGACCCCACTAAACACCAAATATTACTATATTTAACTAATAAACAGGCAGTCACAAATGCAGTTATCTTGCAGGTATTATGGGCATGATTTGAATGGTGCATCAGGTGCAGTGGCACCGGGCCCAAAAGTTATTCAGAACTCCTCTAAACACACAATATTGCTATTACATCAATTCATTCAATTATTTCCCTCTTTCATTTCATTTTTCAAAATGTTGCTATTACCTACCGGCACTATACCACTAGTAACAGCACAATATATTGCATTTTTGTACATAAACAGGTCATAACACTTTAGCAGACTTTCTGTAACATACTGTACAACTATTCAGCAAGCTGCAACTAACAACAAAAACAGCTTATTATGAATCACACAGGCGAAACCTAATGCATTTACCAATCCTTGTTGTTACTGGGGGCTGGTTTTGCATCAGAGCAGCACTATCGGTCTCCTGTTAAAAATAAAAAGCAGCAGCAGTGCTTCTCACTAGCACAAATACCCCCTACTACCCACCCCACACCCTCGGGCTGGTCCAACTGCATTGCCTGGGCTGGTTTGTGTTCTTAGTCCGGCACTGGGTCCCAGTAAATACCCATTGCCATGTGGCAATTGTGATGTCAGCGCGCTGACCCTACACGTTGGCGATCTGATGCCACAGCGATCACCTTTGGTGGACATGATGTCAGCAGGAAAAGCACCCCATTTGTCTGCACATCAATGAAATTCGAATGGACCCAGAAATACAGAGTGCCATTTTGTAACATCAAGAATGACATTTGTGGTACTCCAGCCTTACAGGGTTTCAATCCAACCCTTACAACAATGATCACGATTGATGCAAGCATTAGCCGCTTTACCGCGGCGGCAATTCCGCTGCGGTGTGGCCGTTTAAATGATTGGGCGGGGCCGCGCTACAGAGGTAGTGCTCGCGACGGCCATTGGCCGACAGAAGCAGAGAAGGGGTTAAAGGTTTGTGGACGATAAGAGCATAGAAGGAAGTTCATGGAGGACGTAATAACTGCATTTCCATCTCAATTAATCAATCAAAATTTTATTCGGTTTACAACACGAAAACTATTAAAAAAATATATATGCCTAAATCGTTAAAATCACAGTACAACGAATAAGACTGATACAATAATAAATACATTGTGGATCCATCACCCAATTCAAGTAAAAACAAAACAGAGGAGCAAACAGTCATTAGGACCATTAGATCAGTCAAAACCCATTGGGTTTCTTAATTTGCTTGTGCAATTTCAAAACACACCACATGATAACTAGTTCTAGAATCAGTCAACAACTGCAAATACAGCAAGGCAAGTCTAGCACGGCTAAAGTTAAGCTATGCCAAAATCAGTTTCAAGAAGTGTTTGCTTATAGACAGATAAAAAGGACATATAGGGACAAAGTGCATAGTATCTTGAGCTGAAAAAGCGTTAAATTGGCAGGGAGTGTTTAGTTCATTATGTGCCCAGCCCTTTGGAACACGTAATAAATGTTGCATTAGATTGAACTTGAAGCGAGTAAGCAAGAAACACTTATTATAGGATAGCCCATAGGTGGATAGGGGTCCAGTAAGGGCGAAGTTTGGACCAAGACATAGGATCTCACCGATGACATAGTCAGAGCTTTAGATTTAATAGCTTAGGATTTCAATGACATGAATGGGGAGAAGATGTAGCCTTACAGCTAGAGCGGCCGACCTCACAGCAGGGGAACCTGGATCGAGTCTCGGCAACGACGCTCAACATCCTGTGATTCTGGACAAATCTCCTAATCTCCCCGTGCCTAACAAAGATGAATGTGTTCATCTGTAACAAAACTGGTGCTCATGTAAAGCGCTCTGATACCTGATGTCCTCAGGTCTAGTTCACGCTATATAAAACTAAAAAAAACAATTAAAAAAAAGAATGCCTCCCTAACCCAAGTAATGTCAGCCTTGGATACAGATACTGGGCAGCTGATCAGGTCAGGGCGTCCACGTTTACAGAGCCACTCCCTGACATATGTAGGCCATGGGATTCTGTTGGTTTAGGCAAGGTTTATACAGTCTTTATTAATTACTCTATTGTGCTCAAGGTCCATTTTTAATCCAAACATCTAACCACAAAGACAATGGGCGGAACCAAATTAGATTAGAAACATAAGCCAACAGAAAGCTCTTTGTGAACGTTAAAGGAGGATACACTGCAAGGTAGAGAAAGTAAGCGCTTACAAAACCTGTTCTCTGTTGCCTGGAGAAGTGATCGGTTAGAGTACTCGCAAATCTCAGCATTATATGTTGCATGTTGAGACATTTGCCAGATAGAATTTTATCATTGCAGGCACACACTCTTTCCATCTCATTCTTTAACACCAGCAGAATATAATTTTCAGTGATAGAGAAGGAGACTCTAGCTTGTGTTTGGAGTCTGAAACATTATCGGCAAGAATATTTGGGGTATGCCTGTAATAGTGTGAAAAAGCTGATAAATCTAAAGTGGTGTTTTGACAACCATTATGCCCATTAAGTGTCCACGTGTGCCTTGGGAGAAGGTAGAAATGAACATCAAGGGACCAGCTGTGGGAGCCGAACCCCAATAAGTCTCTAAATCCCAATTTTTCATACACCCCAATTTTTACCTTGGCAGTTCAGCTCCAAAATCTCTAGTTGATCTAGCCATAAGAGACTACACTCCTCATCAATAAAACATTCATTCAGCAAAGTAAAGGTCAGAATAAAACTAGGATAATTTAATAACTGAGGGGCATATTACCGAGGCGTGCGTTGGAAAACGCACAACGCACATTCCGGTATCGCCGGCTATCGCCGGATTTCATCGCCTTTTTAGCGCGCAATTATCAATGCGCATCAGGCAGGCGAATAAAAATCCGGCGATAGTCGGCGATATGGCACATTAGCGCATGTTTTCATGCGCTAATGTGGGCCTTGATAATATGGGGGGGTGGATTCAGCTTTATGATCCACACCCCCATGTTAACAATGCCTAACGCCTGGTCAGAGCAGGCGTTGGGAGACCTGCGATAAATGAGTTTATCCCAGGTCTTTTGCTCCTATCGCCTTCCTTGGTAATAGGGTGTTCCCACCTCCAACCACATTTTTCATGTGGTTGGACGTGGGAACGCCCACTTTGCATGTCATTAGCGATGTTTATCGCCGACATGCAAAGTGGGCTCGGCCCAGGCTTTAAATTGCCCTTGTTAATAGGGCTCCAGTAGTATCGCCGCTTTCTCGGCACAATTCGCCGAGAAAGCGGCGATACTAGCCCTTGGTAATATGCCCCTGAGTTCTAGATCTCAATAGGGAAAAATAGATTTGTTACAAAATTGTTAATAAGAACGATACAAAAATGCATGAATCTGTCATGAAGGCTCAAATACATGAATACAGAATCACAAAACATATCTTTTTTTTTTTATTAGCTATACAAGACTATAATTATTTTATTAAAGTTAGGCAGGTTTCATTAACTTGAAGAATCACAAAACATATCAAAATCCCCTTTTAAGGTAATAAAACTAGGAAATTCTAAATGTCAAACTAATAAAGAGTACTGACAGCATCCTAAGAGAGGAAAAGTCTCAAAATAATCGGACAGAGTCTCAGGAGGAAAATGGAAAGTCGCTCACAAACCCTCAAAAACAGTGGTTTTGATGCACAATATATGCATATCAATTGATAAAACTGCAAATTAAGCATGGCAGGATCATGGTTAGGTTGCATTGGCAAATCAAACCACAACCACACAATTATTTTATGTGTTTTAGCACTAACCCATTTCTCGAAAAAGGTAAGCGAAATTTTCCGATTGCTTTCGCAGCAGCTGCACTCCAGAGGTGTACAACATATTAGAACATTGGAATGTTTGGAGCTCCATTGAAAAAAATGGAGTGCTCCGGGCTTATAATGGCTGGTATAAGCCTGGAGCTCCAACATTCCAATGTTTCTTTGTTCACAGCTCTGGCTGTGAACAAATGCTTCAGGGAGCCTGAGGGGATTCCAATCCCCTCGCGCTCCCAAAAGGCTTTGTTTTTTTTGTTAGAACATTCTGTCCTCTAGTGACAGAATTTTCTAATAGCCTTATAGCCCTTCGTAGATGGGCTATACCGCTATTAAAGTCCCTCTCCCTTGTTAAAGGCCCTCGCCTTTGGCTCAGGGCCTTTAACGCTGGAGAGGGCCTTTAATAGCCGGTATAGCCCTCTACGGCAGGCTATAATAGGACTTTTTTTCTTAAACAATGGCTCATAGAATGATATTCTTTGCACGCCCGCATCAGCCGGCATAGGAACTTCCAGCAGGAGTCCTTCAAAAGGCTACATTAGGTGTACAATGGAAATCTTCATTCACAAAACATGCTTTCTAATAGAATTGTGTCCTTTTAGGTCATAACAATCTGTGCTCTGTGGAAACTATGAGCAGAGCTGACTTGCAGCACGTTACTGATTGGGAGGGTGGAATGAGCAGAAGGAAGATGATCAGAACACCAAAAACTGCATCCATTTGAAATAAATGGTGTCCTGTACGAAAATGCGGTTTAGCTATGCTACATGATTAATCGCACTTCTGAACAAAATTTAAAAAAATTGAAGTGCAACATCATTAATTCATCAGTTACGACTATACACATCATTAAAATGATTAATTCACACAAATTGTAATTTGTCACCCCAAATTACCCAAGAGAAAAAACCTATGAAACTGTGTGGCATGAACTGTGTGGTGTGAAACTGGAGGTAATAAATATATTATTGTATTGTCTGATGTTTTCTCAAAATAGCTGGAAGTAGAAACAGTTGGAAGCAGGAATAATGTTGTAGTAAAGTTTGGGGACGTGAGTTTCTCAAGAGAATGATTGCCCACATTTTTACCTCAATTTGTATCTGGTGCGGTACAATTTATTTTGCTAGAAAAGGAGGTTTGCATAAACCTACTTCCAGTTATCATCCTGAATGCAACGGTCATGTCGAGAGATTCAACACTCTGATCAGCAATCATCAGTAGCTGGAGGGGGCAGCACTCAGGAGCATGCCTTGCAGTGCTGGAACTGCAGAGGGCGTGCAAGGTGAGGCATACTCTGTGTATTACAGAGCAGAATGGACTTCTGACTAGTTGTGATATTGAAGGGAGGGAAGCCAGAAGCCTCAGGCAGGTAGTAGTACAAACTGACTGCCAACCTGTGACATCTGTTTATTCACTGATACAGGGCATGATGGAAGGAAAAGGTCTGGGTGACATTTTTTTGTGTCCGTCACGCCACATCCAGAGATGGATGCCAAGAAATCAAGTAATCACCTTTTGTTCAAACTCTGTAATCTTCAAGTGCACCTTCTGAGTGAATAAACAACCAAGCCCAAGCTGTCAACATCAGAGCATTGTTCTACCCAGCCATGCACATAATTGCAAGGCACTAGATCTTGAACACAGAGGGGTCAGAGACTGGGAATATCACCTGTATACGTGACAAGGGAGCAGTAATAAAGATTCAAACAACCCCCACCATGAACTATTTCACGAATGACTTTGGACGAGCGAGCAAAGTTTGAGACCCCAGCCCACATTCTTTCCTTCTATCTTTCATCTTTCTTTCACATTCTCGCTCTTATTTGCTCCCCCACTTCTTTTTTCCTTCTATCCTTCCATAAGTGTTTTTCAATTTTTCTGTCATCCACCCAACCTTTATCAGATTGCTTTAAATAACTGTTTCATTCTTTGTTTGTTACTTTCTTTCCATTTTCTTTCCATCTTTCCATTTTCCTCACACTCTTTCAGTGTTTTATTAATATTGTATTCTTTCTTTTTCGTTATTCTTTTTTATTTTATACTCTCACCCACCTTTTTTTTCTTTTTGTTTCGTGCTAGCTTTCTTTGCTGTTTTAATCCCTTTATTTACTTTTTCGTCATTTTCTTCTCTTCCTTCTTGCTTTCCACTTGTCATCTTTTTGTCCTTTGGTCTTTCTGTCTGTCTTCACTTTTCTTCACTTATTTCTCCCTTTCTTTCCAGCTTGCTTATACTTTTGCTGGAACTGCAGAGGGCGTGAAAGGTGAGGCATACTCTGTGTATTACAGAGTAGAAGAGATTTCTGTCTCTTTGTGATATACAAGTATAGATTATTTAAAAATTCCTTTATCAAGATCTTTAATTAGGCCCATTAATACCAATAGAATTACCCAATGTGACACAACAAGAATGCGTCAGGGGAAAAAATCCTAGCTTCTTTGCAGCTGCTAAAGTGGGTGATTAACAAAGCCCTTGCTACATGATATAGAATATGCACTTTCATCTTATAGGGACAATAAACACATAAACAGAAAGTATCAGTGTAATCAAAAGCAGGCATCCATAGGGCCTGGTTCACTAACATTTGTCCATGTTTTAAGGCTATTTTACCCACTTAACTGCGCCGAACGTTCCGCGCTAGTGCAGAACGTTCTATTGAGCGGGTGGGCCCGCGACGGCCAACGGACGTGCGCAGCACTACAAAGGTAGTGCACGCGACGGCCGTTGGCCGTCAGAAGCAGCCATGAGGTTTAAGATTGTCTTAATCCAGGAAATATGAGTTTGATTTTCTAAGGGTGTCCCTTCATATCGTTTCAGGACAGGCAAAGCCAGTAAGTCTCACCATGAATTCTTCTTGCTTAACTGATGAATGTTTTAAATCCTAGATGGCCACCACGAATGTCATCAGTGAAATAGATTTGGTTAAGTATTACAATATGCATTCCAAGATGGCTGCTACGGATGTGGATGCATCCATGGCGCCCAAATCTAAAAAGATTTTGGAAGATTTCAATCAGATCCCCAAGGACATTGCAGCATAGATTTGCAAATTTAGCAGCACAAAAATTGTAATTTTGCGGCACTTTATTTTACTGGTGATCATTCCTTTTCAGCCTTAAATCAACGGAGACTGTTTTAGCAGAGTATTTCTCTTTGAAATAGGCATGTTTAAAGTGTATGAGAGGATTTTTTGTGCTATTGTGCTATATTCTCCTTTGTGGTAACATTCTGGAACATAGGTTAAAACAAGCACAATAGCACAGGGAGACCTAGAGACACCCCTGACGATGGGGACATTAGACGTCACTGACCATGGAGACGTTGGAGACACCCCAGATCATGGAAATGTCAGAGACACCCCTTACCATGGAGACGTGAGAAACACCTCAGACCATAGAGATGTGGATCAGTTTTGACGTAGCTCAATCGAGTTAAGCATGGGCGGAAAATCCGTTCCGCTTGCGGATTTTGCGGATTTTGCGGATTTTCGGGAAATTCGCAATCCGCGAGATTCGCGAATCTCCCGCAAAATCCGCAAATCCGCGAGCAGCGGATTTTGCTCGCACTGCTCGCACTGTTCGCGTGAGTTCGCGCCCCGCGAATAAGTGCAAAATTGCAGAAATACGATTTTAGCAAAACTGAAAGTAACTACTTACCAGGTTCAAAAGTTCAGGCTCATCATTAGTAGCCATTTCCTGTAGTGCTTCCTGAGGGGCCCCTCCAGAGTTCAGTTGCCAGTTGAAACTATTATGTGACCCTGCTCTGAACCTCAGAATAGTTACACATATGCCACAAAGGTCCTGAATTACAGCTAAGGGAGACAAGCAGGAGCCAGGCTGGAAGTTAAAATCCATTAATCAGCCCCTAATTCATTATTGTCAGTTGGGGCAGGGCAGGTGTTGTAACTAATTTTGCAACAATGAAAGCACTTAGCAAGTGCAAAAGATCACTAATCAGGGCGCACTAAGGAAGCAGGTGCCAGCTAAAAAAATATTCTGTGACACATTAATCAGCCCCAAATTAATTCAGGTCACTTAGGCAGGGAAGGTGTGCTTTGCTTTGCCGAAAATAATGTACACTGGACAACCAGAGGGTGTGGTGATGAAACAGAGGGTGGCATGGATGGGCCAGAGGGTGGCATGAGTAGTCAGAGAGTGGCAGTGGTGACAGAGAGTGGCAGTGATGAAGAAGAGTGTCCCAAACAGGCTGGACACGTAGAAACAACAAGTTCGCAAAACTTGCGACCCGACAGGTAAGTTCGCAAATTGCGAAATTGTAAAAACCCTCGCGAACTGGCAGAAACACGGGCGAACACAAAAAAAAAAAATCCGCAAATTCGCGGGAATTCGCGGATTTTGCGGATTGCGAATCCGCAAATCCGCAAAATTCGCGGATTGCCAATCCGCAAAATCCGCTCATGCTTAAATCGAGTGCTGCACTGGCCAAACAATCCTCTCTCCCCCTTCCCTTCGCTCACTTGTATATAAAGTCACTAATTTCATGTCACCATTGCACAACATGTCCCTGCGCACGTAATATCACACTCACTTTATTTAATGTTCTGCTCTGTAAATGTACTTGAGCCTTATGAATTGATAAAGATTTATCTGTACCCTATTTGGTTTGGATTTGCAATTTTGTTTTGTGTATAGTTTTGATTGAGTCAATTAACGACTAATGAACCTTAGAACGAATTGCCCATAATTTGAAGTAATCAGGTTTTGAAACCCGACAGAACCATTGTTTATATAATATAGTTTGCATGTTTAACAGCAGCATGAGACTGCACTTTGTGTCTGTGATGAATCTGGAGTGGGCTTGATTTCTCATCACATGAAGCAGGTCCCAAGCATCACTGTTACTGAGTCGCAGAATGGGAGACTGAGCACTGTTTTCCCCCATTTGCAGCGTGAAGTCCTGAGTTCTTGCTGTAGATTTCAGAGAGATGGAGAGAGCCTCGAGTCCGACCCAGAGTTCCAAGCTCCTTAGGCCTTTTACTTTCTTTTAAAATGGCAGCCTTCGCTCTGTTAATTGGTTAAATAACCTGTCACCGTGTTCTGTCTTGACAGATAAATCAAGTGGGCCATTACAGATGTGATGAGATGTTTCAAACGACCTAACAAATAAAAGTAGCACTTATCATAATTGAGTGTAATAAGGATTATTGCATGAAACAATGCTCTGGGAAGGTTCACGCGTGCCTAGGCACAAGTCTCCAGGGATTTCATGAATTATCCTATGATCAGTGTTCCTCGAGCGCAGGGTTTGCCCCGTACACTCTATGGGGAATAAAAAAAGGAGTAACTTCTACAGAGGAGACACCCACACCTCCACTCTCCCTGTCCTACAGGTACGCCCAGTCTGAGATGTGGTTGCATGGCAAAACGAACGTATGTCTTTTGCTAATGCGAACAGGTACAAATGGTTTAGAATTTTTTGTGCCCGAATGAGGTTGCCTTCACCCTCTGTGACAACTTAGGGTGTGTGGTATTTTTCCCTCTGAACACACCGTTTGGCTCAGTTACGTGAAGGTGGCTGTTATCCAGCGCTGCAGGGGAGTTACCTGCCTGCTTAGTTTGGACTCTGCTACAAGTGGTATTAGACGGATATGTCTGTAGCATTTTTATTTCTGTGATGTGAGCACAAAGGAGTACGTTACCATATGCATGAGCACATTATTTATATAGAAACCAACGTTTTCCCATTCGATGATGTAGCAATCTGGGCATTTGTCAAAGTGATGTAGTTGGCGTGCTGTGAAAATATCAGATCACATTTTCTTTCATATTTGTGGCCGGTTTTGTAAAAAGTGCTGCCTTTTCACAAAACTGCCAAATTTGCGGGTTTTTTTTAAATCTCAAAATCTTGGAGCGTCTGTTTAATAAAGTCTGTTCAAAGATGACCGCTGGCAATGCACACATATTCACAGTGGGCATCTGCAAATGGGTTTTGTTAAACTAAACCAAAAGCCATTTTTAACATGTCTGCAACGCATGCGTGCAAATGTGGGGGCAACCATCTTGGAATGGTCAAGAAACTCTTTTAACATGGCTGCCCAAAGATAGTACAAGGGTTCAGAAAAATTAGCAAGGAGGTCTGAGGCAAAAGAACGCTGGAATGGGAGTGGGCAAGGGAGAGTAAAAGAGAAAGAAGGAGATGTGGTAAAAACAAAGGGGAAGGGGAGCAAGGGGAGAGCGAGGGAGATACAATTGTCCCTCACATGCACTGCATTGGAAGATCTGATGTCTGCAGAGGAAGAATACAACGATCATTCAAAACACTGTGCGACAGAAATACTTTTGGGTGGGACAGACACAAAAATAAGGGGGAAGTCATCGAATCAGTAGTGTGATAGAGTGAAAAGCTATTGAGTCATGAGCAAGAGGTTAACCCACATTCCAGTCTGTGTATATGTAAGACATTGGAAACAGCAGGTCTCCAACAGACAGCAAAAGCTCTCTGTTGCCAAGCCCTAAAGAGAAACTACAATCTTAACAGACAGCTAATAATAATCCACATTTGTAAAGCGCACAATCACCCGTAAGGGTCTTTAGGCGCTGAGGGCCGTCGGGAAGATTAAGCGAGCTATTGCCCAGAGTCACATGGTGCTGGGCTAATCTGCCGCCGGTGCCTGGGATCGAACCGTGATCCCCAGATTCCAGAGTCAGTCGCCATAGCCGCGGCGTAACACCTCTTCCAAAAAAGATCTAAGGCCTCTGTAACTAAACCCTGCAAAGAAAATACATTAATAAGAATGTCAAGAAGACAAGACAAAGCCCTTTGTATATCTTGGACAACATTCATGGCTTAGTAGGTCTTGAGACTCTCTTAAGTCAAGGAAGAACTTTAGTAAATCACGTCCTACATCAGTATACCCACCTTTCTGACTTTAACACCACAACAATACTTCATTACCAGCTAGCTAAAGAGAGAATGTGTGCTAACAGAGCATCAGTATGCTGCAACTTCAAATTCTTCCACCACTCCTGATTCAAAAAGATATTCTTAAAACTCATCCGTCACATAGTCTGGATTGGTTGCACCCTAATATGGCAGAGGTAAAGAAAAACAAACATCCACCAGAGAATAACCAGATGTAGTCCATTGAGAAGAAGCAAACAGTAACAAGGGTCTCCCAGAAGATCACACACTGGTTACTTTTACCTTTATCTCTTAGAGAACAATTGAAACACGTCAAGAGAAACAGGAATGGGGCAAATAAAAATAGATTTGAATAGGCTGAACAATCCTACAACAACATTGAGTCACAGGTCTCCCAAAATCACAGAATTCAGGACAATATGCATAAGTACATTGCGGCTACAGATTTTGAAATAGCAACCTTCGTACTACAATTTTTTTGTATTCCAGAAGACAAAGGATATAACGCGATGGGCTATATTGGCCAATATGCTTATGGCTACCTTAACAAAACTCAGGGATTGCAATATTACTCTTGTGGCTCATAAGGTGATCAGTCTTCTAGTAATAAGACACCCAAACGCTCTCTTTGCTCCACTAGTTATTATGGCCTTTGGTAACTTCAATCTCAGAGTAAAAGTCATGTTCACCTCAGAACTGCACAGTCCATTGAAAAGGGATTGGTTCCGCAACAGATATCTGCGTACATGTTCCAGAGCAGAGATTACAACTAAACACGTGTTTTTTAAATATTTATCATAAGAGGTAACAGACCCTCCTGCATTAAGGAATATTCAATCATGGAAAACTTTTTAATGTTTCACTATCAGACATGTATAGAGCACAA
This sequence comes from Lissotriton vulgaris, assembly GCF_964263255.1. Classification (NCBI taxonomy): domain Eukaryota; kingdom Metazoa; phylum Chordata; class Amphibia; order Caudata; family Salamandridae; genus Lissotriton; species Lissotriton vulgaris. The sequence continues at coordinate 775,011,759 of NC_141700.1, read as the reverse complement.
AATTCACCCCAAGGAGTGATGGATCTGAAATGTTTATTGGTACCCAACTCAGTGTTACTGATTTTATGAACCTCAGGGGGACTAAAGGCCGAGAAGACCTACCTAGATTTGAGCCGATGACCATGAGAAACAAACACAGAACCCTTGAATTGGTGCAATAGTTAATTCACCAAGCCACCAGACCCAGGTGCCGAAGGTTTAAATAAAAAACTTGCAAACAAATAAGACAACTAATCCCAAAGTGTTTGCCCTTGTCACTAGGAGTGGGAAATGCCAGGGGTTTCATTGAGTTGCTTATGCACATTCTTTCAAATTACATTTCCAGAAGGGACAATTTTGTGATTAAGCATGGGCGAATTTTGCGAATCTCGCGTTCGCGAATTTTGCGGATTTGCGAATTCGCAATCCGCAAAATCCGCGAATTCTCGCGAATTTGCGGATTTTTTTTTGTGTGTTCGCAAGTGTTTCTGCCAGTTCGCGAGGATTTGGTACTAGTTCGCAATTGCGAACTTACTTGTCGGCTCGCAACGGTCGCGACTATGTTGTTTCTACGTCTGGTTCATCATCACAGCCCCCCAGCACCCTCTGTTTCACCACTGGCACCCTCTCTTTGACCCATGCCACCCTCTGTTACATTAATGCCACCCTCTGGTTCATCATCACTGTAGAAGATGGGGGGGAAAAGCAAGCCCACCTGCCCTGCTTGAAGTGACATGAATTAATTTGGGGTTAGTTTATTGACAACACCTGCCCTGCCCCAACTGACAATAATGAATTAGGGGCTAATTAATGTGTCACTGAAAGAATTTGAAGTTCCAGCCTGGCACCTGCTTGTCTGCTCCTTTAGCTGTAAATCAGGACCTTTGTGGCATACAGTTAAGGTCAGAGCAGGGTCACACAATAGTTGCAAGCAGGCAACCGAATTCTGGAGGGCCCCCTCAGGAAGCACTACAGGGAATCGTTACAAATCATGAGGTTGACCTTTTGCACCTGCTCATTGCTTTTGCTTTTGCAAAAATCGTTTTTCGTTTTTTTCGCGCTATTCGTGGGGCGCGGCGTCGTGCGAAACCGACCGCGGAAGCCGCCAATTCGTGCGAATGAGCTTTTTATTTTTTTGTGGCTTGTTGTTTCGCGAGTTTTTTTGCAGTATTCGCGAGCCGCTTGCAGCGCAACACGCGAATTTACCCCAAGGTCGAGTACGGGCGCGGCCATTTTGTTTGCGTGACGTATTTCCGTTTCCGCCCGCTATGTATAATCTCGCGCAGTAAGCGCATTGCGAGTAGAGGTTCGCACGAGATCGCGAGGGAAATCTCGCGGGAACTTACTTTCGCGCTCGTGAACGGGCGCCGGCCATCTTGTTTTTCATTCATTTCCTGTGTCTGGGCATGGTGTTTAATCCTCTTGGTATCTTTGCCATCCTTTGCTTGTTTTCAGTTTTTTTTTTACGATTTTGCTTCTTATCTATCCCTCTCTTTTCCTAGCTGTATATTTTTGTCTTTTCTGCTATTTTTCTTTACTTTTAAACTACTTTTTTAAACTCTTTTCTTTTCTTCTTCCCTATCCTATTCTTTCTTAATTTTCTACTTCTTCCTACCTTACCTGCCCAGACCATGGTCAAGCCAGGCGCCGTGAAGCTGCCCAGGCACTTGAGGGCCGCAGCGGCGGCGGGGAGTAGTGCTGGACCCAGTGCCAGGACAGCATGCGGGAGATTGAGGGGGGAGCAGGTGACGCGACGGGAGATATTCAGCCCGGAGGAAGTGGGCGCGCTGGCCTACTTCGTCCAGCGCTGCCTGCCCAGGACCATCGCGGGAGGCGGCAGGATCGCGGCCGGCGGCTACAACATGCGGGAGCGCCGGAAGCGGTGGGAGAAGGTGTGCTGGGCCATATCCCACCTCTACGGGGTCCAGCGCACCTACAGCCAGGTCACCCATCGCTGGACGGACCTCCTGGACCGCGAGCGCGACCTGCTGGACCAGCTCGGCTTGGAGATCCCCGGGCTTGGTGAGTAGTAGTAGCCATTTAATCACTCGCTACTATGATGTTTTCTCCTGCTCTGTGTTGTTGTATTGCAAATATTTGTTTTTTACATGGAGCAAGCCAATAATGCTGCTGATGACGATTACATTGTAGTTAAATTATATTTCAAAATCTTCTGTGCATTTCAGGTGCACTGCTCTCCTTCTCAGTGGCGTTGCTACTATGCTTATTTGTTTTCTATTTTGTGGTCTCATTGGCCTGAGTAACTATTATGTATGAGTGTACTTTACAGAACTACGTAATGCTAGACACTAGGGGGCAGATTACATTTACAAGCCCCTTGCGCCACGTTTACATTGCCTTGCGTGACGCAACAGCGGCGTAAACGTGCCGCATCCCTGCGAGTCATTTACAGCATGACGCATCTAGGGAGATGCGTCACGTTATAAAGCCATGGGCCTGCACCACAATGGGTGCGTTCCTAGTACGCAGGGTGGGCGGTCCGGCGGCTGTGCGCCTCGCAAAATTGCCTGCGTGAAATCTACAAGATTTAACGCAGGCACTTCTGCGACGCTGCTACGTCAATTCAATTCCTTATGCCTGCTTGAAGCAGGCGAAAGGACTGACACAGCATGTTAAGTATTGGGTGGCCCTGAGCATTACTGGAGTTGCATTGCGTTGGCGACGTGACTCCAGCGATGCAGCGCTCTTACGTGACGAGATGCGTCACGCAAGTGCCTACCCTTGCGCCAGGGCGCGCCGCATTGTAAATGAGGCGCATCTGCCGTGTCGCAAGGGTAGTTTTGCGTGACGCATTTGATCTGGCGCATCTCTGGAGATGCGCCAGAACGCGTAAGTAAGTATGCCCCTAAGGGGCAGAATTGCAATTACTGTCGCATCCCTGCAAAGTAGCAGTGATGCGCCATTAATTGTGCGGCCCGCTACCACCACCAAACATGGTGCGCCGTATTTGCAATGCGGTGCACCATGGACCCAAAACGTCACCGAAGCTTTACTGCTGGAGTTGCGTCGCAACGATGGCGCAGCTCCAGCAATGGTCTGGGGTACCCTATCTCCCCAAGCCGTACGTCTGCTTCAAGCAGGTGCAGGGTTTGTGTGACGCATCATTGTCCTAAAGGTGACTGATTGAAATTTTGTAGATTTCCCTCAGCCACTTTTAGGATGTGTTCCAGCGCAGGAATGCCCTCCCTTGCGCCGGAACGCCCCCTGATGGCGCAGGGCTTTATAACGGGATGCATCTCCCAAATGCGTCACGTTGTTATAATATTATACGCCGCACCATGGCGCCCTTTTTTGTTTAGCTGCTGCGTCACAAAAGTCACGCAAGAACGGAGCAAAAGAGCCGCAAGGGGCTTAAATCTGCCCCTTCCTTTGTACCCCTGACAATAAGAAAAATAGTGGCGGTGGATTGATAGTTTGACTATTTAAATGACTGGTAATGTAGCAGGCAACTGTTAGTGTTGTCACTGATCTGACTGAAATCACAATGGAGTTTGTCTGTCACTTTGCGTCTTGCCTGCGGACTGCTGCCTGCCAGTCCTAGGTGAACCTTTCAGTACTTTGTTTAGTGAGTTACGTGACTTTCGAAGTCACAGGTCCGCAAATAAATGAAAACTAACCCTAATCAATATAATTTCGCGGAAATATTTTGTTATTGTTCTTTTGAAATGTTTGATTTGGTTGACATTGACAAGCACAAAAAACAAGAGAGGTACTGAGAGTCTGTGAAATGAAGAAATGACAGGACCAGGTTGTGTCCAGTATAAGTGTTCAGATCAAACCATTGATCTTGAGCACATGACACTATTATGTCATAGAGGTGAGGATAGGAAGATACAGGGTTTAGAAAGTAAGAACATAGTACCCATCCGCCCACTCATCAGTGGAATTTCGTCATCTGGGTTGGTGAAAAGAAAGGTGTCCTATGGGCTTCTCCTCAGGGAGAGTCTGAGGTAGCCAGATGTTGGACCCTTAAGAACCACATCCAACCAGCAGAGGATAGTGTGTGAGTGGAAGGGGCAAATACATTTGCAGTGCTCAGAAAAGAAAAAGGAAACTAATCCTAGTGATTAAAAATACCTACTTTGATGACATAAGAAGACTTTTATTCAGTGTGACCATCAAAGTGGTATCGTTAAAAACAGTAAGCTGATAGCATGTAAGGAATTGCTATCTATCACGTGTATTAATCGGTCGACATGTTTCAGCCTATACCGGCTTTCTTCAGGACCTATGATAAGCTACTGCAACATATACTTATCGTGAGTTGGAGCTTGAACATGAACAATCTCCAACAATTGAAGGTGTATCTCCTCCTGTGCATAGAAATGTGGGAAACAAAAAGACAAAGTGTTAAATGTATACAAACTATGTAGTGTTTACCTCAACCTCTTGAAATGCAAAGAAAACATAGTCCTCACTCACCCCAATTGTAGGGAGAAAAAACCTCACCTCGCCTGGCAACAGCTCAGGTTGGAAGGAGGCCACGCACTAAAAAGATAAGTGCGAGAAAAAGGAATTAGTAATGCAGTAACTAGATAAGTCCTGCATTTTGTTGTAGACTTTTACAAACAGTGACACCCAAAGGCATAAGGAGGCGGCTGGATTGAGAAGCTGATGTGAAATTCATCTCTAAAAATTATATCAAACCCCTTAATGTTTCAAGGTTGTACTATCAGTAGAGTTATTCAAGGGTGGCAAAAACCGCCATATTATGTTGTTAGCGTTAAGTTAAATCAAAGGGAGATGGAGTCTTCCTATTCAGAGCCCTCTCAGAAAGAAGCGCAGCATAGAGCGCTAAAGAACTCACCTCTCCGTCGTTACCTCGGGTAGAATTCTGAGCCGAGGGGGAGGTGACTGGCTCACTGAGAATGGCTGTTAATAACAGCCGGTGGCGGACCTGAGAGAGAACTCTCAGTATATGCGTTGTGATAGGTTGTGAGAAATCGACCAATGGTGGCGATGCAAGTTAAGCCTGCAAAGGCACAGACCTCTTGGCGCGTTCTCATTGGTTGAGACTTAAACCAATGACAGCGGATGTAGGCTATTTTGCGGAGCTGTGTAAAATGCGTACAGCTAGTCTTTTTATCAGTCATTTATGGTGATCATAAGTCTGTTTAGGCGAACAACCTCATCTTAGGACTGCATGTAGAGCATTCAGCATGGAAAACGTATATCGCCCAATGACTCTGAGAATGTCAGGGAAATGTCTAAATGGGCTTTGGCACAAGGTGCGTGATTGGTGAGCTTGCAACCAATCACGCAATAACAGCCGGTGGCGGACCTGAGAGAGAACTCTCAGTATATGCGTTGTGATAGGTTGTGAGAAATCGACCAATGGTGGCGATGCAAGTTAAGCCTGCAAAGGCACAGACCTCTTGGCGCGTTCTCATTGGTTGAGACTTAAACCAATGACAGCGGATGTAGGCTATTTTGCGGAGCTGTGTAAAATGCGTACCGCTAGTCTTTTTATCAGTCATTTATGGTGATCATAAGTCTGTTTAGGCGAACGACCTCATCTTAGGACTGCATGTAGAGCATTCAGCATGGAAAACGTATATCGCCCAATGACTCTGAGAATATCAGGGAAATGTCTAAATGGGCTTTGGCACAAGGTGCGTGATTGGTGAGCTTGCAACCAATCACGCACTGTTTAGTAAAAAAGGGGTTTTTGTTTTGTTTACTTTACGTAATGCCAGTGTAATATGTTACAGACCAAGTCCGCTTTCAATAAGAGCTCCGCAGTTGCAGAGAAGTGATAGAAAGCAAGGTGATGTTGATCTGCACTCCGTGGTTACATCAGGTGGTGTGTAACAAAAGAAGTTATCATGTCTAACCGGTCGTATCCGAGTGTGAACAAATGAATAGACAGATCGACCGGTAAATTGCAACCAAGTCGTGTATACCAAAGGGAAGGCAGTATGTCGGAGGCTTGTCCAATATTATGTGCAATCCCTAGGTTACGGCTGCGTGTGACAGTAAAGTTGGGCAAGATTAAATTAACGTGGTGTCAATACCAAATGGGAAGTCAATTCTATGGACCAAAGAGAGTGGGCCTAGACGCTGACAACCTCCCGTGTGGGACCAATGAGGTGGAGGTGGTGTGCACCCATGTTTGAGATGTTAGCCCCAGGTGCCCAAAAGCCAAGGTGAACTGTAAATCTGATGATGTTTAAGATGGATGCTCACAGTTGCATCCAGGGTATATCATCGTTGAGCCCTTGTGTGTCGCTTCGCAGTTTGTAGACCCACCTTTGCTCTTTTCTTAGAAGGAACAATGAAATGTCTGTGATGTGACTGGGTATGTGTGGTTGTTCCAGGATTAGCCACCTCAGTTCATCAGGATGATGTTTTTTCTCCAGAAAATGTGAGGTAAGGCGGGTAGCCTGTTTTGTGCGTCTGATTGTACTTTTGTGACTTGGATGCGCAGTTTGATTTTTCTTGTTGTCATCCCTATGTACCTTAAGCCACAAGGACAGGTGATCTGATAGATGACTTTGTCACTATTACAGTTTGTGTGACGTTTTAGTTTCCAGGGTGTAGTGGTGCCAATATCAACTTCCAGGATTTTGCTGGTTTGGGCACACACTGAGCAGTTGCCACAGGGATAATGGCCCTGCACTGGAGGAAGATTCCATAGGTTAGGAGTGGATTCTGCAATGTCATCACGAGGTCTTGTGTGTACAAGAGCATCTCTAAGATCAGCCCCTCTCTTAAAAGAGAACAGTGGTAGAGAAATGTGTTCACCAGAGCTATTTAAAATGCGCCATTTCTGTCTAATTATTTTCTGTATTTTAGACGAAGAGGTGTTGTATGTGGTGACACACACTATTCTGTCGAGGGGTGGTTTAGCAACTGGTGGTTCAAGTAGGGCCTCACGATGATTGTTGGCAGCACGTTTGAAAGACTTGTGAACCAGAGATTTAGGATATCGTCGCATTCTCAGTTTGCTAGTAAGATCCTTAGCTTTTGCACGGAAGTCTGCAGTGTCAGAGCAGTTCCTCCGGACCCTGAGGAACTGGCCAAAAGGAAGGTTTTCCCTCAGGGAGCGGGGATGATGGCTGTCGAATCTGAGCAATGAGTTCCGTGCCATAGGTTTTCGATATAGAGAACTGGCCAAGTGCCCTTCTTGTGGAAAGATTGTCAAATCAAGAAAGGGTAGTTCGGTTTTACTATGCTCTACAGTGAACCGAAGGTAAGGATTTTGTCCATTCAACCAGTCTTGAAAAAGCAAAAGGGATTGTGTATCTCCTTGCCAGACCACTATGATGTCATCAATGTACCGTTTCCACATCTTCAAATGATGAAGATGTGGATTGATGTTGTTCAGTACCTGTTGGGTCTCAAAATGATGGACATAAAGATTCGCTAAGCTGGGTGCGAATTTGCTGCCCATAGATGTCCCCGAGATCTGTAAATACAGAGAGTCCTCGAAGGCGAAAAAGTTTTCGGTCATGGCAATCCTTGCCAGTTCCATTATAAAATGGATGGGGGTTCCAATATCTGCCGAAAAATCTTCAAGAAGTGTTTTAACCGTCTCCAGTGTCTCAGTCTGTGGTATACACGTGTAGAGTGATTCGACATCAAAACTTGCTAGAATGTCAGTATTGATGTCGAAAGGGACATCGGGTAGTTTCCGTAAGATGTCCTTGGTATCTTGGAGATATGTTGGCATGGTTTTCACAATCGGACTGAGAAAAACATCAACAAAGCTTGATAGAGGCTCTAACAAAGATCCAATCCCAGAGATAATTGGACGGCCAGGCGGTGGTCTGGCCGGTTTATGAATCTTTGGAAGGGTGTAGAAATACGGAATGACGGGGCATTTCGTGACTAGAAAGTTGGCCTCTTGTGGGGTAATCCATCCCTCAGTGCTCGCTTCTTCCACTAGACATTTAATCTCATTGGAGAGTCTGGCAGTGGGATTGTCAGCAAGGAGGGTGTAGAACTGTGTATTGCCTAATTGTCTGAGACATTCATTACGATATGTAGTGATGTCTTGAACGACAATGGCTCCCCCCTTGTCCGCCGGTTTGATCACTATCGTGGTGTCTTTGGAAAGCGAATTAAGGGCGGCTCTGTCTTTCTTTGAAAGGTTCTGGTAGTTACCTTCTTTGGAGAAGTTTATAGAATTCAAATCTTGCAACACTGCTGCCTCAAAAGTGCCAACCTTGGATGGAACTTGTTGGAGTAAAGGCATGAAGTTGGATTTTACTTTCAGTCCTGTATTCGTGTCATTGTTCGGTATAGCAGGCTCTTTATCTTTGAAAAAATAGTGTAGCCTGATAGTCCTGAAAAATCGTTCGATTTCATTCCTTAACAGAAAGGGTTCTCCACGGTTAGTGGGAACAAACCCGAGACCTCTGTTGAGAACCTCTTGTTCACTGGGGGTGATGATCCGGCTGCTCAAGTTCACAACCAGATCTTCTTCAGGGGGCTGGGGTGTGTCGTCTACTGGCCTCATTTGTTGTGGCTCGTCGAAGGATCTTGATCGGCTGCCCATTGTACATGGCCTTGTCCCTGCCCTCTTCGTCTGCCTCGGTTCCAACCACGGCCCTGTCCTAAAAAAGCCTGGTTGTCAAAATACTGAGGCTGCATGGGGTAGTGAGACATAGGTGGGGGAAATTGAGGATAACCCCATGGGGCGGGTGGCCACCATGGTCCTGTCTGATACATATTGCCCCGTCCGTTATATCTCTTATTGGCTCGATTGTTACGGCCTCTGCCCCTAGGTTGGCTGGTATCCCCACTGTCTGAGCTAGAGGAATCAGTGTCTGTTGATGTGGCATAGGAAGAACCTTGAATGTTTTTCTGTTTATGAGAGTCAGTGGGAGTGTAATTATCACTGGTGTATGGGTATATTCTCTCATGTGAAAATTTGGCCAGGTCTTTCTTGAACTTCTCTATCTTGGCCAAAAAGATTGGTTCTTTATATTCCTTATTCGCCTTGTTGGAATCTTCTTGTTGTTTCTCGAATTTTTTAGCTGTTAAGGTAGTCTGGATTTGTCCTTCAAGGACCTGTATTTCCACCAAGATGGCGTCTGCGATACGTTTGGCTGTAGTGATAATTATAATCAGCCAGTCTCTTGTACAGCGCCATGCTATTAGCGACCAGTCCTTGATAAAGGCCTTGTCTGTGAGAAACAGCCTTGGCGCATTGGTCACTATGAGACCTGTAGGGGTACATTTTCCATGCAAATACTCCGCCATGATCTGTCCATGTATGACTGTGCGAGAATGGCTTTTCTTAAGGTTAAGGACTGTCTCCCAGTCTGCCACTACAGTGGGTGTCGGGGTTGGGAGTTGATCTAGCATGCTCGGATTCTCTGATAGAATGGATGATAAAGTCTCATCATCAAAACCCAAACCACCAAAGTCTGCCATGGTATCACTGAATGAAAATGTCAAGTAACATTCGCACAATGGTGCGAGATTATGGAAAGGTACGGACCCGCAGCCTGAGCTGCACAAATGAACAAAAATACAACAGAGTATTGGGGGGTCCTAGGGGAGTTAGTTTATAGACAATGTGAGTACCTTGTCCCCCAACTACTACTACAAAAAACAAGAGAGGTACTGAGAGTCTGTGAAATGAAGAAATGACAGGACCAGGTTGTGTCCAGTATAAGTGTTCAGATCAAACCATTGATCTTGAGCACATGACACTATTATGTCATAGAGGTGAGGATAGGAAGATACAGGGTTTAGAAAGTAAGAACATAGTACCCATCCGCCCACTCATCAGTGGAATTTCGTCATCTGGGTTGGTGAAAAGAAAGGTGTCCTATGGGCTTCTCCTCAGGGAGAGTCTGAGGTAGCCAGATGTTGGACCCTTAAGAACCACATCCAACCAGCAGAGGATAGTGTGTGAGTGGAAGGGGCAAATAAATTTGCAGTGCTCAGAAAAGAAAAAGGAAACTAATCCTAGTGATTAAAAATACCTACTTTGATGACATAAGAAGACTTGTATTCAGTGTGACCATCAAAGTGGTATCGTTAAAAACAGTAAGCTGATAGCATGTAAGGAATTGCTATCTATCACGTGTATTAATCGGTCGACATGTTTCAGCCTATACCGGCTTTCTTCAGGACCTATGATAAGCTACTGCAACATATACTTATCGTGAGTTGGAGCTTGAACATGAACAATCTCCAACAATTGAAGGTGTATCTCCTCCTGTGCATAGAAATGTGGGAAACAAAAAGACAAAGTGTTAAATGTATACAAACTATGTAGTGTTTACCTCAACCTCTTGAAATGCAAAGAAAACATAGTCCTCACTCACCCCAATTGTAGGGAGAAAAAACCTCACCTCGCCTGGCAACAGCTCAGGTTGGAAGGAGGCCACGCACTAAAAAGATAAGTGCGAGAAAAAGGAATTAGTAATGCAGTAACTAGATAAGTCCTGCATTTTGTTGTAGACTTTTACAAACAGTGACACCAAAAGGCATAAGGAGGCGGCTGGATTGAGAAGCTGATGTGAAATTCATCTCTAAAAATTATATCAAACCCCTTAATGTTTCAAGGTTGTACTATCAGTAGAGTTATTCAAGGGTGGCAAAAACCGCCATATTATGTTGTTAGCGTTAAGTTAAATCAAAGGGAGATGGAGTCTTCCTATTCAGAGCCCTCTCAGAAAGAAGCGCAGCATAGAGCGCTAAAGAACTCACCTCTCCGTCGTTACCTCGGGTAGAATCCTGAGCCGAGGGGGAGGTGACTGGCTCACTGAGAATGGCTGTTAATAACAGCCGGTGGCGGACCTGAGAGAGAACTCTCAGTATATGCGTTGTGATAGGTTGTGAGAAATCGACCAATGGTGGCGATGCAAGTTAAGCCTGCAAAGGCACAGACCTCTTGGCGCGTTCTCATTGGTTGAGACTTAAACCAATGACAGCGGATGTAGGCTATTTTGCGGAGCTGTGTAAAATGCGTACAGCTAGTCTTTTTATCAGTCATTTATGGTGATCATAAGTCTGTTTAGGCGAACGACCTCATCTTAGGACTGCATGTAGAGCATTCAGCATGGAAAACGTATATCGCCCAATGACTCTGAGAATGTCAGGGAAATGTCTAAATGGGCTTTGGCACAAGGTGCGTGATTGGTGAGCTTGCAACCAATCACGCAATAACAGCCGGTGGCGGACCTGAGAGAGAACTCTCAGTATATGCGTTGTGATAGGTTGTGAGAAATCGACCAATGGTGGCGATGCAAGTTAAGCCTGCAAAGGCACAGACCTCTTGGCGCGTTCTCATTGGTTGAGACTTAAACCAATGACAGCGGATGTAGGCTATTTTGCGGAGCTGTGTAAAATGCGTACCGCTAGTCTTTTTATCAGTCATTTATGGTGATCATAAGTCCCAACCTATCACAACGCATATACTGAGAGTTCTCTCTCAGGTCCGCCACCGGCTGTTATTGCGTGATTGGTAGTTTGACTATTTAAATGACTGGTAATGTAGCAGGCAACTGTTAGTGTTGTCACTGATCTGACTGAAATCACAATGGAGTTTGTCTGTCACTTTGCGTCTTGCCTGCGGACTGCTGCCTGCCAGTCCTAGGTGAACCTTTCAGTACTTTGTTTAGTGAGTTACGTGACTTTCGAAGTCACAGGTCCGCAAATAAATGAAAACTAACCCTAATCAATATAATTTCGCGGAAATATTTTGTTATTGTTCTTTTGAAATGTTTGATTTGGTTGACATTGACAAGCAACAATCATCCATGTTTTCTGTTCTTTCTTTCATGTTGTACGTCAGCTCCCCCCAGGGGCGAGGGGAGGAGGACACAGGAGCAGCAGGCGGCGGATGCTGTTCAACAGGGCCAGGATCGGGCAGGCGAGGGCTCCTTTGCTGGCCCCAGTAAGTTTTCATTTTAGACTAGTACCTATTTTTCCTAGCGTTCCTCATTTGACTTTTTTCTAAATTGTCTTTGATCTTCTTGTAGACTGTATCTAAATTCTTATCCTGCCTCTACTATGACTCCCTGTGGTATTACTAGATTATTCTTATTAGTCTGTCTGTGTAGCTAACTAAGATTGCACGGTTGGCGAAACTCCCATTCTAGTCAGCAATAGCTCTATCAACTTAGTGTAGTCCTCTGGGATTGTCCATAATGTCTTTTGAAGTGTTCTATCTGGACTCATGCTTGCAAAAATTGCAAAACCTTTCGCTCAGTCACTCTAGTCTGGACCAAAAAACACAGATTCTATTTAAGTTTAAAAGCTTTATTAAAAGTAAACACATTTATTAAAATGAAGTCATAATAAAACTAAACGTTTAACTGATAATGGAAAAGTGGTTAGTACTGACGATTAATTGAAGACATTTCTTGTGGTCGAGCCGAGCTCTCACCTGGTTTCAACTTGATCTTGTTGTTAGAAGTCCATTTTCTGTCTGTGTGGAGAAAAATGGTGCGTGTCAAAAAACCAGCCTTCATCAGTTGTGCCAAAAGGTGCAGCAAGACAACCTTCCCTGGAAAAAGGGACATTTTTTTTAACTTTAAAGTAGACCGTCACAAATTACATTGTTTTCACATGTCTTCATTCCTAGACCTAAGACTAGTGAGTGCTTTATTCTAACATTCTTAAATGTACTTTGTAGGTGGAACATCTGGTGGCGGGGCCAGCGTGGAGGTGGTGGTGCTCGACACGGAGGCGGAGGGCAATTCTTCAGGGGAGGAGGCGGCGGCTGTGAGAGTTGAGACGGTGGTGGTGGCGGCCAGAGATAAGCTCTTATATATTCCTTACTTATTGAGATTGAAGACTAGCTGGGAAGGCAAGAATATGAGATGCATGGCTGGGTGAATGATGAAGCAATGATGGGTGGAAGGACAACAGCCTGGGTGGGTGACACAGAAACTGTATGTGTCCATATACCTGGATCATGCTACTATCTGACTCTTAGATAGCATATGTGTATCTAGAGCAGGGGTACTCATAGTACGGCCCGCGGGCCGGTGGTGGCCCGGCAAGCCTTCCTTGGCGGTGCGCAAACCTTGCAGACAATCACTGCTCCCCCGGCCCCCACAGCAGAGGCTTTGTTGTATTTCACCTGTTAGCGCCCCTGCATCTCCACTCTGACAATCACTGCTCCCCCGGCCCCCACAGAGCAGAGTGGAGATGCAAGGCCACAAAGAGGTGAAATAGAACAAAGCCTCTGCTCTGTGGGGCCGGGCAAGCAGTGATTGTCAGGGTGGAGATGCAGGGGCGCTACAACAAACAAAGCCTCAATAATATGTTAATGGTCTTTTAAAGACCTGTTAAGTACTTTGGTGTTGTTGTCTGTGTGTGCGCGTTGAGGAAGCGGTCTCAACCCGGGCTGAAGGCTGACACAGATAGACACACACACAGTGAGATGACAGAGGGGGAGGGAGAGGGAGGGCAGGAGGGAGAGAGAGATGGAGAGGGAGGGCAGGAGGGAGAGCAGGAGGGAGAGAGATGTATGTAAATGCTGGGTCTGGTGGCTCAGTGGATGAAGGCATCTGCTGCAGGGACCTGTGTGCAACCTCATGGTCACAAGTTTTCGTTTTGCTTTAGCCCCGCCCCCTCTGACTCCGCCCCCACCAGTGCGGCCCTCGGCCACAAACTATACTGTAAATTTAGCCCCTGAGAGAAAGTTTGTGAGTACCCATAATCTAGAGAGAGTAGACGGTCAGTGGATGAACTAAGTGTAACTTTGAAGAGCATGTAACACTGCACCCGCACGTCCGTTCCAGTGTAGGAAAGGCAAGGAAAAGAAGTTTTAATTTTGTCCAAATACTACCATCAATAGTAGCAGTAGTTTGTATTGCAAGCACAGCATAGATCCGGTTATTACGGTGGCCACTCCCTACCTCTCTTAATAAGTTTAGTAGTACTCAGTCATTCATGTGTGGATGTATCACTGGTCACTCAATAAAAAGCAAAGCACCTAAGGTCATCCCATATATAAGCAAAAACATCCCATGTGAAGTGATAGATAATCAGATTATTTATCTTCTTCAATTTTCCATTTCTAGTACTCATTTCCACTGTAGGGTGAAAGTTAAATTAATTAAGCAGTAGCCCTTGAGTTGTAACAGAGTATTCTCAGTGCCACCCGTAATAGAAAAGTAAGAGCTTCACCACCTGCATGTACTGGACGGGTACAGTAACGCAACGCAAGTCTAGGTCACTCCTCATGGCGTGCGTCTCTTTTTCTCAGGTGCAAGTTTACTGCGCTGGCATTATGCCGGCTTGCAGAAGATAACGTACCAATTTTCCTAAACAAGAGACAAGAAGAAGAATAAGACTGGTGTACTTTCATAGTCGACTCCAATGGAAGTCCATAGTGCTCGTAGAATTTGTTCCTTAAACTCCCACTAATGTTAGAGCAAGGATGAAGAAGTGTGAGGTTAGATAGATACTGGCCTCAATAGTTATGTAATGCGCTTGCAAGTTGCTAGTTGTAGTGCAACACAAATTTCTGCTGAATGATTGAGTTAATCTTAAAGAGCATTGGTTACAGACTATGTCTTTCTTTCTTCATATAGGTTCTCCTTCCAAACGAACAAGGAGGAAGGAGCTGGCTAGAGTGGCCCGGCAACGGAGGATCGATGCCACTGTGGCCGAATATCGGCGGCTGGTGGCCCTGGAGGACGAAGAAAGTGTGCAGTCGACCACAACAACTACGTCGTCTGCATCGGCCTCCGTGCCCCCACGGGCTTCCAGTGCCACCCAGCACAGTGGTCCACCCAGACTGAGCCGGGCTGCCAAAGCCAAACGCCACCGCCGAGTAGCAAGGACAACAGCTTCCTCTCACAGCCGTTGCACCTGCAAGGCATTGAAGGCACGCCTGCGCCGCAGTACCCTGATGGTGTCCCGCCTCCAGCAGGAGCTCCACCACTTTTCAAAGGAGTTGGAGGGGCTCCGCGTAGAGCACGCCTTGCTCCGCCAGGAGCATGATGCCCTGGCCCAAAAAGTTGACAGCATCCACCCATAGTGTCCCTTGCCCCTTTTTTAGAGACTTTTGGGGGGTGGGAATTGGGAGTTGGGTTTTTGGGGACTTTTGAAGGACAATCGTTGGGGTTAGGGAGGGTCTTGCGGGAGATTATTTTGTTAGGGATATAAATATACTTTTTCAAACTTTATCTGAGCATACCCGTTTCTTACTGCTTGCCTGGTGGGTGGGGGTTTAACAGTGACTTTGTTTTCCTGAAAGTTTAGTTCCATTTTCTTCCTTTAAGTGTAAATGCCCAAATGTTTTCAACACTAAGTGCCTCTCACAGAGTAAGTGAAGTGAATCCAAGAGTCCTAGGACTTTAGTAGTACTACCGTCAGTCTCTCGTCTCTCCTACTAATACTCCATTATACCCCCAAACCACCAAACGCTTATCTTACCTGTAATTTGTGTTTGAAAGTAGGGCTAGACCCAGGGCTGGCTCCACGGGAAACAGCGAATAAGGTTGGCAATCTTGGTCGGATAAAATTTCCTCATAGCGGTGGTACTAGTGGTGTGACACAGTAGCAGTTGCATGCCTATGAAAAAAAAGAAAATTTAATCTGGTTTGTCCTCCTGAGTAATTCAACGGTACAACTGAGAATATAGCAGGTGACAGAAGTACACTAGAACAGTGCCACATTGTAGCCTAACAAATGGTAAAGTATAACTACTAATTCGGTTGAAGTTCTTTGACATTAGCCATGGTTCTTTGTCAAGCAGAGTAAGAATATATCCTCGGATTTCTTCACCAGCCTGTTGCTATCACCTTATCCTCCCCAGCAAGTGTGTGGATTTATTGCTGTAATTTAGTCACACATCAATCAAAACCACACAGCCCGGGGGAAGAGGGTTAGGGTTTGAAAAATGGATGGGTACGGTGGTTTTTGGGAAAGGTTTTGGGAGACAAGAAAAAATAGCACAGCATGGACAAACAATTGTGAACATAAACAAATCTTTGGGTACAAACCTATCCATCAATCTTTGAAAGTGCATGCACTACTGCATGCATGTCAGTGAAAAGTAAGTAGTACTTTCGACAACTGTGGAAGAAAGAATGCGACAGTACAGGGCCTGTGTGGAATTATTGATAACGATATTCAACATAAGGTCTCTGTAGCCAGATACCCGAGAGGCTTGCTGGTCACTATAAATCCATTCACAACAACACTCAATGGGGTTGGTCTGGAAGGTATAGTAGATAGAAAAGGAGAAATTGCTTTTTTTCTAGGTGTCCCCTCACTCACCAGGGTTGCCCCTTGGTGACATGCTTCATCATTGGGGCCATCCCAGTCCTCTACGGGCTGGGGCGTGCTGCGACTTGCGAATTACGTAGGAGCACTTACAAATGACTATGTGTGGTGCAGATGTGATAGTGGAGTGGACTAAGTGATGTGTTAAGGGATCAATTTAGAAGCAGAGAGAGATCCAAGAAATGCAGTCACAGTCAGAGAAAAAGGCAAGGGATACTGTCTCTATATTGTTGTAGTTGTCCTGTTGGAAGTGGTAAGTAAGTTGCCTGCAGAAAAAAAATCCTCTTATTAGCGGCACTCCTCCATTGCAGCCGACGCTTCGTCCATCGATGTTGGTCACCAGAAGACACCCTGTAAAAAAAGCACAGCATAGACAAACAAATGAACATAAACAAACCTAGCCATCAATCTTTGAAAGTGCATGCACTACTGCATGCATGTCAGTGAAAAGTAAGTAGTACTTTCGACAACTGTGGAAGAAAGAATGCGACAGTACAGGGCCTGTGTGGAATTATTGATAACGATATTCAACATAAGGTCTCTGTAGCCAGATACCCGAGAGCCTTGCTGGTCACTATAAATCCATTCACAAGAACACTCAATGGGGTTGGTCTGGAAGGTATAGTAGATAGAAAAGGAGAAATTGCTTTTTTTCTAGGTGTCCCCTCACTCACCAGGGTTGCCCCTTGGTGACATGCTTCATCATTGGGGCCATCCCAGTCCTGTACGGGCTGGGGCGTGCTGTGACTTGCGAATTACGTAGGAGCACTTACAAATGACTATGTGTGGTGCAGAGAGAGATCCAAGAAATGCAGTCACAGTCAGAGAAAAAGGCAAGGGATACTGTATCTATGTTGTTGTAGTTCTCCTGTTGGAAGTGGTAAGTAAGTTGCCTGCAGAAAAAAAATCCTCTTATTAGCGGCACTCCTCCATTGCAGCCGACGCTTCGTCCATCGATGTTGGTCACCAGAAGACACACTGTCCACTGCCTGCCTGATGCTGAATTGTGGCTCGCTAATGTGAAGCCTGACTCCATCCTTTTCTCCCCATTGCAGAGACTGAAACCCGGCCTGTAATTTTTCAACGAAAAACAGGAAGTGATATAATATTACAACACCACTGATAAATAAATATAAGGTATGTAGGCTGTGGAGTGCAAAAAGTCACAATTTGATTTTCCTAGTAGACAGTACAATATTTTTGAAAGTGCGTACTCTGTGTGAGTCACCTTTTGAAGGATAAATAAGTAGGGGCAAATTAATGTAGCGGATCTTTCCCCTCAAGCTAGGTGTACTGTAAACTGTTTTAGAACAAAATTAGATCTTCCTAGCAGTGCTCCCACCCAGACCCTTACTAAAGCCAGTCGCAAAAATGTAGAAGACCCCCAATCAAATCTCAAAAAACGAGGCCTAGCAGAAAACTGGTGACAAAACTTACTTTGAAAGTAAAAGTAGGCCGAAGTACCCCCTTCCTAATTACCCCTTACCCACCGTGGATTGCATTCATTTCAAACCACTTGCAAGCAACCAAGCAAAAGTAGCCATAGCCAGCATCGCTCCAAGACTCGAAATCCCCCCCACTCAAACACATGCAATAGAAATACTGCTAACCCTAACGAACCCTAAGTTAAGAATAGTGGCAAAGGCTTTCTTTAACTATGCCAAATCCCCCCTTTCCCACCATGGATTTTCTTCAAATGACTTGCAACCAAAATTACACATTCTCACGAGTGCTCTAAGACCCCAGAACTCAGTTGCAAAAATCTAGAACACCCCGAAACACATGCAATCCTGCTGCTAGGGCTAACCCTAACGAACCCTAAGTTACAAAAAGTGCCATAAGGCTTTTCCGCGAGGATTTTGTCCCAACCACTTCTACCCGGTATTAGACCTTCCCAGGAATGCCCCAAGACCCGCCAACCCACCCGCCAAGAAGCATTCCACCCCCAAACCGGCCAAAAGCAAAATCTCATACTTGCAATATTTCTCGGCCTTCGGTCCAAACGCGCTGCGTAGCTAGGCCATAAGTCGGGGTTGCCACGACGGATTTCCTGAAAAGCAAATGCAATCAAGATTAGAGTGTCCCCGCAGTGCTCCCAGACCACGAAACTCACCCACAAACAGACGGAACCCCCCCTAAGAGCACCTCAAAGGCAAGCAAGTCATCAAAAACACACAAAAAATTCCGCCTGGGATTTGGTCCAAAACACTTTTATCCGGTATTAGAGCTTCCCAGCAATGGCCCCAGAGCCGTCAACCCAGGAGAAACGAGTAGAAGACCCCCAAACAGCCAAAGAGCAAAAGTACAAAAATGGGGACTTAGTCAATTTTTCACAAATTTCCCAAATCACTCCGCGCGCGCTCTGCAGCTAGGCCCTAACTCCCCTCTGCCACCATGGATTTGCTTCAAACCTCTTGCAAAGTAAAGTATATATAGCCAGCAGTGCGCCCAGACCCCGAAACTCACCCACAAACACCAGGAAGCCCCCCAAACAGGCCCCCGAAAACGCTACATTGAGCAAAATGTCAGAAATAGCCCAAAAAAAAATCGGCCTGGATTTTGTCCCAACCACTTCTACCCGGTATTAGACCTTCCCAGGAATGCCCCAAGACCCGCCAACCCACCCGCCAAGAAGCATAACACCCCCAAACAGGCCAAAAGCAAAATCTCATACTTGCAATATTTCTCGGCCTTCGGTCCAAACGCGCTGCGTAGCTAGGCCATAAGTCGGGGTTGCCACGACGGATTTCCTGAAAAGCAAATGCAATCAAGATTAGAGTGTCCCAGCAGTGCTCCCAGACCACGAAACTCCCCCACAAACACCAGGAAGCCCCCCAAACAGGCCCCTGAAAACGCTACATTGAGCAAATTGTCGGAAATAGCCAAAAAAAAGTGGCCTGGATTTTGTCCCAACCACTTCTACCCGGTATTAGACCTTCCCAGGAATGCCCCAAGACCCGCCAACCAACCCGCCAAGAAGCATAACACCCCCAAACAGCCCAAAAGCAAAATCTCATACTTGCAATATTTCTCGGCCTTCGTCCAAACGTGCTGCGTAGCTAGGCCATAAGTCGGGGTTGCCACGACGGATTTCCTGAAAAGCAAATGCAATCAAGATTAGAGTGTCCCAGCAGTGCTCCCAGACCACGAAACTCACCCACAAACAGACGGAACCCCCCCTAAGAGCACCTCAAAGGCAAGCAAGTCATCAAAAACACAAAAAAATTTCCGCCTGGGATTTGGTCCAAACCACTTTTATCCGGTATTAGAGCTTCCCAACAATGGTCCCAGAGCCGTCAACTCACCTGCAAAGAGGTACAACAACACCCCCACAAGTGCTGAGTCTTTCTTCATTGGGCGTAAACCAGCCCTCTGGTTTGATGGAAATAGGAGTCTGGAGGAGAAGGATAGAGGAGCATGTTCTTTTGAACTTGTGAACCTGAGGAATGCAGACTGCGGCAACTTCAAATCAATTAGCAAACCAGTGAAGACAGTTCTGCTGATGGGCTTGTTTTTGTGATTATCTGATTAAAGTTTGAAATATATTAACTGTGCACAACAAAGAAAGACAGACACACAGGAATAAAAGTGAATAAGGACGAAAAAGAAAGTTATTGATTCGTTGTCTCATTTTCAGGGCTCGGTATCACGGTCCAGGAATGAGAATAAGGCTTCGTCATCATACTCTGCGAATTCAGGCAGGGTGAGCTCAGTGTCACCTGACAGAGTAGAAATTCCCTCATCTATGTTGCTGGCCACCTCCTCTTCATCCGGCACGCTTTCTCGTACTCTGAAATCTGGTGGTATGAGGTGCTGATTCATCTTGATCATTGTTAACCTCTCCACATTTTTGGGCGAGAGGCGGCTCCGTTTGGGAGTTACAAGGCCACAAGCAGCACTGAAAACCCGTTCAGAAGACACGCTTGCGAGTGGGCAAGACAAGTAGTTTAAAGCCAGGTTGGAGAGCTGTGGCCACAATTCTTTTTTCCCATGCCAATACGCCAATGGGTCAGAATTAACATAGACCTCTGTTGAGTCATTCAGATAGTCCTTCACCATCGACTCAAGGTCCTCCTCATCCAAGGTTCCTCCACTTTGCTTAGCTCTTGCTGTGCCTCTGACCTTTTGAGAACCAAACCCACGCAGAGCTAGCCAATCCTCTTCAGCCTCCAATGTTTCTGTTGTGTCTCGTGCAGATGATCCGGTTGCCGGTGTCTTTAACGGCTGAGAGGTCACTTGTGGCACAGCCACAGGTGCAGAAGTGGATTGTTTTGACTGGGGATGGCCTGCTGATGTACTGCCATTTCCTTCAATTTCCAGCCGTTCTCTTTCAAACCTCTTGGCTGACAAGGCTAGCCAATGTTTGTACTTTGGAACATGTTCATCATCAAAAGGAAAGAATGCTTGGCCTGCCAGCGCCTTTTTGTAGCGTGGATCCAGAATAGTAGCACAAATGTAATGCTCTTCTGAGTGGATCTTTTTAAGACGTTCATCACCTTGTAGGAGCTCTAATAATTTCTCAGCCAGAAGAAAAGAGTCTTGGTTTTTTACATCTTTTTCAAACACAGAACACACCTCCTTCAGTTGGTCCTCCAGCATGTACAACAATGGGATAGCTTTTCCCAAATTAGAGTCCTCCTTGCTGACTGCACGCGTGAAGAACTCAAAAGGATGAAGCATGCGTGTCAGGCTTTGAACTATGTTCCATTGCGCCGCAACCATCCTCAGCTCCTCTGTACCCTCTGTAAGGAAATATTGATCGAGTTCCGTATACTGCTCATACAGACGCTCAAGCATGTAGAAGGTTGAGTTCCAACGTGTTACCGCCTCCTGGATGAGTGCTTTCACTGGCATTTTACATTGATATAGCAGGCTCCTCAGCTGCTTCCGGGCCTTAAAAGAATGGCTGAAATGCTTGGGTACGGTGGTTTTTGGGAAAGGTTTTGGGAGACAAGAAAAAACAGCACAGCATGGACAAACAATTGTGAACATAAACAAATCTTTGGGTACAAACCTATCCATCAATCTTTGAAAGTGCATGCACTACTGCATGCATGTCAGTGAAAAGTAAGTAGTATTTTCGAC
Source organism: Lissotriton vulgaris (assembly GCF_964263255.1). Lineage (NCBI taxonomy): Eukaryota > Metazoa > Chordata > Amphibia > Caudata > Salamandridae > Lissotriton > Lissotriton vulgaris. Next base: position 774,990,468 of record NC_141700.1, on the reverse strand, counting down.
AACTGTGGAAGAAAGAATGCGACAGTACAGGGCCTGTGTGGAATTATTGATAACGATATTCAACATAAGGTCTCTGTAGCCAGATACCCGAGAGCCTTGCTGGTCACTATAAATCCATTCACAACAACACTCAATGGGGTTGGTCTGGAAGGTATAGTAGATAGAAAAGGAGAAATTGCTTTTTTTCTAGGTGTCCCCTCACTCACCAGGGTTGCCCCTTGGTGACATGCTTCATCATTGGGGCCATCCCAGTCCTCTACGGGCTGGGGCGTGCTGCGACTTGCGAATTACGTAGGAGCACTTACAAATGACTATGTGTGGTGCAGATGTGATAGTGGAGTGGACTAAGTGATGTGTTAAGGGATCAATTTAGAAGCAGAGAGAGATCCAAGAAATGCAGTCACAGTCAGAGAAAAAGGCAAGGGATACTGTCTCTATATTGTTGTAGTTGTCCTGTTGGAAGTGGTAAGTAAGTTGCCTGCAGAAAAAAAATCCTCTTATTAGCGGCACTCCTCCATTGCAGCCGACGCTTCGTCCATCGATGTTGGTCACCAGAAGACACCCTGTAAAAAAAGCACAGCATAGACAAACAAATGAACATAAACAATTCTTTGGGTACAAACCTAGCCATCAATCTTTGAAAGTGCATGCACTACTGCATGCATGTCAGTGAAAAGTAAGTAGTACTTTCGACAACTGTGGAAGAAAGAATGCGACAGTACAGGGCCTGTGTGGAATTATTGATAACGATATTCAACATAAGGTCTCTGTAGCCAGATACCCGAGAGCCTTGCTGGTCACTATAAATCCATTCACAAGAACACTCAATGGGGTTGGTCTGGAAGGTATAGTAGATAGAAAAGGAGAAATTGCTTTTTTTCTAGGTGTCCCCTCACTCACCAGGGTTGCCCCTTGGTGACATGCTTCATCGTTGGGGCCATCCCAGTCCTGTACGGGCTGGGGCGTGCTGCGACTTGCGAATTACATAGGAACACTTACAAATGACTATGTGTGGTGCAGATGTGATAGTGGAGTGGACTAAGTGATGTGTTAAGGGATCAATTTAGAAGCAGAGAGAGATCCAAGAAATGCAGTCACAGTCAGAGAAAAAGGCAAGGGATACTGTATCTATGTTGTTGTAGTTCTCCTGTTGGAAGTGGTAAGTAAGTTGCCTGCAGAAAAAAAATCCTCTTATTAGCGGCACTCCTCCATTGCAGCCGACGCTTCGTCCATCGATGTTGGTCACCAGAAGACACACTGACCACTGCCTGCCTGATGCTGAATTGTGGCTCGCTAATGTGAAGCCTGACTCCATCCTTTTTTCCCCATTGCAGAGACTGAAACCCGGCCTGTAATTTTTCAACGAAAAACAGGAAGTGATACAATATTACAACACCACTGATAAATAAATATAAGGTATGTAGGCTGTGGAGTGCAAAAAGTCACAATTTGATTTTCCTAGTAGACAGTACAATATTTTTGAAAGTGCGTACTCTGTCTGAGTCACCTTTTGAAGGATAAATAAGTAGGGGCAAATTAATGTAGCGGATCTTTCCCCTCAAGCTAGGTGTACTGTAAACTGTTTTAGAACAAAATTAGATCTTCCTAGCAGTGCTCCCACCCAGACCCTTACTAAAGCCAGTCGCAAAAATGTAGAAGACCCCCAATCAAATCTCAAAAAACGAGGCCTAGCAGAAAACTGGTGACAAAACTTACTTTGAAAGTAAAAGTAGGCCGAAGTACCCCCTTCCTAATTACCCCTTACCCACCGTGGATTGCATTAATTTCAAACCACTTGCAAGCAACCAAGCAAAAGTAGCCATAGCCAGCATCGCTCCAAGACTCGAAATCCCCCTCACTCAAACACATGCAATAGAAATACTGCTAACCCTAACGAACCCTAAGTTAAGAATAGTGGCAAAGGCTTTCTTTAACTATGCCAAATCCCCCCTTTCCCACCATGGATTTTCTTCAAATGACTTGCAACCAAAATTACACATTCTCACGAGTGCTCTAAGACCCCAGAACTCAGTTGCAAAAATCTAGAACACCCCGAAACACATGCAATCCTGCTGCTAGGGCTAACCCTAACGAACCCTAAGTTACAAAAAGTGCCATAAGGCTTTTCCGCGAGGATTTTGTCCCAACCACTTCTACCCGGTATTAGACCTTCCCAGGAATGCCCCAAGACCCGCCAACCCACCCGCCAAGAAGCATTCCACCCCCAAACCGGCCAAAAGCAAAATCTCATACTTGCAATATTTCTCGGCCTTCGGTCCAAACGCGCTGCGTAGCTAGGCCATAAGTCGGGGTTGCCACGACGGATTTCCTGAAAAGCAAATGCAATCAAGATTAGAGTGTCCCCGCAGTGCTCCCAGACCACGAAACTCACCCACAAACAGACGGAACCCCCCCTAAGAGCACCTCAAAGGCAAGCAAGTCATCAAAAACACAAAAAAATTCCGCCTGGGATTTGGTCCAAAACACTTTTATCCGGTATTAGAGCTTCCCAGCAATGGCCCCAGAGCCGTCAACCCAGGAGAAAACGAGTAGAAGACCCCCAAACAGCCAAAGAGCAAAAGTACAAAAATGGGGACTTAGTCAATTTTTCACAAATTTCCCAAATCACTCCGCGCGCGCTCTGCAGCTAGGCCCTAACTCCCCTCTGCCACCATGGATTTGCTTCAAACCTCTTGCAAAGTAAAGTATATATAGCCAGCAGTGCGCCCAGACCCCGAAACTCACCCACGAACACCAGGAAGCCCCCCAAACAGGCCCCCGAAAACGCTACATTGAGCAAAATGTCAGAAATAGCCCAAAAAAAAATCGGCCTGGATTTTGTCCCAACCACTTCTACCCGGTATTAGACCTTCCCAGGAATGCCCCAAGACCCGCCAACCCACCCGCCAAGAAGCATAACACCCCCAAACAGGCCAAAAGCAAAATCTCATACTTGCAATATTTCTCGGCCTTCGGTCCAAACGCGCTGCGTAGCTAGGCCATAAGTCGGGGTTGCCACGACGGATTTCCTGAAAAGCAAATGCAATCAAGATTAGAGTGTCCCAGCAGTGCTCCCAGACCACGAAACTCACCCACAAACAGACGGAACCCCCCCCTAAGAGCACCTCAAAGGCAAGCAAGTCATCAAAAACACAAACAATTTCCCGCCTGGGATTTGGTCCAAAACACTTTTATCCGGTATTAGAGCTTCCCAGCAATGGCCCCAGAGCCGTCAACCCAGGAGAAAACGAGTAGAAGACCCCCAAACAGCCAAAGAGCAAAAGTACAAAAATGGGGACTTAGTCAATTTTTCACAAATTTCCCAAATCACTCCGCGCGCGCTCTGCAGCTAGGCCCTAACTCCCCTCTGCCACCATGGATTTGCTTCAAACCTCTTGCAAAGTAAAGTATATATAGCCAGCAGTGCGCCCAGACCCCGAAACTCACCCACAAACACCAGGAAGCCCCCCAAACAGGCCCCCAAAAACGCTACATTGAGCAAAATGTCAGAAATAGCCAAAAAGAAATCGGCCTGGATTTTGTCCCAACCACTTCTACCCGGTATTAGACCATCCCAGGAATGCCCCAAGACCCGCGAACCCACCCGCCAAGAAGCATAACACCCCCAAACAGGCCAAAAGCAAAATCTCATACTTGCAATATTTCTCGGCCTTCGGTCCAAACGCGCTGCGTAGCTAGGCCATAAGTCGGGGTTGCCACGACGGATTTCCTGAAAAGCAAATGCAATCAAGATTAGAGTGTCCCAGCAGTGCTCCCAGACCCCGAAACTCACCCACAAACACCAGGAAGCCCCCCAAACAGGCCCCCGAAAATGCTACATTGAGCAAATTGTCAGAAATAGCCAAAAAAAAGTGGCCTGGATTTTGTCCCAACCACTTCTACCCGGTATTAGACCTTCCCAGGAATGCCCCAAGACCCGCCAACCCACCCGCCAAGAAGCATAACACCCCCAAACAGCCCAAAAGCAAAATCTCATACTTGCAATATTTCTCGGCCTTCGGTCCAAACGCGCTGCGTAGCTAGGCCATAAGTCGGGGTTGCCACGACGGATTTCCTGAAAAGCAAATGCAATCAAGATTAGAGTGTCCCAGCAGTGCTCCCAGACCACGAAACTCACCCACAAACAGACGGAACCCCCCCTAAGAGCACCTCAAAGGCAAGCAAGTCATCAAAAACACAAAAAATGTTCCGCCTGGGATTTGGTCCAAACCACTTTTATCCGGTATTAGAGCTTCCCAACAATGGTCCCAGAGCCGTCAACTCACCTGCAAAGAGGTACAACAACACCCCCACAAGTGCTGAGTCTTTCTTCATTGGGCGTAAACCAGCCCTCTGGTTTGATGGAAATAGGAGTCTGGAGGAGGAGGATAGAGGAGCATGTTCTTCTGAACTTGTGAACCTGAGGAATGCAGACTGCGGCAACTTCAAATCAATTAGCAAACCAGTGAAGACAGTTCTGCTGATGGGCTTGTTTTTGTGATTATCTGATTAAAGTTTGAAATATATTAACTGTGCACAACAAAGAAAGACAGACACACAGGAATAAAAGTGAATAAGGACGAAAAAGAAAGTTATTGATTCGTTGTCTCATTTTCAGGGCTCGGTATCACGGTCCAGGAATGAGAATAAGGCTTCGTCATCATACTCTGCGAATTCAGGCAGGGTGAGCTCAGTGTCACCTGACAGAGTAGAAATTCTCTCATCTATGTTGCTGGCCACCTCCTCTTCATCCGGCACGCTTTCTCGTACTCTGAAATCTGGTGGTATGAGGTGCTGATTCATCTTGATCATTGTTAACCTCTCCACATTTTTGGGCGAGAGGCGGCTCCGTTTGGGAGTTACAAGGCCACCAGCAGCACTGAAAACCCGTTCAGAAGACACGCTTGCGAGTGGGCAAGACAAGTAGTTTAAAGCCAGGTTGGAGAGCTGTGTCCACAATTCTTTTTTCCCATGCCAATACGCCAATGGGTCAGAATTAACATAGACCTCTGTTGAGTCATTCAGATAGTCCTTCACCATCGACTCAAGGTCCTCCTCATCCAAGGTTCCTCCACTTTGCTTAGCTCTTGCTGTGCCTCTGACCTTTTGAGAACCAAACCCACGCAGAGCTAGCCAATCCTCTTCAGCCTCCAATGTTTCTGTTGTGTCTCGTGCAGATGATCCGGTTGCCGGTGTCTTTAACGGCTGAGAGGTCACTTGTGCCACAGCCACAGGTGCAGAAGTGGATTGTTTTGACTGGGGATGGCCTGTTGATGTACTGCCATTTCCTTCAATTTCCAGCCGTTCTCTTGGCTGACAAGGCTAGCCAATGTTTGTACTTTGGAACATGTTCATCATCAAAAGGAAAGAATGCTTGGCCTGCCAGCGCCTTTTTGTAGCGTGGATCCAGAATAGTAGCACAAATGTAATGCTCTTCTGAGTGGACCTTTTTAAGACGTTCATCACCTTGTAGGAGCTCTAATAATTTCTCAGCCAGAAGAAAAGAGTCTTGGTTTTTTACATCTTTTTCAAACACAGAACACACCTCCTTCAGTTGGTCCTCCAGCATGTACAACAATGGGATAGCTTTTCCCAAATTAGAGTCCTCCTTGCTGACTGCACGCGTGAAGAACTCAAAAGGATGAAGCATGCGTGTCAGGCTTTGAACTATGTTCCATTGCGCCGCAACCATCCTCAGCTCCTCTGTACCCTCTGTAAGGAAATATTGATCGAGTTCCGTATACTGCTCATACAGACGCTCAAGCATGTAGAAGGTTGAGTTCCAACGTGTTACCGCCTCCTGGATGAGTGCTTTCACTGGCATTTTACGTTGATATAGCAGGCTCCTCAGCTGCTTCCGGGCCTTAAAAGAATGGCTGAAATGCTTGCACATTTTTCGGCAGGTGTCCAATGCGCTGTACGCTGCACTGCCTTTATTACCCAAGAATTTTTGGACAACCAGGTTTATACAGTGCGCCAAACACGGCACTCTGAAATAGTGACCGTCCCTCATGGCCTTAACTATATTGGCGCCATTGTCCGTGGAAACATAACCAACCTGGCGTTTTAGTGGGGACAGCCAGTTAAGGACCTTTGTGTTAAAGACATCCAAAATGTTTTCTGCTGTGTGACGTTTCTCCAAACCAAACATGGCTAGTGTTGCATGTTTCCGAGCAGCTTTAAAAACAATGTCCGTGTCAACACCTGTGTTTAGCTTTGCTTTAGCCCCTGAAAAAGAGACCCAGTGTGCAGTGATGCACATGTAATCAGCGCCTGCGCCACTGGTCCACATGTCTGTTGTCATATGTATAGTGTGAACAGCACTCTTCTGCAAAGCTGCCCCAATCACCTTCAGAACATCTTCATGTAGTGCTGGAACCGCAACTCGGGCAAAATAGAACCGGCTAGGAACCTTCCATTTAGGGCAGAGCGCTGCCACTAATTCTAGAAAACCAACCCCTTCTGCAAAGGAAAAAGGGAGAAGGTCCAGAGCTAGCATTTTAGCCAGCTTAGTGTTATACAGACGCGTCAGTGGGTGGTTGCGTTCATATTGCGCTTCTGTAAACAACATCTTTTTAATGTTGCCCTGGACCAAAGATTTACGGGATGATGATGATATCTTCGACCCAGTTACGCTCGCTGATGAATTTTTTCGCAATGGTGTATCACTCTCTCCCACACTCTTAGTGTGGCTCACATGGGGTGTGCTGCTGACAGGGGTACTGGGTGTAAGTGAAATGTTTGACACGTCTTCTTCCTCCTCGTCATCATCAGATGAAACATCATTACGTGCAATTTGGCCTTCCTTGATCGCCTGTAGGTGCGCAAACCATTGGACAGCGTGCTTTCTTTCAAGATGACCTCTCTGGCCTCCGGTACCATAGTTGGAACCAAACTTACCACGACTAACTGCCAACTTACAAATGCTACAAATGGCGAGGTTTTCCTTTTTTGTGGAAACACTAAAGAAGTCCCAAACTGCGGACTTGAAATGTCTTTGGGGGCCGGAGGAGGCGGCGATACTGGTGGTGGTGGTCCTGCTGCTAATGCCAGATGAAGTGGAGGATGTGGATTGCCGAACTTCAGTACGTTTTGCACTTTCACCACCACGAATTGAGGTCGAGGTGGATGGAGGTCCCTTCTGGTGACTAAGAAATATGGAAGCGGTAGGTGTTGGTGTACTAGTTAACTCCAATGATTGTGGTGTTTCTTCCATTGCCTCCTTGTCGACATCATCATCACGCTCAGCAGCTTCTCGGGATAGGGTCAAAATGTCTCTTTGCTGCATGCCCGGTGGGGCTGCAGTGATCTTTGTGATGACTGGCTCGTCGTCATCGTGAGAGGCTTCATCACCAGCAGTATCTGTCACTTCTTGTTGAGCCTCATCACACTCCATAGCTATGAGTTTTTCGACGACCTTCCTTTTACGCTTAGGTATCTTTGTAAGATCATGGTGTGCCTCACTCTCAGACGGCAGTGGTGCTGGTTCCCAATTGTGATCCGTATCATCAGAAGGAGGTGTGCTTGAAGAAGATGTAGACACCAGCCTTGATCTCTTCCTTGCTAGGGGTGTGGAAGACAATGAATGATCATCAGGAGGAGTGGCTTCCTCAAATGATAACTCGGTTTGATTGTCAATTTCCTGATGTGCCCCTACTTCGGGAGGAACAACTATTGTGGGCACTTGTGACCCTCCATGCACCTCTGCTTGCGCATCTCCTTGCGCTGCCTCTCCTTCCACATGTACTTGGGCGTGTACTTGCACATGGTGTTGTTGTTGCGGCTGTGGTTGTTCAACACTTGTCAGATGAGTTACAACAACCTGTGTTGATTCAGGGACATTGCTGCTACTTTCTTGCGATGAGCCAACATCACTGGTCGATGGTGATTGGAGAAGTACACTGACTGCCTCTGAAGCACTCAAGGGCTTTGACTTAAGTTGGCGTGGTGGTGGAGGCACTGAACCCAATGGAGCAGGGGTGCTGCTCCCAGCTTGGTCCCCAGCAGATCCTGCTGCTGCAGGCGTACTTTTTTTTTGCTCCCAAAAAACGTGGCGGGTGGCACACCAGCCTCCTTGGTAACTTGCTTCTTCTGCTCCTTACGAGCAACTTTCTTGCTAGAGGAGCTACGGAGAACTTTTTTTGGGGCCATCTTCTTCAGAGCAGGTCAGACAGCAGGCCGCAGTTGCACGAATTGTAGAGTTGCCTGAGGCCAGACGTGACGTCGCGTGACGTTATGCTGCACACACACACCGCTGCAGGACTTCTTCCTGGCACTGGTGGTTCTCTTGAGTCTTGTGCACCTAAAAACAATGGAAGACAGAGGAACATCAGTTCAGTTATACACCACAAAAAAAATCGAAAAACACTGCAAAATCAGCACAATCCCATTCCATCCATGCCCTCCATGATGTTTAAGTTCAAGACAGCCCACAGAAAGACTAGGCCCATGCTAGACTCAAATACCCTGCCCTGGTGAAAAGGCCACAAGTACAGCCCCAAAAAACGAAAATCACTGAAAAATCAGCACAATCCCAATACATCCATGCCCTCCATGATGTTTAAGTTCAAGACAGCCCACAGAAAGACTAGGCCCATGCTAGACTCAAATACCCCTGGTGAAAAGGCCACAAGTACAGCCCCAAAAAACGAAAATCACTGAAAAATCAGCACAATCCCAATCCATCCATGCCCTCCATGATGTTTAAATTCAAGACAACCCACAGAAAGACTAGGCCCATGCAAGACTCACTACCCCTGGGCATAAATAAAGGATGAAAAGTAGGCAAAATGGTTGCAGCCTTGCAGGCCTAACAACAAAGCCTGCATTCAAAATGGCCACTTGCCTGCCAGCACATGGCCAGTGCCTGTAGCTGCACTCAAAATGGCCACCAGCCACATGGCCTGTCCCTCCCCATGAACACCCCCAAAAATCGAAAAACACTGCAAAATCAGCACAGTCCCATTCCATCCATGCCCTCCATGATGTTTAAGTTCAAGACAGCCCACAGAAAGACTAGGCCCATGCTAGACTCAAATACCCCTGGTGAAAAGGCCACAAGTACAGCCCCAAAAAACGAAAATCACTGAAAAATCAGCACAATCCCAATCCATCCATGCCCTCCATGATGTTTAAATTCAAGACAACCCACAGAAAGACTAGGCCCATGCAAGACTCACTACCCCTGGGCATAAATAAAGGTTGAAAAGTAGGCAAAATGGTTGCAGCCTTGCAGGCCTAACAACAAAGCCTGCATTCAAAATGGCCACTTGCCTGCCAGCACATGGCCAGTGCCTGTAGCTGCACTCAAAATGGCCACCAGCCACATGGCCTGTCCCTCCCCATGAACACCCCCAAAAATCGAAAAACACTGCAAAATCAGCACAGTCCCATTCCATCCATGCCCTCCATGATGTTTAAGTTCAAGACAGCCCACAGAAAGACTAGGCCCATGCTAGACTCAAATACCCCTGGTGAAAAGGCCACAAGTACAGCCCCAAAAAACGAAAATCACTGAAAATTCAGCACAATCCCAATCCATCCATGCCCTCCATGATGCTTAAATTCAAGACAACCCACAGAAAGACTAGGCCCATGCAAGACTCACTACCCCTGGGCATAAATAAAGGTTGAAAAGTAGGCAAAATGGTTGCAGCCTTGCAGGCCTAACAACAAAGCCTGCATTCAAAATGGCCACTTGCCTGCCAGCACATGGCCAGTGCCTGTAGCTGCACTCAAAATGGCCACCAGCCACATGGCCTGTCCCTCCCCATGAACACCCCCAAAAATCGAAAAACACTGCAAAATCAGCACAGTCCCATTCCATCCATGCCCTCCATGATGTTTAAGTTCAAGACAGCCCACAGAAAGACTAGGCCCATGCTAGACTCAAATACCCCTGGTGAAAAGGCCACAAGTACAGCCCCAAAAAACGAAAATCACTGAAAAATCAGCACAATCCCAATCCATCCATGCCCTCCATGATGTTTAAATTCAAGACAACCTACAGAAAGACTAGGCCCATGCTAGACTCAAATACCCCTGGTGAAAAGGCCACAAGTACAGCCCCCAAAAACGAAAATCACTGAAAAATCAGCACAATCCCAATCCATCCATGCCCTCCATGATGTTTAAATTCAAGACAACCCACAGAAAGACTAGGCCCATGCAAGACTCACTACCCCTGGGCATAAATAAAGGTTGAAAAGTAGGCAAAATGGTTGCAGCCTTGCAGGCCTAACAACAAAGCCTGTATTCAAAATGGCCACTTGCCTGCCAGCACATGGCCAGTGCCTGTAGCTGCACTCAAAATGGCCACCAGCCACATGGCCTGTCCCTCCCCATGAACACCCCCAAAAATCGAAAAACACTGCAAAATCAGCACAATCCCATTCCATCCATGCCCTCCATGATGTTTAAGTTCAAGACAGCCCACAGAAAGACTAGGCCCATGCTAGACTCAAATACCCCTGGTGAAAAGGCCACAAGTACAGCCCCAAAAAACGAAAATCACTGAAAAATCAGCACAATCCCAATCCATCCATGCCCTCCATGATGTTTAAATTCAAGACAACCTACAGAAAGACTAGGCCCATGCTAGACTCAAATACCCCTGGTGAAAAGGCCACAAGTACAGCCCCAAAAAACGAAAATCACTGAAAAATCAGCACAATCCTAATCCATCCATGCCCTCCATGATGTTTAAATTCAAGACAACCCACAGAAAGACTAGGCCCATGCAAGACTCACTACCCCTGGGCATAAATAAAGGTTGAAAAGTAGGCAAAATGGTTGCAGCCTTGCAGGCCTAACAACAAAGCCTGCATTCAAAATGGCCACTTGCCTGCCAGCACATGGCCAGTGCCTCTAGCTGCACTCAAAATGGCCACCAGCCACATGGCCTGTCCCTCCCCATGAACACCCCCAAAAATCGAAAAACACTGCAAAATCAGCACAGTCCCATTCCATCCATGCCCTCCATGATGTTTAAGTTCAAGACAGCCCACAGAAAGACTAGGCCCATGCTAGACTCAAATACCCCTGGTGAAAAGGCCACAAGTACAGCCCCAAAAAACGAAAATTACTGAAAAATCAGCACAATCCCATTCCATCCATGGCCTCCATGATGTTTAAGTTCAAGACACCCCACAGAAAGACTAGGCCCATGCTAGACTCAAATACCCCTGGTGAAAAGGCCACAAGTACAGCCCCGAAAAAGGAAAATCACTGAAAAATCAGCACAATCCCAATCCATCCATGCCCTCCATGATGTTTAAATTCAAGACAACCCACAGAAAGACTAGGCCCATGCAAGACTCACTACCCCTGGGCATAAATAAAGGTTGAAAAGTAGGCAAAATGGTTGCAGGCCTAACAACAAAGCCTGCATTCAAAATGGCCACTTGCCTGCCAGCACATGGCCAGTGCCTGTAGCAGCACTCAAAATGGCCACCAGCCACATGGCCTGTCCCTCCCCATGAACACCCCCAAAAATCGAAAAACACTGCAAAATCAGCACAATCCCATTCCATCCATGCCCTCCATGATGTTTAAGTTCAAGACAGCCCACAGAAAGACTAGGCCCATGCTAGACTCAAATACCCCTGGTAAAAAGGCCACAAGTACAGCCCCAAAAAACGAAAATCACTGAAAAATCAGCACAATCCCAATCCATCCATGGCCTCCATGATGTTTAAGTTCAAGACAACCCACAGAAAGACTCAGTCCACCCACCACTGAGTACCCCTGGGCAAAAGGCCCCAAAACAGCCCAAAAATCGAAAATTCCAAAATTTTAGTTGCAGCAACTGTAATGCCCCAAACAAACTTACTTGTAAAATTTCTAATCCAACAGTGATCCAAAGAAAGTCAAAAAGGCCTCAAATCCAAAGATCCAGCAGCATCCACAAAAAGTAATCCTTCCAGCTCCAGATCCAAATGAAAAGTGACCAGGAGATGGACAAAGCACTGGGAGGAGCCTGCTGAACAGGAACAGGAAGTTGAAGACTGTGGGGCACTTCCTTCCTCCCACCCCCCTCCCCCCCCCCCAAAATGGACTCCTCGCTAAAAAAGTGCAGGCAAATGTCAACCTAAGGAGTTATTCAGATAAAAATCATCATTTCAAGAAGGTTTATGCTGCTTGCTGGTGGATTTCTTGTGCAGAATTGCAAATTTTATATTTTCGCTTGTGCGAGATTCTTGCTGCTCGCCGCATCTCAAATCTCGCAATTGCGAAGTACAGCGAGATGTGATCTTGCCGTACTCGCGTTGACAAACTATCGCTGGCAAGCCGCGATGACGTAATCGCGCTCGCCAATTCCCGAGGGATCACACAGCAAGATCCAAAATGGCGCAGCACTCGCAAACTATCGAGAAAAACAACTCGGCAAACGATGATAAACGCCGCGCGCCGCAAAAATTGTATCACCAACGCCGCGCGCCGCAAAAAAAATCTGCTGCGTGCGGATTTTGCGGGAAATTCGCAAATCTCGCGGATTGCGAATTTCCCAAAAATCCGCAAAATCCGCGAGCGTAACGGATTTTCCGCCCATGCTTATTTGTGATCTTTAAAAGAGATTGATTTAGGAAGTCCTCAGGTTAAAATGTGGCAACTCCCACATGGGAAACAGATGCTGCCAGATCCATGATAGCATCATGCATGGAGGCAGGGTATTTAGACATGTCAGGACTTACATACATACACGGTCTACTGTCTATGCTATTGCAGCTTAACGTAGGAAGTAGTATGGTCACAATATAGAAAGTGCCTGGCAGTGCCACGGGCATGTGCGTTCACTTTTTGCACTGCTCAGACCACTTTTGTTTTGCAGAAGGAGCTGCAGCCACTTGCATGACTCTCTCTGTGATACAGATTGTGCCAGAGCTAAATGTGCTTTTATGAGAAAATGCTCCCTCATTTGCATGGTTATGTGGCCTCATGCAAATCAGGGCATCATGTGCTTTGGACTGTGCCATATTATACACACAGGCACTGAGGCAAAGAGACCTTCAGGAGCTGTAATGATGTCACCTGGGCCGAGGGGACATCGTGGTCTTCCCCAAGTTAGCATAAGCATGCTGCAGACTGTCCGCTGCTTTGCACACGTTACTACACAAGGTTATTTTTCAAAAGCATTTTTTCCAACTTTCACACAACAGACAGTTATTTTGCATGCATCGCCAGTTCCTGGGATTTAGTCTGAACATTGTGTGCAAGGTCGAACAACAATGCCCCTTGTTATTCTATTCTGGTCAGGCCCTGGCACCCAGACAAAACACACAAATGCAGCTCTTGTTTGGGAATACGTACTTTGGTCTCATTGGAATACATGGATAGGTAGCAAACACCTGGAGAGGGACCTTTTTCAGGGAGAAGAGCCTGACGGCACATGTGATGTAGATTTACCATCTATAAACTAAGGTGCAGGGTTTGCAGATAACACCCAGAGATCTTCTAATATATAATCATCTTCTTTCTATACAAAGGGAGGGAGGTTAGGCTACCCAGCCATATAGAATGACAGCGCATTTTATGATTTACGGACTAATTGCTATGCTGACCGTATTTGTGTAATGCATTTTTCTGCCTATTGTGGCACATATACTGCATAACAGAGCATGTTAGTTAAAATAAACATAGAGAGTCGGAGTGTTGTGTTCTGAGGTGCTTAATCACTTGTGTCTCCATGAGTAGGTAGGAGGGCAAGTGAGGTACTATAGCCAGCCGGTCCTGGGCTAATGGGTACTAAGTTGGTGGGATGACTCAGTCCCCACATACTAAGGTCCTATAATCCTACGCATAGTTCTGTGTTTTGTAGAATCCCTGCAACACTGACTGTGCACCACATAGAGGGGACATGCCGTCGGTAAGCCTCTAACTGCTTCCCTTGGAAGGGGACAGGTGGTGGTCCAAGGTACCCCCAGTGCATCTCCTTGTAGGCATGGGCAGTCACTCACAGCAGCTCTGGGGGCATCTCTTCCCTCCTTTGAATCACAGACAGGTTGCCGCCTGCACAGGAAAAGGCAGGCGGGTGCCTTCAAACAGCTGGTCCATCTTTCCCTAATGTGTTTTTGGCTCATGCCCCATAGGTGTGAACATCTTCTCCTTGCGTTATGCTGACATTTAGCTAATCGTGTTTCAGTGATGCATATCGCTCACACAGACACTGGCCATGCACAGTAGATCCTCACACCTGTACGTTTTCCTGCACTCCTTTCAAAGCCTTGAAGGATTCTTTTCTACACGGTCTTGTTTACTAATTTGGTATGGATTTTTTTGACTCATGATGTTCTCTTTGCGATTACCACAGCCAAACTGCTTGTATTTAACAGCCTGATTCATCAAGCTGAATAGCGCTCGCAAAGGGCCAGATTCTGAGAATCTGGCCCTTTGCGAGTGCGATTTTTGCATTTGGGATTCATCATCCCAAATGCAAAAATCCGTAATAGCGATATCGCAAATTTGCGATGAATTACATTTAAGGAATCTCTATTTGAGATTCCTTAAATGCAATTCATCATCCATTTTCAAATTGCGAAATCGCAATTTCGGGCCGCTATTTACCGCGAGGTCAAACCTCGTGGTAAATAGCGAAAACTCAGAAAAATGCTTTTAAAAGCATTTTTCTGAGTTGCATGTTGCACACACACATGTCCTTTGGACATGTGTGTGCGCAACCCCTGTTTATATTAGCATTAAAGGGGTGCTACAGGGTGTCCTCTGGACACCCCTGGCACCCTTTAAATCGCTATCTTATTTGCGATTAGCTAATTGCTAATCGCAAATAAGGAATACTCCCCATTCATTCCTATGGGCCTTTTGGGTCTTTCATGAGTCAGGCTGTAAGTTCTTTGCTTTCACAAGTTACATGAACACCACACCATCACCGGTCACTGTCAATCAATCAGCGTTTGTATAGCGCATTACTTTCATCCCTAGGGGTGTCTGGGCGCTTCGGATGCAATGTCTCCATCTAAGAGCCAGGTCTAGGGTTTCTTCAGAAGGCAGCACAGAGTGGCAGACTGCAGGCAAACTGGACAGCAGACCTGTTGCAGGGAGGGGGCCGGCTGGCACAAGGAACTGCTCCTCTCTTGGTATATGTTTATTTTCTGCTATAATCATATAAAATATGCTTCACTTTTAATGGATTGTTTTGTGCTGTGCTTTGCATAGTGGATTTACATTCATTGCTTGCCCCTGAATAATTAATTCTTCCCAAAAAATATGCAAAACAGCCCCTGTTTGTGATGGGTATCTATTTCCTTTGTTCCTTGGGATATTGGTTTGCCTTTAGGTGTTGATTTTCCTTAATTGCAGCAGGATTAGGGCAGCCCTTGTGAATATGGGAATGTTGTGTCAGATCCTGATTTCATAGATTAAGAATGCCTGTTGCCTTGCTTTTTTCCTTTTTTGCACTTCTTCATTTCCAGTCTGATGTTATCACACATGTTCATAGTCAGCTGTTCCGATGGGATAAGCGATGCATAATCTGAGGGGAAATCTGTGTCCTTATGCAATATGGGATTAAGGGAGCGTCATTGAGTGATTCGATGCTCGGCCTCGTCTGAGATGGTGGACTCCGTGGAGAAAGAGATTGTAATGCCCAGTTAGTGATTGGCATGAGTCAACTATACACCAGGTTGCCATCCCTTTCTTACAGGTAAGTAAGAATGTCCTTCCTGTGCATGTTCTAGGGTTTACCCATTTTACACCATGAGACTGGACAGGATACTGGGCAGAGAGCTAAAAACCCTAGCGAAGTCAGTGTATTGTTGGAAGTTTTTGTTAACTTAAGGAGTACATCATTGCCTTTGCTTCCTAAGTAACAGATGATTGAATAGGGTTGTCTTGAATGAGTCATTTAAGGGATTTCTTCACAGTACAACTGTAGAGCAGACAAATATCTGAAGTTTGTACAAAGAGTGTAGGGGCCAGATGTGAGGGGATGATGGTTAATGCAGGTGAAGTAATTTATAGAGGGGGAAAGTTGAGTAGTAAAGTGAACTTAGGTGTAAATACCCATTTCCTAATGCAACTCTTGACGTAAGTATGACTCAAAAAACTTAAAGTTTTGTTGATCAGTTGTGGCACAGTTAGGAATAGCTCATAGAATGAAATAAACACAGTGATCATCACTACATAAAAGATCATGCCATGGAGAGACATTTAGTCAATTAGCAGCATTGTATTTCACGTCAGAATGCACACAGCCAATAAAATTGTCTGTATTCACACAACAAATGTGCACTGTGTAGCACATGAAGCATCTCCAGTTGTGTTGACAGATTGCTTATTTATCGATTATGCTTAAATGTAATCATTTCTACCGTAATTAGGCATTCCCACATTTGGGAGACAAAGTAGGTGAGCTGGAGGAAGATGAACTGTTTTTCCAGAAATAGTGTAGTGGTTAAGTGGAGGAGTATGGATTAAAACTATGGAAGATGATGCAACAGACCAAGAGCCTGATTTAGATCTGAGAGGACGGGTTACTCCGTCACAACGGGTGATGGATATCCCGTCCACCAAATTATAAATTCCATTCTATCTCATGGGATTTATATTCCGACGGCCGGGATATCTGTCATCGTTGTTTCGGAGTAACCTATCCACTGAGATCTAAATCAGGGCTTAACTTCGGGTTTGGTCTGGAGCTCGGTACATTGCACCAACCTTAACCCGACAGCCATTTATCCACCTTCAATCTCTACTCCTCTCTAGCTCTTCTCAATCCCCACAGACCAATCCTCCTCCTTCTGCTCCTGTTTCCGTGTAAGCACCTCCCAGCCCATACGCCCAGCTGCCTAATAATCAATGCACAATCACTTACAAAAAAAGCTTAAACATCTATGAACTAAACTTAAAACAGGACCTATTGTTTATCACTAGCCGTGCACCTATCACCTTGGTTGCACGGTTGGAGCCTCCCTGTTAATTCCTGCAACCTCTGAAGGGCACCTTGAGGTGCTTCCACGGGGTGCAGGGATTGACTGCACTTTTCTTTTCTCAATGGGAGCTTGTGTTACAGACAGTTTCCGGCCATAACACGAGCTCCTGTTGAGAAAAGTGAAATTCAACCGAACAGGGTTCAGTCGCATTGTAATGGGCCGGTCGGGAACGCCGACCGGGTGTCAGTCGGTCCCAGGACCGAGTCGGTGTCAGGCGGAGGGAATTCCGCCCGACATCAAATTGAGTCCCAGAGCATTTACAGATGTCTGACCTTACCAAACAACAAAGCTTTCAACTTTGCCTTCTTAGATGCCATTTGTGGCATCCCCATAACCAAGGAGTGCTTACAAAAAAACTCAGGGGCCTCACATACTCCCATCTTGTCTCTTAACCTACAAATACAAGTGTACATGCCTGGTGATCACACAATTTTGGGGTAATATCACAGACACCATGGCTTGGGACCCAGGGTTGAGAGTAGAGTGCACAATGAAACACTGTGTGTTGTGGTTACATATTAACCCTTTCGCTGCTATGCCCGTACCCCCGATCCCCCACCCCCCGCCCCGTGCTCAGACTTTTTTTGGTGTAGTTCACACTTAGGCCCCTGTAACTTTTGGACCACATAAGGTATCTACTCCAAATTTGTGCCCTTTTTTTCCTAACATATTATAGATTTTAAAGGTACCCAGAGTTTGTGGATTATCCTGGAGGGGACCCAGAACTTAGTCAAAATATAGAAATTTTAAAAAAAATTAAATGGGAAAAAAGTGCTGTAGAAGAAAGCATCTGCCTTTTCCCTGCAAATGGTATCAAAAAGGGTTTGTGGTGCTGAAATCATCATCTTCCCAGCTTTTAGGGTTCAAGCAGACTTTTGTAAGAAAACCATAACCTTTGATACAGTTTTGCCATTTTACTGGGACATAGCCTAGTTTTGCTACTTATTGTGCTTTCAACCTCCTTCCAGTTAGTGGTAGAAATGTGTCTGGAAGCAATAATGGATCCCGGACAGCTATTCATTTCTGAAAAGTAGATACAATTCTGAATTCAGCAAGGTGTCATTGTGTACACCCTTCAAGGTTTTTTTTACAGAAACTAACAGGTGAAAATTAACAAGACTGAAAATTAGTTGAAAAAGACAGCCATTTGTGCCAACGTTTTCACCTGTAACTTCTTCTAAATATGACAGATGTCTGAAATCAATATACCGTTACATCTGCTGGACCCTTCTGGTTATGGGGGTACATAGGACTTGTAGGGTCCCCAAGAACCAGAGCAACACAGAGCCAGTAACTGAGCAGCATCTTGCAGTGGTTTTACATTGGGTACCAGGTATATAGCAATTAATTTGGTAAAATATAAAGAGTGAAAAATAGGTATCAAAGACACCTATGTAGTTCCAAAATTGGAAAAAATATAGAATTTAGAAACAGTAGCTACTTGCACATCTCCAAAATTGTGGTTACCCATACTAGCCTCTGAATTGCAGGGAATGTTTCAAAGTGGCTTCTTTTTTATACATTGTCTTAAATTAGGAAGGCAGAAATGCATAGAAAGTCAATAGGTAATAACAGTTGCTCTACAATTCTGAGTTTCCCTAAGTCTCCTAATGAAAATGGCCATGTGCCCGCGACAGAAAATAGCCCAAAACGCAACGTAGGCACACCACATTTTTACTGTGAAAACTGACCCTTTTTGCGCAAAGTGCCTAGCTGTAGATTCTGAACCCTATTACTGCCGGCATCTAGGGAAACCTAGAAAACCTATACATTTTTTAATACTAGACAACCAGAGGAATCCAGGAAGGGGTAACTTGTGTGGCTCTCACCAGGTTCTGTTACCCAGAATCCCTTGCAAACCTCAAACCTTGATCAAAAAACACATTTTCCTCACATTCCTGTGATGGAAAATTCTTGAATCTGCGTGGGTCCACAAAATTCCACCCACCACGTGTTCCCCAAAGTCTTCTGATAAAAATTTATACCTCACTTGTGTGGGTAGACCTAGTGCCCGCAACAGGAAACAACGCAAAATTCAAGATGGACACCCCACTTTTTTACAGTAAATACTGACCCTTTTTTGGCAAAGTGCCTAGCTGTAGATTTTGAAACCTAGCTCTGCCAGCACCTAGGGAAACCTAGCAAACCTATACATTTTTTTAACCTAGACACACAGGGCAATCCAGGAGAGGGTGACTTGTGTTGCTCTCACCAGGTCCTGTTACCCAAAATCCCCTGCAAACCTCAAACTTTGTAAAACAAAATACATCAATCAAAATTACCTATCACAAAATAAGCTTCAAATTTAGCTTAAAAAGAATCTTTTTTTCTCAAATTTCTGTGTCACCAGGCTGACACAAATTTCCTACCACCCAGTGTTCCCCTAGGTCTCCAGATAAAAATGGTACTTGGTGATCCCACAACTTTCCCACACCCAAATTTGAGAAAAGGGTGATTTGTCAGCTAAATTTGAGGTTTGTAGGGGATTCTGGGTAGGAAAATGTTGGGGGGTACACCCAAGTCATACTTTCCTGGACTCCCCAGTTGTCTAGTTTTCAAAAATACGTGGGTTTGGTCGGTTTCCCAAGATGGCCGCTGAGCCGGGTCCAAAGACTCAGGTGAACCCCCTCTTTCAAAACCCGGTCGTTTTGTGATAGGTATTTTTGATGTCTCCTCAATACGTTTTGGGCCCTTGCCTGTCACTGGTAATTGGGCCACCCTGATGAGTGAGGTACCATTTTTATTTAGAGTCCTGGGGAAACGCTGAGTGGATGGAAATTTGTGTCAGCCCGGTGATCCCACAACAATCCCACTCAGAAATTTGAGGAAAAAGTTAATTTTTTTTTTAGCCAAATTTGAGGGGGATTCTGGGTAGGAAAACGTTGGGAGGTCCATGCAAGCCATACCTCTATGGGCTTTCCTGGGTGTCAGGCTTTAAAAAATGCGTGGGTTTGTGAGGTTTCCCTAGATGGTCACCGAGCCTGGGGCCAAAAACCCAGGTGACCCCCCCCCCCTTTGCAAAACCTTTTTGTGATAGGTAATTTTGATGTCTCCTCAATATGTTTTGGGCCCTTGTCTGTTGCGGGTACTTGGGCTACCCACACGAGTGAGGAACAATTTTTATTGGCAGAACTGGGGAATTGTTGGGTAGTAGGACATTTGTGTCAGCCCGGTGATCCCACAACTTTCCCACATAGAAATTTAGGAAAAAAGTGCTTTGTCAGCTAAGTTTGAGTTTTGTAAGGGATTCTGTGTAGTACATCTTTGAGGGGTCCAGGCGAGCCATACCGCCCTGGACTCCCCCAGGTGTCTAGTTTTCAGAAATGTGTGGGTTTGGTAGGTTTCCCCAGATGGCCGCCGAGCCTGGGCCAAAAACCCAGGTGACCACCCTTGCAAAACCAGGCCGTTTTGTGATAGATGGGTGGCCACCTGTGCAGGCGAACCTAAAATACCCAGACATTTCTGAAAACTAGACACCAGTGAGAGTCCAGGGGGGTGTGGCTTGCGATGATCCCCCTACATTTTCCTTACAAAGATTTGCTGCAAACCTCAAATTTAGCTTAAAAGTCATATTTTTCTCTAATATCTGTGTGGGAAAGTTGTGGGGTCACCGCACAGCACAAATTTCCTACTACCCATCGTTCCCCTCAGTCTCCCGATAAACATTATACCTTAATTCTGTGGATGGGCCAAGTGCCTATGACATGGAAGGGCCAGACATTTGTAGAAATTGAAGGGGGCCCAAAGCAGGTCTGAAAGGGTCAGTGCTTAATTTGTGCCGGTGCCTTCCGGTGCTCAGCCCCGGCTCTTTTTTCACAGGGCTGGGGCTATATAGTTTTCCTTCGATGGGTGGCTGGCCCAATAATTATTAAAAAATAAATGTACCTTTCCTTCAGGGTGGCTGCCTGTTATGTTTTAACAGGCTAGCCCACCCTGCTCCAGGCATGATGATTCTGCATCTTCATCACGTTCGCACGGCTGCTTGTTACGCAGACCGTCATGTCTAGTCAATATTGCTGACGCAGATTGGATAATTTTGTCGGAAACCTGCCATCAGGCTCCCGTAGCTGAGCTAGGGCGAGGCAAGCTTGTACTGCGCAGGTGCAGGATAAAGTTTTCTGCAAAGGCAGTCAACAATGAAGAGCAAGTTCAACCGAAATCACATCAGTCACAGAGCCAGTGACCGCATCTGCAGCAGTCGCTGAGCTCAGGACAGACTTCTGTCACGGGACAACAGACAAGCATACGAATCCTGGCAGCCGGATGCCTCTCCGTCTCTGCTTTAAATAAACAGGTCAGTCTCCTTAGGTTAGATTATGTTCCGTGTGCCCACAATCTACCTTTTGTTTTTCTGTTTCACCTTCCCAGACCAGAGTGACTTCCGGCTGGGTCAGGAATCCGTGACCCTTGTACGGTTTTATTTCAGTGATGCCCGGTTACTCACCGGTAATATCCATTACTCCGAATCCTGGTCTCCCTGTCCCATTCCTGAGCCCTTCCCTCCTTCCCTGGTTTGGATTTTCTTTGGGTGATTGTTTGTTTTTCGTTCTGGTTTCTTTGGTATTCTCAGGATGTTTGGTTTCTGCACTTCCCCCTATATCGTCACGTGATGGTGACGTCATCCTGGGGGAAGTGCAAACAGCTCAGCTAGGCTAGGGGTTTCTGTGGAGCAGACTAGCTGCTCACTTGTAAGGAATGGGACGGGGAGACGGGACGAGGAGGTTATGCTCAGTAGTTGCAGAGTTGCCCCGCACCAGCTCCTACCTAAGAAAGGCCAAGATGAGCTTGGAGAAGAGGACAGCCGCGGGACGTACTGAACAAAGGAGGCGGGCACCGCGGTGGCTCGTGACCTCCTGAGTTTTCCTCCCAGAGTAAATGGCTCATTGTTGCCCCATGCCTCCAGTATTCTAATCCTCCGCACCTCACAGTGTCTAAAGCCTCTTGCCGTTGTTTAAACTGCTAGCGCCGGTTTTCTCCACTGACTGCATTTCAGGGGCACCTCTGCAGGCACAGTGTCTTGGGCCACATCATGGTGAAGTTATAAGACTACAGGAAGACGCACCAGAAGCAGACGTGGGAGAGCTCAAACGTCCAGCACAGAGGTATGTTTGTATGGCCCAAACCAAGGTTGCATCCTTTTCGTTCAACACACAAAAGGCTTGGCAGTTCTGAGCAGCTACAGTGCCGCAGCCCTCTGTTACTAAGGACTGAGTCACGCAGTCTGTCTCCGGTTAATGTATTTCAATTTCTGTAGCTTTGCAGCAGTTTTAAGCTATTAGAGTTTCTTGTTTCTGAAATGAGTGGAATAGCTTCTGATCTTTATAGGTTTCCCATGTCTTCATTGCTTGGTTTTGCTTGCGAGAAATTGTCACTCATAGTAGTTGAAATGTCACTCAAAATTACTCTGAAATTACAAAAATGTCAGCTATGTAAAAGAGCGCACCCCTCGCTGCCTAGAAATAAAACCCGCTGGCCTTATTCTGCCCTCGTCATTGTGTTAGAGACAAATAGCATTATTGGCGTGAGACCCTTGCTGCTTCCTTGAAGACGTCCATATTTGGCAAAGCAAAGGCACGTAAGTCAGGCAGTCGGACAAGGCAACATGGTTCTGTACAATTTGCAAAAGGTAGGTGTGCTTGTGTGTGTGCACGCGCATGTGTGTGTTCCCTGATTTTAAAACAACGGAATGATTGTGAGCAGCTGCAGGAGGGAGCCCGGGCCGCAGAGATGAAAAACACAAAAGGGGGAAAGAACAAGGAAGAGAAAAACTGAAAAACAATGACAAAGAGAGAGAAACTAAGGAAGAAAAGTAACCTGCACGAGTGAGATATAGAGGCAGGGAGTGTCTGGTGGTGGATTAAAGAGGCTTGAGGTAGAAGCACGAGTCTCAGTCTTTAGATTTAGTACCTAACGTTCCATGGCTACGGCCGAGTTTGTCTGAGCCCCGACACTTAATCTTTTACATATCAAGCACTGGAAAGGGCTGTTGGTTTATATGTTTTTCGGCTGGCGCCACCTTGGGCATCCACACAAGTGAGGTATCATTTTTCTCAGGAGACCAAAGGGAATGCTGGGTAGTAGGAAATCTGTGCCTGCACTGTGATCCTACAACTTACCCACACAGAAATGTGAGGAAAAAGTGACTTTGAGAGTAATTTTGAGGTTTGCAGGGGATTCTGGGTAAGAAAATGCTGGGTGATCGATGCAAGCCACGCCATCAGCCAAGAGTCAGTACACGCACACAACCATCCGCATACACCACCACACAAACGCCATCCATGCACACCACCAGCCAAGCACCAACCACAAACACCTCCAGCCAAGCGCCCCTACGTTTACTAAAATAATAAAATCCCTGGCACCTAGTGGGCTTTCTGCCCCCCGGCAGGGCAGATTAGGGACTATTGTCCCCACCTGCCCCCTAGGGGGGGCAGAAAGACTGTAATTGCGCAGGGGTGAGTGGGGGCATTGGCATGCCCGTCTTGGGCAGCTCTCACCCTTAATTGTAGTGACAAAAAAATCCCTAGTATCTAGTGGGCTTCCTGCCCTCCAGGAGGGGCAAAAAGACTGGAATTATTTTTTTTTGGGGGGGGGGGGCATTGAACTGTCCATTCAAGCAGCCCCCACCATTAAATTCAACAGGAAAAAACCCTGGCATCTAGTGGGCTTTCTGCCCCCCGGGGTGGCAGAAAGACTGTAATTTTTGCAGGGGGGGGACATTGGCATGCCCGTTTTGGGCAGCCCCCACACCTATTCAAATTGCCCCAAAAAATCCCTGGTATCTACTGGGCTTTCTGCCCACTCCTGGGGGGGCCCATTCAGGGCTACTGCCACCATCTGTCCCCCGGGGCGGGGGGCGGAAAGACTGAAGGTACCCATTTAATTTGGAGGGAGCAAAGGCCCTTTCCCAAGGGACGCTCCCCACTCCCTGGTGGCTAGTGGGTGGATCCTTGCTTAGGGATCGCCCTCCTGGTGTACCATTGGAACGGGGAGATTCTCCCCTTTCCAGAGATATATATCCTGTCTTTCTAAGCACCAAAGGGGTTAATGGGAAACATAAAATATAGATTTGAGTCACTGTTGTTGCTGCTAGCAAAGGCAGAATCATGACACAGTGGTCACGCCTGGGTGGCCCCCTCATACCACGTTGGTCTGGGTGGCAGGGAATTGTTGGTGGCTGAGGAGCTCTGTCTTGCGATACCTTGAGCATATGGGGCTTAACCGCATCGCTGCTGTGGTGATTTTTGCGCTGTGCGGCATTTTTAAAAATACCGCGTTACATGACGAGCTCAGCTCGTCATCAGCACACGCCACCCGTGACTGATGACGAGCTGAGCTTGTCATCAGCAGCGAAGGGGTTAAGGAGATATCCAGACCTGGCGGTTATGAGGGACATGCTGCTGGAGTTGGACTCTGATTCAGGAATACGGACTTCCCAGGGCGTGGAGTCCTCCGGAAAGGATTGTTATGCCTGAGATGGCAGCACCCACGGGGGGCATGGACACATAGGTGAGACGTACAATATTGATATGGAGAGCAATGTGATGGTCTATATGCTATTAATGTGAGATGGAGTTGTCAGAGAGAACTGCGCTTGTGGTGTTTGTTTGTTGTTTTATGAAACAAGCAGACCTGGCCCATAGCATCGGACATAGCATTTCAAATGCACCAAAAAGGCATATTGCTTGTCACCATAACCAACTCAGGCCTATAGTTTTGTGCATAAACTTTTCCACAAGGCAACCATCAGGCACACAGTCATATAAGTAGAAATGCATCACAGATTACAGTTGGCTAAGCAAAAGGCTCAATAAGGATTCTCACTATCCACGGTTTGTCACACTGACCGGCCAGCACCAAAACCATTGCCTTCCATGGTGATTTGAGAGATTCCATGTAAACCAATAACTCTCTAAAGGCTTTTGTAGTAATACCAATCCAACCATAAATGCCTATTGACATTACCATACATAGTTCACAATACATATGCCAGGCCGAGTGACTTTATCATAACATTTTATAAAAAATAGATCAGACCTATAGCCATGATCATTGTCGAAAAACCGTAATCAAGTCAGCCCTGCTGTATCGAGTATAAACTTTGCCACAAGCCAAAAAATGCAATACAAGTAGTCTTTTTAGTGGAAGCACAGTCACTCAGCCCAATCAAATCATGTAGTCAGGGGAACTAACATGTGGCAGGAGTCCCTCCCTCCGTAGAACTCCGAAAGGTCTTTTTTGTTGATCACAAAAGGTAATGCAACAGTTGCACTATCTATCCAGAGGTAAAAAGCCATGCAGTTTAGTGTAGCCCAGGGTTGGCAACACAAAACTGCACTTTGAGGTCCTAAGTTAATGAATGTTCTCCTCCCATCTGTGCTGCTGCCAGAGAAAAACAAACACCACAAATGATGTTGGTATCTAAGAACCTTTAATACCAATATAGTATCATGTGTGTGACATGAAAATTCAAGCCTAGTCAGCTGGATAAACAAACAAAATGAACACAGCTGCATGCAGAGCAAGCACTTTTTGTGGGCGCCATCGTCTTCTGCCCAAAACATGCACCCCTGGCTACCTACAAGTGGTGTGAGCTAAAGTCCCTCTCCAGTTATTGCTCCTTAAATCCCTTTTTTACAATGATCACATAATGTCTGGCGACGGTGGCGCTGTCAAGACAGACCTAAAACTAAATAGCACAAAGCTGTGTGGTTTTTAAACTGTGGTTACAGTGAAACATCTTATCCTTTAATATTCAGGCATTCATTGCTCAAGGACTTGGGGAACTTGTTTGGAATTAGAATGACAATATGGAATTAGTTAAAGATTATTGTTCTTGGCAGTAACCTCACAGTGGGATTATTTACTCTTTGGCTACATGTTGTAATACATCAGTAACTGTAATGGACAGGTTAGGTTAAACATTAAGCAACCCAATGGCTGCATTATTTACAGTTCAGGAGAAAGGTGACATTTTAACAATTGCAAAAACAAGGAGTTTTTTATGAACATCAAAGCAAAAGGGAGCCACTGGAGTGGGTGAGAGCCAGACAAGCAAGCTGAGGATTAAAAGAAACAGCTAGGGGTCCCTTGTGGATCATTGCAATCCCTTGCCACGCGGGCGATGTATCGGATTGTATGTAGGGATGAACCTTGCAGCAGAGGGTAGGTGGGTCCATCACAAGCACTTACTTTGTTTGAGTTGGAGTTAAAACAGGTGGAACTGCTCCATTCTCTCTGCTTCCATCCTTCTCAACCACTTCATCTTCTCTCCAGCTCACTTCTCTCCTCACTGTCACCTCACACTGTTACAGGTGTGGATCCTGTATATCACAAAGGAAATATAATTATTCATTAATATCATAGCCAAAAAAATCCAAGATCAAAATATCGACAGGCAATTGTGTATAGGTTTCCTACGCCTAGTGCCATGTATCTCTACCATGATGATATATATGCATCTTCAAGGTACGTAGATGTGGAGTTAAGAACAACAAATCTCTAATCTCATTTATGCACTTATCTTTCGATATTTTGGTCATCGATGTTTTGGCTGCGATTTTAAAGTATCACGATAGTCCAGTATTCAATATCCCAGACTATAATCTGCCATACACCATCAGACACTCACACTGCAGGTTAACACCCCTCTTGACTCCACCTTTAGGAGGTAGCACTTGTCCTGGAGGGGGGGGTCACACACCCACTTATTTGCCAGGCCACTTTTTAGGTCGAGCATTCGAGACCTCTTGTATGTACGTATTATATACTCAGTGGCGGCTGGTGGATTTTCAAAGTGGTGGGGCGAAAAGTTCTGTACTATTCAGTGGCGGCTGGTAGATTTTCAAAGTGGTGACATGCTCCTATCACTCGAGAGTACTGCTCTGCTTCCGGAGATGTGTACCTGCCCCATAGAATAATACTGTGCGTGCCCCATGAGACGTGCACTGCCTGCCCCCCAGAGACTTCTACTGGCTCTCTCTCGGCCCCAGAGGTTTTTTTTTGCTCTGCTCCTACCCATGAGGTCACCATACCCTTTAGGGGGCTCCGCGCCAGTCACCAAAGCTCCTCACATCCAGAGAAACCCAGCTGCACGTGAAATGCTGCTTTACTCGTTGCCTGATTAATCGTAACAAATGGATATGCCCTAATACTCTTTTTGTGAATCGTACATTTCTCCCTGCTTCTTCAGTGAGAAAACTCAAGGTCAAAGAGGACAGGGGAATGAATACATGGCGATGATTCTGCCAGACGCAGTCGCGTGCAGACAGTATCCCCAGGGTTTCGTATACATTTATGGGCAATAAATTGGAGACAGCAGGGTCACAAGCTTATATTTCAAAAGGACCAAAGTGCATGGCGCATCGACTCATTACCGCGTTGCACAAATAACAGCTTGTTTGCATTCTGCTGGACAGAGATATATAATTTAGTTCCAGGACCATTACAGATGCGAACCCCAGGCTATATAGTTTACAAAGTTCGACCATTTTCTGTTACATAACACTCATTTGATCGCGACATCTGCTTTAGTTTGAGTGCGTACCTCGAGGACATATACATGTTTTTGAAGACTGTCCCATCACTTCTAAGACACCAACCACAATAGATCAGTCACGGCTCGCTCACAGGGGGGTGGGGATAAATAAAATAAAAAACTTACCTTGTCTTCACTTGACCGGGTCCGCACCATCTCTGCTCTGGGGTCCCGTTGGCGCCTAGACTGATGGCTGCCAACTTGCCGATGACGAGGGACAGTAGTAGCCAATCCTGATGCTGCTCTCTTTAGAGGAGAGCTGCTCTCTAAAGAAAGTAGCATCAGGATTGGGCTGAGCATTAAAAAAACGTCGTTCGTTTTTTGAGCAATGGGGTACGTTGCATTAGGCAGGCAAACCCCTAATCGGTGGTTTTTTTTAAAACCACATAGTTATCTAGTTAAAGAAGCCCTGCCGGGCAAACACCACATGCGCAGTGAGTGCGCACTGTGCCGGCACAGAGTCAGTCCAGCGCCACCCAGTGTCAGACAGTGCATACTGTCCAAGTCCATGACACACACCACGGCCGCAGGGCAATAATTATCGGGCAATTTATTCGAGCGGCGCGTTAATTTATAAAACTTTTACTAACGCGCCGCTCGAATAAATTGCCTGATAATTATAGGTGGGGCAACGCCCAAACGCCCTAATGGTAAAACCGCCACTGTATATACTTATATGTGTATGTACTCTGTGGGCTCTTGAGATCATCCCTAGGACTTGTGTGCTTCCGGTAGATTCCAGGCCATGGAAATTGTCTTCCATGAGCACCTGTAGACAATAATATTTTTTTAAATCTTGGATTTTTAGTGATATCACCACCGAAGGCCCTGCTTTTATGTTAAAAACAGAGCTTTAGAGTATACCATTTCCCGCTGAAAGGCACTATTTCTCTCCATGTGTTCCCATACCTGGCGTGTCCCACAGTTTGGTGCTTACTTTCCCTCCTTGTTAAAGAACAGTAGATGATTCAGCACCCAGGCTAATGTGCTGCATCGCTAAATACATATAAGGTCTGAAAGGCGAGACAGATTACACTGCGAATGCTTGTTCATCCACCTTGCCACTATGAGCAGGGCTGTCTCAATAAGAGGACAGCCAGAAATCTTTGCTCCCAGGCCTCCCCCCTTCGGAGGGCCTGCTTATGTTTCGACACATTTTTGAATATTAAGTATACCCTTTTTTGGGGAGTTTTATATAACAGAAACTCAACTTGAAGATATCAGAGCGCTTTATATGTACACCAGTATTTCACAAATGGACGCATTCATTTTTGTAGGCACAGGGAGAGTACGTGATTTGCCCAGAATCACAGGATGTTGAGCATCCATGCCGAAACTCAAACCCGGTTCCCCAGCACGGAGGTCAACCGTTCTAGCCGTTAGCCACATCCTCTCTTAATTACAAGCGGCTTCTTTGATAGAAACCAAAGAGAGCCCTGCAAAGGTTGCTGTCCCACGGCCCAACAAAAGCTTCTGGCATGCTTGCTGTGAATTAGAGACTTGTTTCCAGTTCTAAGGAAGCCGCTACACTGAATAGCACTCTTACAGGTGTAAACTGGGAATATTGAATCCCGAATATCAACGGGACAGAATATTGTTACAATATCGGGGAACAAACCATTGGTGTAACGTGTTTTACACATAGGACTTCAACTAGGTAGAGGAAAAGTAAAACAACATTTTTTTAGCTAAAAAACACATATTTCACACTTAACCACATCGCTGCTGTGGTTATTTTTCCCCTGTGCTGATGTAAGGAAAGCTCCATTATTCATGACAAGCTCAGCTCGTCATCAGCACAGCTCAACTGTGCCTCATGACGAGCTGAGCTCGTCATGAGCATGGAAGGGGTTAAAGTGAGGGTATTGACCCAATACCAGACAAGCAATCGGATTATTGTTGTGAACAAACAGAATATATCTCAGCTAATAGTAGACTAAAATGTATCTATACTACTATAATAAAGCAGAAACTTTCAGGCTTTGAGGCGGGTAAACTCGAGAACCACTGCACCAATCTACACACCCGATACACCGTTGAAATCGGCAGGGTGTGTAGATGGTTATAGACTACATAATTTAAAAAATAAACGTTATTTAAAATTTTAGATTGAAAAAAAAAGTAGTCCCTCAAAAGTAGCGCCGGCCGCAACGTGCATGGTCACGTTAGGAGCACGGGGAGTAGCGGCGTCCGAGGAGCGGCGGACATGGCACGGGGGAGGAGCGGTGACGTCAGGAGCAGAGACCCAGCGGCGGAGGAGCAGCGGCAGACATGGCGCAGGGGAAGAGCGGTGGTGCGAGCGGACAGGCGGGAGCAGCGCCGGCGGAGGTAAGGGTACTCATGTAGGGGCAGGCGGGGGACGGGACAGACCGGGCCGGGCCGGGCAGGGGACGGGACGGGCCGGGCGGGGGACGGGACAGGAAAGTAAATTACAGGAGGAAAATGTGACGTCTGCAGGTTACAAAAGCGGGGCGAGAGGGGGCCCTGAAGCCTAATTGCTCCCGCACAACGTCAGGACGGGCTGCTAGTACATTATACATCCTTACACCGACTATATTATACACCTGCTAGGCTATATAAGCTCCATTTAAGAGATTATGACAGGTGCGCACGATGTAGGAGGGAAGGGGTGGATTCCTACCCCATGGCGTGAGAAAGCCCGACCATCAACGAATACTGGCAACAGGTGTTGGTAGCCATGGAACAAATGGTGGGCTCTCCTCTTCAGGCCGACCAGATTACAGCTATACCGGGACACTCAGATGAGGTTGAAGCTATACATAAGAGGTGTCTAGCAATGGGGCTATTGATAGCAAAAAAGCAAAATCGCTTGCAGGTGAGAGTAGAGGCAGAGCCCCTAAATGTAAAGATTGGCTGTCGGATATGACAACATGGCAGGAACAAGCTCCTACTTATGAAGAATCCTGCCCCTAGAGCTACCTAGGGCCTACCTTAGGGGTGACATAGATGTAATAAAAGGGGAGTTTAAGATTAGGGAAGTAGTTTGAAATGCCAAGTCCAAGTGTCAATATACTGCACACATAGACAGCAGTGGCAGGCCTGAGACAGGTTTGAAAGGCTACTTCTGTGGGTGGCACAATCAGTGTTGCAAGACCCACTAGTGGCCTTTAACCTACAGGCCTTGGGAACACGGCATACCACTTTACAAGGGACTTACAAGTAAATTAAAGATGAGATGCCAACTAGGTATACACCAATTACACACAAGTTTAGGGATGAAGCACATGCACTTTAGCACTGATTAGCAGGGATAACCAGTGTTCCCAGGAACGTGCGCGCCCGCGTGCTCACTTCCGATCCCCGAGCGTGCAGTGCTGTGTGTGGAGCGCGCATCCACAGCACATCTCAGAAGAGCATTTGCGCTGCTGCTTTTAGAACAGCAGTGGCGCGAAAATTTTTAATTTCCGGCTTGCGGTGGCTCCTGCACTTGCTGCTGTTTTTCCTTCTTAAAGGAGCGCAGCTGGGGGCTGTTCGGACCATTGTGAAAATATTCCTGTTAATTTCAGCACCGTCATGCGCAATAATTAACATACATTTTTTCACAATGGCCCCACAATCAGCCCGCAGCCGCGCTCTTTAAGAGAAGAAATGCATCAAGTCCAAAAGCACGACGTGTGCTTCACACGCCGTTCTTTTGGGCTTGATGCATTGCAGCGCATGACGGCGCATGACGGTGCTGCAATTAACAGGAATATTTTCACAATGGCCCTCTATCAGCTCTCAGTCGTGCTCTATTAAGAAAATAAATGCAACCAGCACAAAAGATCGACGTGTAAAGCACACATGGTGCTTTTAGGCTTGCTGCACACCTTTTCGTTAATAGAGCACGGCAGATTGGGTGCCTTTTTAAAAGTTTTCATGTTAAATGCAGCCCCGTGCATTAGTATGGCGGGCTCTACAATTAACATGAAAACTTTCAAAAAGGCACGTAATCTGCCGCCCCCTATTAACAAAAGGCATGCCGCAAGCCTAAAAACATAATGTGCGCTTTTACAATCACTAATGTTAGTGATTCTGAAAGACCACGTCCTGCTTCTGGGCTTGATGCATGCTTTTTGTTAATAGAGCGTGGCTGGGGGAAGATTGTGTACATTTTTGTAAAGTATACATGGTAATTGCTGCTATTAACATGTATGCTTTCAAAAATCCACACAATCTGCCCGCAGCCACGCTCTATTAACAAAAAGCATGCAGGAAGCCCAGGGCTTTAAGTCGGCCGGGTCCTGCTGATGCTGAGTTTTTAAGCCAGTCCCTATCAGGCTCTTCATTTTTGCCCTCACCCTTAGGGTAAAAAAAATCTCAACTGCTGAAAGCCTTTGGTGTAACTTCAGAGGACTTACTATAGTTTTTTTACAGTCTGATCATTTCAGAACTGAGGCATTTTCAATATATTCAATGAAGCTGTAGCAGTTGCTTATTTATCCTATGCAACTAACAATCATTGACAAAGTCAATAGTCCTGGGTTGTTGTAGGTATAATGTTAATTATTGCATTATATATCTGGATGCAATGACAGAGGCAGCACAATAACGGTCGGGTGGCACACTATACTAAGCACAGATTTTTAGCCTATGTGTTTTACACCACGCCCTTAATTACATCAGGCACGCCCCTTTGAGAGACCCCCAGTTGTTTCATCCCACTTAAAGTCCTGAGCAAGCCGAAAAGCATCATGCGTGCTTTCAGAATCACTAACATATATTAGTGACTCTGAATGCACACATGGTGGACTTCTATGTAGATTCCCCCCTGCGTATCCAAGAAACCATCTTCAGAGCGGATAAGTGAACTCATGATTATCAGTTTTAAAGAGTGGAGTGACCCCCGCCTTGGTAGAGCCAGCTCTCTTCTGCAGAGTCTTGCCCTGATGACCGTGAATAATTCTTAAACAGATGAATGCAAATAGCAATCTCCTTTCATTTATTTTTAATCTGGGTAATGTGTGAGATTGTATTATATACATTTTCTGACAAATGTGTTTTAGTTTCATGCAACATCCATACAAAATGTTTATTCTAGATCCAAACAGGATCTCAGCTATGAGAAATGGTAGTATGTCACAGTGATTATTTGCAGAAGTATTAGTGGGTTTCTACTGTGTTACAATATTGGAAAAATACATCACTATCCCTGAATATTAACTATAAACACATTTGGAGTTTGAACCAGTGTGTCTGTGCACTGTTTGTGATTTGGCCAAAAGGACATGAGAAAGCTGAAACTGGATCATAAATTCAAAGCTGATCCGCACAGAGGCCCCCAAAATATATTTGGCCGATGGCGCACAAAGTCCTGAGGATGTCCGTGAGCCGCCGCTGTGTAGTTAGTTAGGATAGAAGAGGTTCACTGGCACTGTGGAATGAGGCCGGTTGCCCCATTTTCCTAATATATATATTAGTGTAGCTTTGTCGTGGTTGCAGATGCTCTGTACTGCGCTTTCTCATTTCAAACATGACACAACCATTATATGCCAGTCACCAATACGAAGGCTGCTCCCCTGGCTGGACTGGCCTTAGCAGGCATCCGGCGTTTGCCTGGAAGGCGCTGGGGGCAGTTTTGGAGCAGTAGGGGCCAGTTGTGATACTGGGGGTAGTTTTGCTGCGATGCTGCAATATGGGCCCTCAGTAACAAAAGCACCAGCGCTGGGGACCGGGTTTAAGCAGTAGGGCTTGACACTTGGCCCCCTCCCCACCCCACCTCGGGTGGGTGGGAGGCAGTGCTGCAAAATTGCCAGCGCTACTTTGGATTCCCAGTCTGGCCTTGCCTGTCCCATCAAACAGGCCTCCTCCGTTCCAATACCTAGGTCATTTATGTGCAAAATCAAGCAGGAACTCCTGTGTCAGAACCCCTGTAGCTGCACCCACACACGCGGTTGGGTTCTTGGCGCACATTGCAGTGGCTGGTGCGCACAGAGACCTCACACTGCCGCACACAGAGGAAAAAGATTCGAGGGAGCATTGGTGGTAACATGCTCAGAGTCTTAAACCCAACAAAAAGATACAGCAAAACGTGGAGGCAAAACGCCAAATAATTGGGGGAAGACCACCCTAAGGATGTCAGGTCTAACACGTGTCCCCCTCAGATGAAAGTGGAGAGAGCTACCAATCTCTATAGAGTTCTCTTCACTAAGATGGAAAGACCTATATAGACCACCAGCATTGGAGTGGTCCACCCCTGGTCTGTCTTCCACCCTAAAGTCCATAACCTGTGAGGAAATAGACCACTACAACAGCTTTGGGATTTTACCCCTCATTTGCATGAGCCGCCTGAGGGGCGTGTGGATGTATGACGTTACAACGCATACTTTTACCACGCATACCATTACAACGCGGTATTTACAACGCATACCGTTACAACGCATAGCGCTTAGAGGTGCTGGATAGTGGTAAGTATAATTTTATATTCCAACTCCAGTCCCCGTGGACACTAGGGAAGGTGTTGGATATAAAATTATACGTATTCCCTATCCTAGAGCGCCCCCCAGCGCAATGCATTGTAATGATATGCGTGGTAATGCCTGCGTTGTAGTGGTAGTGCGTGGTAAAAACTTTGTTGTAAACGTTGTATACCGGGGCGTGTGGTCAGTGTGAACTAGGAAGTGAGTGCCAAATAGGTATAGTATCAGCTTCTTCAATGCCCAAAACACAGCAAAATCTTCTTGCTTAATCGCACTTCACCACTGGTCTCTGGGGGAAACCTCCTGTAGATGAAGGCTACAGGGTAATCTATGCCCTTCTCCTCAAATTGAGAAGTTACGGTCCCTGTGGCATGCTATGAAGCATCTTTCTAAACAATAAAGTCATTGGAGAAGTCAGGAGCCTGAGTACAGGAACTGTGCACATGATTGCTTCAGGGAGTCAAATGTAGTTTGGTATGTCTCTGTGCAAATCACATTCCTGGGCTGCTTCTTCGAAGTCAGTTCAGTAAAGGAGCAACAATGGTGCCATGTCCCTTGAAAAATCTCCTATAGTACTTGGTAAGGCCAAATAATGCTCTGACCTCAGTCTGGAGTTTGGAGGGCACCAGACCATGATGGTTTCTATCTTGGCCTGAGGGGACTGCACCTTCCCCCTTCCCACCAGGTGTCCCAAGTATACCACAGACCCCTGCTCTATCTGGTACTTACATGCCTTGATAGTCAGGTCTGCCTGTTTCAGAGCCTGAAACACTCCCTGGAGGTGAAAAGTGCAGTCCTTCCAACTGCTACTGAAGACAGAGATGTCATCCATATAGGCAGCAGAGAAGGCCTCCAGAGCAGCAAGAACTTGGTTCACCAACCTCTCGAAGGTGACAGGAGCGTTCTTCAATCCAGAAGGCAATACTCTGAACTAGTAGCGGCCCTCTGGATTGGTGAAGGCTGACCTTTCCTTTGCTCCCTCTGTTAGGGTGATCTGCCAGTATCCTGATGTAAGATCAAAGGTACTGAGATACTGTGCAGCCACTAACTGATCAATCAGCTCTTCAGCCCTGGGAATGGGGTGAACATCTGTCTTTGCCACAGAATGTATCCCTCTACAATTCACACAGAACCTTAGTTCAGGTGTGGTGCCCACTGGGGCAGCTTTGGGTACCAGAACCATCAGACTGGACATGGGGCTACTGGGGGTTTCTATCACCTCTAACTCCAACATTTTAGACACTTCAGCCTTAACGCTGGACCTCACCTTATCTGAAAACCTGTAAGATGTATTCTTAACAGTTAGGTTGTCCCCTGTGTCCACATCATGGGTACACAGGTGAGTAGTCCCAGGGATAAGGGTGAACAAAGAGGGGTACTGTCCCAAGACTTAGCGGCAGTCTCTCTGTTGTTCACAAATTAAAGTGGGTTAAATTATCCTGTGACAGAAAAAGATAATAGAATTTTAAAAAATTACATATTTTGCGTATGTAATTTCAACTTTTGTTCTTTCCCCGTAAATATTTATTTCTTGAGTTCCTGAAATTATATTTCCTATTGTGGATATGTCTATTAGTATTGTTACCTGTAATTTATAATGTTGTGCCTAATCATACTAGACAAATTCCAAAGGTAATGCAACTATGGGGCTGTCTATGATGTCGGGCGGTCTTACCCTTACCCGACACCGAGGCAGAAGCAGGACTGCCCGACTAGGCGTCAGAGGTTCTGCTGGCCGCATTATGATGCGACCGCTTTCGTTGTGGTTGCACTGTGTATCTTTTGTATTGCGGCAGGCGGTGCGGGCTGCAGCACAGGCTGCAATACAAAAAACGCATCTGACATATCCCTGCACTATGTGGCAGGCACCCAAGGGCCCATATCCGAGGGCCAGGGGGCAAGGGGAGCCCCGTAGGGACCCCCAAAGTCCCTTTCCGCCAGCCTTTTCATGGAAGATTAACCAACAGGAAAAGGCTGGTGGGACGGGACATTGAAATCCCTACAGCGGTGCCTGAGCAGGCACTGCCACTGTTTTAGGGATTGCAGACCATTCAACGGTCCTACAGCCATCATAAGGTGGTGGGCTGTCCTGCAGGGTTCGATGGTGGTGGGTCCCCCACCAACGGCCTCACAGTGGCGGTCGACACCACCAGGGTAATGAGGCCCTATATTGAAATTGTAAAGTATAGTCACACTTGTTTGCATGGCTTTAAATTGAAATATTTTAGCCTTTATCCGTTACACCGCTTCCCTGCAGTTATGTATGTATCCTCCTATATATTTCCTTTTTAGCAACTGCGCTTCTGTAAGAACACATTATGTCATCATAAGTTACTGGTTAAAGTCTTCTACCTATCTATTAATATTCATTTTATTATTTAACAGATTTGTAGTGTGGCCAGCTACCCCTAGAGGT
Organism: Lissotriton vulgaris; assembly: GCF_964263255.1. Lineage (NCBI taxonomy): Eukaryota > Metazoa > Chordata > Amphibia > Caudata > Salamandridae > Lissotriton > Lissotriton vulgaris. Next base: position 774,954,150 of record NC_141700.1, on the reverse strand, counting down.
TTCCAGGCGCAAAGCAGCAGAGATAGAGGAAATATGCGTATGTCAGCCTGGAAAAGCCAGGTCTTCAAGCCCTTGCAGAAAACAATTAGTTACAGGTACTTAGGTGCTCTAGAAGGAAATTCTATAATTTTGGATTGAGGCGGGAGACAGAGTGCCCTTTCATGTGAGACAAACAAAATCTAGGCACGGCAAACAGAGCATGATTCAAAGATCTCAAGGTTTGAGAGGTCTGGTAAAGCATCACCAGATTCGGAATATAGTGGGGTCCTAAACCAGCTTTAACCTTAAACATATAGCACAAGGCATTAAAAGTAATGCGTTTAGGAATTGAGAGTCAGAGCAGCTCATGAAAAAGATGTAAGAGGCTCATTTCAGCAAACGGTAAAAAAGCCTGGCAGCCTCATTCTGTACCATCTGCAGTCGGCGTATGGATGCCTTGTCCATGCCGAAGTAAAGCACATTCCCATAATCCAGCATCGGCAAAACTAGGGCCAAAATCAGAGTCCTTTCGACTGAAACGAGGATCATCCAAATTATCTTCCTGAGACATTTAAGCAGAACGAAACACATGGTGGTCCCTAGAGACACCAGAGGTTTCATGGATAGAGCATCATCTAGCAGAAATCCCTGATTTTTTACTTTCGCAGAAGGAGTCGACAGAACCCCAAGGGAGACCGGCCAGTGTTGAGGGCCCCAAAGAGAGCGATGTTTGCCCAGAATCATGACCTCCATCTTATCCGCACTGAGCTTGAGCAAGTTTTTATTCATCCAAAGGGAGATCCGACTGAAGTCCAGGTTAAGATCAGAAGGTTCACAGCTCTGTGCAGATAACAACATAAAAATTATCTGCATGTCATCTGCCTTGAAAAACAAGGTCAAACCACAGTTCTCCATTAAATCCGCCCAAGGGATGACGAACAGGTTAAACAGTAGGGGATTTGAGACTGAGCCTTGGGGGACTCCCAAAAGTTAAGGCTTGTGAACTAGTCTTGAGGCCAGATGAGAAAATCTAGAATGAACAATCTAGCAAGAAATAGCTAATCCATGCGAAGGCTGATGCTTTGAGCCCTAATGACACCAGTGTTTGCAGCAAGATAGAGTGAGACACAGTGTCAAACGCCTCGATAAAATCCCCAAAAAATAAGCGCTGCTGTTCCGCCTTCATCCAGGCACAACCTCAGGAGTTCAGTTACGCCCACTGAGGCAGACCCCATGCTATGTTCAGGTCTGCAGCCTGTTTCAGAAGGATTCAAAATATTTGAGCCTCAATGAATGCAGTGAGCTGAGCATTAACATGCTTCTCCGAACGTTTGGAGGAGATGGGTAGAAGGGGGATGGGGCAAACATTTGCCAAATTTGTCGGGTCCAGAGGAGCTTTTTCAGCAGTGGAAGAACCATTGCATGCTTCAACTTCTGAGGAATATACCCCTCACATAACAAGGAGTTCAAGAGGTCCAAGATGATTAGAAGTAGGCTAGAGTCCAATGACCCAAGTTTACAAGGCGGAAGAGGGTCCAAAGCGGATCCGGATTTGATGGATTGAAAAACTGACATAAAGGTCATCATATCTAATGGGGACCACTGCCATATTGAGGGGCTCAAGGCAGAATTACACAGAGTGCCATTATGACCTGCTTGGGTGGAATAACAGTTATCAACATCAGCAGCCACATTAGTCATTTTTCATCTTTTTCCAATTGTGTATATTTTCACTTTTGAGGTGCAGAAAAAAGAGTCTGGGACAGAAAGGAGTAGAGGACCAATTTTTAGGGCCTGACAATATCTGCACTACCATTAAGAGTGTCTTTGGACACTTAGGCATACTTAAAGATATTGTTAGAGTAGAACGCTGTGCGAGCCGATTTACACAGCCCATGGTACTTATGAAGCCCTGCTTTATAAACAGCTTTGTCTTCCTCTGCATCATACTTTTGTCATCTTTTTCCCAGTCTCAGTGTGTCATTAAACCAGGGGGCTGGAAAATCGCAATGGCCAAAGCATTTCCTGAAGCAGGTAGAACTTTCTTCACAGCCTCCCAGAGCTAATTATTACCTGGATCCCTGGTTTCCCTCAGTTGCTGAATTTAAGACAGGCTGGGTGCACTTAAGTCTTTCATTCAGGTCGGACACATTCAGTTTCAACTAAGCCTGGGCAAAGTACTACGCTACGCTCACGTAGTTTGCAAAGTTTGCGCTATTTCGCACTACACGAATTGCACATAGCACAGTGCAAACACGCCTAGCCTAGCACAGCAGTCATTTTTTGCTTGCTCGCGGTCCTCAACGTCAAGTTGGCGACCGCAAAATGACATCCCGGTGAGACTTTTTCCTCATTCGCAATCAGCAACATCAAGTTGCTGATGGCGAGTGTGGAAAATAAACCTCCCAGCGAGATTCTCAACACGGGGAGGTCAGGTTTCTCATTACGAGTGGTTGTGTATGCTCACTACCAGTCCGTGTTGAGAAAGATGCCGCTCAAGTCAAAATCTACTCGAGAGGCAGAAAATGACAGCGCGCACTGTGCAAGATGCCGTTTTCAATGATTTCACAGTGCGTACAAGCTTCCATCACTGTGCAATCATCGCGAACAACGCACTATGCAGTTCGTGTAGCGCTGCGCGTATCTCGCGTAGTGCGAAGTGCACTTTGCTTAGCTACACATAGCGCTACTTTGCGAACTACGCCTAGGGTTAGTTTCGACCACTTCCTAAAATTCAAGGAAGATTTAGTGTGTATCATCAGAGGGTTATGTGGTATGCTATCCTTAAACCGTACCGCTAAATTATCGGATCACATAAAAGAAAGAGGGAAATCAGTAACCAGATTTGCCACATTAGAAAAAACCGGATCCAAAAGGTGACCAGCCACATGAGTGGGTGCAGAATTGCACAGCCTGAGGCCGCACTGTGACTGCAGTTGGTGTTTTCCAAATGGAGATTAATATCTCCAAGTACAGTACTATTTGCAGAATGTAACATGAAGGGGCAAGTAAATCCGGGAAAGGATTGCCCCAATTCCCAGTATACCCTGGGGGACGATAGAAGTGGGTACCTGTTAGTGTAAATTTCTGGGTAGGTAAAAATGCAAAAAGCAGAGCTTAGCCGGCAGTAACGGAAACATCTTCAGTTTTACAGCAGTGGTCATTCTTATAAACAATAGCAATCCCCAGGTCTGTCCTGTCCTGTCTCTTTCCTAATTATTGAGTAACCAGGAGGGAAGGATGCAAGTACATCAAGTGTGGATCCCTCATAAAGCCAGGACTCAGTGATAAACACAGCATCGGGGTTGTTATCCTATAATAAGTTAAAAAGATGATGTTGGTGCCTCGGAAGAGACTGGCAGTCCAGACTGGAAAGGTGGAATTCTCTGTCCTGTTCTGAGCCGCCTGCCGACCGCTAAATGTGGCCATCAGTATTCGTCATTGAATTCGCGTCTGTGTCATCCAGTTGCAGTGAGACAGTGCAACCTTAACCGATATCAGAAGTTGGGCAAACAAAATCACAAACATCCCACGTAAAATGACTAGTACCAACCTCAAACACCCGACAATCTGTCGGGCGGGCAGAGCGCAATGCCTTGAGCTGAGTAGAGCAATACCATCCTGTCCAGTTCAGAAGGACCAGGGTTCCTGGCACCTAGCCCCAGCCGGACGCCAACAGAGGCGATGCGCTTGCCTTATGTGTACCAATAACCCGCCCACCGCACGTCTGTTCCCCACCTATTTTAGGAAGAAGAATTAAGGTGGATGCTGGAACAGAAACCAGCAAAAATTACTGGCACCACCAATTGCATTGGAACACTTAAGCGTAAGTGAAATTCAACGTCAGCAAAAACAATAATGTAATGTAACTGACTTATATAGTGCAAAAACTGTCACCCTACGGGTGTCTTGGCGCTGCGACTCACTCTGTTGTCAGTGTGCATAAAGATATCCTATTTGCCGGTTTGGAAAAGCCTGTTTTACTAATCCCTAGGAAAGAGCCATGTCTTTAAGCTTTTCCTAAATGGGAGTAAATAAATCATACGTTCTTAGATAGAGGTCTCAAGGCGCTTGCTTTGCGAACCCGTCCTGGCTTTTCCATGCGAGATAACCCCTAATAGGCATCCCCAAGGTGAAAGCCAGGCATCCCATCGCGGTGGGGCCGTAGTGGAGATTAAGCAAGCTATTGCCCAGAGTTGCAGAGTGTGAACTCACAATTCGAGTAGGCATCGAGGCGAGAATTATCGAGTCCATGGACATTTTGAGCTCAAGACCCTGCCGCGTCGGGGATTGAACCCTGGTCCTGGGTCTGACCTCTGCATTAGGGTATGCCTCCTCTAACCGGTGAGCCACACTTCTCTTAATTTGTCTGATGTTCAAGGGAAGACCATTCCAGAGTTAAACGCCCACAATTCCACAACAATCCCCCAACAAGTTGCCTATATTCCCATCAATTCCCTTCAAATACAGAGAGTGATTTTAAAAACAATTTAAAAAGGAAAATGAAGAACAGGTAAAAAAATAAAGCAGAGGCATCAAAATGGACACGGGAGCCAATACCAGCCCCTGCCTTCAATAGTTAATTCCCAGTTGTTACAAATGTTTGGTTCCCTCCTGGATAAGTGAACAATATTGTCAGGTTGCCTTCTTTTATGGCTTAGGTGCCCCCATGATAAGGGAATCTAAAACTTAAATCCATCACACATTTCCAAAGTTCTTTCCAGGTTTCATCTCCCCTATCATATTTACAGTATATCCTGTCAAGTGAGCACTTGAAACACGTCACCACGTGAACAGGGGCTAGTTTATCTTTCTAACAGAAAGGAGACAACTTGATTTTCTGCTTCCATGGAAAAAACGGCTAATATGTTACTTGCTCTCCGGAGGTGTTGAGTAATTGCTCGATTACAGTTTCGGTTATTTTAAGTTCCTACCCCGTGTTTATTCTGAATAAATAACAATTTAGAAAGATGCAAAGATACGGCCAGCGCTGCCGGCAAGGAATGTAGCAGGGTCAGTACTGGCACGTGTGAAAATAAAAAGTTGAAAAGATACGCCCGCCCTACCTGCAGTTTGCCCTTCACATGCCTTCCGGCAAGGCATGTAGATGTCTAACTTGACGGCTCGTGCGAGATTCTATTACTTAATGTGAAAAAGAGCCCGAACGATTATACTACAAAAAAACGCATCACATGATTAAACTTCACAGCAGGTTTGAATCCCTGATATTACAAATTATCTACTGAGTCCTTCGGAGGCGGCCATTAAGCTACCGCTCAAGTACGCCACAAAGTTCTAATCTAATGATTCTGTTTAGCCAGGGTCCTGGGCAGTGTATGCCCTCAACCACTTATTTTGAATGCTCTATAAAACACAAAATATATATTGATCTAAAGTTTAGACTAAATACAAAACTAAATGGTCATGCTCCACTAAACCCAAATTTATAAGGAAAAATTCAGTCGCGCTTTTTAGGACTTCACTGCAGATTCGAAACAAGCATTTGCAATGCAATAGGTCTCGCATTTACGCAAGCTTGAGCTATTGGCATTGTAAATGACAATGCCTTTTATTTATGTTTTAGAAACCAAAACATAAATGAAAGGTATTGTCATTTACATTGCCACTGGCTCAAACTCGTGTAAATGCGAGACCTATTGCATTGCAAATGCTTGTTACTATTAGCTGCACATTTTTTGGTTTGCTACTGACTTTGGTTTTCGATTTTGTTGCATGTATATTGGTTAGTATATAATGCTGTCATGTTTTGTTTTCTTTGCTTCGAAATTCATTATGCATTTTTTTTCAATTCAACATGGGAATGCCATGGGGCCCATCTAACACTTCAGAAAATGTTCAAAACAAAAAATCAGAGGCCTTGAGTGGTCATAGGCAACCAACTCACATAGTTCAATTTAGGTGTGCAAGGGTTTTATATACCAGTTAAAACTATGTTTGTTTTTCTCAAACTGTTGATTTGTACTCGAAAAATACTGCTGGTCTATCTCCCAGTGTAGGATAGAGGGCTTTTCCTAGGAAATTTGCCCACACCCACAAACTGACATGTGTGTGAATATTCACAAATGTTTGCACAGTATATTGTACCCGGGACACGGTTGAATACTTACTTCTTTCAGGCCCATGATTAAATCTGTGTCCAGGCTGGTAATGGGAAAGGCACACCAGTGGCACGGTCAGTGTGTCATACGCCATAGTTTAACCCGCTGAATGCTCATGACGAGCTGAGGCACGGTTGACCGTTGGAACGTTCACACACGGGGATAATTTCCCCGCTGTGCTGAACGTTCAAAAACGGTTGTGGCCGTGACGAGCTCGGCTCGTCATGAGCACAGCTCCACTGTGCCTCATGACGAGCCGAGCTCGCCACAAGCACGGCGGCGCCGTGCGCTGCCTCATCCCCCCCGCACAGCAGGTGAAAACGCCCCACAGCGAAGGGGTTAAGGATGCAAAGGGACCTCTTAGCCGCTGTTTGACCTGTGAAATTTAGCAATAATGAGTGTTCCGTGGACCTCACTGGGGTCTTGGCACCACTGCCACTGCACCTGCTGCACCAACGGAAGCTTAGCCATTGAACCCTCCCAAAACTGTCTGAGTTCACGGGCAAGTTGTTCTGCCAAGGGAAACAGTATTTCCCTGTAAACACATTTTGTTTAGAAAAAATATATAGTACAATTGCACTACAGCAGTGCATTTAGACGTGAAAGGGCCCACTATGGCCGTTTGTACAAGTGAAAGTACGCACTATGCATAGTCGCACTTGCATAATCATAAACAGAATAGACAATAGGAATCCAGTAGTTTCTCTGGGCACCTCCGACTGCATTAACTGCATTAACTTCCAGGAACACTCCGGGACTCCTTTGTGAATCGAGAAGAAAAGCTAGAGATCAACTCCAAACATAGGCTGAAACCTATGGGAATTTCAGATTTTTTGAGACTCTGGCTTAGTCTGATAGAAGACGACGAGAGAGTTAAGAAAACCAGGTAGAGCACTCGTTGTTGTTACAGGCAGCGACATCGAGAGACATGCAGGATCTTGTGGTTGTAATGCTCAATTTCTTGTGGGCACCATGAGTATATTTTCCCATCTTTCATTTTATGAGCTCACTTCAAGGGGAAAAATTACTACTAGTTCCAAAAAAGCTTAGAAACTCCATTTTGTACCCTTTTTATGCTTTGCTTTTACAGAATGTGGAGCAAATGTATTTGTTCTAGTCAATATCGTGGACAGTGGAACCACTGCAAAAAGTACATACCCCATCTGTTCCTCAAAAAGAGTTTAATGTATCTAGATTTTTGACACAAAATACTGGGTCCATGAACTCTTATTAGCAAAACGAAAGTGATGGTTTTGGTTTTGCTTGTGTAATAAATTTGGCTCCTGTTTAATCTCTCTTTTAACATTAGAAAAGAGAAGACAACTATATTCTGGCTCATTTCCGTCGATATAAACACAGAAAAAATACCACAAACATCAATCCGCGTAACATTTTGGGCTCAGGTGCATATCCAGGGTTTGGGGAAAATTACTTTTGTTCTGTTACATTTTACATAAGTATAAGGATTCACAGGAATTCATCGATGTTCATGGGGCAGGTGCCTGAGACTCGTGGCCACCAGATGTGAAGAATAGGAAAGCCGGGGCCAGTGAATGCAGACCGCGTGAGATGCCAGTGTTACAGCCCCTACCTCTAAGCCCGGATCTCAATGCGATGGTCCGCAGGGACGACCCTTCCCACAATGTTCACAGGGGCGGCCTTAGGCATGTGCAAGCTGTGCACCTGCACAGGGCCACCAAACCCCAGCGGCCACCACACCAATATATATCCTTAATATAATAATCCTCTGAGGATGGATACACATTTGCGTAGCGGCCCCTGGAAGGGGTTTGGCCGCCTCCGGCTCTGTTCCACCTCCAAACACCCTGACCCCCCCCCCTTCTTCACTGGCCTCTGCGCTCCACCCCGCCCGGACCCCCTCTTCCGGGGCCCCCTACATACGCTCCCTGCCCAGGGCCGCATTGAGTCTAGAGCCGTCCCTGATGTTCACCTTGGAAATTGGAAGGACATTTACAGCTCTGGACGTCCTTTTGATAGTTAGTGCAGCGCGGGCTTTGCGAATGTGACCAATAGTTGCCATTCTTTCCTGACAGCACACGTTTGATTGCCTTTCCTGTGTGTTTCCCTTGAACTCCAGACTCATGTTTAAGGCAGAGGGGTCAGGAAGCTTCAGATCTATGGCTGTGCGACCTCTGCACAGCATATAAACTGTTTACACCGCTCCTGTGCCCGGTTATTTAAAAAAAAAAACTCCCTGCTTTCCTCCAGCCACTTGCAGTCGTGACTTTCGCATAAACAGGAAACAGCGGTGCGAGAGGCAGCAGAGCAAGGGAGAATCGGAGCAATGGAGAGGTGCATGAGGGACTGCGGTGATGAGGCCGACAGCGCCACCTACTGTCAGACAGAGAGAGACGAAGAAAGCGAAGCGGAGAAGTCAGGATGGTAGACAGCGCACGCGGTGGGAGCGTGGGAGCCGATACTGAGGTATTAAATAGTTATGAGCTACGCTCTGCAGCACTACCTTTAGACGCCAAGAACACAGCGGGTACAATAGCCCTGATTCTAGCATTCACGTGCTTCTGTGGCCGTGGAACGTCCAGGTGCTTGAAGGGGAGGGAGGGAAAGTGAAAGTGCCCGATAGGCGCGATGTGCCGCCGGTTTCTCTGCTGAAGGGAGACGGGAGTTGGCACGCGCGGACAGGAGATGTGCATGCGTATAGAGTGCACATCTCCTGTCTGCGCGTGCCACCTCCTGTCTCCCTTCGCTAAGGAAAGCGACGACTATAGAGTCTCGCTAGCGAAGCAGCTCCGCTGCATTCGCACGCAAGACCTAAAAACGAGGTTGTCATCTATAGAAGACCTCAAGTGTTGCCATTAAGCTATCACTCTATGGGGCACATGCATCATTGCACCCGTTTGCGATTCCTAAATTGCGAAAATTAAGGAATCACAATTTAGAAATCGCAAACGGCAATGCATGATTAATTTGCAAATATTTTTGCGAATTCTTAATTTTCCTTAATTGCGATTCACATTTTGCGAATCGCAATTAAGGAAAACCTTCCCATTGATTCCAATGGGCCAAAAGGCCCATAGGAATCAATGGGAATTGCGAATTCGCAAATTGGAATTCGCAAAATGTTAATGCATTCCATGGGTGCAGGGGGGGGGTCCAAAGGACCCCCCCCTGCACCCCTGAAATGTATTTTTAAATGGATGTTTCACACACACATGTCCTAAGGACATGTGTGTCTGTAACATGAGAGTGTTTTAAATGCTAATTTGAGCATTTTAAACCTTTTTCGCAAATTACCACGAGGTTCACCCTCGTGGTAATTTGCCCCCCCTAATTGCGAATTCGCAATTTTAAAATTAATCATGCATTGCTTTTAAGGAATCGCAAATTTGCGATTCCTTAAGAGCAATCGCATTTTTGGAATTCGCTAATAATAGCGATTTTTCCAAAAATGCATGATGCATACTAAAAAGGTATTTAGGAATCGCAAACGTCCGATTTTACCGAATCGCACTGTTTGCGATTCCTAAATACCTTGATGCATGTGGCCCCCAATGTATTAGGTCGAGCTTAGACAGCGCATGCCCTGTCAGATGATCTTTTGTAGGTACTTAGTGGGGTCAGACTCCTCCCACTGCTTTGTATTGGCTTTTGGCTGTGTCATTCAAAAATGGTAGCCTGCAAATGGATAATGGTTAGCAGGGGAGGCTACTCCGCAATGTCGGAGGAGGTTCGCCCCGCTGCCTGGCTCAGAGCCAGCAAATGAAAAATAAAACAATGTTCTGGCATGTTCTTTTCATTTGCCAGCTCTAAGCCAGCTGCAGCTTGCGCAAGGAGGGGCAGGGCATGGGAGAAGGAATGCTATGTGCACTCCTTAAGTATGCATATGTGTTTGGCTAGCCAACTCAGGCTGACCAAAACACACATACGTACTGAGGTTTCTCTAGCCCAACTACATTGAGCAGTCGGGGTGGAGAAACCCCACAGACTCCCGGACCTGAGTGTCTCTCCTAGGACAAGAGCAGCGCGGGGATTGGATGGCAGTATATGTCCTGGTCCCAGTGCCTGCTGGGACAAGGAAGAGAAGAGAAAGCGCAACATGGGAGGCAGACGGCACCTTATCCCTTTCCATGCTCATGATGAGTCCAGCTCGTCATGCTGCATGGTGGTTGTGTGCTCATGACGAGCTGCACTCGTTATGCTGCTGCGGCGCCTCCCACGCGCGGCGAATTCCCCACCTGTGCTTGCGTTCTAAAGGAGTGGGTGGAGTCATGCTAATAAATCTAAAAGCAATTCATAACAGTAGAAGCCTGCCAGATAACAGGAGAGCTCTTACACAAATAGGACTGTTGCCATGGCGACCGCTAATAGCTTTTAAAATACGTATATTTTTTAATAAGACAACTTAAACACAATAGCAGAGCCAATAGCTCTGGCTAAACACTTATAAGGTCCCAAAGGCGAGACTGATTGCATTGCAAATGCTTGTTCATTATGTTGTTAGACTGTATTGGCCCTGAACATGGAGCGGAGTTGTTTAAAATAAGGAGACAAACTAGTCTAGATTAAAATGATATAATATTATGCTGCAGGGATTCCATACTAACGTGATTTAATGTCTGCATTATTTGTGCTGTGAAGCAACAAACTCTTGAAAACTCTTTTAAGCGTCCCCTAAAGTTTTAAACATGGGGACATCCCCTCTATTAACAAGCACCAATCTAGAAGGGACTTGGGGCCATATTATCAAGAAAGGGCGATACATTATCGCAGCTTTTATCAGCAGGAAACTGCCGCTAAAGCGGCGATAATGGGATTAATAATAGGCCTTTGTGAATTCCCATAGAAGCCCAGGTTCTGGTGTTAACCTGGGCTTCTATGGTAATTCAAAAGGGCCTATTATCAAGCCCTTTATCGCCGCTTTAGCTGCAGTTTCCTGCCAATTAAAGCTGCGATAATGTATCGCCCTTTCTAGATAATATGGCCCCCGATGTCTTGCTGGACCACTCTGGCAATCAAATGATCTTTTCTAAATACAGTTTGTGTAGAAAGATGCACAGAAAGATACATTTATTTATTTTTAACGCATGCCATTTCAGAATGGTTACTTCTTCATAAAACACACGGGGTAGGAACAAAACCACCCTTACCAAAAACGTAATCAGGAAATTACTGAACACCTGCAGAGCAAGTAACATAGAACCTGTTTTTTCCATGTAAACAGAAAATCAAGTCGGTTCCTTTCTCTTAAAAAGCTAAACTAGTCCCTGTTCATGTGGTGAAGTCTTTTAAGTGCTCACTTGACAGGATATACTGTAATTATGATTGTGGAAATGAAACCTGGAAAGAAATGTGAACATGCCTGATGGAGGTCATTTTTGGATTCCATTGTTATGGGTCACTTATGACGTAAAAGAACCTGACCGTAGAGGACAATATTGTTCACTTATCAAGGAGAGAATAAAAAATTTGTAATAATAATTTGCAATAATTGGGAGTTAGGTAGGTAGAAGACTTTAACTTTTACCAGTACCTTATGGTGACATAGGGGCATATTACCAAGCAGGGTGATAGGGAATTATCGCCGCTTTAGCGGCCGTTTTCGGCCGCTAACCGTCGATAATTCTATCGCTCTATTAGCAAGCTGTCGCTAACAGCAGTTAGTGATAGCTTTAGGCGATATCGAGCGGTTTGGGTCCCGCTTTGCATGTCAGTGATATTTATCGCTAATGACATGCAAAGTGGGCGTATCCAACCTGTTAGCGACTGAAAGCAGTCGCTAATGTCGCTATCGCCTATTAGCAAGGCAGGCGTAGCGATGGAAATATTCCCTCTATCTCCATAAACTAACGCCTGCTCTGACCAGTTCTTAGCCATGTTATCCAATGGGAGGTGGATAACATGGCTAAGAGTATTTTGTCGCTAATGCTTGCATATCGCTGTATTCTCAGCGATATTCACGCTTTCACCGGAAAATGTATCGCTTTGGAGATAAATGTTGCTAATAGCACGTTATCTCAGCGATAATTTCCGGCGATGCTTAGCGATAAAAAATGTGTTGCTAAGCCTGGTTAGCGATAAATATCGCTAATCGTTGGTAATATGCCCCCAAATGTGTTCTTAAAGAAGCACAGTCGTTAAAAAGTAAATTGAGGCAGATCCATATATAACGACAGAAAAGCTGTGTAATGGATACAGGACACAATATTTACATTTAAAAGCATGCAAACAAGTAAGTGTAATTATACTTCACAATTTGAATATAGTTACATACCCTCTGGAACATATGTTGTATGATTAGGCACAACATTAGAAATTACAGGTATCTATACTGACAGAGATATTCACAATAGGAAATATAATTCCAGGAAAACAACCCAAGAAATACATATTTACGGGGAAATAACACGAGTGGAAATTTTGCACGCAAAAGTTATTTTAAAATTGTAATTATTTCACCTTTTCGTTGTTGAAGATCATGGGCTCATATGGGAGAACTTTAACTCTTGACAACAATAGAATGGATACAGAAAGGCTCCAACACTATGGAGCTATTTAATAATAAAAGGGTCTGGTGACTAATAATATTGTTGACAACAACCTAAGTTGCTTCCTTGGGTAGAATGTACTGCAACGTTTTATGTTACAGGATAATTTAGAGACAAGGCAGAAATGTATGTTTCAAAGTTTGACAACCTATCAACATTTTATGAAATATGAGTGTGTTGTACTACTGCAAATACCTCAATAGAATGGGCACAGAGAGAGTCCACTTTCATGGCTATGGAACAATCCACCAACAGGAGGTTCTTGTATGTAATAATAGTGTTTGATATTAATTGATGTGGGACTCCTGGGTAGGATGTCATGTTATGCATCTGTTACAGGACTGTAAATAGACAAGGAAATAAATGACGATTTTGAGTTTGACAATGAATTAAACACTGTCTCAGATAGAGAGCATGGCATTTTTATAATTTTGCATTGTTATCAAACATTCTTATGGACATCATTTCAATTATTCTAACAGCCCTGTATAAGGGCAATGTGCACGAAACACATGTTGGCTGTTCAAGAATCAATTACATGTATGAATTAAAGAAGCCATCTTAGGAGATTCTGACGTCAGTCACAGTTATTTCTTTTCAGTAATATTACTTTATATAAATATATATATATTTGTGTGTGTGTGTATATATACATGCACACACAGACACATACCTTATCTATACTTACCTTGCTTTGTAAAACCATGCATGGTAAAGGTATACGTGTGGTAAAGACTTGCGTTGTAAAGGCAATGTGTGGTAAAGGCATTATGTTGTAATGGCTAAGTGGTAAAGATATTCTGTGGTAATGGATATGTGGTAAGGTTATGTTGCATGGTAAAGGCATTACATGGTAATGGTTGCATGGTAAAGGTATTGCGTGGCAATGGATTAATGGTAAAGGCATTATGTGGTAATGGGTTTGGGGTAAAGCCATTACGTGGTAATGGATGTGTGGTAAAGGCATTCCGTGGTAATGAATGTGTGGCAAAGGCATTCCAAGGTCATGGATGTGTGGTAAAGGCCTTACGTGTTAATGGGTGTGTGGTAAAGGCATTACGTGGTAATGGATGTGTGGTAAATGCATTACATGTTAATGGATGTGTGGTAAAAGAATTACGTGGTAATGGATGCATGGTAAAAGCAGTACGTGCTAATGGGTGTGTGGTAAATGCATTACATGGTAATGGATGTGTGATAAAGGCATTACGTTGTACTGGATGCATGGTAAAGGCATTACGTGGCAATGGATGCGTGGTAAGGACTTTCTGTGGTAATGAATGCATGGTAAAGGCATTCCGTGGTAACGGATGTGTGGTATAGGCACGGAATGCGCGGTAAAGACATTACTTGGTAATGGATGCGTGCTAAAGGCATTCCATGGTAATGGATGGGTGGTAAAGTCATTCCATGGTAATGGATGGGTGGTAAAGGCATTCCATGGTAATGGATGCGTGCTAAAGACATTCCAAGGTGATGGATGCATGGTAAAGGCATTCCACGGTAATGGATGCGTGCTAAAGACATTCCAAGGTGATGGATGCATGGTAAAGGCATTCCGTGGTTATAGATACGTGGTAAAGGCATTCCATGGTAATGGATACATGGTAAAGGCATTCCGTGGTTATGGATGCGTGGTAAAGGCATTCCCTGGTTATGGATACGTGGTAAAGGCATTCCATGGTAACTGGATGGGTGGTAAAGGCATTCCGTGGTTATGGATACGTGGCAAAGGCATTCCCTAGTAATAGATGCGTGGCAAAGGCATTCCCTGATAATAGATGCGTGGCAAAGGCATTCCCTAGTAATAGATGCGTGGCAAAGGCATTCCCTAGTAATAGATGCGTGGCAAAGGCATTGCACTGTATTGCCCACGTTGTAGCCATCTTAAAGGCTTTGGAGCCGATCCAGTGATTTGCCCTTGGTAAGGTAAGGGGAGGTTTTGAGTAAGGATAATATTAGAACTGGTTGGGAAAATAAGATACAACATTTTCTCCTGAGTATGAGATGGGGGGGAGGGACAGGAGGGGGGGTTGACCTGCCCGGCCAGCTTATATTATGGTGGGCCCCCTCCCTAATAATGACAGGTCTTGCTGTTGAGTTTTTTAGTTTGCGAATTTATTATAAAAACTGTGTGTGCCTGCTGCTAGCCTGCTCTGCAGGCCTGCTCTGAGGTCACTGGGCCCAGACAGGGGGAGGAGTAAAGAGGGGGAGGTTTAAGTCATGCCAGCAATGCAGTTCTGTGTACACTTACCTTTGTCTTCATCTTGCATTTCCTGATGTTTGGTTTCTGTAGTTTATTTCCCTGCAACATGTGACTCGTGTAGTGCTAAGACTGTGAAGGAGTCGCCTCGAGGCGCCTGGGTGAGTCCATGCTGAGGGTGTGCATGACAGGGCACGATTGGGAGCTCTGGAGTTGAGGCTGCAGGCAGTGGGAGTTTCTCACAGGGCCTCTCGGCGGCTCACAAAGATTTTTCGACCATATGCTCATCCGATCCGTGGCCTCCGCACAGCACACAGACCAGTTGCCACACATTTGCAAGCTGCAATTACCATTTATGTGAACATGTGTGAAGCGGTACACAGCTGTCGAAACACTGACTGCATCAAAGCAAGGAAGAGAATATGCTGACTCTACTGGTGAGAAGAAAAAAGTATGCACGTGTGCATGTGAGAGAGAGCGAGCGAGAGAGAGAGAGAGCGCGAGAGAGAGAGAGAGCGAGAGAGAGAGAGAGAGAGAGACAGAGAGAGAGAGAGAGAGAGAGAGACAGAGACAGAGAGAGAGAGAGAGAGAGAGAGAGAGAGAGGCAGAGAGAGAGAGAGAGAGAGAGAGAGAGAGAGAGAGACAGAGAGAGACAGAAACAGAGAGAGACAGAGACAGAGAGAGAGAGAGAGAGAGAGAGAGAGAGAGAGAGAGAGAGAGAGAGAGAGAGAGACAGCCTACTGAAGTGGGTGTTCGCTGAAGACATGCCGAAAGACAGAGTGAAAAACAGTGATGAAGAGGAAAGAGATGATGTGTGAGTTATGCAGATGAAACATTTCAAAAAGATGTGAGAAGAAAAAGGGTGTAGATGCCAGATGTAGGTGGCCGTTTCAGGCCATTTACCGACCGGTAACGGCCGATTTTGTCCGTTACTGGTCGGTATATGGGTGACAGGTATGTAGGGGGCATTTTTTTACAGATTCGGTAAAATCACAGAATAAATAAAAATTTGGTAAATTTACCGAATCTGAGGCACCCAGATGTAGTTGGGACTCTTCTGAGTCCCAGAGGCCTTACCGATTCGGTATTTTACCATCAAATCCAATTTGATGGTAAAATACTGATTCCGGTGTGCATGCACATGTGTGCATGCACACCTATGCCATGTGACAGGCAGACCTGCCCTTAGGGCATGTATGCCTGCCACATGGCACCGAGCCTGTTTTGGGGGTGCCAGAGGGTGTCAAAGTGACACCCCCTGCACCCTTGTGAAAATCGGTATTTACCGATTCGATAAATACCAAATCGGTAATGCCCATTCAATCCTATGGGCTTCAAAGCCCATATGAATGAATGGGCATTACCGATTCGGTATTTACCAAATCAGTAAATACCAAATGTTTCCGATTCGTTATTCCAGCACATCTGAAATACCTACATATCCACCCCTCAGATTTACCGATTCTTAATTACCGAATCGGTAAAATTCAGTAATTTTCGGTAATTAAGAATCGGTAAATCTATTTTACCTACATCTGGCCCCAGGTGTCCAAGAGTGAGAAACTGCAGAGGAAAGTGGTGTGAAGGGGAGAACAGGAGTGTGTGAGACCACTACTGCTTCCACAAATCTAGTAACATTCGGGTCACTGTCTAATATTCTACGTATTGAAACATGTTCATTCTAATTATTCTCAATAAAATTATTGTTATTGCTCAGTGAGCTAAATCTGCTAACAAGCATTGGCAACAGCAATGGGTTTGGCTTGTTTTAGGCATATGTTCATTGTTGTGTAGTCTGTCTTGATATAGCAACAGTAAACTCACAGACAGGCACTCGGATACCTTCATTGCTCTGTTTTTCTCGTGAGAACGAAATGTCACTTAAAATGTTACACATTTCACCCTAGAATATCATTGTCTCAAAGTAGAGGAACCAGGAGCTATGTTTAAGCAGGTCCTGCACATGCTCCAACCAGCTAATGTGAAACACAAAGGGTGTGCAGTTCCTAAGGGAAGGGGAGGGAAAGAAAGGTCATTTAAAAAAAGTGCCCTCACACACCCCGAAGGATGCCATGCTTCATCATTGGGCCTGCTCCTCGTTGGGCCGGCGCTGCAATGCACGAGGGGGCCTATTATATAAGAGTGCCAACATATATTTTGAGATAGTAGCTGAATCTCACCTGTACGCTAAGGGCCCCATTAGGATGACGGGCAGATCGCCCCCGCCGGGCCGGCGGGGGCGATCCGCCCGCCATCCCTGCAGAAATAAACCACCGCCATTTTATAATGGCTGGGCAGTCCGCGGCGGACGGAAAGACCGTCCACCGCTTTTCCGCCCTGGTCGCCTTGCGACCGGGGAGGAAAAGGCTGCAATATGGTGGCGGTGTCTATGTGACACCGCCAGCCATATTACAATATGCTGTATTGGATGCCTTTCCGTGGCGGCAATGAAGGCAAGTGGAGACTGCTGTGGGGGCCCGTTGGGGGCCCCCATGGACTCCGGGGGGAGGGGGTGGGGGGTGCACATGGGGGGTACCTATGGTACCCTGCTGCCTTTCAAAGAACAACGTGGCAGGCACCGCGCGGTGCCTGTCACGTGTGCTTTGAAATGCACAAGATGTATTTTTAGCAGTGCGGCGGGCGGTGCTTTAAAAATACGGGATGCGCCCGTCACTGTGGCAGGCGCATCCTAATTGTCCCCACAGGTCCCCCGCCCTTATGGCGGGCGGTCCCTTGTGCCGTGAGTATGGCAGGTGGGCAAAGTCCGCCTGCCATCCTAATGATGGCCTAAGGGAGGGGTTGCAGTATTGGGAGTTAACCTGACGTAATCGTGTAATAGTCTCTCTCGGGGAGACTTAGCCTTCAGTTGGAGAGCAGGTATAGAGTGAAGAGGTCCAGGAGAGGCAATAAATGCTAGCATAGGAATACAATACATGATTCGCTGACAGCCACATGGTATCAGGCAGCTACTCACACTTTGCTTTAGTGGTACTGACACAGTAAACATTAAATCCAAGTGTTGTGCTCTTCTTTAAAAGCACTAATTTCGACACAGACAAATGGATGTGTAAGTCACCCTGAGCCATGGGGACCTGCTGGATCTGTGACATCACAGCATCCAATCTGGATGGCTGCATGCTTAGATTTAGCATTTGTTTTACCAGCAATCTCAGAAATGGGGAGCAAGGCATGAAACAAACACATCATTGCAAGGGGATTACTGAAAAATGCACAAGACAGAAATGTTTGGCAGGCTCAGTTTGCAGCAATGGTGAGACAAGGCAGCAGCTTTGCAGGTAATATAGCGGCCAGATTTCCCAGGTCCAAGACTGACTCGGTGCTCCAGACCATTTGTGTTTTATTCTGGGAAATATAGTCCTAGTTTTATAATGGGATAAGAAGTCCTAGAATGCAAAGAGAAGCCAGGACTGGAGCAGCTAGCCATGCATAAACCTGGGAGACTGGCAGGGCCGGGGAAGAGTGGCACCTGTCTTTGTATCATGCTGCATAGGAGGTCTGATGGGGGTGTGAGAAGGATTAACATTTTACATGCCATGGCTGTGCTCACGCAACCTCACAAAACCACAGCAACTATTAAATTCAGTCCGAAATGTTAGGGCACCGGAACAGATGTAAAAAAGGCAAAATATCATCATCTGGTCGCCTTAAAAAGCCTCTCCATTTGCTGTCATCTACCACGAGCTTTAAATAGCATCTGATCCTTCCCAGAGCAGAAACGTTACCGTTTGATTGGTTGTTTGACATAGCTCTGCGAGCCACGTTGCTGTTGCTTCAGAGCGCTGGGACCTTCAGTAAGCAAATAGAAATATTAAAACAGAGGCGCGCGGCGAAGCAAGATGGCCGCCACGTGAAGAGATCCGCTCGTCCGAGCCGGCTTCTAAACGAAGGGCTTCTGTTTTCGCAGCATTTTCCGGATATAAAGGCAGTTTGGCACGTCGGAAGCATCGGAGCACATAATAGCTAGTTCTAAGACCAAAATTCGGTCTTTTTCGAGTGTAATCCGGTGATTTTTCTTCTGTCTCAGACAGCGGCCGCCATTTTGTCCTTTCTTCTACGCAGTATCTCCTTTCCTCATCCTCCTATGATGCTGCTTACTACTTCTGGATGGTTTTCACCTTTTTTTTTTAACGGAGCTTTCCTCTCCCACCCACAGACTGCTCTGCTGGTGTTTTTCTGATTTACTTTTCTTCGTCTTTTGGCTCCACGATGCCTTTCTAGCCCTACTGTCATTGGTTTATCGCATTCCGGTGTGGTGATTTATGCGTGCATTCTTTTTTTAACGCTCTTAGCTGCACAGCATCTACGTGACTATTTTTCCTGTCTGCCCACCTCAATATTGCTGTGTTTTTTTTTATTTCCTTTGACATTTAATTGTCTCTATGCTGCATGCTTCACGTGCCTTCGTTCCAACGCATCTAACCTGCTGGGCTTTGTAGGTGATTCAGCTCTCTTCATCTTCACAGTGGGCTCGTCCTAATCTTCGCCACAGTACATTTTGCTACAGTTTTTCTGAGCCTCCTTCGCAATTTCTCTTGGCTGGTGTTTTCACGATGGAGACCTCACAATCTACTAAATCTCATGGAAATTCTGCTGGTAGCCGTAAAGATCCTGCTGCCTCTACAGGCAAACGTCTTAAAAAAGACCCACCTTCTCCGTCCAAATCACCTTTGCCCATCACTCTGGAGGACATAATGGAAGAATTGTGTCTTATCCGTCCCTTTATGGCGGACACCGCCACTACTCTTCAGAAGTTGGATGCCAAATGGTCTAACCTCGATACAAGACTCTCAGATGTCGAACAAAAAATTAGCGATGCTCAAGACGTTGTTGCTCGAGTTGATACACTTACCAAAGAAGTTAGTCATCTCAAAAAGGTCACGGAGGATTTGGAAAATCGCAACAGACGCAACAACCTCCGTATTTATGGTATTCCAGAAGGTTCTGAGTGGTCGGACATGATCCAATTTTTGAAAACCCAAGTTCTCCAAATTGTGGACCTTCCTAAATCTTCGGTTTTCAATATACAACAGGCTCATCGCTTAGGATCATAGTCGACATCTTCTACATCTAAACTTAGAGGTATCATTACTTATTTCCTTTTATACTCGGACCTTATGTCAATTCTTCATGCAGCTAAACAGCATAAGCAGATGTTTTGGTCCGGTCATAAAGTCTTTTTCCCTCAAGATGTCTCCAGGACCGCCACTTCTGGTTGAAAGGAATTTCTTGACCTTAGACCTGCGTTGAGAGCCATGAATGCACGCTATGGCTTAATCCATCCTTGCTTCTTCAAAGTAACTTATAAAGACAGAAGTTTCAGCTTTGATGATCCTGCTGACCTACGGAAGTTCATTCACACTCACAAGGGAGAACTTATGGAACTGAGCAAACCCTGATTATTTTGTTAATGTCCTTTAGTTCTGTCTTATTTTATTGCAATTCTTATATGTAGTACGTTGGCATTTTGTCTTTGAATGCTCATTCTTCTTTATGCTTTACAGGTCTCCCTTGTGTGCTGTGTTATTGGTGGTCCTCTCCTGTGTCCTTCTGATGTCTGTACTGTACAGTCCATTTCGCTGCTGTTTTTTCATTCATGTTCTGGTAAGTCCCTTCCCTTGTTTTATTTGATCGCCTTTTCCCTATGGTTCTTTTTATTTCTTTTCATGTTATTTGGTGACTTGTTTTTTATGTATTCTCTTCCTCGTGCGGTTGACTTGCTCTTCGCCGCCCCCCTTCCATACTAATGGTTTTTCTTCAATTGCCCTTCAAGGCCAAGGCCATTTGGCTTTCGGCCATCTCCTTTTTACTGTCTTCTCTGGGGGGAGTTTGCCCCCCTTCTAATCTTTCCTGCTCTTTCTCCTTTTTCTTCTATTTTTTTCTCTTCTCCTTCTTTTTTATATCCGCTTTTCCTCCCTTTTTAGTATGTAATGTTTTTCTTCCTTTTACTCTACTCATTTTATTATGTTCTTGCGGTAATTTTGCCTTCTTCTTTTGCCTCTTTTTCCTTGGCAACAGTTTTCTCACCTACATTTTAACATTTTCTTCTTTTTTCCTTGTATTGAGCTTTCTTACCTTCCACCACCTTCTTACTTTGTTCTGGTTTATGCAAACAAGGTGGTTATTAATATCTTCTCCCTATCCTTTTGATATCTGGTGTGTTCCTCTTCTCCTAATCACTTACTTACTCTTTTTCTATTTTCTCTTTTAACTGGTTTATACTATTTTTCCTATTTATTTTTCTCCTTCTACTATGAGTGGACTTCGTATCATCTCATGGAATGTTAAGGGTCTCCGAAACCCTATTAAAAAACAACGTGTTTTGTCTCATTTTGCTCGATTGAAATGTCAGGTAGCTTTCTTGCAGGAAACACATCTCACCTCGCAAGATGTATCCTCACTGCGTGAACCATGGGTAGGAGAAGCCTTCTGCTACTCTGCAGTAAATAACAAAAATTGTGTTGTTATTTTATTTCATAAATC
Organism: Lissotriton vulgaris; assembly: GCF_964263255.1. Classification (NCBI taxonomy): domain Eukaryota; kingdom Metazoa; phylum Chordata; class Amphibia; order Caudata; family Salamandridae; genus Lissotriton; species Lissotriton vulgaris. Next base: position 774,932,824 of record NC_141700.1, on the reverse strand, counting down.
ATTGTCTGTTCAGGTTCAAAATGAATTTCATGATTCTAATGGTAGATGGCTGTTTCTAGATTGTACTGTTAACAATGTTCATCTGTCCCTCTGCACTGTATATGGCCCTAATGGTAATGATTTAACTTTTTAGAATGACTTTTCTTCACAACTTTCCTCTCACCCGACTGAGGACTTGATTGTGGGTGTTGACTGTAATCAACTCATGGATCCTTTTTTGGATCGTAAATCACGAACACGATTTGTTCCCAATAAAATGCAAAAATCATTTCACAACTCCATCTCCTCCAGAGGCCTTATAGACTCATGGAGAATATCCCATCCCAATTCCCTTGAATTTTCCTTTATTTCTCCAGTGCATGCATCACACTCCCGTATTGATTACATCTTTCTCTCACACCATGCCTTTCAATTCATGACTAATTCTGAAATAGGGTCTATTCTTATTTCGGATCACGCTCCCGTTATATTAGATATGGATTATCCTTCACCGGGCCTGCTTCTCACCGTTGGCGCTTCAACAACTCACTACTCCTTGATCCCCAGTTTACTGATCATTTTGCACTCTTTATTGATGAATTTTTTCGTAATAATCTTGACACTGTCTCAGACTTTCATTTTATCTGGGATTCCTTTACGGCTGCTGCTCGGGGATGTGTTATCGATTTTGTATCCCGAAAGAAAAAACAGACCCTCGCTTAATCATCTCAAATCCTACAACAAATTAAAAGGCTTGAACACCTTTATTTTACCACTAACTCCCCTGATACATTATCCTCTCTTATTAAAGCGAAAATGCAATTCAATAAACACTCCTGGGAATCTGCCTCTAATCAACTTCTTAAATTTTACGCTACGATGTATGGTGGACGTAATAAAGCAGGCAAATCACTAGCGAACTATCTTAAAATTAAAAAGCAGAAATCTAAGATTGTTGCAATCAAAGACTCTCAAGGAGTTTCCCATTCCACTGATGCAAAAATTCTCGATTGTTTCGTTCAATATTACTCATCCCTTTATATTCCTGAATCTAACCCTTCTACTGAGCAAATTGACTCCTTTTTTCAATCTATTCCTGAATCCTCAGAAAATTCTGTAGATCTCTCTTCTCTTGATGTCCCAATTTTAGAAAAGGAGATGGTTGCAGCCCTTACTCTTCTTCCTAAGGATAAGACACCCGGCCCAGATGGTTTTATGGTACGCTTTTATCTTCATTTCAAGGCTGTCTTAGTCCCTCACTTACTTACTTTAATCAAACACTTCCTTGATTCAGTGAATCTAGAGGTTCATTTACGCAGGCAATGCTCTGCCTTCTTCCTAAAAAACTATATAACAAAGAAAATGCCTAAACTGATACAACAAATCAAATGTCAATTTAAACTCAAAAAGGAAGAAATCTCATTTCAACCCGAGATATTGCGAATTAATAGCGATTTATTCATTCAATTTTTTGTGATTATTTTACAAAATTTTTACATATTATATACAGTCGAACGCTACACCATTAATCAATATAACAGGGTTCATTCATACATATCAGACATATCACAGTCGTTCAAAATCCACGCATACATTCATACATCAATCAAAATCAGTGAAAGGGGAGGGGAGGGAAGACAAAGGTTGCTCTATGAATCAACGTGTATGGTATGGTATAATACACCAATGACGGTTAACCTAAAACAGTACACTTGGAGTAGAATCACACTCGAATTGATTGATGGAAAATTATATAACAATGTATACACATAAAATGAAACACAATATTTATCAGCACTTGGGTTAAGAATGAGCAACACTTTGTACATAGGCCTACGCGTTTCGAGTCCCAATCAAAGTTAGAAGAGGGGACTCTCATCAGGGCCAAAGGAATATCTGAAAAACAAACAAATGATCTCTATGTAAAAAAGTTCTTTGGTTGCCTATGTTACACTAAAGAGTGCACCACCATCATCTAATACAGCTTACCCAACAGGTCTGCAAGGCCACTTAAAGGGTGTAGAGGAGCAATAGGTCACTATTGTTGAGGACCGGTGAGTGAGGATTTTGTCTTAACACGGGCGCTGGGGAAAGTCACACTGAAAGGAAAAAGGTTCCCTTATTACCATCCGCGAAACGCACAAGGCGGCATGGAGTGGCAGGAAGAATTGCCCATTTCTCTTACCATACTGGACTGTCATCCTAGATCACCGTTAGGAATCTACGGGTCCAGGGGAGCCAGGGAGGGAGAGAATTCCGAACGTTTTGGAATTTAAAGCAAACCAAAGGGGATGTTACTCGCCTGTCTGTAAATAGTTTAGTCAAGCCGATATATGTTTTGGTCACAAGGGGATGTCTCAAAAGTTAACATCTTGGTCCCCAAAATATTGACAGCGTGTCTATACAAACTACGGAACACATACAGCAATTTGAAAGTCAACTAGACCAGCATTACGTTTAAATCATGTGAACAGGTACCTGCACGCTGGCAGACGCTTGATTCAATTAAACAGCGTGGCGGGTGCACTGGAGGTTAAACCAACATCCACGGGGGTGACTCCTACAAAGAAGGAGCACGACTGTCAGTAACTAGGTACATGGGACGTAACACGCCAAAAAATGGCAACTTCAAGAGCTAGACTTACCTAATGGAATTCGATCTCGCCGTATCTGTCAGCCAAAAGACAAATATCCTTCCCTCTGCAAAAATTATCGGCCCATTTCTCTCATCAACACAGATTGCAAAATATTTGCTAAAATTTTAGCCATTCGTATTAATAAAGTAATCCCTGATCTAGTTAATATGTATCAATCCGGATTTTTTAAGGGCAGGTCTATTACTGATAACTCAAGAACTCTTCTTAACATCATACATCCTGCTGGAAAAATGAATTCTCCCGTCGCAGCTATTACTTTAGATGCCAAAAAAGTTTTTGATTGGGTTAATTGGGATTTTATGTTTATGGTTTCAGTCCCCCATTATAAAGTATATTCAATTATTAGTTTCTGCTCCTTTGACTTCTATCTGGGTCAGCGGAGCTCAGTCAAGATGTTTTCCCCTCCACAGAGGAACCAGACAAGGTTGTCCTCTTTCCCCCCTCCTTTTTATCCTAGCTTTAGAGCCTTTTTTGGAAAAAATAAGATGTTCATCCTCCTATTCCGGATTAGTATATCAGAATGTTGATATAAAGTTCACTGCCTATGCGGACAATATTTCATTGTATATTTCCAATCCAGCTATTTCTCTACCTGCTCTTTTTTCTTTACTTCATGATTATTCCTTGGTTTCTGGTAACAAACTAAATATTGATAAATCGGAAGTCCTTCCTCTTAACAAATTTTGTCTTTCTCATATGTTTGAGGGATCTGGTTTTGAATGGAATCCCAGGCATGTCAAATGTTTACGTATTTTGTATGCAAATACTATTAGAGAAACCATTAACATCAACCACAAGGATATACTTAAGAAAGTTTCTACACTTGTAGATGGTTGGTCCCCCCTTTTTCTATCCTGGTGGAGAAGACTAGCAACTGTTAAAATGATGTTACTTCCTATTGTCAACTTTTAACTTTCTATGCTTCCTATATCCCTTCCACATCACTTTTTCAAATCCATTAATTGCCTTTTAACACGATTTTTATGGAATAATCGCAAAGCTAGGATTTCTCTTTCTCGTCTACAACAACCCAAAGATTTAGGTGGGGTTAATATTCCTAATATTTCCCGTTTTCACTCTGCCTTTCCATTAAAGAAAATTTGGCCTTTTCTGGCTGATTCATATTCTCCTCCTACAACTGCCTGGAGCTCATTAGAACTTGCGCAACTTTTTCCCTTTTCATTCCTTACTGCTACTCGCTTATCTCAATCTCCAAAACGATTTCTTACCCCTGTATTTAAACACTCTAAGGCATTAGCACTTTCACTGTTTCTATCCTCCTTTTCATCCACTCACCTTCACTCTCTGACGCCAATAGGTATAACTAATCCCTCAAAATCAATAATAGAGCGCTTTATTGGAAAGAATGGATTGATAAAGGCATTATTACTTATGCCCACTTACTCAAAGATAATTCCTTAAGAACTTTCCAGGACTTATGTGCTTCCTTTAACCTCTCACACACACACAAAACCCGATTTCTCTTACTTACTCACACTCTCTCTTCTCTTCTTTTTCAGAATAATCCTCCACCCATTACTATATCCCTTCTCACACATCCGCCAGACTTTACTATTACTTCTAGAGCCTCTGCCATTTACAAATTACTATCCCGCCCCATTGCTGAAAGGCTCAAATCTAAACTTGAGCTTCTGTGGGAAGCAGATCTAAACCAGGAATTTTCCGTACAAATTTGGGATACTATCTGGTCTAAAAATACATATGGTTTCTCGTTCGGCCAGCACCACACAGACTTTTTATTTTTGTAACAATAGGCTCTTTTTTACTCCTTCTGTTTTACATAAATTCAAATTACTTGACTCAAAACAATGTTGGTCTTGTTCATGTGACAACAGTGACTTTCTCCATATGTTTTTTCAGTGCCCTTTGGTTAAATCATTTTGGTCTCGTATTTGGTTCACGCTCAATGACATTTTATCTACTGATGTTCCTTTTGAGATTGTACATATTTTCTTGGGTGGGTCTTCACCCATATGGAATGTCACATGCAATGTACGCAAATGTATTGATCTTTTTATAGCAATTTCGTTGCAGACAATTACAACAAATTGGAAAGATACTTCAAAGATTACTTATAATGCCTGGTGGAATTTGTTATGTCATCACCATAGACTTGACCGTGCTTTTGCCACCACCGTTCCTTTATTAATTAAGAAGGATCTGTTATGGTTACCTTTAACTGATTTCCTCTCCAGGCATGCTCCCTGATTGGTTCTTACCCTCCCTTCTCCTCTACTGTTATATGGTAATTATAAGTATTGACTTTGTTCTCTAGGTTGCCACCCCCTCTTTCTCTTTCTTTCTTTTTCTTCTTCCTTCCCCTATGACAAAATACCCTTAAAAAGCTTTGTTTCTTAGTATGGTTTATTTTCCCCTTTGGGGTTGGAGTTTATATTGTTTATATTTTACCTGCTGTTCTATTTTTGTTCATAGTATTTCATTCTGTAATGATGGTTTACAATGTTTATTTTTATTCAATAAAGCTTTCTAAACTTAGAGATATTAAACCAAAGTGGTAGCCACACCATTGAAATCATCAGAGGGAGTGCTCCTCCCTAGCGGGCCATGATCCATTCCACAGGGCTGCCCACAATCCGTCCAGCCACCACCCACCCTTATACTTCCATCCATGTCGCATTGATTCACCATACACCATCTATTCTCAATTGTTTATAATCCCCAAGTGCCCATTCTTTGCCCTGGGCACCATCGAAGACCCTTGAAATAGAACTTCAGATGATCCCCAAACATAGCACCGCCTAGGTGACCTCCAGAAATGGATGCAAAACTTTATATGTGGCCCCATAAGGTGAAACAACACTCCATGGATACAAACAGGTGGTCTGGTCCCTAGATTGAAACACACTTAAAGACACCGCTTCAAACATGGGAGTTCGTCCCTTCTCATTGCATCTCTTTTCCCTAGTCATATTAATAGAGCAAGATTGCTGTCTCCAACTGTATGGGGTCAGAGGTCGGGTTGTGCCCAGAATGCAGATGAGACACGGAGACACGGATAGGGCCACGGGAGGAAAAAGAGTGGCAAATCAACAAATATAGCTATATATGCATATGTGTATATGAAGTAACAAGTAATACAGTTTAATATTGACAACAAGGGGTCCTACTGACGTCATAAACCATTAGGCCGAAGGATATGTGGTTTACAAATGATACCAGAATGACAGGATGACAATATAGGATCATGTAAAACACAACTTTTTAAGTAGTTTTTACATTACATGTTTATTTTGAATAGTTATCTTGAAAAAGCTGTTTTATTCAAAGTGTATTTTACAACGAGCACTGACTGCAATTAGAATGTTTAGGATTATCGGTTATGAATACATTATTATTAAAACAATAGACAATGAGCCAGTGGATTTATGCAATTCAGTGGCTGCATTGTTTACCACATAATTATGGGTTTAACATAACACTATGGATTTGCATCATAATTTGCAGATTTCACAAAACAGTTTCTAGCTCAAAAAGATGAAAATAAAACTACTGGAGGATGTGCTGCATAATTTTTCTATTTTTAATGAATAACTTAGATGATGTTGTTGCAAAATTCCAGTGTCCTTGACGGTGCAGAGCAGGAATATCGATGGAGAAATATCGTGAGACAATAATGTCGCCGCAGAAATATCGTTTGGGAGAAATATCGACAACAAAAATATAGATGACAAAAATATCGACTGACAGGTAAGTAATATCGATTACAAAAATATCGTTGTAATAAATATTGTTTACAAAAATATAGTTTACAAAAATATCAATTTAATAATAATGTTATGTATTTTAGTGTTTTTAATAAGAATTGTTTGTCATTTTATTATATGTTTTAGAATTTTTCTACGTATTAATTTATTTTAGGTTTAATTTTGCGTTATTAGTTCCGTAGCGGGTTGTGGGTTTATAGGGGAATAGGGTGGGAAGTAATTTAATTATATAAAAATAATTGATTAATTAATGTGTTCATTTATTAATTCATAATAATTTAATTATTTGTTAATTAATTTCAATTAGTCAATTATTAATTATGTTAATTGTTTAATTTATTTTAGGTGTGTGTTGTGGTGTTTATATGTGTAAATGGTGTGAAGGGTGGTAAGCAATTAATTTTTTATTGATTAATTATTAAATATTTTAAAATTAATTACCATTAATTATTTAGTAATTATTAATTGCAATTGTGTAATTAATTTTAGGTGTGTGTTGTGGTGTTTATATGTGTAAATGGTGTGAAAGCTGGTAAGTAATTAAATGTTTATTAATTAATTAATAAATAATAATACATTAATTTTTATTTATTATTTGTAATTGTGTAATTAATTTTAGGTGTGTGTTGTGGATAGTATAGTGCTAACTAATGTGTATTTTTTTATCTTTGTTAATAATAATATATTTACATTTATATATTAATTTTGTTAAAATTGGGAAATAAATTTAATGAAAATATTTATAGCTTTGTTTTTTATTGTTTTGGGATCTCGCGCTTTCCCTACAGTTGCGCTCACTGGAGTGGGAATAGTAGTTTTTACCCCTACGCTATCCAGTGCTTTCCCTACTGTTGCACTCACTGGAGTGGGAATGGTAATTTTTACCCCTACGGTTTCCAGCGCTTTCCCTACTGTTGCACTCACTGGAGTGGGAATAGTAATTTTTACCCCTACACTATCCTCCGCTTTCCCTGCTGTTGCAATCACTGGAGTGGGAATAGTAAATTTTACCCCTCCGCTATCCAGCGCTTTCCCTACTGTTACACTCACTGGAGTGGGAATAGTAATTTTTACCCTCCCGCTATCCAATTTTGTAACTATTAATGTTTTTATTTTGTTATTAAATGTATGTATTTTTTTAATAGATTCATGTGTTATTTAATTAATCAAGTGGTTGGAGCGGCAGACCCTGATGCAGAGGTCTGGCCCGGACCAGGGTTCGATTCCCCGCCTCGGCGGGTCTTGGGCTCAAAATTTCCCCGGACCTGACAATTCTCGCCTCGGTGCCTATTCCAATCATGGAGTCCCACTCTGTAAATCTGGGCAATAGCTTGCTTAATCTCCACAATGGCCCCTCGCAGCGGGATGCCTGGCTTTCACCTTGGGGATGCCCAGTAATGGGTTATCTTACAGGGGAATACCAGGACGGGTTCCCTAAGCAAGCGCTGGGACGCTTTCGGGCAGCCATGCGCTCTACAAATCAAATTTCATTTCATTTCATTTCAAATATAGAATATTTTATTTTATTTTAAATTATTTAAATATGTTTTTATATAATTAATAAAGTTTATAAATTAAATAAAGATAATAGTTAATACCATTTATTTAAGTAAATATATGTATATGTACACTTTTTTGTGTTAATTAGTTAAAATATATATTACATTTAATTTTATTTGTTAATAATAATATTATTTAATTAATTTAATTTAAGTTATGTTATTTTTTAAAGTCGATATTTATTACATCTATATTTTTTACATCGATATTTGTGAGGCGATATTATTGTACTTACCTGTTTAAGTAAAGGGGGTCGATATTTTTACTATCGATCTTTTAACATGGATCCTCCTTGACGAGGGTAAAGCTGTGCAAAGTAGTTGGAAGGGTTGTTATTAGGCTGATGAAAACCATATTTCCATGACCAGGGTGTCAATGTCAAACCCTCTGTAGATGACACCCAACTCATCCTCTACCTTTCCTGAAAGACACTAAATCCCCATTAAACTCCCCACCTGCATTACTGAAGTCACCAGATAGATGAAAAACAACTGCCTCAAGCTCAAAACAAACAAGAGAAAATTAGTAATCTTTGGCAAAGACAACTCACTTTGGGACTCTACTTGGTGGCCTGTTGAACTCTGACCTACAGTCCACCTGGCAACCTACACATTGAACCTTGGAATTCAAAACAGCAACCAGCTCACTATGATCTGTAAAGTGAATGCAGTCTTCTGCTTCCACACACTCAAGATGCTAAAAAAGATTTTCAAATGGCTCCCCACCAACACTCGCAGAACTTTCACCAAAGCCCTCATCACCTGCAAGTTGGACTACAGCAACTCACTCTATGTCGGAATCAACACACTACTGACAAGAAGGCTCCAAGCCATACAAAACTGGGAGGGGATGAGGCTTAACAGCCAGTGCTGCTGACATTGGAACTGGAGAACCAGGTTCGAGTCTCAGCGTCGGCTCAAAATCCTGTGATTCTGAGCAAATCACTTAATCTCCCCGTGCCTACCAAAAGTGAGTGTATCATTGTGTAATATAACTGGTGCTAATGTAAAGCACTCCAATACCTTTGGGTCAAGTTTACATTATATACAAATAACTGCATACTCCGCAGCCAGACTCACGATAAACTAACCCCGGCACCCACATTACCCCAAAGCATAAAGAACTCCACTGGCTCCCAGTTCACAAACAAGCACTCTTCAAACTCCTCCCCCACACATAGAAAGCCTTGCACAACATTGGCCCAACTTACATCAACAACTACATAAACTACCACAACTCTACCTGACACCTCTGCTTGGCCGGTCTCCTACTCAAACACATCCCTGGCATACACATAACCAGATCCAGTAGTTGTGCCATCGCCTGCCTCACTCCTAAAGACTGGAATGACCTGCCCCACAAGAAATTGAAGACCTAGTTCTTCACCTAATCTTTGCCCTAGACTAGCCTACGTAGCTCCTGCCTTCAGTGCTAGTATACTCTCCCAATTGAGTCATGTACCCTACAAATACTCATAAAAGACATAACATAACATTTCACAAGGAACAGTGAAATATTTCCCATTCCCCTTACCTGCTTCATCTTTGGCTGTCATATGTCCCGTGCAGGCCCATTGTCATTTTCCCAATGTTAGCATGAGCACATTGCAGACTGCCCTCTGCTTTGTGCACGTTGCTGTACAAATTTATTTTGCTTTGTGCCACACTGTACTTTCACACAAAACCTGTAGTTGTTTTTGCATCCTGTTCTTTCCTGGGATTTAGTCTGCACACCATAGACAAGGTCAATCAACAATGCCCCTTGTTATTGTGTTCTGGTCAGGCCTCAAAACCTAGACAAAACACATAAATGCAGCTGTTGTTTGGGAACACGTACTTTGTCATATAGCTATGTACAGATTAGGTAACACACACTTGGAGAGGGATCTTTCCAGGGAAGAGATCGTGCCAGAAACTGAGATGTAGAACTATCATCTGTGCATGCTACGGTCTGCTACAAACACTCAGAGATCTTCTGATATATAATCACTTTGCTTCTGTAGAAGGGGAGGGGGCTAGGCTACTCTGTCTTGTACAATGACAGAGTGTAAGTGTGAAAGGGTGTGTCCTGCAACACCGGATCCTAAGAGGGTCAAAAGTGTTGTGTTCTGGGGTGTCTGATTACTTGTTCCTCTGCGAATGAGTAGAAGGGCAAATGAGACACTATTAAGTGTTGGTCCCGGGCTCATAGCTACTCAGGTGGTAGGGTGACTCAGTTCCTGCCTACTAAAGTTCTATGATCCCAACGATAGTTCAGTGACTCCGCAGAATCCCTGCAACATGGAGCTGCCACCGTTTGGTCTGGTACCTATTCACAGGACCCCTGGGTAGCACTTGCACTTTTCCATAATACCCTCACACGGTTTCCCGTAGATGTCCGTGGTGGAAGGGCTTTGCCTCCTCAGTTTGTAGGGGTCATCTATTGCTGTAGGTTTTTAAGCTTGAATTTTAAAAGGTTTTTGACCCATTTTTAATCATACAGTTTGAATCCCTTTCTTTGGCTTAATGGCACAACTGGTTGTGATACCAGCTCATTGCAGCATGGCGGTTACTCAACATTTGTTGCAGCATGGAGTCCCCAGTGCGGGGTCTCGGGTTGTTTTTGGAATCGAGGCGGCTCCTGCAAACCGTTTCAAAGTGTTTTACTCCTGGGTTAGATTTTCCACTGTGAATGCAAATGATAATTCTTTCCATGCTTAAACAGCTGCTGACGCTGTCCAGCAGCTTTTCACCCTTATGCGGTTGTTGAAGTTCAACTTACGCCTAAGAGCAACAGATTTGGTTTAATGGCACCCTACCCCATACTATTGCTACTGTTCCTATGGGCCCGATATGTATTGATGGGGCCGCTTGGCCTGTGATGGTCAGTTTTTCTCCCTATCCTAATTATTCCACCTCTAATGTGGAGGATGTAAGTTTGCTGTATGCTCAAGTAGTTCTCCTTTATAGACGCCTGATCCAATTTGTTACGTGTGCCTTTCTTGTGGCTCCGTCTGGGGCTGCGCCACCTGTGCAAGCTGCGCAAGGTGGAGGTCTTGTTATTAGCCCGTTATTATTAACTCAGTCAAGGGCAAACGTCCTCAGAATCATGCGGACTTTCTCTTTTGGATTGCTCAGAAAATTGATTAGCTTGATGCAGTTTTTCCTTTTATGGGTCCTTTGGAAAAACATAGGATCCTTATTATGTGCTTTCCTAGTGGTCTGATTCCACCCTTGGCCGACTGCAAAACCTGGGGAATGGTGTTTGCTTAAATGTATACACCTTGCTATGGTACCCACTTGAGGAGCGTTCTTCCAATTGTTCTCAAACAAGAACAGAACAAACATGGGGCAGGTCCTGCCCTAGATTTGGGGATGAGGCTAAAATGTATTTTTCCGGTAGTCTCCGAAATTATTCTTTCTAATGTTATAGGTGAGGCAGCGCCCTTGATGGTGCATCAATGCCTTTCGGCTGTAGCTGACATTGACCGGGAACGTGAGTTGCTGATTATTATTGTTGATGTTTATACATCCCTCCGTCGCAATTATTTGGGGGTTAGACCATCTACCCAATCTCAAGGTAAATGGAGGGCCCTCCTGTCTTTCCTAAAAAGACATGGGACAAATCTAAGTAGCGACAGAAGCCTAGGTCTCGTTGTGGTTCACAGCCACCTGATGCTTCTGAATGTAGTTATGATTTACATATTCACTCTAAACTTAAAACTCCTGAGAGGTTTCAGAATCCTGATCCTCATTTTTCTCGTTCCTTTCAGGAATTGTCTGATCAACAGTAAAGCCGAGGAGGACGACAAGATCGGAGACAGGGCGAGTCTGCGCTACCTATGTGAGACCCACAGCTCTTTTTTTACGTTAAGAGGGAGGAACCACCTCCATATAGAAGCCCTTTCCAGAAGAAGAAAAGTGCTGCTTTAACAGCAAAATATGCCCTAGACGGTGAGAACCCTCCTTCTGGACAGGAGCTGGGCAGTGACTCTCCTTGACAGCGTGGCGGAAGTTACCGTATTGCGCAAGACACTAACACCTTTGTAACTGTTGAAAATGCAGACACCCCGGCGGCTCGACCTGATAGACTTTATCATGTAGAAATTCAAATTGAAGGTGACATTAAATGCACCATTAATGCTATTTTTTGGGACAATTTGACTTCTTCTTATGATATTTTGTTAGCCAATGTCGATTGGCCTCCTCTGTTTGTTCTAGTGTGTCCTCGGGTGAGAATGTGATCATGCCATCCTTTTCACAATTCGTCACTAATGAGACTAAGCTGAAGGATTCAAATTTCTTAAAGTCGGACTATACTTACCAATAGTCCAAGGATATATATATCTATGTATTCACAATTAAGGAATAACCAAGCAGTCGGCAATGGAGAAGGTCGAATCGTTTTATTGAATCAAAATACAAGCCCTGACAGGGGAGCCTCTGTCTACACGACCCATGAAGGTGCGCAGAGGAGACTAACTAAATACACGTTACACAAAGTTTTACATATTCTGGTTAACACCAAGAATGGAAATACACAAGCTGTCCGTTAGTCTACCGGAACACCCATTTAAGGTTCCTACACATTTATCAATAGCTAAGCTAAAAGCTATTCCAAGAGTAGGTCAGTGAGGTGCCCTTCTTGTCCATCTTGGACCCGTGGAGTACAGAAACAGACCCTGCTATAATGTATGCGTCCTACGAGAAGAGCAAGTCTGACCTTGGATTTCCCTGAACCATGTTCCATATGAAAGAGGCAGACTTAAATGGTTTAGCCTGTTTTTCGTATTCTGTGTTATACCGTGAAGTATCAACACTCAAAAAGATAGACGAAGGGATATAACACTTAATAGTCCTAACTCCAACAAAAGGACGGAACGACATTCTATAACCTATCATTAGGTTATCTTACAATAATGTTTTGTTCTCGATTCTTGGATACGAGCATGTGGTTATATATGGTACATAGTGGGACAATCATATTTATATATTTTATATTCCAACAAAGCATGATTATGCTTCTGAATGGGCTCTTGCTTTGGCCCCTGCCTTATACCGCAACCAGGCTGGTTAGGATAAGGATTCTCCTTTTACATGTTATTCCAATAAATTCTAATTCTCAGTCGCAGCCTCAATATTAAGCATGGGCTGAAAATTCGTTCAGCTCGCGGAATTTGGGGATTTTCTGCAATTTTGCGATCCGCGAATCTCGCGAAATCGGGGTAAAATCCGCAAATCAGCGGGGACGCATTTTCAGCCCAAGCACTTACAGGGTTACAGCAGCAGGTGCAAAAGTTGAAGCTAACTTTTTGTGACCTTTTTCAAAAGGGTTACAAAGAATTTTTTATTTTTTTTAAACCTTTATTTTTGGCAAAATAACAACACAGTTCCCCCCCAGAATTGGCATCTGTAGAAAGGAAAATACACGTGTACACAGTTCGTTGCCCCATTTCGGCCCAAGAAGGTGCAGACTTCATAATAATAACAATGAACAAATCTCCGGGATGCAGAGCAAATCATAGATACCCACAGCATGGAACATTCGTGCGTAGCCAGCAGGGCACTACTCCAACACCGTCCCTTCCTCCCCGCCCCCAGCATCCTCTCCCTCAAAACCCGACTACCTGGGGGTGAACAATTCAGCACTGGTTGCATCCGAGTCACTGCAGAGCGACCCCTCAGCGCACATCATTCGCCAGGGTTACAAAGAAATTAACTTCAACTTGGGCACCTGCTGCTGTAAGCCTGTAAGTGCTTCCTGGCGCCTCGTTGCCTATTTGCAACTATTCTCTGACCCTGCTCTGACCCTTGAAGCAGGGTCAGAGAATAGTTACAAGTAGGCAATGAGGCGCCTGTCACGAAAATTAAACCTCAACAGGAAGCACTGACAGATATAAAAACAAGCATTTGCAATGCAATAGGTCTCGCATTAGGAAAGTTTGAGCAATTGGTCTTGTAAATGACAATTTTTCATTATTTATGTGTTGGTTTTGAAAATAGCTAAATTAATAGCTTTGTCATTTACAATGCCAATAGTTATAACTTTTGCGAATGTGACACCTATAGCATTTGTAATGCAACATGTTTTGTATTTACGTGACCTAGATGTATTGATATTACAAATTACAATGGCTTTTAATTTTTTTTAAATAATTAATACTTAAATAAAAGTGATTTTAATTTAAAATGGCAATAGCTTAAACTTTTGTAAATAACTTTTGTGAAGATTATGTTCAGTGTATTTTATTGTGACAAAAATCCAAGAACAGAAGTGAAATATTAACATCTTTTTGTGAAATTTGTAATAAAGCTTGAAACATTGAGAGAAGATATTTGAACCCGTGGTTGTTGAATGGTTGCGCAGATTGATGCTGGGGTGGCGCTGAGTGGTGCTGTGGTGGTGCTGAGTGGTGCTGTGGTGATGCTGAGGGGTGCTTTGGTAGTGCTGAGGGATACTGGGATGGTGCTGAATGATGCTGGGGTGGTGCTGAGTGGTGCTGTGGTGGTGCTGAGTAATGCTGTGGTGGTGCTGAGTGATGCTGTGGTGGTGCTGAGTGATGCTGTGGTGGTGCTGAGTGATGCTGTGGTGGTGCTGAGTGATGCTGTGGTGGTGCTGAGTGATGCTGTGGTGGTGCTGAGTGATGCTGTGGTGGTGCTGAGTGATGCTGTGGTGGTGCTGAGTGATAATGTGGTGGCGCTGAGTGATGCTGTGGTGGCGCTGAGTGATGCTGTGGTGGCGCTGAGTGGTGCTGTTGTGGTGCTGAGTGATAATGTGGTGGTGCTGAGTGATGCTGGGGTAGCGCTGAGTGATGATGTGGTAATGCAGAGTGAAGAAAGGCACAAAAAGCAGTCTAACAAAGGGCAGAAGGGCAGAAAAACAAGGGAAAAACGAGTCTAAATGAGGGCAGAAGGGCACAAAAAAACTGTCTAACAGAGGACAGAAGGGCAGAAAAACAAGGGAAAAACGAGTCTAACAGAGGGCAGAAGGGCACAAAAAACGAGTCTAACAGAGGGCAGAAGGGCACAAAAACAAGGGAATAACTGAGGGCAGAAGGGCACAAAAAACGAGTCTAACAGAGGGCAGAAGGGCAGAAAAACAAGGGAAAAATGAGTCTAACAGAGGGCAGAAGGGCACAAAAAACGAGTCTAACAGGGGGCAGAAGGGCAGAAAAACAAGGGAAAAACGAGTCTAACAGAGGGCAGAAGGGCAGAAAAACAAGGGAAAAACGAGTCTAACAGAGGGAAGAAGGGCACAAAAAACAAGTCTAACAGGGGGCAGAATGAATCCTGCCCTGCGTGTTTGTCCACGAAGATGCCACCTTTTTGTGCAATACTGTCAGGATCCCTAAAGACCCAGACTTAAAACCCAAAGACGTCCGCTATCACAAAGACTCCTGTGGTCTTAAAAGAATCAAGGGGCTGAAGACTAGGTATCTGTGGTCGAGTTGGTGGCATGTCCGCAACTCCAAGATGGCCGCTCAGGTGCTGGGGTCAGTGGTCTAGTTTTTCTATGGACTTTGAGCCGGGCTGATGTGACGCGCGCACACCTGAGGTAGTGCGCACTTCACCAAAGAATTTCCCCGTGGCGGTCGACTGTAGTGCACCAGAAGTTTCTAAGAACTTTAATGTTGTAGTGAAAAACTCCCTAGTTTAAGAGCGACCCTGGAAACTAAGAGAAGCACGAAAAACATTCCTCGAGCTCTTGTCAGCTGAGAAAACAGACCGGAGCTGGAAACAGAGTTACGCGGCTTCTCGTCAGCTAAAGAACAGAAACCGGAGCTGTCAACGGAGACCCGCCTTATCTCAAGTCAGTGTCTGGCGGAGTTCAAAGCAGCAGCTGAGAAAACAAAACCCACACAAGAGCTAAGTGACACGAATTTTTGAGTTTTTGAGTATTTAGGGCCTTATTAGGATGGAGGATTTTCCGCATCCTCCGGGCCGGCGGAAGCCACCGTCTGCCCGGAGGATGCGGAAAATCCTCTGCGGACCCACCAAAGACCCACCGCCACATTAGGATGGCTGGTGGGTCCTGGTTTCCGTCCGCAGCTTTTCCGCCGTGGTTGGCTTACAACTGCGGCGGAAAAGCTCTAATATGGTGACGGTGTCTCTCAGACACCGTCAACCATATTAGGATGGGCTCTGGAACATGCTTTTCCGCTGCAGCTTTTCCGCCGTGGAAAAGCATGTGTAACTTCACTGCGGGGGCCTGTTGCGGGGGGGGGTAGGGGGTGCACATGGGGGGACCTATGGTACCCCCCTGCATTTGTATGCAGAAAGCGGCAGGCACCACGCGGTGCCTGCCACTTTCTACATACAAATGCAATGCGTGCATTTTTAACATTGCTGCGGGTGCAGCTTGGAGCCGCACCCGCAGCAATGTTAAAAATAGAGGATGTGACCGCCAGGGTGGCGGTCACATCCTAATTGCACAGGAGGGAACTCCGCAGCCCATGCGGAGGTTCCCTCCTACTCTATGGTGGCGGACGGACTCAGGTCCGTCCGCCATCATAATGTGCCCCTGAGTACGTTAATGCCAAGTCAACTCTGTTTAACGATATAAGGAGAGAGTGGGCAACGAAATTGCGAACTTACCGAATCTGCATTTGTTGTAATTCCTGGAAACTGTTAAAAAGGAAAAAGACGAATTAGGAAAAGGTCATTTGCAGGTCAATGTACACAGAATAAATCAGTTATCTATAATGAGAAAACAATTGGAGAAGATGCACCTGAAAAATTCCTAAGCAGCAGCGTATCTAAAGAGAGAGAGAGAAAAAAAAACAGAATTAGTTATTTTGAACAATAAGAATTCCTCATAAGAAGACAGCCAAATATGTAAATAACAGACCAGAATAAACTTAAGGATTGTCATAAACTAAAACCTGGTAGGTCACAGAATAGATAAGCCAATTAAAAAAAGAATACAAGAAGATAATAAGTGATTAACCATATTTAAATGTTTTGCAGATGTAACAATATCTTCATACAAATAAGAGAATATCATCAAGCATAAGAAGAGAGGCAAGGTGCTAAAGGACCGTGGGTAGGTAGTTAACATAAGAATAAAATAGGCGAAGAAATAGAGTAGAGTAGAGGAGGGAAAACATATAACTGGTGTGTGTTCAGTTTTCTTAGGAATCTTCGGTAGGCTGAGCGAAAGCTGAGGAAGAGAACCAGACAGAAAACCAGAAGGTTCTGGACCAGTCTCTCCTTGTTCTTTATTATTTTATCCATTTTTCCCCTTCCCCCTTTCTGATCAGTTAGCACCAAGATTCCTTCTGGCTCTGAGTGATTGGTAGTGGGAGTCGGGAAGTTTAGCAATTTCTGTTCCTGTGCAAGAATTACAGAAACCAGCAAGTGGTAAGAAGGTGAGCGCCTGACAGAGTGAATTGCCCACGTTATAAATCTTGCACCCGAACAGAATGATTGAGGGGATTAATTTGCAGACCTTAGGGTCGGTCTTAGAGGCAATCCAGAAGAAGCTAGTAGCGGTTAAAGAAGAGAATCAAAGTCTAAGGCAAGAGGTAATGAATTCAAGGAAAGAGACAGCTGAGTTAGCACAGAGAATAAGGCAACCGTACTCTGCTGGAAGAGAGGGCCCAACTACATCTATGGGGGACACGAATAAGATCACTACGCAGGTTATACATTCCTTGTCACCTGTTATACCCTTGGCAGCACCAGAGAGATTCAGTGGGGACCCACAGAAGGGGCAGATATTTATCACGCAATGCTCACTCCATTTTATGTGTCGCCCTTCTATCTTCCCTGATGCGCAATCTAAGGAAGCTTTTATTTTGTCGTACTTAAGTGGAGACGCGGCGGCATGGTCAATGCCAATAGTCTCACAAGATGATCCTCTGTTGCAGAATTTCGACGAGTTCAAAAAAGAATTCCTGAGAATCTTTGATCGAAGGCAAATTTCTCAAGCAGTGGATAATGAGTTATTGGAATTGAAGCAGGGAAATAGAGATTTGGTGGCTTATCTGGCCCAATTCAATAAACTTATTATGGAAACCGAATGGCCAGAAAGCAAGAGGACAGCGATTTTCTATTGAAGTCTGCGCGACGAACTGAAAGACAGTTTGGCTCAGATACCGAATCGTCCAACTGAAATCTCCGCCCTGATAGATTTGGTTTTGGAATTGGATTTCCGGCAAGGAGAGCGGAGAGGAGAGAAGAAGCGAGAGTTCAGAAGTACTGTTCGACGTTTTGATAGAGCCAAGACTGAAGCTTGGAAAGGCGCAGAAAGTTCCTCTGGATTAGAACCAATGCAAATTGGAACCATTACAAAGGAAGAAAAGGAGAAAAGGCGACTCAGTAATTTATGTATGTATTGTAGTTCCAGTGGACATTTTGAGCGGAACTGCCCAAAGAAGCCAAAGGGTTCATTTAAGCCGAAGGAAAACTCGCAGCACCACCTGTAGAAGGAGTTGTGCAGGTGGATGCGAATCAAGAATCAACTCCACAGGAACATCGGTTGGCGAATACTTTGCAGTCTTCTTCACCGCATTTGATTCTATCTATGACAATAAGATTCCGTCAAGAAACTATGGAGGGAGTAGCGGTAATGGTGGACTCTGGAGCGACTGGGAATTTTTGCGACTTGAAGTTCGCGGCAAGAATTGGATTGCAAGCAATCGCCAAGACAAAAAGTGAGCCAGTTAGAGCAATTGACGAAACAAATCTATCTTCAGGGCCCATAGTAAGTCACACAGAAGTGGTAGAGCTGATTCGGGAAGATGGGCATAGAGAAGCTATTCACTTCAACTTAATTGATGCCCCTCAGTTTCAACTCATCTTGGGACTTCCTTGGCTTATTGAGCATAATCCCTCAATTAATTGAGTGAGAGGACTATAGAAATGAATTCGGCATATTGTAAAGAAAACTGTTTTGGAAATCTAAAAGAAACAAATAAACAGAACCCAGCTCATGCCTTATGTTCGGCAGAAGTCTCGGTGTGTGTAATCAATACGCAGTCAATACCACCAGAATATCAGGGTTTTGAAGATGTGTTCAATGAACAGGAAGCCAAACAACTACCGCCTCATCGTGTTTACGATTGCAAAATAGATCTGGAACCAGGGGCGAATTTGCCGTGCAGTCGGGTGTACGCCTTGACAGAACAAGAACATCATCATTTGAGAGAATACATCGACAAGTATTTGGCAAATGGATTTAATCTCCAGTGTCCTTGCCTCTGTTTTTCATGCCCAAGAAGGAACAGGGCGAGTTGAGAACATATATTGACTACCGAGCCATCAACAGATTAACAAGGAAGAATAGATATCCTCTTCCTCTTGTCTCCGTTTTGTTGGATCAGATCAAAGGAGCACAGATATTTACGAAGTTGGATTTAAGGGGTGCTTATCACCTTATTCGAGTAAGAGAAGGGGACGAGTGGAAGACCGCCTTCGGAACTTGTTTTGGGTTGTTTGAGTACCAAGTGATGCCCTACGGATTGTGTAATGCTCCTGCAGCGTTCCAACATTTTATAAATGATGTACTTAGTGAATTCATTGATCAATGCGCAATTGTGTATATTGATGACATACTAATTTATTCAGTTGATACCCAAGAGCATCAGACACAAGTTCGAGGAGTCCTTCAGAAACTTCAAGAGAACAGATTATTTGTTAAATTGGAAAAATGTGCTTTTGGTGTTACGCAAGTGGAATTCTGGGCTTTGTAATCTCGCCAACAGGAATCCATATGGATGACGGAAGATTCAGGCAGTTCTAGAATGGAAATTTTGTGTGCTGCTGCCATACATCATCATGTCACCAGACACAACGTCAACCATGACTTCAGCAGCATGCTCGTCTATTGCTTCTGTCGTACCCCCCCCCCCCCCCCCCCGTGGCACATGACCTGGTGCCGTAGTACATCGCGGGCACCAATGACATGTGGCATTTCATCATTCTGCAACCTCGGTTGCTGCCATGTTACATAGCCTTAGAGTTAGACATGGATTTACAGCAACTCGCGATGGTTTGTGTGTACCTTCTCAAGAATTGGGCATGCTGGTCAGGCCCCTTGCTGCTGTAAATCTGGGAAGGCGTTTAGAGGGAAAAGGTCATACATCTAATTCGCATCTTCATACCTGGCTGCCAGGGTGTGCTGAACCAGAAAAAAAGGACAAATCAAGCATAAAATGCAGAGCTGGGTTTACGAGCAGGCATCTGACTTAGAAATGCTGCCTGCGGGGGAGGCCTTTCAAAGAAAGCACTACTGTTGCCAAGTTAAGCGCGTCTGGGTGTGGACTGCTGCTGCTGACAAGCCACAACCGGTGGTTGCACTTGAACTTGTCTCGCAGAAGCCTCGGGACCGTGAGAACAACGGAGCCTAGTGGATAAAATACGTGTTTACTTAATTCGCTTCCAGGGTCAAGCACGGCTTGTGAGGGAGAGACATTTGCGCTAGCTCCAACACGGGGCAGCAGTGAGGTGATGCCAGGCAGTCCGCTGGTACTACCCGACGGTGGGCAAGTTAAGGAGCCGGGCAGCAGGCTCTAGTGGTCTCTCTACTGCAAATGTATAATTATTCAATCTACTTGGACACTCTGTATTGAGAAGGGTAAGTGTCACAGGTGAATATAAAACTCTAGTTTTCCCCACTGAGGAAGCTCAGACTTGCTCAGTGTGTTACATGCGTGTGAATAATGCCCTGGAGTGCTTTTATCGCTTTGAGCCCTACTTTTCCCTGCAAAGGCCCATACATATAAGTGTAGGGCGGTGACGTGGCGCAAAGTGATGGAGTCCTCCTGCAGACAGTGACGAGGGCTCCCCACTTTCTCCCATATCTCCCGAATATTCTTGCTGTGCCTTTCTGCCCCTATTAGACTCGTTTTTTCCTGTTTTTCTGCTCTTCTGCCCCCTGTTAGACTCGTTTTTCCCTTGTTTTTCTGCCGTTCTGCCCCTATTAGACCCGTTTTTTGTGCCCTTCTGCCCCTAGTAGACCAGTTTTTTTGTGCCCTTCTGCCCCTACTAGACTCGTTTTTTCCCTTGTTTTTCTGCCCTTCTGCCCTCTGTTAGACTCGCTTTGTGTGCCTTTCTGCCCCTGTTAGGCTCGTTTTTTTCCCCTTGCAACCCCAGCATCACTCAGCGCAACCCCAGCATCACTCAGCGCAACCCCAGCATCACTCAGTGCAACCCCTGCATCATTTAGCCCAACCC
This sequence comes from Lissotriton vulgaris, assembly GCF_964263255.1. Classification (NCBI taxonomy): domain Eukaryota; kingdom Metazoa; phylum Chordata; class Amphibia; order Caudata; family Salamandridae; genus Lissotriton; species Lissotriton vulgaris. Next base: position 774,911,728 of record NC_141700.1, on the reverse strand, counting down.
TGCATCACTCAGCGCAACCCCTGCATCACTCAGCGCAACCCCAGCATCACTCAGCGCAACCCCAGCATCACTCAGCGCAACCCCAGCATCACTCAGTGCAACCCCTGCATCACTCAGTGCAACCCCAGCATCACTCAGCGCAACCCCAGCATCACTCATCTCAACCCCTGCATCACTCAGCACATCCCCTGCATCACTCAGCGCATCCCCTGCATAACTCAGCGCAACCCCTGCATCACTCAGCACAACCCCTGCATCACTCAGCGCAACCCCAGGATCGCTCAGCGCAACCCCAGCATCACTCGGCGCAACCCCAGCATCAATCAGAACCACCACATTATCAATCAGCACCACCACATTATCAATCAGCACCACTCAGCACCATCACAGCACCACTCAGCATCACCGCATCATCACTCAGCGCTACCCAAGCATCACTCAGCACCACCACATTATCAATCAGCACCACCACATTATCAATCATCACCACCACAGCACCACTCAGCACCACCAAAGCACCACTCTGTACCACCACAGCGCCACTCAGCACCACCACATTATCACTCTGCAACACCACAGCACCACTCAGCACAAGCCCATCACCACTCAACACCACCCAGAACCACCACACCACCACTGCATCACTCATAACCACCACAGCTTCACTCTAAACCACCACAGCACCACTCAGCACCACCACAGCATAACTCAGGACCACCACAGCACCATGCGCAACCACCACAAATTCAAACAACACCACCCGGCACCACCACAGCACCACAATATCACTCAGAACCACCACAGTATCACTCAGCACCACCACAGCACCACTAAGCACACACAGCATCAGTCAGCATCACCACAGCACAACTCAGAACCACCACAAAACTACTCAGCACCGCCACAGCAACACTCAGCACTCCACCCTCCAACTCCACCCTACAAATCCACCCTCCAAATCCACCCTCCAACACCAACTACACCCTCAACCCTCCAAATCCACCATCAAACAACAGACTCAAAAAACAAAACCACAATCAAACGCCACCCTCCAAATACAAGTCCACTGAGTTATTTGTAAAAGTTTTACCAATTACCTTTATACATTACAATAACTTTTATTTAAAAATTAATTCATACATTTAATTAGAAGACATTGTTATTTGTAATATCAATACATATAAGTCACATACAAACAACACATATTGTATTACAATTGCAAAAGGTGTCACATTTAAAAAATTAAAACTATTGGCATTGTAAAATTCAAAACTATTAATTCCTATATTTTCACAATTAAAAAACATAAATAAAAATAAATATCATTTAAAATACCAAAACATCTAACTTTCCTAATGCGAGACCTACTGCATTGCAAATGCTTGTTTAAGCATGTGGGATCTGGCCTTGTGACAGCTTTTAAATAATATCCGGGTCTGGTCGCTCAGTGGACTAATGGGTCTACTGCAGGGGCCTGTGTTCAACCTCATATTCACAGGTTCAAATTCCAGTGGGTCCACTCAGCCTTTTATCCATCTGAGGTCGATAAAATGAGTACCATTGAGTTGGGTAATAACAAATCATCTGTTATTCAGTTCCAAGATACCCGTAGTAGTGAACGTGCGCTTTACAAATACACATGTTCTACATTCTATTTTTTCCAGCTTATTCGTTGTGTTTCCGCTGATGCTCGTCTTAACCCCTTCGAAGCTAATGACGAGCTGGGCTCGTCATGGCGCTTACCTGCCGTGCGCGGATGACAAGGCCAGCTCGTCATGATTTATGGTGTTTTACATTTTTTAGCGCAGGACGGGAAAACGCCTAGCAGCCATGTGGTTAATTTGCGGTATCATTGTGCAGTTCCTGCTATTATGCAATGGCTGCTCCATTTGTGGTCCTTCCCGGACAGGCATCACTGCACCTGTCCGTGAGCGAATGTTACAACTTTTTGGAGTGGCTCCGTTAGCCGCTCTGGATGACGAATGTTGTCTCACCTTCAGCTATGCCTTCTTCACCTGTGTGCAACCTGTGTTCCATTGCATCCGGTGTCCCTTTCAATGGGCCCTTGTCACCTGCCTGGCTACACCACCTCACGCTGCCCTGGATTTAGACCTGTTGATGGGTCCCTTAGTGGCCCCCAACCAGGTTTGTTCCTTGGGTATGCAGCTTGTCTACAACCCTGCGTTGTGGCCAGTGGGTGAGGCGATTCCTGTGCAACTGCGCAGCACCTTCTGGATCTCATTTTCATCATAATGATCATAGGTTGTCCTTTCATGGTCTTGTCAGCAGCTGGATATGAGGAGCACGTTTGTTCCTTTGACCTGCTCATTCGGATGGCGGACATCTCTAATTTGGAAGGTTCAGGGGGCATATTATCAAGGGGGTTTATCTTCGCTTTTTTGGCTTTAAAAGCCAAGAAAGCGGAGATAAAATTATCTCCCTATTACCTAGCTGTCACTAACACCAGTTAGCGACAGCTAGTAGGAGATAGCGACCATCTTGGGCCCCACTTTGCAAGTCAGTGATATTTATCAGTAATGACATGCAAAGTGGGCGTGCCAAGATGTTAGCGACTGGAAACAGTCGCTAACATCGCTATCTCCTATTACCAACTTTTGGAGATTTTCACGCTAAGCGCAAATATCTCCAACAGCTATCACCTGCCCAGGAGCAGTTCTTAGCCATGTTATCCAATGGGAGGTGGATAACATGGCTAAGAGCATTAGCTCGGTAATGCATGAATATCACTGACTTTTCAGCGATATTCATTCATTTGCGGCGATTTTTATCGCATTTGCGATAAACCTTGGTAATACCAAGGTTTATTTGCGGTAGAAATCGCCGCAGCTCATCTTTAAATTTTTGTCTCTAACCAAGCAATAGCGATAATTATCGCTATTGCTTGGTAATATGCCCCCAGATTTCTTACTGGAAGTGGTTAGCGTTGATTTCCTATATTACACCTTTTTGCGCCACTGTTGTATTGTTGCACAGCTCCTATTTGCATTGTATGTCTTTATTGCGTCTTCGTCTCGCCTGATTGATGCTGTTTGTTCTGCTCGCATTTTAACTGCACGTTTGTACGGTGTTGTCGTCTTTTATGGCTATGTTAGCTGGCTGCCTGTCCTGGCTGCATCTTGCTGAAGGGGTGAACTCGGCCGCCCGGGGCTCTGGAAAGCATCCCACTGAAGGAAGGGCCCGTCCCCCCGGCCCGGGTGACTCTACGTATGTGATGGAACAGGTCCAACCTTTACAGTTAGAAATGTTGCCTCATGTTCTTGGCAGCGGCTCAAACCAGTCTTGTAATGTCCTAAGGAGGCGCGCCCGCCCCGGGGCGCTCCTTGCGGTCCTCAGCTCCTGAGCCCTGACTGCGCCGCCGCCGGGAGCAGCGGAGGCTTCCGCCGCCGCCGGGCTCAGCCCCGCTCAGTGTCAGCGCCTTGCACAACCGCACACCGGGGCTGGTGACGAAGGCAAACATGTCCACACTCGAGGGGGAGGCGAGGTGCAAGAGGAATTAAATACTGTTTTGTAAGACGGGGTGTCAACTTAGGCGGGGGAGGTTAAAACGTCTCAGTGGACGTAAAATGCAAGCAGGCAAATGCTTAATTTGTTTTAAAACAATCTGCAAGGGTTTTCTTCTGAGCCCATCGCTGGCTGCTAGGGTTACTGAATACCAGGGTACGCTTTACGCTGTGCGACGAGCGCAGCCGCACCGGGCACTCTTGAGGAAATTACTTCTGGGTTTCAAAGCACCTGCTGCAGAGCTCCTCGAGTGTCAGGCAGTTTTCAGGCAACAAGAAAAATGACAAGATAACTGGCGATTCATGTTCCTGCTAGAGAGAGATTGAGTTGTAGCGCAGAGGGTTAATGTGCCTACTGCAAAGTACATGTACCTTGCGGATCACAGAACAGTCTTTTTATTTGGATAGCTCAGTGGGTTGCTGCTTTCTCTCAGACATCTTTTTGTTACTTGCAGTTCATAAGTTACAATCCTGATGAACCTCAGTGGCCTCTGAACAGTCCTCAAAGAGCTGCATGCATGAAATCATATCATTTCAGCGCCAGGACAACGCCCGGTAACAGCGCACTTTAAAAATGGTATAAATAAATAAATAAATAAATAAATAAATAAACATGCGCACTGAAAGATATAGGGTTGGAACATTTTGCTTCACCCAGTGTTTCGTTACTAATCTTCCTAAAGGAGGGTTTATGTGAGTAGAAATACATTCATATAAGTAAAGTCAACACCGACCTCTGTGGTACATTTAAAATCCAGTGTTTGTGCTTCTCCAAACAACGCTCTTAAAATATAGTGCCAACTAGTATCGGTGACATGCGACTCCTACAACCTCATTGATTTATGTCACATTTCCTGTAGACTGATTTGCACACGTCTGATTCAGTGTCTCTGCATAATGTGTGTGTGATGTAAATTGTTGTGACACCCTCAGCTGGTATGAGTAGCACTATAAAATAAATGAAATGCATGTGTCTGGTGCTATGCAGAGATGAGGGGTGCTGTTGGAGGGTGCTAGTGAGGGAATCAGCAGGGAGAAAGGTCATGGGGGCACCAAAAAAGACTGTCGCACCAGCTCCACCAGCTCCTGTTTCAGCAATTCTCCTCACTCTTGATTCCACCTCATGCCTTTCCTCCACCATCCAATACTTCATGTTACTTTATCTCAGAAAAACCAATACTCCCCAGTCTGAAATCCACCTTGTGTCCCTCTCTCTCTCCCACCGCTCTACACCTCCTGTCCTTCAGATCACTCCGCAGATTGCTTTTCACCCCTGCTGTCTCCCTCCGTCACTGGTTCTTAGCTTTCTCTTTCTCCTCCTTTCTCCCTTTTCTGCCTCTTTCTGTTGATCTGGGTCGAAGTCGGCGAAACGCTGGGACTTCGAAGGAAGGGAGACATAAAGCTCCCAGTCCAGGAGTGAGACTGCGAGACTTCACAGAAATAAAGACAGCAAACCTTCAGACCAGGGGCGAGACTCTGGGACATCAGATATGGGACCAGATGTACGACCAATCAATTTTGCAAGTCGCAAATTGCGTCGATTTGCAATCCACAATTTGCGACTCGCAAAATTGAATGTACAACAGTGTTCCAGATACTGTTCGTGATCCCTAATGGGGTCGCAAATTGCATGCTTCGTTAATATTCATGAGGCAGTCGCAATTTGTGACTACTCAATTGGGAATGGCTAGCACTCCCAGGGACGGTGGCCTGCGGGGGTCAGCAGACCACCATGTCTGTGACTCCTTTAAATAAAGCAGTTTTTTTTAATGCTTCCCGTTTTCCTTAGATGAAAACGGGATGCATTTAAAAAGAAAAATTAAACGTTTCAGTTTCATTTTTTAAGGGCATGCAATGGTCCCTGGGACTGCTGCCTGCTCTTAAAATATATTTTCGCACACTCACAAAGAGAAAGGGGTGCCTTGCGGACCCCTTCCCGTTTGCTGGTGATTTACCACCTACTTGAAATAGGTGGTAAACTGAGTTTTTTGCGTCCGCAAATGCGGTCTCAAAACAATAGTGCATTGCACTGGCAGTCGCTATTAGTAAGGGACCCCCCTTCCTAATAGCGAGAGTCACAAACGCTATTTTGCAAGTCAGTGACTCGCAAAATAGCGTTTGTACATGCCAGGACCCATTTTTGTGGTCGCAAACGGGCCGATCTCCCATGTGTCACCACAAAAAAAGGTCGTACATCTGGGCCTAACGGAGGCAGGAAGAGCCCTCAGTCCAGGATTGAGACTTCGAGACTTCACAGGAATAAAGACAGTGAACCCCCAGATTAGGGGTGAGACTGTGAAACTCCGCAGCAATCGAGAGAGAATAGAGAGAGAGCAGGGGCGGGAATTCACAGGAATGGAGATGGCAAGCCCTTAGACTAGGGGTGAGACTTTGAAACTCCGGAGCAATCAAGAGAGAGAACCCAGAGACCAGCATTGAGACTCTATGACTTCTGAGAAATAGCGATAGATACTCTGAGACCATTAGTGAGATTATACAGCAATGGAGACGGTAAACACAGACACTAGAGTGAGACTCCGAGACATCACAGACATAGAGGCAGCAAACCCTGAGACTAGGGCAGATATTCTGAGACTTGAGAGGAATGGAGCCAGACAGCCTCCAATATCAGGAGGAGACTGACTGTGAGACTTCCAGGATTGGAGATAGCAAATCCTGAGACGAGGGGTGAGACGCTGAAACGGCACAGGAATGAAGACAGGAGACCAGGAATGCAACTGTGAGACTTCACAGGAATGTAGAGAGCAAATGCAGAGACATTGTATGAGACTGCGGGGCATCGAATGAATGGAGAAAGAAAACCCTAAAACTGGGAGTGAGAATCTGAGAGTTCATAGGATTGAGACTAGGAGTGAGACTGACACTTAAGAGGTCTGGAGACGGCTAACCCTAAGACTAGGAGTGAGACTCTGACACTTCAGAGGTCTGGAGACCTCTAACCCTAAGACTAGGAGTGAGACTCTGACACTTAAGAGGTCTGGAGACCTCTAACCCTAAGACTAGGAGTGAGACTATGCCACTTAAGAGGTCTGGAGACCTCTAACCCTAAGACTAGGAGTGAGACTATGCCACTTAAGAGGTCTGGAGACTGCTAACCCTAAGACTAGGAGTGAGACTATGCCACTTAAGAGGTCTGGAGACTGCTAACCCTAAGACTAGGAGTGAGACTCTCATACTTAAGATGTCTGGAGACCGCTAACCCTAAGACTAGGAGTGAGACTCTGACACTTAGGAGGTCTGGAGACCGCTAACCCTAAGACTAGGAATGAGACTCTCACACTTAAGATGTCTGGAGACGGCGAAACATAAGACTAGGTGTGAGACTCTGACACTAAAGAGGTCTGGAGACGGCTAACCCTAAGACTATGTGTGAGACTCTGACACTAAAGATGTCTGGAGACGGCTAACCCTACGACTAGGAATGAGACTCTCACACTTAAGAGGTCTCGAGACTGCTAACCGTAAGACTAGGAGCGAGACTATGACACTTAGAGGTCTGGAGACCGCTAACACTTAGACCAGGAGTGAGATTCTGGGTGTTCATAGGAACAAGACTAGGAGTGAGACTCTGACACTAAAGATGTCTGGAGACTGCTAACCCTAAGACTGGGTGTGAGATTCTGGGAGTTCATAGGAATAAGACTAGGAGTGAGACTCTGATACTAAAGAGGACTGGAGACTGCTAACCCTAAGACCAGGAGTGAGATACTGTCACTCAAGAGGTCTGGAGACTCCTAACGGTAAGACTGGGAGTGAGACTCTGACACTAAGTATGGAGACGTCATTGAAGTCCTAGACAGGAGTGTCAGACCCTGAGAGTTCACAAGTGTGGAGACATCATTGAAGTCCTAGACCGGAGGGACAGACCCTGAGAGGTCACGTGTGGAGACATCATTGAACTTCGAGACTGGAGGGGCAGACCCTGAGAGTTCACGAGTATGGAGACATCATTGAAGTTCTAGACTGAGGGTCAGACCCTGAGAGGTCACGAGTATGGAGACATCATTGAAGTCCTAGACTGGAGGGTCAGTCCCTGAGAGTTCACGAGTATGGAGACATCATTGAAGTCCTGGACTTTGAGGGACAGACCCTGAGAGGTCATGAGTGTGGAGACATCATTGAACTTCGAGACTGGAGGGTCAGACACTGAGAGGTCACGAGTGTGAAGACATCATTGAAGTCCTAGACTGGAGGGTCAGACCCTGAGAGTTCACGAGTGTGAAGACAACATTGAAGTCTTAGACAGGAGGTTCAGACCCTGAGAGGTCACAAGTGTGGAGACATCATTGAATTCCTAGACTGGAGGGTCAGTCCCTGAGAGGTCACGAGTGTGGAGACATCATTGAACTTCGAGACTGGAGGGTCAGACCCTGAGAGGTCACGAGTATGGAGACATCATTGAAGTCCTGGACTGGAGGGTCAGTCCCTGAGAGTTCACGAGTATGGAGACATCATTGAAGTCCTAGACTGGAGGGTCAGACCCTGAGAGTGCACAAGTATGGAGACATCATTGAAGTCCTAGACTGGAGGGTCAAACCCTGAGAGGTCACGAGTATGGAGACATCATTGAAGTCCTAGACTGGAGGGTCAGACCCTGAGAGTTCACGAGTATGGAGACATCATTGAATTCCTAGACTGGAGGGTCAGACCCTGAGAATTCACAAGTATGGAGACATCATTGAATTCCTAGACTGGAGGGTCAGGCCCTGAGAGTTCACAAGTATGGAGACCATTGAAGTCCTAGACTGGAGGGTCAGTCCCTGAGAGTTCACAAGTATGGAGACCATTGAAATCCTAGACTGGAGGGTCAGTCCCTGAGAGTTCACGAGTATGGAGACATCATTGAAGTCCTAGACTGGAGGGTCAGTCCCTGAGAGGTCACGAGTATGGAGACATCATTGAAGTCCTAGACTGGTGGGTCAGACCCTGAGAGGTCACAAGTATGGAGGCATCATTGAAGTCCTAGAGTGGAGGGTCAGTCCCTGAGAGTTCACGAGTATGGAGACATCATTGAATTCCTAGACTGGAGGGTCAGACCCTGAGAGTTCACAAGTATGGAGACATCATTGAATTCCTAGACTGGAGGGTCAGGCCCTGAGAGTTCACAAGTATGGAGACCATTGAAGTCCTAGACTGGAGGGTCAGTCCCTGAGAGTTCACAAGTATGGAGACCATTGAAATCCTAGACTGGAGGGTCAGTCCCTGAGAGTTCACGAGTATGGAGACATCATTGAAGTCCTAGACTGGAGGGTCAGTCCCTGAGAGGTCACGAGTATGGAGACATCATTGAAGTCCTAGACTGGCGGGTCAGACCCTGAGAGGTCACAAGTATGGAGGCATCATTGAAGTCCTAGAGTGGAGGGTCAGTCCCTGAGAGTTCACGAGTATGGAGACATCATTGAAGGCCTAGACTGGCGGGTCAGACCCTGAGAGGTCACAAGTATGGAGACCATTGAAGTCCTAGAATGGAGGGTCAGACCCTGAGAGGTCACAAGTATGGAGACATCATTGAAGTCCTAGACTGGAGGGTCAGACCCTGAGAGGTCACGAGTATGGAGACATCATTGAAGTCCTAGACCGGAGAGACAGACCCTGAGAGTTCACGAGTATGGAGACGTCATTGAAGTCCTAGACTGGAGGGTCAGTCCCTGAGAGGTCACGAGTATGGAGACGCCATTGAAGTCCTAGACTGGAGGGTCAGACCCTGAGAGTTCACGAGTATGGAGACATCATTGAAGTCCTAGACTGGAGGGTCAGTCCCTGAGAGGTCACGAGTATGGAGACGTCATTGAAGTCCTAGACTAGAGGGTCAGACCCTGAGAGTTCACAAGTATGGAGACATCATTGAAGTCCTAGACTGGAGGGTCAGACCCTGAGAGGTCACGAGTATGGAGACATCATTGAAGTCCTAGACTGGAGGGTCAGACCCTGAGAGTTCATGAGTTTGGAGACATCATTGAAGTCCTAGACTGGAGGGTCAGGCCCTGAGAGTTCACAAGTATGGAAACCATTGAAGTCCTAGACTGGAGGGTCAGACCCTGAGAGTTCATGAGTAAGGAGACATCATTGAAGTCCTAGACTGGAGGGTCAGACCCTGAGAGTTCACAAGTATGGAGACCAATGAAGTCCTAGACTGGAGGCTCAGACCCTGAGAGGTCACGAGTGTGAAGACATCATTGAAGTTCTAGACTGGAGGGTCAGACCCTGAGAGTTCACAAGTATGGAGACATCATTGAAGTCCTAGACTGGAGGGTCAGACCCTGAGAGTTCACAAGTATGGAGACCATTGAAGTCCTAGACTTGAGGGTCAGACCCTGAGAGGTCACGAGTATGGAGACATCATTGAAGTCCTGGAATGGAGGGTCAGACCCTGAGAGTTCACGAGTGTGAAGACATCATTGAAGTCCTGGACTGGAGGGTCAGACCCCGAGAGGTCACGAGTATGGAGACATCATTGAAGTCCTGGACTGGAGGGTCAGACCCTGAGAGGTCACAAGTATGGAGGCCATTGAAGTCCTAGACTGGAGGGTCAGACCCTAAGAGGTCACGAGTATGGAGACATCATTGAAGTCCAATGCTGGAGGGTCAGACCCTGAGAGGTCACGAGTATGGAGACATCATTGAAGTCCTAGGCTGGAGGGTCAGACCCTGAGAGTTCATGAGTTTGGAGACATCATTGAAGTCCTAGACTGGAGGGTCAGGCCCTGAGAGTTCACAAGTATGGAAACCATTGAAGTCCTAGACTGGAGGGTCAGACCCTGAGAGTTCATGAGTAAGGAGACATCATTGAAGTCCTAGACTGGAGGGTCAGACCCTGAGAGTTCACAAGTATGGAGACCAATGAAGTCCTAGACTGGAGGCTCAGACCCTGAGAGGTCACGAGTGTGAAGACATCATTGAAGTTCTAGACTGGAGGGTCAGACCCTGAGAGTTCACAAGTATGGAGACATCATTGAAGTCCTAGACTGGAGGGTCAGACCCTGAGAGTTCACAAGTATGGAGACCATTGAAGTCCTAGACTTGAGGGTCAGACCCTGAGAGGTCACGAGTATGGAGACATCATTGAAGTCCTGGAATGGAGGGTCAGACCCTGAGAGTTCACGAGTGTGAAGACATCATTGAAGTCCTGGACTGGAGGGTCAGACCCCGAGAGGTCACGAGTATGGAGACATCATTGAAGTCCTGGACTGGAGGGTCAGACCCTGAGAGGTCACAAGTATGGAGGCCATTGAAGTCCTAGACTGGAGGGTCAGACCCTAAGAGGTCACGAGTATGGAGACATCATTGAAGTCCAATGCTGGAGGGTCAGACCCTGAGAGGTCACGAGTATGGAGACATCATTGAAGTCCTAGGCTGGAGGGTCAGACCCTGAGAGGTCACGAGTATGGAGACATCATTGAAGTCCTAGACTGGAGGGTCAGACCCTGAGAGTTCACAAGTATGGAGACGTCATTGAAGTCCTAGACTGGAGGGTCAGACCCTGAGAGGTCACGAGTATGGAGACATCATTGAAGTCCTAGACTGGAGGGTCAGACCCTGAGAGTTCACAAGTATGGAGACGTCATTGAAGTCCTAGACTGGAGGGTCAGACCCTGAGAGGTCACGAGTATGGAGACATCATTGAAGTCCTAGACTGGAGGGTCAGACCCTGAGAGTTCACAAGTATGGAGACATCATTGAAGTCCTAGACTGGAGGGTCAGACCCCGAGAGTTCACAAGTATGGAGACCATTGAAGTCCTAGACTGGAGGGTCAGACCCTGAGAGTTCACGAGTATGGAGACATCATTGAAGTCCTAGACTGGAGGGTCAGACCCTGAGAGTTCACGAGTGTGGAGACATCATTGAAGTCCTAGACTGGAGGGTCAGACCCTGAGAGTTCACAAGTATGGAGACCATTGAAGTCCTAGACCGGAGGGTCAGTCCCTGAGAGTTCACAAGTATGGAGACCATTGAAGTCCTAGACCGGAGGGTCAGTCCCTGAGAGTTCACAAGTATGGAGACCATTGAAGTCCTAGACTGGAGGGTCAGTCCCTGAGAGTTCACAAGTATGGAGACCATTGAAGTCCTAGACCGGAGGGTCAGTCCCTGAGAGTTCACAAGTATGGAGACCATTGAAGTACTGGACTGGAGGGTCAGACCCTGAGAGGTCAGGAGTATGGAGACATCATTGAATTCCCAGACTGGAGGGTCAGTCCCTGAGAGTTCACGAGTATGGAGACATCATTGAAGTCCAAGACTCTTCAATGATGCTTCAGACCCTGAGAGTTCACACGTTTGAAGAGAGTGCAGAACCTACGGGGACGGGTGAATGGTGGCAGTCATGAGAGTTCAGAGGTCGTTGGGGATTGGGAGACGGAAATTGAGACTCACAGAGGTTGAGACAGAAAGAGAGAGACTCCTCCCAACGACCGGGGAGACAGCGCCTGCAGGGTTCCCTGATTCAGGAGAGCGCGCCACACCCTGAGAGAGAGGAAATGTTGCAGGGATAAACCGGCCAAAGAGTCACCCGCAACCACGGAGCGCAGACCCATTCAGAGCCGAGCCGAGCCAGCACGGAGAGAGACCCGGGTAACCACCGGGACGGCTCCTGCGCCTCCTGGAGGACCAGTGAACCCCCCGGACGGAGACCCCGCACCCCCTAAAGGGCCAGTGACCCAGGGAATCCCCGAGAGGGGCTCCGCACCCCCTGAAGTGCCAGGGACTCACCGGGAGAGACCCCACACCTCCTGGAGGGCAAGTGACCCAGGGAATCCCCGGACAGAACCCTTACCTCCTGGAGGGCAAGTGACCCAGGGAATCTCCTGGGAGGGACCCCGGAGCGCAAGTGAGGCGGGTCCCCTGCACACATTTCCATCTCCGGACTTCCAGGGGGCACAGCGGTATTCCCAGGACCCCTGAGACTGCACGGCGCGCGCTCCTGCAAGACAAGGTGGGTGCAAGTTTTACGCATCGTCCTACAGGCGCTCCTGTAGAACGGAGGCGCCTGTGGGGCTCGGCGCGCACTGCTGCAGCGCTCTGGAGATGCCTGTGTCCAGGTGAGGCGCTCGTGCCGACCAGGATTCTGGGACTTGTTGTCCTGTGTTTTTATTATAGTGCAATAAACGAGGCAGCAAGCCTTGCATGAAAAGCCAGGCAGCTGCAGTCCGTTCCGCCTCTGGCGTCAGACAGGTGAGCTGCAGGCACGGGCTTCCTTCAGAGCTGGGAGTTCAGATGGCATCCAGTCCTGGGACACTGTTCTCCAGTCCTGGACTTCGCTCTTACGCCTCCTTGTTGCGAGATGCTGTTGGTCCATTTAAAATGACCAAAGACTACAACTCCCAGAATGCACCGGTATGTAAAGAAAGTCTCGAAACTAAACAGCGGTGTCCCGGTGAAATGGAGCGATCTGGCCACCCTATCTATCCAGGGCAGGGTAGAGTGGGGTGACCCAGCTGCGCCCCAGCCCGCCCCCCCCCCCCTTGCCTCCCTGTGTCCATTGTAACTAGGGTTGTTTTTGGTTCTGGCCGGCCCTGGTACTCCCACATGGGGGCGGTGTTGTACTCAGAGTGAGTCAGAGCTCGGTGTACGCTCATCCGGCAGGAGGTGAAGGGGGGTGTGCATGGCACTGACTGATAAGGATGTGTCTCGCCCACTCCACCCTCCCCTCGTAGCGGTGTAACTCAACAATATGGCCCCCTCCCCGACTGTGAAGAGGGGCCCCTTAGTGTCATATCTGACAGTTCTTCAGAGGCCTTGGACCCCCCCCTTTCAACTCGGGGGCCGGCGCTACGCCCTTGTCCTCTCCCCGACATATATTTATCTACCTAAAGCCCCCCCCCATTGCGGGACCCTGTCACTCAGCTCCAGGCTTTCGACAAAAAAACTGTTTCCATTCTGAGGTCTTTTTAGTTTCGCGTCACATCTCATGAAGGGCCTCGACGCCCCAGCATGACACGTGCAGGCCTGGGCTTCATCAAAGCAGGTACGTGCATTATGGGAATTGTAGTTTTGAATTTGGGTGTCTTGAATCGACAGACAGAGGGAACCTGTTGCTGGCAACCACAGAGAAGCATCAAACCGGTCTGTAAAGTGCTTCACTTCTTCGGGAGGCGTAATAAGCGCTATACAAATACTCGCACCATCTTCGGGAAAGAAGAAAGTTTACCTAACTTGGAGAAGGGGGGAGGAGGGGGGTCGTGCTTATGTTGGATTCTGCTTCTGCTGTAAAATGAATATATTCGAACTGGGCATGGGGAGGATTTTAATTACGCCGGCGTAATTTTGATAATTCCGCATTGCTCTTTGCTGGGGAATTTCTAATAATTGGACAATTACTCCAGCTAGCACCATTAAGAGTAATTTGGGAGAAAAAACTCCTACTGCGAGAGCGCATTTTGTGAGCGGCCGCTGTTTGTGTTCTGCTTATTTAGCGCTGTTTCTTGGTTCAATAGGCAGCATGTTGCTTCAAGAAAATAGTGCTAAATGTCGGTTGTAAATTAAGGTAAAATCCTACCCCAGGGGCACATTTCGCGAGTGCGGGCGACCCGATGTCTGTGCATATAAAGGTCTCGCCTGTCTGTGGGGTGTTCTGTGGTGGGTACTGGTTTAAGAATGCTCTCGAGGTCAGAGGTTGGAATGATGTGGTCCATGTGTCTGTCCATCAGATATCCCAAAATACTGCAGCACAAGGTCCGTGTGCAGTATAGGGTTGGCCGGCCCCATGCCTGCTCAAATGGATATTTATTGTGCAAAATCCGTAGTGGGAGCCCTGCACCCCGCCTCGGTATAGGGAGGACATACAAACTGGAGCCTCGTGTTTAAAAAAAAAAAAACAAAAACATTTGGTTGGTTGATAGCTGGTTGATAGCTTTATTTCGATATGCAGATATCATAAAAGCATTACATAGGTATATAAAACAGCACATCGTAAAAAAAACTGTTGCAAGTTAAAAAACAGGTGAGATAAAAGAGTTCTGTTTGTTCAAATTTTTAAATAATTCTTTTTATTGAAAGACAGCATCAGCAAAAATCAAATTACAGAGGGTCATTTGAAGCAGCCGAGCATACATCAGGGGGTCACAGGATAAACAAAACTTGAGATTTTATAGGAACCTCACCGGGAGGGGGGGGTCATCAAGAGCAGCATTCAGGGGTGGTGTACAAACCTCCCCTCTGTAACTATTCCAAGGACCTCAAACCAATGACCACTCTCGAGGGCCCCCCTCGCAAGATATGTTGTTTTCTCCCTAAACATACACCAATCTAAATTGTTTCCCCACACTTGTAGGGTGGGAGGTTGCTGAGCCTCGATTTTTATGCTAAAATGCTTTCCAGTTTTCCCTGAAGGAATGCTCCATCTTTTGAGAGCTGAATTGTGGGTGAGGAACTATCCCATTCTGTACCTCCTGAGCTTCTGGTGTTCTGGACTATGGTGCAGACAAATGTATCCACCACTGTTAATCAGCAAGAGCTCCAGAATTGACTGGCCCAGGACAGGCTAGCCATCTCCCACGGATAGCTCGCATACACCAATGTAGGTTGGAACCCTAAATGTGGACGTGGTAGACCCCAGGGGCTGTACTACACATGCGGCGCACTTTACTTCATTGCACCGGGCGCACCTTTTAAATGGGGCGCCCAACACAATGAGGGAAAATGTTTTTATGATGAAACCAGCCAGGTCTCTGCACTCCGCCAGCGTGGGGCTGGCAGTAACCACCAGGATTAGGAAGTCAAAGCAAGGTGGTAGAGCTTTCTGTACCTCGGCATCAAGGCTGTGGAACGAACTGCCTCAAAATATTAGACTGACCGATACCCTGTTAGAATTTAGAAAGAGTCTAAAGACATGGCTCTTTGCTAAAACTTAAAGATCTACTCTCAGGCTCATCAAACAGCATTGACTCTCGTTTCCAACTGACATAAACATTTCTGTATTGTTTTTTCCATCTGAATTTTCCTTTCTAGCGGCAGGATACACGTAGGGTGACAGTTGCGCGGTATAAATATTAAATACAATACAATACAATGCGCTGTCCCATAGGGCAGCCACAAACTCGCGCTGCCCTGGGCGCAGCGCATTCATGTGAAAAATGGAGCGACTGCTTGAAGCTGCTCTGTGATTTCACTGTGCAAGCAGCAACCTGCCTGCACTTTGACGGGGAAGAGAGATCCCCTTGCGGGTGGGTGCAGTGAGTGACTGCACCCACCTGTAAGGGGTTGCCAGGAGGGTCATGGGACCCCCTGTCACACCTCCAGAGGGCTGCCATAAGGGGGTGAACTGACAGGGCGTCACCTTTTAAATGGTGCACTGCCAGGGCGCCTCTTGACAGCTTCTTTGCTTCTGTGTCTGTCATGCAGCACAGGCGCAGAGGCAAATGGATTCCCTCATTTGCATGAGGCTCTTAAATGGGCGCTGGCACTTTAAGTCCATCACCACCCCCCTTTTGTGGCACTTTAAGTGCGACAGCGCTATCGGCATTACAGAAGGGGCCGCACAAGCATCTGCGCCCCCTTTTGTAGTGCAAAAGTGCCCCGGGGTGTGCAAAGCAGGTGCAAGCACCGTTGTGCCCCTGAGCTACCTGTATATTACGGCCCCAGCTGCCTTACAAGGGCTACCGCTGAGTAGTAAAGTCTAAGGTTGGGGTGAAAGTGACTGATCCTAATTCTATTCACAAATCTGCCCAGGGTCTGAAAAATCTTTGCTTCAAGTCGGTTGGGAGTCTAGAACTTTATTTGGTCCAATGCTTTCTGCCCATCCAGGTAATCTAGGGGCTTAGCTTGGGTGTGTTGCCCTTGTGTGCTTTTTCTGTGTGATGGGGATCTTGCAACCCTTACATTTGCCTTTGTCCAGATGCAAAACTTTGGTTAAGGTCCGCATTCCCTGTGTGCCTGTCTGTGCTGATGTAAGGAAATGCTGGCGCAAACCGTTTCGGTGAGAATACGAATGTATTCGGTCTTCACCAGCACACTGACAGTGGTAAAGTCCAGTTTTGTACAGTGACTTCTATGGAAAGCATATAACATTTGGGGAAAAACTCTTTGCTCACACCCAGCTGGCTGTATGCACTGGATAACTGTGTACACTTACACATGATGTTGCTTACTTGGAACTTTTATCTTTATTTCCACAGCTATAAGTCCTGCAGTTGTGTATATTGCTTGCATTTCAAGCTGATAACTGTTGTTTTATGGATGTGTTTATTGTTGATGTTTTACGCATATATCTATATCCAAATTATTGCTGCTAGTCCTCACTCATTTCCATAGGACCAAAACACACCTGGAAGACAATATTTGTAAACAAATAACAAGGAGTGAAACAGGGTATCCCAGTTGCTGTAGAGAACATCGAATTCAGAGTTTTACTGCTTTTCAGAAAGCTTTAATTTTGGAAATATGTTGAGTAAATTTATTCAATTCAATAGAGACTTTATTTCGGTTATATTTCACACCATAAAAGAACACATATATGCAATACAATTAAAAACATTACTCATAGTATTACAATAATGCATAGGCACATAAGAAAGTCATATTACACGTGTCCCAATGCCAGTTAAGTAAACCGGATAGATAGTAAAGTGCAAATGGTGCCGGGTATGATACCGCAGAAAAATATCTTTCAATAGGTAGGCTGGACGGTCATTGGGAAATACAGTATCACTTGTCTAAGCAGTTTCTCAGTTTAACAGTTAGTTTTAAGAATTCTATTACCTGGAGAACACTGTCACTGTACAAAAGCTGTAAATATATAAATGCTGGTCTGATTTGGTTAAAATTAAGTTTTCTTAAGAGGGCAACAAGATAACGTCTGCGAGGATATTCATAAAACCTACATAAAAACATAAAATGCAGCATATCCTGTGGAGACTTCCGTCGCAGCCACAGGGAGCTGCAACCTTGTTAAAAATATCTGACTCTGGTCTGATTAAAAGATGATGAAAAATATTGAATCTAAACCTTGACAACAAGAATTTTTCGTGAGAAGTAAAAGTACCCATTAAATATGGCTCCATGCTGTCACAGGTTTTTAGCATAACATATTTCCTGATACTTGGTTTCATGAGCTCCTCACTTTCTCGTTGGGCCAGCCTATCCTTGTAAAAAGCATGTTTGATTGCAGCTACATCCCCCTTTACAATCCCGCTTGGGTTTTCAAACAAGTTCAAACGACCCAGCCTGGAAAAGCCAGTTTTCAAGTATTTTAACCAGGGGATGCACATGGAATTATCCTGAGACACAAGGTCTCTTACAATCAAATGGGTAGGAGGTATATCTTGGTTTATCCACAGTTTTACCCAGCAAGTCAGAGGCCTTAGAGCAAAGATATCACATAGATACTGTGTCCCCAGTTCTTCGTGTACTGCCAGGTTGGGTGTGCTTCAGAAAAGGGGGTGGTGATGAACAGAGTGTCTGAATTAAGCAGACCACTCTTACCCAGTCCAAAGATCAGGGCTTGATCCATCACCGTTATTTATCTCACTGCACCATCCCAGTTCAGAACCTGGCTATATGCAAATCAGTCTGTCCCTGGCCCAGTGCATCATGGGAACAGGGCAGACTAAACTACCAAGCCAATTCTTCACCAGAAAGGAGACAAGCTTCCGGGGACCGGTTTCTGGCATTTCAGCCGTCTTCGGCCCGGCTTGCTTGAATCCTGATGGTGCAGTGAGAAAGGGACTCATGTCTGAGTATACCCTGCCACACCTATAGTGGCCAAAAACGATTCAGAAAAGGGGGTGGTGATGAACAGAGTGTCTGAATTAAGCAGACCACTCTTACCCAGTCCAAAGATCAGGGCTTGATCCATCACCGTTATTTATCTCACTGCACCATCCCAGTTCAGAACCTGGCTATATGCAAATCAGTCTGTCCCTGGCCCAGTGCATCATGGGAACAGGGCAGACTAAACTACCAAGCCAATTCTTCACCAGAAAGGAGACAAGCTTCCGGGGACCGGTTTCTGGCATTTCAGCCGTCTTCGGCCCGGCTTGCTTGAATCCTGATGGTGCAGTGAGAAAGGGACTCATGTCTGAGTATACCCTGCCACACCTATAGTGGCCAAAAACGATTCAGAAAAGGGGGTGGTGATGAACAGAGTGTCTGAATTAAGCAGACCACTCTTACCCAGTCCAAAGATCAGGGCTTGATCCATCACCGTTATTTATTGACTGGGTAAGAGCTTTCTGCTTAATTCAGAGACTCTGTCCCTCACCACCCCTTGTTGTAAATATTTTTGTCCACCCTAAGCGTGGAAGGGTATTCTCAGATGTGAGACCCTTGCTCATTGCACCATCAGGATTCAAGCAAACCGGGCCGAAGACGGCTGTAATGCCAGAAACCGGTCCCCGGGAGCTTGTTTCCTTCCCGGTGTAAGAATTGGCTTTTGTAGTTTGGTTTGCCCTGTTCCCATCATGCACTGGGACAGGAACAGACTAATTTGCATACAGCCAGGTTCTGAAACTGGGATGGTGCAGTGAGCTAAAAAACGGTGTTGGATCTAGCCCTGATCTCTTGACTGGGTAAGAGCTTTCTGCTTAATTCAGAGACTCTGTCCCTCACCACCCCTTGTTGTAAATATTTTTGTCCACCCTAAGCGTGGAAGGGTATTCTCAGATGTGAGACCCTTGCTCATTGCACCATCAGGATTCAAGAAAACTGGGCCGAAGACGGCTGTAATGCCAGAAACCGGTCCCCGGGAGCTTGTTTCCTTCCCAGCGTAAGAATTGGCTTTTGTAGTTTGGTTTGCCCTGTTCTCATCATGCACTGGGACAGGAACAGACTAATTTGCATACAGCCAGGTTCTGAAACTGGGATGGTGCAGTGAGCTAAAAAACGGTGTTGGATCTAGCCCTGATCTCTTGACTGGGTAAGAGCTTTCTGCTTAATTCAGAGACTCTGTCCCTCACCACCCCTTGTTGTAAATATAGGTTGGGTGTGCTGGCGGGGACACAGAGGAGACGTTTTAGGAAATTGTTTTCAACAACAACCTTTAACTGTTCACCACTTACATAACCCCACAGTCGCTGCCATACGCAGCTGTTGCAACCGATTTGGCATTATAGAGTTTAATCATTGCGTTAATTGGCTTCTTCCCCAATTTCGTTGCAAAGTTAAAAATGGAGGCATTAACCCTCGTCAATTCCCCTTTCTTTTTAGCCAGATGAGGGCCCCAGCTAAGCTTGGTATCAAATAAGACACCAAGATATGAGAATGTTTGCGTGACGGGGATTGGAACATCATCCAGTTTAAAACGAAATTCTTTTTGGGTTGACGGCCAACATGCATAATGTATGATTTAGAGTTGTTGACCAGTAGGTTTCTGTCAGTCATAAAGATGTTAAAAGCATTTAAAAGCGCCTGGAGTCCCTTCTCTGTTATAGAAATTAAAACCGCATCATCTGCGTATAAAAGAACTGGAATACCCCGCCTCCCAACTCTAGGGCAGTCTGCCTGTACATTCTGTAAAACAGCATCTAACTCATTAATATAAAAGTTAAAAAGGAATGGGGCAAGAATGCAACCCTGACGCACTCCCTTCTTAATGTCAAAGTTGCCAGTGGTATCCCCATTTGCAGAATACCTGACGTTAGCACGGGTATTACTGTGCATATCCACCAAAAAATCAACTATCCCTGTGTCCACACCTTTCTCCCTCATGAACGGCCACAGCCTTCCCCTGTTAACACAGGCGAAGGCTGATGACCAGTCCATGAAGGCGAGGTGGACAGTTCCCTTCTGCACAACAGTGTATTTGCTCAGTACAAGAAAGAGGTTAAGGCACTGGGTTATGGTGGAGCGCCCACCGCAGAAACCGTACTGGGAGATTGACATGATGTTATTCTCGGACGCCCAGCATGTTATTCTCTGCAGCAGAATTCTCCCCATAATTTTGACAATAGAGTCAATTAATGAAATTGGTCGATAACAATGGGGACTACCCTTGTCTCCTTTTTTAAACACGGGAACAATCGTTGATAGTGCCCAGGACATGGGACAGCCCACTTTGGCAGCTGCATTAAAAACTGCGGCCAGGATGGACGCCCAAAAACTCGGGTCAGACTTATACAAGTCTGGAGGGATCCCATCAGGTCCTGGGGCTTTTCTAGCAGTAAGTCCTTCTATGGCCTCCATAACCTCACTGCTATCAAACCTGATAGTGCCTCCCCTAACGCCAGGGAGTGACTCAGCTTTTGCAGGGGCCACTGAAAAATACAGTTGTTTAAAGTGCAATTCCCACTCCTCCTTGGTAATGCAGCAATCCAGACCGTCACCCGGCTCTTCGACCAAGAATGGTTTTTTAACTATTGCCCAAAATCTGGAGCTACAGTTTAAGGTGGAGGGGTCAAGTATCTCGCTCCAGGCCTCTTCTCTTAAAAACTCCTTATGGGATTTGAGAACAGACTTATATTCTCTACGGCGCAATTTGACATTCTCCTGGACTCTCTGGGTAGCTGCCAGGGCTAACCTAAGGTTACAAGCAGCTTTGGAACAATCGTGATTAAACCACCTTGGCCCACATTTCTCCATACTCCTCTTTACTGGAACCAACATCAGGTCTGACACCTTCTCCGACAGATTTTGATAAGCAATAAGTACCCGCCGTGGCTCTGCCCCCTTCCGAGTGCAGTTCACAATATCCTTAGTGCATGTATCTACAATATTTTTATACAGTAGATCTGGGGTAACCATTGACCATTTAAGTCGCCGCCTCCCGTCTGTTGTACCCAACCTCCCTGAACTACATGTCTGTTTTTCCTTGGTAGTCCAAGGTCCCTTCAGGCGAATTATTAAAGGATTATGGAGTAAATGTATATTTATGGTGTTTAATGTCCCCTATATTTTCTAAATGATTCTTCAGTTAACCAAGTAAACTAGATTTAAACTCATTACAGTATTTCAGCCCTGACAGTGAAACATTGTCCATATTACACTAACTTTAGGAACTTAAAATCCAATTTTGGACCCACAGATACTTTATATTATGCATAAACAGGACGTCTCGCTAGCTTCTTTTGAAAACATTTTTACATGTGATACATTTATTCTATTGTGTTGCAAGCAAGCTCAAATCTAGGGGCTTTTGATATTCACAACATAGTTTTTGCCGCCGTCATAACCGCAGAGCCGTGTACAACTTAATCAGGATTTCATTTTAAGAGGTGCAAATACCAGCTGCTAGAGCTTTGTTTGCTGAGCTATCCTACAGGCTACACATCCGCCGCTTAGGTCCATCAAGCACTGAAAAAGCCGAATGGCATTGCCATACATGCAGATCTGCTCAGTGCAATATGCTATTTATTACCATTTTTGAGGGACATAAAACGTGCCCCGTTTTGTGTTGCTTACAAGCATCTTCACACGAAGCATGGGCCAAATCAATGACGCATTATCACATGACCTCATCCCCTCTTTCAGTTGAACAAGCCCAGGCAGTCCCCATCCCCGCCCCCTCGCACAAACCAGCCCTGGGATAGGAATAATATCCATTTGGACAGAGTAACCACATTAGAAAAGTAGAGTATTACATGTGGCCACATACGGGTGTCTGTTGTTTCACATTTTAAGGTCGAGCCTATCAGCGGCGCGCATGCGCTGTCTAAAAGACCTGTTTATTCGATAAAGGACTTTGCTCCCGCCTGCTGCTTTCCATTGGTTCAGGCCAGTGTCGCTCTTCTTTGCTACCTCCTAACTGGTTTATGTAGCGATACATGACTTCTGTTTTTCAACGAGGAGCACCAGCCAAGTACAGTTTCCTCACACTTGCATTGCTTTTATGTTGCTTTTAGGAGAACTCTTTTTTTTAATTGTTACAAACCAGAAGGATGGCGTATTATCTATAACTTTAGTCGCAGATTGGCCGTGTTCTAAACTATCCGTTCCATTTACATATGCTAGCGGTTTACTCAGTGCACAATTTAATTAGATATATCATGGCTGAAGTCTGAATCAGTGATTTATGAAGTCGGTCACACTACACCTGTAAGAGCAAACAATCTTCCCGTGCTTGGCCAGCGTTGTGGTCGCACAAATGCGAGACCAATTTTAACTATTGCAGTGTTTCAGAGCAGCCTCTGCACAGCACCAGCAGCAGCCTCTTTCATCAAGCAACACTCAGCTGTCTGCTAAGCCACAGCACCATGTTTGTTGCCTTTTTCTCAGTTTTAGCCTCCCCTCGGCTAACCT
This sequence comes from Lissotriton vulgaris, assembly GCF_964263255.1. Classification (NCBI taxonomy): domain Eukaryota; kingdom Metazoa; phylum Chordata; class Amphibia; order Caudata; family Salamandridae; genus Lissotriton; species Lissotriton vulgaris. Next base: position 774,889,021 of record NC_141700.1, on the reverse strand, counting down.
CCTAGGACACGCATTGTAAAGTCTTGTTAGCTCAGGACTTGAAGAGTCTGTCGTCATTTGCATATTCTGTGGCAAGGCTGGGGGAGGTAAAAGGCATTGTTTACTTGTAGTTCTGTTAAACGTAGACTACACCTTACTGTGAAGTCTGCGGAGTTAAGCTTCATACTGGCTTCTCCTCCAGAGACCGGATTAAACAGGAATGGTGTCTAAATCATCACCAGACTAGCCCCATAATGGATGTGCATCTTATTACTGTGAATGTGGATTACACCTTCTCTTCCCTATCCAACACCTCTGGATTACATCCAAAAGGAATAGGGTCAAAAGAGCTCCCTGTATCAAGGTTGTTCCCCACACTGGATTAACACTGGTGCACAGTGTGAGGAGGGGCATGGTGGTGAAGCGTACCATCTATCGGTGGTCGGGCATTCAATTCTAAACATACATGGTTTCGGACTTCATAGCCTTTAAAAAAAATCCATAAATATGAGAGATAGGACATTAGTTTAATTACACTGCATAAAGGGTTTCTTACTTCACTCTAGAAAGCCATTTTTTGTATATACGGTTGAAAAAGGGGAGGGTATGCTCTTGGATTGCTTGCTTTCTGTTTCCCCTTTGCTATTTGTTAAATGTGTGACTAACCTAGCCATCACTACATTGAATTTGACAATTTTAGCAAATAGTAGCATAGGATATGATAAAGTACCCCCTCCCATACATTATAAGGTTATTTCAAGTCACAGAGGACCATGACCATATAGAGGAATGAAGCTAAACATCAAGTTCCTTTATAAGGTTATGGTGACTTGCAATACCCTTATGTTTGCCAGGGGGTACTTTATCCCATATAATGCATGGGCACAACATCACATTTCCCACAAACCATTTAAAACCTTGGTGCATAGCTCTTTTATATGAAAGAGCGAGTATGTTTGCAAACATGAAGAATAAAAAAAAAATCTCTAGTGCAAAATGAAAAGCATCAAAAACCTGTAGGATATTTGTTGCACATAGAAATTAGAAACAGTTCAATATATTAGTAAAAAAACGCAGTAGGTCAAAAGGTGTATCACTATGTAGAAGGAGCCTCGCTTTTCTCTATCTAAGGAGTGCAAAAAATAAGCATATTTTCTCTGCTTGTCAATGTAAGCTATTAAATAAAAGCAGAACCAAGAAAAGCAACATTCCGTTTGTTGCTTAAAACAGCTGCTTTAATCATACTTCATGACCAGACCTGCCTTTCACCTTGGCTGCTGACTCTGACAGCATACATTGTGATCCAGCAAACAAATGAAGGACGGAATGCTGACAATGCAAACATTCTCCCCCCGTCAAAAAATCTGGGTTAAATCCATCGTTATTTTGCCCACTAGACCACCCCCCGTTCGTACTCAGTCATTTTCAAATCCATCTTGAACCTGTGCCTCATGGGAACAGTCCAGACCAAACTGCCGGGCCAGGTCCTCCCTGGACCGGAAGTAAGCATCCTGGGACGGTTTCAGAGTATGTCACCCTTCTTCAGCCAGGCTAGCTTGAATCCAGTGGCACAGTGAGCAAGGGACCTACGTCTGGGCATACCCATCCCACTTAGGGTGAAAAGTGTTACAGCAAGTGTTTACGGTCCAGGGAAGACTTGGCTTGACAGTTTGGGATGGACTGTTCCCATGAGGCACACAGTCAGACTGATTTGCATATGACCATGTCTGAACTGGCGTTGCGGAGTGAGCTTAAGAATGATGGGTTAAACCCAGATCAGTTGACTGGGGGTGAGTGCTTGCATTGTTCAACATTCCGTCAATCACCCCCTTTGGTTTTGCTTTGTTCGCCCTAAGTTGGCAGGGTATGCCCAGACGTGGGTCCCTTGCTCACTTTCCCACTGGATTCAAGATAGCCTGACTGATGAAGGTTATGAACCCAAAACTGGTCCCAGGATGCTTGTTTCCGGTCCAGGGAAGACTTGGCTTGGCAGTTTGGGCTGGATTGTTCCCATGAGGCGCAGGGTCAGACTGATTTGCATATGACCATGTCTGAACTGGGGCAGCAGTGAGAGCTAAAGAATGATGATGGATTAAACCCAGATCAGTTGACTGGGGGTGAGTGCTTGCATTGTTCAACACTCCGTCCATCATCCCCTTTGGTTTAGCATACATTGTGATGCCAGAACTCGACGGTAATAGCCTTATAATAGTCGAGGTCTGACGTCTTTTCTTTATAATTGGCGACTTGGTGTGTTGCAAATCGGAGATTATAAAGAAATGAATGACTTCCATTTTCACAGGGATTTTTACAGATATTACTGCAGAATCCCATCAAATGTATATATATATATATATATATATATATATATATATATATATATACACACATATACACGCACACACACACTTGTTAACCACATAATCTGTGGGTAGTGTGAGCAATATATTCAGCAAAAAGTGATTCCTTAATATAAGTGCTTTCAAAAGAGTAAGTTTCTCATACAATCCAAATGTTTTCATCCAGTATTACAGAAGATCAATCATTTACAAAGACTCAAACACCTTTCAAAAGGGTTGCACGTACTATGACTACTTATGCATCCGTATTATGAGTTCGAAATGCACTCCTGTTCAGTTAGGGCCAGATGTACGAACCTTCTATTCTCAAAAAGTGTTTGCAAATTGCACAGCAACCTGAATGGAATCAGATTTTTGCAAACAAACGTATTTACTAATAGGTCAGTTCACAAAATACCGAATTGTAGTAGTTCAAACTTCCTAATGAATAGTAATGAAGAGGGTCGCAATTTGTGACCCAATAGGAATGGTTACACCAGGATGGTTTTAAAGGTTCCTTGAGAATGGGCAGTGGTCCCTGGACCAGCACCTACTTCTCCTGAAACTTGTACCCCAATTCCCAACAATAGACCCTTCCCCATTGCAAATAAGTTAGTAAACCCAGCTGGAGAGTCTGTAACTTTTTAAATGTTTTGCAACCGAATTGCAGTCGCAAGCCAATGATATATCAGGGCACAAATCACGATTTAGAAGGGACACCCACATCATGCTCCTTACAAATTGTGATTCATAATATTTTAAAGACTTGGAAAGACATTTATAATCCGTAAATGGATGTAGTAAATCCAAAAATGCTTCTTAGCAGGTGCAAACACTTTGATTTAGCTAAATGTAAGGTTTGCGACCATTAAGAAGATTTGCATATCTGGTCCCAAGTTCCTTTATTACTGAGTTAAACATCATGACTTATCAAGCCTCTCTGTCATTTATCAAACTTTCCCTCCTTTTCTTCCATTCAGCCTTAAATAAGATCGTCCAATACAGATCTTACACCGAGAGGCCCTTATCCCTGCAGTGGGCCACCAAGGGGGCATGGTTGTAGGACATAGGCATTTTCTTGTAGGGATAAATACCCAGGCAGACTGAAAAAATACAAAAGCTGGCTGACTATACAGATAGTGTTAAAATAGCAACAAAATTAATATACAAAAATGATTTAAGCAATGGACTGAAATGATATCAAAATATACACTTTAATATAAATATAGGGTAGACGTATACACAAATGGTAAACAAATTACACAATAGACATTTCATGAAGTTCATTTGTTTGTTATTAAAACATCTTCATAAAGTAGTTTTTTTAAAAATCCTTTTCTTTCAAAACATGGCTGTATATCATGTGTCAACGCGTTTCGACAAACTTGGTTGTCTTCGTCAGGACAGAAACGGATGTTCAGCCAATTTCTCTAAACAAGAAAGATATACAATGGTAATATTTAAATAGATATAAAATCACAGTGCATTGCTTTTTTATGATTGATAAAATTCTTATAAAACATTTTCAAGTATCTCAGCCAGACTAATGCTAATAATACATCACATTGTTTAAGATATGGTTGGAAAAAAGCATACATAGATCATAATGTCACAGTTTACCAAAGGAAGACCTTATCTATAGCAGTTGAACTGCAGACATGTGCTGTGACTTCATAGAGGTCGGTGTGTCATTCATAAGGTCTAACATTTTTTTTTTTAAATTTTAAGAAAACCCTAAAATATTTTAAAACACTATTAAATTCAAAACCTAGTTTATATTTCCTATTTTAGTATATCTGCCAAATTATTTAGATTATTAAAGTAATTTATGTGAAGAGGCGGCCTATATAACCTAAGTCTATCTGTAGGTAAGTATGGGTTGTAGGTAGACTCAGACAGTTGTTTACTCAGGGGGACGCATCTGTTGTTTAAAAGAACCCTGTATCTATAGAGAGTTGGGCTAATATTTAGTCAAAGATGAGGCTAAGGCATATGTTTTACACATGGTTTGGCTAATTCATCCGCATCAAACTTTTTTTCCCCCCTTACCAAAAAAGATAAAAATTCCAGAAGATATACAGTAGTCCTAGGGAGTAAGGCACCTTTCCTTCGTAGAAATAGGATTCGGTATGTGATAACTAAATAGAGAAAGAATTGTAATTAGATTACTATTAAATCCATATTACTCATCCTTATAAAATAAACTAAACTAATTATGTTAGGTGCTGATCTCACCTGTTTAGTCAGTGTTCACTGCCTCCATCTTACTACTACCTATCATTCTTCTTCATCATCTCTTTAAAAATGTACATATAGGGAGAGCGGTCTCAGGCAATCAGCTTCACTTAGGTCGTCATATTGTGAATAGTACACATGAAGATTTGTGGCTGTAAAGAAAATGATAATCGATATAAGAAAATACTATACGAATGATTTATCATCAATTGGATAATATACTTGTTGTTTCTTACATTTGTTTTATTCGAGGCGCAATCCTCAAAAGCTGCTGTCGGTAGTCTGAAGCGTGACAATGCAGTCGAAACACGCTTTAAGTCCTCGGACGGCACTCTTCTGTTATTTTTTATAGTTACAATACGGCCTCTGAGGATAGAAAAATGTATCCATAAGGGATTGGAGACCCGGGAGAGTAAAACGGAGTCTTAGGGTGAAATGCAGACACATCCTCGATTGTGCATTTCGTGAAGTCAATGTCAGCCTAACAACACATCGGGGCTTTAAAGTAAACAGCCTCCAAAGGCACGAGTGCGAGTAGTTAGTTTAAAGCTAGATTTTAAAATCAGCCTTAAATAAGATCGTCCAATACAGATCTTACACCGAGAGGCCCTTATCCCTGCAGTGGGCCACCAAGGGGGCATGGTTGTAGGACATAGGCACCCATGGGTAAAACCACATGTGCCTCTACCATGCATTCCTTTATCACGAATACCTTTACTATGCAATTTCATTGTAAAGTCATGAATGGTAAAGGGGTATGCATGGATAAGATTGCCACTACCCGACCTTCCCACCCTAAGCACTAAAATTCTAAACCCCTACCTCGCCCCCCCCCTTTCTTGAGGACTTAAACCAGCCCTTAAAACTACCTCCTTCCATAAACTACCCATCCCTGAGCACTAAAACTTACCCCTATGCTGAGCATAAAACTACCCCAACCCCTTCTCTGCCCTGAAGCCTAAATCACTGCCCCAATTTAAAAAACAACCGACCCCCCCTCCCCGCCCTGAACCCTAAAACTGCCCCAATCCTAGAAACTCCCCCTTTATCCCGCCCCAGCTCCACTTACCTGTCCGCATCCGGACCTTGCAATTCTGACGCTTCCTCTTCTTCTCCCCACTCAACCTGAACACTAGACGGCTATCTGCCTTAGATGCGTTGTTCAGGCAAGTGTGGTTGCACTTGGGTTGCTCCAGCTGTTCCCCTTGGGCATTTATGGCTTGACATCTTATTCTCAATCTATGTTGAAATTCTCCATCTAGGTTGAGTGATGCATTAGCGTACCTACTAAGCTGCTTTGCCTATAATATCAATTTTGTTGAAGACTATCACATACACAAATTTGACCATCTTGCAGTCTTTTCACTGTGTACTTGCCGACTGTATATTCCCAGCTGATCTTGGTCAACTGACTGGCCTGACAAGTCCCACATCTGTGGGCTCTGTTTACTTTGGCCAATCCCCAGTAAGCATAAATAGACCATGTTTGGTTTTAGGAGCCTTTGAGCTTCAACCAGTCTAGTGGGTAGCGTTGAACTACTTTCAAATTTGAATGGAGGTTGTTCAACCAGATTTTTTGTGAATATCTAACATGTCCCAATGTGGTTTTATTTCTTCATAAGGGTTGATTTTTGCCCAAAGATATTTAAACAGACCAAGTACTCCTTTATTTTCAAAATGGGTTTTGCAAGAGATGTACCAGATGGTTGTACTGCTCGATATAGAGTGTCAGAATATCGTGGTACAAGAATATTGAGGAAAGAATATCTAGTTATCAAACATTTACAGGTAGGTGCATGTATAGAAGTACTATTCCTATCTACATACTGTGAGGATATTTATATTGTGTAGGTATATTTATGTGGAGTTACGTATGGAATCTATACTTGCTTACCTGTCCATCTTTTGGATTCGATATTTTGTCCTTGTTTTCTCCACCAATGCCATTCTAGTTTCGAAATTTAGGGTGAACACCTACTAAAATAAACTCTTTCTAGTTACCTGAACTAATCTCCCAGCATATCTCCCTTAGACGAGAATTGTACACATTTTCTTTGGATTCATAATAGTTCCTTTGAATCCTCATTAGTTTGCCAAAAAGGAGACTTTCACACAAGTTCAGGGATGGTAGTGCAACAAATATAAAAGTGTGTGTTTGGTCTGTCTTTTTCTTGTACAATGTAACCCTTAAAGATCAAGTAGTCCAGAAATGCATGTTTTTCTTGTAATAAGTAATAGTCAATATTAAGTTTAGAATTTTTTTATTGAGCCAAGCCCAAAATGTTTTAACTCTTCCACACCAGAGCCAAAAATATGTCATCAGTATCTAAATGGATACAGGTCACTCTGTACCTATTTTGTCACAAAACCACTCATAAAGAGGATAGCACACTTTGGGATGTAGATACAGCCCATTGCTGTACCTTTTTTATCTGCAAAAAATGAGTCCTGAAACAGAAGAATTTTTTTTATACTACTGAATCTACTGCATTCAGGATAATTGCTGTAGGAACTTTCAAGGGGGCTGGATTAAACCCAGACCTGTGACTGGGGGTGAGTATCTGAAAAGTTCCAGCGCTCCGTCCATCATCTCCTTGTGTTTGCTGAGTTTTGAAAACTAGTTCAACAACTTGTAGTCCTTGGCTTTGTGCAGTATTTGTGTACGAGAAATCAACGACAAATGCAATCAGGAATTTGTCAACTTAACTCACATCTTTATAAAATTCTCAACATTTGAATGAAGTCTTTAACATACAAATATGTTGTGTATATATTAAATATTTAATATAAAACACATCATATTTTGATAGGGGTTGCAGGCAGGAACTGCAGAGGCAGTGGGTCTCCCAGGAGGCAGACTGGGGAAGATTTGGCGTATGATTTTATTGAGTCCTTCAATGCTGTTAGGTCAGACAAAGATGTTTTTTTGTTTTTTTAAATGCTAAAACGTCATCCGGCATTGTGGCAGATGCTGGTATGGAAATAGAGACATCCCATTGGTCAGTGGTGTCAGAAATACCATCTTGGGTATTTTATTAGGGAAAAAATGCACAGTCATATTTTCATAAAAAGTTTCTGGATATACATTCTCATGTACACACTATCACACTTGCATTTTGGAAAAAAAGACAGGCCGTTACCTGGTATCACCATCCTATCAATGGAATATTTGGATACATTAAATACAAGAATCGTATGTTGTAAATTCTCTACCACACTTTATCTTGAGAATGTATTTTCCACCTCGTTTGTAAAAGAGAGGTCATAGAGGCCTATCTGCCTCCAGAAAGGCTGCTTAGGCCCCGACGTGGCCGCTGGCGGCATCTGAACAGCACAGACACAGCCTAAATTAGCCACCAAGCCGGGCAAAAATGCAGCCCACAGCTGCAACTCAGATAGTGGCCCATTGCCCGAGTGCCCGCCTTACCAATCCGACCAGGGCACAAATCGTAAAAAAAGAAGTGGGGGGATGTTGTCACCGGAAGTGACGGCACGACGGGAAGTGACGTCACGAAAGGTGCCAAGCTCCTCGCCCCAGAGAGGCCAAAAAGTGAAGTCCAGCTGTATGGCAGGGGGGACGGAATCCCTCCCAGGTAAATAAGTGGGGGGACGCCTTCCTCCCGCGTGGTACCCCGTCTCGAGCCCTGAATCGAACTCTGAGAGATGGAGTTGGAGCACGCTCGACGTCGGTTACGTTGCAGGAGGAACTTTATTCCCGCGCCTTCCTCTGGAAGGAAGTCCACCGCCCACTCTGGTGTGTACAATAGGAGTAAAAACGGGGCTTGAAGGATTTGGATATTACACTCCTGTGGAAGTACGCTGTCGCTGAAGGGCAGGAGGGGGAAGCAAAACTGTGGCCCTGATCAGGTGAAAGTCAGCGGGACTGGCTGTAGCGGGCATCAGGTATTTCCTTGCTCGGCTGGAAGGATGGGGCTGGTTTTGCAGTGGTGGGGGCTGGTTTTGCAGCAGTGGGGGCTGGTTTTGCAGCGGTGAGGGCTGGTTTTGCAGCGGTGAGGGCTGGTTTTGCAGCGGTGAGGGCTGGTTTTGCAGCGGTGAGGGCTGGTTTTGCAGTGGTGGGGGCTGGTTTTGCAGCAGTGGGGGCTGGTGGGGGCTTCTTTTGCAGCAGTGAGGGCTGCTTTTGCAGTGGTGAGGGCTGGTTTTGCAGTGGTGAGGGCTGGTTTTGCAGTGGTGGGGGCTGGTTTTGCAGCAGTGGGGGCTGGTGGGGGCTGGTTTTGCAGCAGTGAGGGCTGGTTTTGCAGCGGTGAGGGCTGGTTTTGTGGCATTGCTGAAATACTGCCCCCCCAGTAACAAAAGCAGCAGCAGTGCATCATGCTTGTGATAGAGCGCGCAGTTCACCCGGGTCACCGAGGTTACCAATTTCTTACACGCACTGGGCCCTGGCGTGCATTCTGTACAACAATGACTTTGGGTGAACCGGGTGGAATTTCTTTTCTCCTACACGCTTCTATGAGTAATTAAGGGTTGACTTCACACCTCTGCTGACCATGTACCCGACTTACCACAGGCACATTACTTATGACAGATCAGGAGCTATCAGGGAATAGTAGACAGGGAACCTAGGAAAAGATACCTTTTATAAATCAGAACATACTTATCCACAATTTCTGTAAAATGACCACAGACACCTGATGGTTTTAAAAGATTTATATAGAATTTCAAAGAAAATATGCTAAGGCAATAAGTGTTATACAAAGTAATACGTCAATCATTAAGATCAAAACCACTATATAGCTGTGAATTAAAGCAAGGACCATTTGAGTATATGGGAAACTAAAGGTAAGAATTTTAGAACAAGACTAGTCACGGCAACTTTATACTAGGACATGTGATACGAATGGGACCTAAAACATGTACTTAACCTAACCTATTAGACTATTCTTGCTAAGTTCACTGCAATCATACTAAAGGAAAGGGAAAAATAGGAACATACTAACCAACTCGACAGTTTGATAATGTACTAAAGGTAGGGAGAGATGTGGAACAAATCTAATAAGCAAAACATATATGGTTTGGCATTTCAGAAGAAATATCACAGTCTAGAATATTCCCTTAAGAAAGAGAAAGAGATAGGAGTCTGAGTGAGAGAAAACTATGAGAAGACGCAAACCCACAGATTATAATTACCTAGATCGGAGTGAGGACTAACCCTTGGCCACGGGTCAGTTTGGAAAGGCGAGGACAAGGACCCTCAAGGATTTGGAATACCAGAATGCGAGCAGGTACAGCCCAAGGACAGTTCAGGACAGGATACCCCTCAGGTTTGGGTCAAGTCTGGGCCTCCCAAGGTACGACCAACACCTACAGCTTTGGACAGCAACGCCTGCGTTACCCCTCTCCTGCAAGTAATCCGCCAGCAACCCCGATTGGGTTTTCGAATTTTCCCAGCAAAGTGCTTCGCCAGCACTTAGGATTATTTCCACCCCTTGGGAGTTTGTGGAAAGTATGGACAGAGTGCTCCGCAGCACTCTCAGATTGAGCACCTATAGAGTTCGTAGGGTCAGTGACAGGTCTGCTACTCGGACAAGTCGGACAATTTTCCTAAGCTAAACTAGGGCAGTTATACTGTTTTGGGGTCCCTCAGACCACCCACTAATGTTGCAAGTGACAGTTTCCCACATTATGATTGGTCAGGAGAGGCAATGCGGTCATTACCTCCTCCTAGAATTCAACTTTCCCATCCTCAATATTAAAATTTTCCTACCCGCCCCTTGGGTTCACGTTCCCAAGCCTAGGAATACAGAATACAATACAAGAATATGAAATGTAGCAATAATGTTTCTTGCTCAAGGTAAGTTCTAGTCCCTTGCGAGGAGTTCTCAGGCGCATCAGGCTTCAGGAGCCAGCTGGCTTGTTTCAGCTTCTGCGCAGTGGAGTTTCTCCCCGGTCACATGATGATGCCCAGCAGAGCTTCAAGTATGGCTCCGCTCCCGAATTTCCCAGCCCCAGAGACGTGGTACATGAAAAGTAAGCGAGAACAAATTAAAATCACACATAAAATGATCACACTGTATACCGTGATAAAATTCTAAACACACTTACTTTATAATAACTATAGCATTACAGTTTAGTGCGAAAGGACAGATAGGCCGAAGCAGCGGTGGCAAGCACAGAGCGTGGTGAGACAAGCGGCCATGTTTGCAACAGTGCGCATGTGCAATAGATTCCCTCCAGAATGCGAGTGCGTCACATCACATGGGTATGACCAACGCATGCGCAGACTGAATTTCAGTGAAGCAGCCATGTCTTCAGTGCAAGCCTTGTTAATATGGAAAGACACATAAGCAAGCATCCTGTGGACACCCGCGTGTTTGGGAAAACGCTTAATAAATGACGAACAAGCTGGATTAATATGATTATACATTAGGCGAGGTTCTTGAATGTGAGCAAGGCGCTTTTACGTGCGAATCCTCGCTCCATCAATCCCCTCTTTGATGATATTTACTATCATCACCACATAAAGGAAACAGATGCCAACTTTTTTTTCATTCATCCACATCACTCATTTGTATTTCAACAAACTTATTGTTGATTTTTCTTTCAGCTTCTCTATGAGAGTGGTGATTTTTCACCTTTTTGTAGACTTCATTCCTTAATTCTTCTAATTCTAGTTCATCAATATTTCTCTTCACCCCCCTCTTATTTACTTGGTACTTCTTTTTGCATTTCTGGCATTTGCAGCAGATGAAGATGATCAATATAACCACGCCTATTACAACTATTGGCATCAGTATTTTCCACAAAATATTTCTACCTAGGTTAGAAAACCAACTACCTATAGAGGAGAGACCTCCAGTCAGTCTCGTCCAGGCACTGTCAACCTCCAATGGTTTGAGTTCTTTTTCCAAATTAGTTATGTTCTTCACATATTGCTTTAATTCGATACTTTTATCAGGAATGTAAGGGCAACAATGTTGCGCCTTCAGCATTCTACAGACTCCGCCCTCTTTTGCTAATAGGGTGTCAAGAGCAAGGCGGTTTTGCAAAACCATTGACCTGATCGCAACCATCTCAGTATTGACCAGCAGGAATCCAGCAGCAGTGTCCGTTGATAACCGGTCCACTACTGTAGACAATTTGCAGATTCTATGAGTGTTCACAACTACCCCCATTCCAGGTATCAGTGCACTAAAAATATCACCTATAATTTCACCTACACTCTCACGTTTACTACGCACTAAGCCATTAGTATCTTCATCATTGCTTCCAGCAGCGTTATTCACATGGTATATTTTCGGGAAAACAATGCCAAAGTAGCAGCTTCCATACCAGTGATCCGGCAATTTGAAATAAGCCTTGTTCCCACATATATAATATATTCCGGGAAACACAGGTTCTGACCCATTTTTGAAACCCCAACCCCCAATTACCTTATAATTATGTTCACACTCGCTGGAACCAATGAATACATTGTTATAGTACTCTGTCTTTTCCCTATGGATACAAAGTTTCCCCTTTCGTTCAAAATCCAACAACAAGGCAGGATTAGCTTCGCTTTGCGAGGTGTTATCCATGTGCTCAGCCCACTTAGGGACTCTATCCTTTTCATCACTTGCTTTCTTCTGAAACTTTTCTCTCCTTCTGTCTGCCATCTTTATGAACATCTTTTCCTGCTCTTGCAGAGAACAGGTCAGATTAGCTTGTCTTGCTTCATCTAAATCTATGTTACCTATAGTCAGGAAGTATTCTCCCATATAACGAGTTACGTCACTTTTAATATGTACAAGGTTCAGGTGTCCTCTAATAGGAAGTTCAGAAAAGACTACGTCAGCATTTGAATAGTAGTACTGTAAAGTGCTTCTATAAAACAAACTAGCTAATATACTACAGGAAATTCCATAGGTTAAGGGTAAGTGGTGATATGTCACACCCTCAGCTACAGAGGTAGGTAGCTTCATGCAGACATAACAGTCCTCTATTTCCATAGCCTCTACGTAATGCACTAACAAGTTGGCAAAAACATTCAAATGCGTCCTGTTTCTCATTTTGTGAAAGTGTAGTCCATCCTCATCTGATGCTTCTAAATTAGGTCGTGTGTGTGTCAGGCTCACTGGTTTGCTACGTCTTTCTAAGCTTCGTGGTGTCTCTACAGTCTGTACAGCCCCTATGTCTACCGCTTCTGGTTCAGTAGGGGACAAGTTAGGATTTTTACTTATCATAAAAGGTAAGAAAACTGTTAGTCCTATCCACATCACTATCAGCATAGCTATACTACATAAGCATATTTTACAACAGGTTTTGCAACACCCAAATCAGGACCTTCCAGAGGCAGTCGAATCAGACATTTTAGCTTACAGGTGGCTTTTGCTACCCCTCTTCGTTTCTTTGTACCAGAGGCTCACTTCGAGGCTCTCTCAAGGAGGGTCTTCGTCAGAACTCCGATCAGTGATGGACTCTTCGTCACTTTTGCCACTGTGGTGGGGCTCATCAATTTCCTCCAACACAAAGTAAGTCCATTCAGGGCTCCGATACAGTCGGTTCTGCTTCTTTACTCTGTCGCTCTTTCTCAACGACTTGCCTCGGGCTGCCTTTCTTTCACTTTCAGCCCTTTTTCGGTCTTTCAGTTTTTCTTCGACTGTCTTTAGTCTGAGCCTCAGCCTTTTGAAATATCGGGGTGCACTTTCGCCTCTGTGCCTCCCAGTAGTCGAGGAAACTTGGCCTTCCTCGTGCACTCTTTTTATTTCTTTTTGTTGTGGCACTTCTGTTTCCCTACCTGTCTGACTAGTTCCAGGTCTTTCATCTATTTCTTTTGCCTGGTCCCTAATCTGATCCTGTTCAGGTTCAAATCGTACTTGCTTTTTATTTCCGGGTGACTTTATTTCGGTTGCCTGAACATGTTGGTCTATTTCTATCCGTTCCTGTTCATGCTCTTCGATCTCTTCGTTTTCTTCTGCATGAACGTCAGCTCTAATCAGTATCTGTCCCTCTCCAGACTCCGGAGTTTCAGGAGGAGTCTTGATGTCTTGATCTGACCCTACTTGGCCTATTTCCTGATCAGGTGTGATGTGAGTTTCGTTGACCTGACCTTCTTCTTCTATTTCTAGCTCAACTGGACTATCCCACTCACTGTCTAAGTAGGAATATTTTCTGGTTCGTATTGGATCATGAACCTGGTCGTCGGCGGGGAACCAATCAACGTCTCGACTTGTGCTCGGCAGTTCGATGTCAGCTAGCTCCGGACTCTCCTCCTCGGAGGCCTCTTCAGCTGTGCTGCCTTCAGCTCCAGTCGCGTTTTCTCCAGTTACCCGCTTCGTGTGACTGGCGTGGATCCACTTCGGTACACCAGCACACTTTACAGCAGTTGTAGTAACGAGGATCACTTGTCTTGGCTTTCCCCACCTTGGTTTCAGGCAACTGCCCCGGGTGTGTTTCTTTAACGCCACCCAATCTCCTGGTTGCAGTTTATGTGCTGGAGTCTTTGGCCATTCGTCAGCTGTCTCTCCAATCTGCTGAGAGAGAGAACGCACTTGGTCACCCAGCTGCTTGCAGTATTCTAATACCATATCATCAGAAATGCTTAGCAGTTTGTGTCCGGGTACCCATGCCTGCCGCATCACTCTTCCCATTAACACTTCATGGGGGCTCAGGCCAGTTTTTCGGTTTGGGATACTTCTCAAACTCATCAGCACAAGGGGTAAAGCCTCTATCCAGTTCATTTTTGTGGAATCACACATTTTGGCCAATCTGGATTTCAGGGTGCCATTTATTTGCTCCACTACCCCAGAAGCCTCTGGACGGTAGGCACAATGCAGTCTTTGCTTCATTTTGAATGCTTTACAGAGTTCCTCTAGGACATTGTTGGCAAAATGCCCACCTTGGTCCGTTTCGATTGTCTCAGGAATCCCGTATCTAGGTATCAACTCCCTGAGCAATAGCTTGGCTGTAGTTAAGGCGTCATTTCTCTTCGCTGGATAGGCCTCCACCCACCGTGAGAATAGGCAGACTATGACTAAGATGTACCTATACCCTTTGCACCTAGGCATTGTTATAAAGTCTGCCTGCATTCTGACAAAGGGACCTACTGCCTTTCCCATGGTGCTCTGTTCTACTACGGTCCTCTTTCCTGCATTGAATTGCTGACACACTAGACACCTCTGGCAAAGCCTTTCCGCCTGGTTCCTGAATTTTGAATTATAGAACGCCTTGTCAAACAACCGACACATTGCGTCCCTTCCCATATGTGTTGGTTCATGTATCATTCTGATCATGGGGTCTATCAAGCTATCAGGCAGTACAGGCACCCCTGTCGAGTTTACCACCACACCATCATCTCTCAATCTGCATCCATCTGCTGACCACCTGCCTTTTTCTTGCCTATCTGTTGCCTGTTGCAAATCTCTTAATTCTTCCCACGTTGACACATTCTCAAACAAAATAAGTTGGCAGCTGGTTCCACCCCACAACGCAATTTGGAGGGACATTTGGTATCGGGCGCAAAACTGGGCAATTTGGTCAGCGTACCTATTACCGGCTGTCACATCATCATTTCCAGATCTGTGAGCCGCACACTTGACCACAGCCAATTCTTTGGGCAATTGGATAGCTTCCAGTAAGTTATGCACCACCTTTCCATTTCTGATAGGGGTGCCTGAGGAAGTCATGAATTCTCTTTGCAACCACAATTGGCCGAAGTCATGAACAACCCCGTAACAATACTGGCTGTCGGTGTAAATAGTTATTCTTTTGTTCTTACCCCCCTTACATGCTCTGGTTAGCGCAATGAGTTCTGCCACTTGTGCAGATTTCACTTCGCATAGGTAAGATGCTTCTATGGTGTGCGTCAATGTGACCACAGCATATGCAGCACACAGTCTTCCACTTTCATGTCTTAAACACGAGCCATCTACAAAGACGGTAAGATCTCCATCAAGTAAAGCTATCTCACGGATGTCAGGACGGGGCTTAGTACTGAACTCAGTTAAATCGATGCAATTATGTTCCCCTTCCTCTTCAATTTCTACATCCAGAGGAACAGGTAACAGTGTCGCAGGGTTTAAGACATTGCACCGGGAAATGGTTACATTTTCAGCACCAATCAGAATTCTCTCATACTTAGTCAGCCGACTAGGTGTGAGGTACTGGGTCTTAGTTCTAGTCAGTAGGATTACAACAGAATGAGGAACATATACAGTGACATGATGTCCCATGACAATGTTTTCACTCTGCTCCAGACTGACACAAGTAGCAGCCACTGCTTTCAGGCATCCAGGTAATCCAGCAGCCACCGGATCTAGGGTGGCCGAAAAATAGGCCACCGGACGTCTGACCAATCCATGCTCCTGGGTCAGGACTGAAAGAGCACAATTTTCTCTAGTGTCACAGAATAGTTCAAATGACTTGGAGTAATCAGGCATACCCAATGCAGGAGCGGTACATAGACAGTTTCGCAATGTTACCCAAGCGTTCATGCTTTCACTGTCCCAACTGACGGGGTCTTCTACTCCTTTCTTGGTCATTTTTATCAGAGGTTTCGCTAGAGCTGCGAATCCTACAATCCATTGTCTGCAGTAACCCACAACTCCTAGGAACATTCTCACCTCTTTCTGAGTTCTGGGCAGTTCCATTGCTTTAATTATTTTGATTCTTTCTGTAGTAACTTTCCTGATTCCTTTTTCTATCTGGTGCCCCAGATACTTCACTGAGTTCTTACAAAACTGTAACTTGTCAGGCGACACTTTATGTCCTCCCTTTCCTAGGTGATTCAGCAAGGCAATTGTGTCGGTGATACAGTCCGTCTGGGTTTTAGATGCCACTAATAGGTCATCTATGTACTGCACCAAAACAGACTCTCTCGGCAGCACTAGAGTTTCAAGGCACTTCTTTAGTATCTGGTTGAAAATCGATGGACTTTCGGTGTACCCCTGGGGGACACGATTCCAGACATAGATATGGCTGTCAAATTCAAAACTAAAAAGGAACTTGCTTTCTGGATGCAATGGGATGGAAAAGAATGCATGGCACAGGTCGATGACAGTGAACCATTCTGCATTCCACGGAATCTGATATAGTATCACTGCAGGGTTGGGCACAAACGGACAGCAAGGCACAACAATTTGGTTTACCTTGCGCAAATCTTGCACCACCCGGTACTTTCCACTAGGCTTTTTGATCCCAATGATAGGTGAATTACAGGGACTGCTCATCACTTCCTCTATTTCTGCTTCGAGCAGCCTGGTAATCTCAGTCGCGACTCCTGCTTTCACTTCCGCACTCATTTTGTACTGTCTGGTTTTGGGGTATACAGCATTCGTTTTTATTGTTATTTTAATTGGGTCCACATTTGCCATTAAGCCTACATCCTTTCCTGTGAAATCCCACACTTCTGGTACTACTCTTAACTGGAGCTCTTCAGGTAAATCCTCAACTGACAAGGGTTTAATATCAGAATCTTGTCTGACCAACATCAGTTTGTACAGACCATCTTCATCGGGGGTCTGAATTTCTACGCCTTTTGGTGTGCAATAGATGGTACAGTTCATCTTGCACAACAAATCACGTCCTAGCAGGTTCACAGGACTGGAATCACAGACTACAAATCTGTGCATTTCCTTGAAATTTCCTATAGAAATTTCCATTGGTTCAGTTACTGGAGTACTTATTATTTGATTGGAGCCACCCACTACTTGGATCGCTTCTCCCGAGAGGGGTAGGTTAGGAACATCCACTGTTCTTACAGTGGATCTGGTAGCACCAGTGTCCAACAGAAAGGTGACGTCTTTTCCTTTAACCTTTCCTTCAATGTATGGTCCAGTCTGGTCTACCGGTAAGGAGGCGCCAAGCACGCACTCCTCGTCCTCCCCTCTCAGGCCCCGTCAATCTTGATCTTCACAGAGGAAGGTATCATTTAACAAATACTGTGGAATGACTGCATTTCTTTCATTCTCGACTTCCCATACTTCCGCCCTCTCATTCTGCTGACCCTGATTCTTAAAATTTTGTCTAGGAGCGCGATGTACTGGAGGTAATTTTACCTGTTGCTGGTTCTTCCTTGTCCCCTCTTTCTGCACCTGTGGATTTAAACCATTTACAGGGGCATTACCGGCCTGCAGGTGTGGACACTCGTCTCTCCAATGCCCTATCTGGCCGCACCCGTGGCAAGGAAACTTCTTCATAGCCTCTTCCCGACTCATTTTAGCTCGGGGCTTCCCTCCTCCCCCAGCATGGGTATTCTGCGCATTATTATTAGAATTCAATTTACTTAACTGCTTTTCTTGCTGTTCAGCTAATTTCACCTGTGCCCACATTACCTTTTCCTTGAGAGCCTTCTTTTTATTTTCTATTTCATCTTCGCAATATTTTGCGTATTTCAAGACATCATCTATAGGTTTTCCCTGCCAACTGATTTTATTATCTCAAATCCATTGTGATATTTCAGGTCTTAATCCTAGCACAAATCTGTAACTGAAATGGGTCATGTCTTTCATATCTACATTATCGATACCACTGTAAGTTTTGAATACTTGCAGTAACCTTTCATAAAAGGAGTGGACAGACTCATCACGCTCTTGGGTAGTTCTATCTATTCTGGTCCAATCTGTCTCTTTTGCGGGCACCTTTTACTTGAGGTACTGTATGACCTGATCATATTTTCTCATTACTTCAGGTGAGGGAGCTCCTGTTTTCTCATCTCTTGGGTATTCTTCACTGGGCCAATTAATTTCAATTTTGCAGTCGGTCCACAAATCTACAGGGACCACAATGTCGAAAAACCCATCCAGGTCTTTCAGGAGACATTTCTGAACCTTTATGAAGCGTTCAACCTGTCGGTACCAATCTACAGGTTTTTCCCGCAATTTCGGGAAGTCATTTGTAAATGACACAATGTCTTGTCGGGACCAAGGGACATGGACATATTTTCCTCCCGGGACCTCTCTCATGGGACATAATTTTTCTGTCGGGGTTACTTCTTTTAACACGTATTCTGAAGCCTGAGATTTCGCCCTGCTGTCTTCCTTTTTCTTTGCCCAACGGGTTCTCCATTTTCCCACATCCCCCCATTTCTGCAAGAGTTTTAATAATTCTTTTATCTAGATCTGCTTTCCCATCACATTCAAGCTTTCTAAGTCTTTGTCTGAAAAATCTACTCTGTAGGGTTTCTGAAGAATTTTGGAGCGACTGATATCTATCCCCATTTCTGTGGCAGTGTCCATTAATCTTTCGTGGAGCAATCTAGCGTTTCGGGTAAGATTTTTACTGATGAACAGCAACTCTTCTTCACTGAAGGAGTTCAGGCGTTCCACTCCCACATTTCCAGCCATCATCTCTTCTATTTCTATTCTCAATTTATATATTTCTAACGCTTTGGGTTGGGGAGTGGTCTCTTTCTCCAGCTCTTTGGTCCATCTGTCTAATTCTTCTGGTGTTACTACTGTGGCACTCCTAACCCCCGCCGTACTCTCAATCAGAACCTCCTTTGCTTTATTCTGACTTCTGGATCCTGACATGCTAATTCTGTTTTCCCTGATGGGCATATCCATCAGAACCACTGATTCACATTCACTTTCTTGATCATCATCTATGAGTAATCCTTTTCTCGGGGGTGGAATGCTAGGAGTTGGCATAATTGGGGTGATAACAGGAGGACGAGGACTAGCCAAGTCATCCCGATACAGAGGAATAGCAGGACCAATAGTTACTGGAATAGTCAGGGAATCAGGATGGGGATGTATCTGGGCTATGGTTCGAACTAAATCATCTCGCTGTCTAGCCAGGGCTTCTTTCTCCTTTTCTCGTAAAGCCTTTTCTGCGGAATTGTCATGCAATACCTGAGGTACCAAGGGAGGATAAATACTTGGAGCAGTCGGAGTGACCAATCGAGGTGGACCCTCTCCAAACGGCTGATAATTTGGGACTGTAGATCTAGGTCTGCAGAACCCATCCCCGTTACTGGTTTTACTGTCTGTACCCGTTCCATCTGTATCACTATCCCTCCGACATCTGGGATATTTTGAAAAGGGGTTTGGTGATTGCACAGGTTCTGATTCTGCACCATAGGGAGGTGGGTTTTTCATTAACAAATCTTCTAGGTGCTCATCCTCTGAGTCCCCCACGGGCATTAAATGATGGGTCTTTTCTTTACTTTTTCCTTTCCCTTCTTCTGATACCCCCATCATTGGAAACAATCCCTCTGTCATCATGTTTTGTCTCCACTGTTTCATTTTCTGCTCTTTGGTCTGCGCTTGAACCCTTGGATACCATTTACTTAATCCCTTGTCCATCCGGGGTCTATCTCTTTCTAGAGCCTCAATCTCCCATTCTTCCAGGGCTTCGTACTGGGTCAATCTAGGTCTGGGATGTAATTCATTCATGCGGGTCCTTAAGTTAAACAGGATCCGACCATTAAATGTACCTTCAACAGGGAATGCTAGAACTCCGTCATCTGCAGTATACTTTGCCCAGTTTTCCAACCATACACAGGTATAATACCCTTTGTCAAACATCATGAAGGAGGCAGGAGTATTTGGTGGGGGAATGAGCACGCCTTCCCGTTCTAATGGGCTTGTCTGTTTTAAAAAAATTCTTTATTTTGTCAGTAAATGACATTTTCCTTTTTATTCCATACATCATGTGCGGTCTACCTCGTAAAATCTGATCCTTATGAAATCCTAGGTACTTTGGATTCGGTATAAAATCGGGATACCACATACAACTTTCCAAACTCGCTTCTAACTCGGCCTGATTAATTTTGTTTACCTTTGTGCTTCCAATGCTAGCGCGGCTTCTATTTTGTAGTAACCAATCAACTCAGTAAATACAAAAATCCTTAACCAATGGGTGCGCGGCCTTTTCGCAAGACAGAGTCTCACGCTTCGGCACTCACCCCTCCTTCACAAATTCGGCTTCACTACACACCCGCGGTTTTGACCAATACCAGCGCGGCGCGGAGTGACGTCAGAGCAGTCTTCCGACCGACTCCCTCCTTCACAAGGTAACGGAAACTTTTTACTTTCCCTAAAGTGCAACTGCAAATCTTAGTCAACAACACGCAACGTTTGCCACTGTGTCTGAGTGTTCTAAAGAGATAAAAGAATTTTCTTTCCCTGCTAGTAAACCACTTCTGTCTACTGTCTACTTTTCATTCACTGGAGGTAGACTTCTTTGCCTATCCCTTCACACACATAAACTAGAACCTGTTATTCCCCTTGACTCATCCACTTTTCCTGGGATATATACTGAGTCAGGCTTTCACCAGCGGACTAATTTACTTACCATTCAAGCCTTGGAGACCCTACTACTCCTTCCGTATGCGACCCTTACTAGGTAATATAGCAATAAAAATTTTATAAAGGGACTCGTAGCTATCAATTACTCAGATACAAAAAGATCCTAATTAGTGCTTCCAGTTATTCCTAACCCTGCACTAATGACTCAAACAAGTGACTTCAGCAGCTAACCGGATTCTGCTCACCGTTCGCTATAATACCTCCCCGGGGATTCGGACTACACTGAACATTTACAAACAGTTCTTTTGTTAATATTGCATACAACACTTATAGCAGCAATGCAAAATTCATATACATAGACACATATATATCCTTAAAACATTTCAAAATCTTTGAATCGGAAAAAATCAGCAGCATAAAAATTTCAGCAGCACATTTTATTTTCACGGTTTATTTATCAGCTATCCTGTCTACCTAATTTAACTAGTCCTAACCATCCTCTGGTTACCAGAAAATTACTGATAGAACGCGCAGTTCACCCGGGTCACCGAGGTTACCAATTTCTTACACGCACTGGGCCCTGGCGTGCATTCTGTACAACAATAACTTTGGGTGAACCGGGTGGAATTTCTTTTCTCCTACACGCTTCTATGAGTAATTAAGGGTTGACTTCACACCTCTGCTGACCATGTACCCGACTTACCACAGGCACATTACTTATGACAGATTAGGAGCTATCAGGGAATAGTAGACAGGGAACCTAGGAAAAGATACCTTTTATAAATCAGAACATACTTATCCACAATTTCTGTAAAATGACCACAGACACCTGATGGTTTTAAAAGATTTATATAGAATTTCAAAGAAAATATGCTAAGGCAATAAGTGTTATACAAAGTAATACGTCAATCATTAAGATCAAAACCACTATATAGCTGTGAATTAAAGCAAGGACCATTTGAGTATATGGGAAACTAAAGGTAAGAATTTTAGAACAAGACTAGTCACTGCAACTTTATACTAGGACATGTGATACGAATGGGACCTAAAACATGTACTTAACCTAACCTATTAGACTATTCTTGCTAAGTTCACTGCAATCATACTAAAGGAAAGGGAAAAATAGGAACATAATAACCAACTCAACAGTTTGATAATGTACTAAAGGTAGGGAGAGATGTGGAACAAATCTAATAAGCAAAACATATATGGTTTGGCATTTCAGAAGAAATATCACAGTCTAGAATATTCCCTTAAGAAAGAGAAAGAGATAAGAGTCTGAGTGAGAGAAAACTATGAGAAGACGCAAACCCACAGATTATAATTACCTAGATAGGAGTGAGGACTAACCCTTGGCCACGGGTCAGTTTGGAAAGGCGAGGACAAGGACCCTCAAGGATTTGGAATACCAGAATGCGAGCAGGTACAGCCCAAGGACAGTTCAGGACAGGATACCCCTCAGGTTTGGGTCAAGTCTGGGCCTCCCAGGGTACGACCAACACCTACAGCTTTGGACAGCAACGCCTGCGTTACCCCTCTCCTGCAAGTAATCCGCCAGCAACCCCGATTGGGTTTTCGAATTTTCCCAGCAAAGTGCTTCGCCAGCACTTAGGATTATTTCCACCCCTTGGGAGTTTGTGGAAAGTATGGACAGAGTGCTCCGCAGCACTCTCAGATTGAGCACCTATAGAGTTCGTAGGGTCAGTGACAGGTCTGCTACTCGGACAAGTCGGACAATTTTCCTAAGCTAAACTAGGGCAGTTATACTGTTTTGGGGTCCCTCAGACCACCCACTAATGTTGCAAGTGACAGTTTCCCACATTATGATTGGTCAGGAGAGGCAATGCGGTCATTACCTCCTCCTAGAATTCAACTTTCCCATCCTCAATATTAAAATTTTCCTACCCGCCCCTTGGGTTCACGTTCCCAAGCCTAGGAATACAGAATACAATACAAGAATATGAAATGTAGCAATATTGTTTCTTGCTCAAGGTAAGTTCTAGTCCCTTGCGAGGAGTTCCCAGGCGCATCAGGCTACAGGAGCCAGCTGGCTTGTTTC
Organism: Lissotriton vulgaris; assembly: GCF_964263255.1. Classification (NCBI taxonomy): domain Eukaryota; kingdom Metazoa; phylum Chordata; class Amphibia; order Caudata; family Salamandridae; genus Lissotriton; species Lissotriton vulgaris. The sequence goes on along the minus strand of NC_141700.1, from coordinate 774,866,228 downwards.
AGCTTCTGCGCAGTGGAGTTTCTCCCCGGTCACATGATGATGCCCAGCAGAGCTTCAAGTATGGCTCCGCTCCCGAATTTCCCAGCCCCAGAGACGTGGTACATGAAAAGTAAGCGAGAACAAATTAAAATCACACATAAAATGATCACACTGTAGACCGTGATAAAATTCTAAACACCCCTTACTTTATAATAACTATAGCATTACAGTTTAGTGCGAAAGGACAGATAGGCCGAAGCAGCGGTGGCAAGCACAGAGCGTGGTGAGAGACAAGCGGCCATGTTTGCAACAGTGCGCATGTGCAATAGATTCCCTCCAGAATGCGAGTGCGTCACATCACATGGGTATGACCGACGCATGCGCAGACTGAATTTCAGTGAAGCAGCCATGTCTTCAGTGCAAGCCTTGTTAATATGGAAAGACACATAAGCAAGCATCCTGTGGACACCCGCGTGTTTGGGAAAACGCTTAATAAATGACGAACAAGCTGGATTAATATGATTATACATTAGGCGAGGTTCTTGAATGTGAGCAAGGCGCTTTTACGAGCGAATCCTCGCTCCATCACTTGAACCTCCCCTCCCGGGGGGTAGGACAAAACTGCCAGGGCTGCTGTGGCTTCTTAGTCCGGCCCGGTGAAAGCTGGGCCGTAGGGGGAATAAAGGGCCATGGACGCAGGATCTGGGGAAAGGAGGAGGGCCTGGTTGAAGGGCGGGCAGACTCTGCCATAATTGTGTGGCTTCAGGAGCGAGGACCACTCGGACTCCTGGCGGGGTGAAAGGTTGTGTGGCCAATTTGTTTCTTTCTCTGTACCTAAAATTAAGAGAGCCTGCTCCAGGGGCTGTACTTTCTCTTACAACGCCTCTAGATTATGGGACACCCTTCTTATTCATCTTCGTTCAACGGCGCTCCATCTTTCTTTTCGGAAGCAGCTGAAGACCTGGCTGTTCCAGAATATGTCTTAATTCCCCTAAGTCTATCTGCTCGCTGTCACTGCGCTGGGATGCCTGCAGGCAGCTATGCGTTTAAGAAATGTTAATTAATAATACGTTTCAGAAGTGTTATGGGGTGGGAGTTACATAGGGGAGGGGAGGCCTAAAGTGTTTTGTTAGTTCACCTGGCAGGGTAGTTTGTGCAGCGTAGTCTAAGGGCCAGGCCCTCTGCCTGCCTGGATACCGCGGCCTCTTGCATCAAACAAGCAGTGGTGTGACCACTTCCTCCCAGGCGACAGTTGCTGGTGGTAGCATTATGTGCTCGTGCACTGGGCCTACCCAGGGTGGTGACGTACTGGTCTCCACCCGCATGCCACCGAGATAGAGGTGCCTTCCGGTGAAAGAGGAAGTGACGTGAGGAAACCGCAGACCAGAGTGAGTCTGAGTGAAGGGAGTCTGGCTCCAGCTCTGCAGTGATGCCGAGCCCTGGAGAGGCCCGGAGATCCAGGCCGGGCCCGGCCGGGCTCCTGTGACGAGAGATGGCGCCGGCGTCCTCCTCCAGGCCCCGCGCCATCCCTGGACCCTGCCCCAGCTGCCTACAAGGACCGCTGCCTGCCCCTGAAGGCGCGAATGCAGGACTTCCTGCTGTGAGTATGGTGGGGTTGGGGCGACGTCCGTCTGCACCGCGTCTATCTTCAGAACTGCCTTAAAAGCCCGTCCAACTTTCATGAGGGGTTTTGGCCAATAAGCTTTAAATGCGCCATTTGGCGAGTATTTCCCAAGAAGTTCGATTACAGTTATATGAATTGTTCTGGGCTGTAATTTCAGTTGTGCTGCAGCTCAGTTGTGCAGAAGTCCTGCTGCAGCTCACTTGTGCAGATGTTCTGCTGCAGCTCAGTTGTGCAGATGTTCTGCTGCAGCTCAGTTGTGCAGATGTTCTGCTGCAGCTCAGTTGTGTGCTGCAGAACAGTTCTGCAGATGTACTGCAGCTCAGTTGTGCAGATGTTCTGCTGCAGCTCAGTTGTGCAGATGTTCTGCTGCAGCTCAGTTGTGCAGATGTTCTGCTGCAGCTCAGTTGTGCAGATGTTCTGCTGCAGCTCAATTATGCAGATGTTCTGCTGCAGATCAGTTCTGCCCATGTTCTGCTGCAGCTTAGTTGTGTGCTGCAGCGCAGTTGTGCAGATGTTCTGCTGCAGCGCAGTTGTGCAGATGTTCTGCTGCAGCTCAGTTGTGTGCTGCAGCTCAGTTGTGCAGATGTTCTGCTGCAGCTCAGTTGTGCAGATGTTCTGCTGCAGCTCAGTTGTGCAGATGTTCTGCTGCAGCTCAGTTGTGCAGATGTTCTGCTGCAGCTCAGTTGTGCAGATGTTCTGCTGCAGCTCAGTTGTGCCCATGTTCTGCTGCAGCTTAGTTGTGTGCTGCAGCTCAGTTGTGCAGATGTTCTGCTGCAGCTCAGTTGTGTGCTGCAGCTCAGTTGTGCAGACGTTCTGCTGCAGCTCAGTTGTGTGCTGCAGCTCAGTTGTGTGCTGCAGCTCAGTTGTGCAGATGTTCTGCTGCAGCTCAGTTGTGCAGATGTTCTGCTGTAGCTCAGTTGTGCAGAAGTTCTGCTGCAGCTCAGTTCTGCCCATGTTCTGCTGCAGCTTAGTTGTGTGCTGCAGCGCAGTTGTGCAGATGTTCTGCTGCAGCGCAGTTGTGCAGATGTTCTGCTGCAGCTCAGTTGTGTGCTGCAGCGCAGTTGTGCAGATGTTCTGCTGCAGCTCAGTTGTGCAGATGTTCTGCTGCAGCTCAGTTGTGCAGATGTTCTGCTGCAGCTCAGTTGTGCAGATGTTCTGCTGCAGCTCAGTTGTGCAGATGTTCTGCTGCAGATCAGTTCTGCCCATGTTCTGCTGCAGCTTAGTTGTGTGCTGCAGCACAGTTGTGCAGATGTTCTGCTGCAGCGCAGTTGTGCAGATGTTCTGCTGCAGCTCAGTTGTGTGCTGCAGCTCAGTTGTGCAGATGTTCTGCTGCAGCTCAGTTGTGCAGGTGTTCTGCTGCAGCTCAGTTGTGCAGATGTTCTGCTGCAGCTCAGTTGTGCAGATGTTCTGCTGCAGCTCAGTTGTGCCCATGTTCTGCTGCAGCTTAGTTGTGTGCTGCAGCTCAGTTGTGCAGATGTTCTGCTGCAGCTCAGTTGTGTGCTGCAGCTCAGTTGTGCAGACGTTCTGCTGCAGCTCAGTTGTGTGCTGCAGCTCAGTTGTGCAGATGTTCTGCTGCAGCTCAGTTGTGCAGATGTTCTGCTGCAGCTCAGTTGTGTGCTGCAGCTGTTGTGCAGATGTTCTGCTGCAGCTTAGTTGTGTGCTGCAGCTCAGTTGTGCAGATGTTCTGCTGAAGCTCAGTTGTGCATATGTTTTGCTGCAGCTCAGTTGTGTGCTGCAGCTCAGTTGTGCAGAAGTTCTGCTGCAGCTCAGTTGTGCCCATGTTCTACTGCAGCTTAGTTGTGTGCTGCAGCTCAGTTGTGCAGATGTTCTGCTGCAGCTCAGTTGTGTGCTGCAGCTCAGTTGTGCAGATGTTCTGCTGCAGCTCAGTTGTGTGCTGCAGCTCAGTTGTGCAGATGTTCTGCTGCAGCTCAGTTGTGCAGATGTTCTGCTGCAGCTCAGTTGTGCCCATTTTCTGCTGCAGCTTAGTTGTGTGCTGCAGCTGTTGTGCAGATGTTCTGCTGCAGCTCAGTTGTGCAGATGTTCTGCTGCAGCTCAGTTGTGCAGATGTTCTGCTGCAGCTTAGTTGTGTGCTGCAGCTCAGTTGTGCAGATGTTCTGCTGAAGCTCAGTTGTGCATATGTTTTGCTGCAGCTCAGTTGTGTGCTGCAGCTCAGTTGTGCAGACGTTCTGCTGCAGCTCAGTTGTGCCCATGTTCTACTGCAGCTTAGTTGTGTGCTGCAGCTCAGTTGTGCAGATGTTCTGCTGCAGCTCAGTTGTGTGCTGCAGCTCAGTTGTGCAGACGTTCTGCTGCAGCTCAGTTGTGTGCTGCAGCTCAGTTGTGCAGATGTTCTGCTGTAGCTCAGTTGTGCAGATGTTATGCTGCAGCTCAGTTGTGTGCTGCAGCTCAGTTGTGCAGATGTTCTGCTGTAGCTCAGTTGTGCAGATGTTCTGCTGCAGCTCAGTTGTGCAGATGTTCTGCTGCAGCTCAGTTGTGCAGATGTTCTGCTGCAGCTCAGTTGTGCCCATGTTCTGCTGCAGTTTAGTTGTGTGCTGCAGCTGTTGTGCAGATGTTCTGCTGCAGCTCAGTTGTGCAGATGTTTTGCGGCAGCTGCATTGTGCAGATGTTCTGCTGCAGCTCAGTTGTGTGCTGCAGCTCAGTTGTGCAGATGTTCTTCTGCAGCTCAGTTGTGCTGTTGTTGTGCTGCAGCTCAGTTGTGCAGATGTTCTGCTGTAGCTCAGTTGTGCAGATGTTCTGCTGTAGCTCAGATTTGATGGGGTAGTGAATTTCCAGTGGTTACTGGTCCCCTTAGAGCCAATTAGGTTTTCTGTCCAGAAATGTGGTGGCTCCCTTGACCTTTGGTGTTGAACAACATGAAGTTTGGGGGCCTAGTTTTCGTTAGAATTCGAAGCACAAAGAACGAGTGGGTGTGTGTTGGGTACTCCTTGCAGGGGCAGCAGCAGAGCACCAGGGGCCTGTGATGAGCCCCACCATGGACAGCAGCAGCCGGTGAAGGCGCCGCTCTCTCCTGGTGCACTCGGCGTTCACCAGTGGGGGCCGCAGAGTGACCCGGAGAAGCACCGCTGGAGGGAGCTCTTTCACCACCGAATGCTCTGGCTGGATCTATGCACGAACATACTCCCGAGGAACTCAAACTCGCATTCCATGAGTATATATGTATCTGCATTTATAGGGTTTAGATGGAAACGTGAAAATGAAAGTACGAAGCACGGCGCTGTGCGTGTCGAAGTGTGTGCTCACAGACTGATAACGCATTCATTTCCAGGGGCGGTGCGTGTGCAGCCGCAAGATCTGACTGCACACACAGGCCCCAGGGACCGGAGGGCGGTGAAGTACTAACCTCTTCTACTATTAAATCCCATTTCCACCACCGTCCACGGGTGCGTGGGGGGTGTCTCGGGGAGGGTAAGTCGGTGCCGCCTGTGCCAAGTTTTTCACTAGGAAATGGGGCATAACATATGCAATCGGGATCTGCTGCGCAATTTATCTCAGGTTTTGTCTTTTGTCCGGACCTGGTCCCCTGATAAGTTCCAGCCCGTCGGTCCTGTTGCACTGCCAGGTGTGGGTGCGCCGTGTGGTACGTGTCGCCCAGCGCCGCATTTCATCCTCCGTGCTGTTTGCAGACGGATCGGAATTTAACGAACTCTGGGCTGTTATCAGCGCCAAGTAACCCCCACCCAATCCCGAGCAGACTGGAAACGCCCCAGCTTAGCTATCGGGGGCATCTTAAGTTCCACCCCTCCCACCAATCAACGGATTGATATAGCGCGGCGATTCGCCCGGGGGTATCCAAGCGCCTTGGCCCCTGGGAGTCCCAGAACAGGCGAAGAGACTGCAGGAGGGCGGGGGCGTGTCCATGCCTCGGCCACGAGGTACCGTACACACGAACGAGTGAGTAAACCCATCGAGTCAGAAAGTGCCTGAACCTGTATTTGCGCCATTGTGTGTTGTGGGTCAGTGTGTGTGTTGTTAGCTCGGGCCTGCGCATACAGGGGACGCGAGGCGGAGGTGCACGCGCGGGGAGCGCGCCTGGTGTGCCCTGGGGGCGTGTCACTTGTCTCAGGTTTGAAGGCACGAGCGCGCTGTGTACTTGACATACTTGATACCATCCATGCTGTGACTGCACGTGCGCTACGCTCCACGCGCTCATCAGCAGGGCACCAGGTGAGTGAGGCTGGGAGTTGAGTTAGTGTCAGGAGCCTAATTGTTACATTTGTGGCCCTTTTTGTGTTGTCTCCTAAAGACCTGATAATGTTATGACACCGCTGCAATCCATGTGCGAAGCCCCTTTTGGGCTGACACTTCTAAATGGTGCTTCTTGTGTTGTTAATTCCGGGGTGCAGTAAAGGCCGACCCTTGGTTACGCGTCGGCGGGTCAAACCTGCTGCGAGTTGCCCTGTATTTACCGACAGTTTGGCTGCTGTAATCGCCAACTTCCGCAGGTTATTCCCCAAAGACTCCAGTGTGTGGCAATTATCGCTTTTGGAACATTCCGAACACCCCCGGGCCAGATTATTGCATCCGAGGCGGGTCCCCTGTAATCGGGCCCTTGGAGTGCTCGCGGTCCTTGTAATCCTGCAGTTTAGTGTTTCGGTTATTAACTGAACTCGGTCGCCCTTTCAACAATCGTGGCAGTGCGCTACGGGAACATGTTTAAGCTCCGTGACAAATCTCATTTTTATTATTTTATTCGGTTTATTGAACAGAATTCAGTTGACTGAGTGCACTTATCATGCATGTTATAGTGTTCAGCTGATTCTCAGAGCTTGAGACAGTAATCCTGTGAAATAGAGCCCGGACCCCTCCGCTCGCTCCCGGCGACGCGCCCCCCCCCCCCCCCCCCCACCCACAAATCACTACATTAACCCTGAGCTGTGGGTCAAAACGCCCATGTTTACTTCACACCATCACTCATAAACATGACTAGTTATATTTACCTATTTACATTTTTTAAGATGCAGACCTAAGAGATCTGATCACTAATCAATATTTATAATTTTGCATCCTAAAACAAACACATACTCTATTGCTCCAGCACCAAGGGGCCCTCTGCCTCGCGTCCCCCAACTGAGAACCACGCAAGGCGCAACCCACCTGCGGCCTTGAGAGGTGGGCCCAGCCCTCTGGTCCTTGTCCGCCACCTTGGGGGCCCACCCCTCTACCACCAGGCTCACCAAGGGGGCTCGTAGGGTATAACCAGGGGCAGCTGCCCCATGCCCTAGTCTGTATCCTGGCACCCATGCCCCCGGCCGGTGTGCCCATTCTCCCTGCGGTGAGCTTACCGTCTCTCCCCCTCCGTGCTGGCCTAGGGAGTCTGCAGGAGGACTCCCCTTAACAATGTGAGTCCATCTTCTGTGGCCTCCTTATCGCCACACCTTCCCTAAATCTAAGGGACGGGTGGGTGGGCGATTCTTGCAATGCGCACTGAAACTGGGGCCGGCGCTAGAAGGAGAGCGGATGAGAGCCTGGACGCTCCTCCCTCTCCCTCCCCCATAGTCGGTCCCAGCGGAAGTGCGTCATCGAATGCCCTGGAAGCGTTTGCTGCTGACGGTCACCAATCGGGCTACCCCGGTGTAAAAGGGGGGTAGACTGGGCTAGGACTCCAGGGTGCCGGGCACTAATGGCACACTTTTTGAATTCCGCGCTTTTCCATAGTCGTATGTGGTACAGTCTTAATCTATCTCGTTCAAGGCCTTCTTGTGCCACCAGATAGCAATGTGCAAGATTGCAAGGTGCATAGCAGTGGAGTGGTGTGGCTCGCTGGTTAGAGGCGGCAGACTCGGAAGCAGAGGACGGCCCGGGACCAGGGTTCAATTCCCGACGCGGCAGGGTCGTGGACCAGGGTCAGCGGACTCGATAATTCTCGCCTCTGTGCCTACTCTAACCAGGGGTCCCACTCGGCAACTCTGGGCATTAGCTTGCCTAATCTCCACAACGGCCCCATCAACGCAGGGGATGCCTGGTCTCACCCTGGGGACTCCCAGTAGGGACCATCTCACAGGGAAAGCCAGGACGGGTTCCCCAGTGGTATACCGCGCCAGGATACTCCGGCAGTAATTGTGCGCGTTACAAAACAGCTTATAACATAACATAACATATAACATAACTTATAACATAGCGAAAGGATAATACGTGTCACAACTGATCAGAAAGGGGAGGGGAAGGTGGTAGAGGGGCAGAAAGGAGGGAGGGGGAGCTCTTGATCCTGGAGGGGTAGTTCGAACGTCCTAAATTTGTTGGGTCATTCTGCCGAAGCAATGCTTTGGAGCATTTTGATAAGTTAGCCGCAGTACTGTCTTTAAATGGGGGGAGGACGCTGTGGAGCCGTGGGAGAGTGGGGGGGGGGCTAGAATAATATTCCCACTCTCCCACGGCTCCACAGCGTCCTCCCCCCATTTAAAGACAGTACTGCGGCTAACTTATCAAAATGCTCCAAAGCATTGCTTCGGCAGAATGGCCTGTTAACAGCACCAACAATATCCAGGGGACCACATTCTTTTAGTGTGGCACATTATTTTCACAAGCCAAGACAGGTGGCGCTGTGGTCCCAGGGTGGGCCTGGCCTACCGGGCGCCCTGGCGGTGCCAGACGGGTTGGTCTGACAGGTCAGTGTGTGGGCCGGTGTTCAGGCCTGCTGGGCCGGTTTTTACTGTTGATTACCCCAAATATTGCCTGCAGCAAGCTCAGTCCATGCAGTGTCCCATGCCTTGCACAACACCTAGACAGCGTGTGCACATGTCCACAGCTGCCCTGATTGGCGCATGTGGGACACTTTTGAGCGGGCTCGATCACTAATGGGGGCACTTGTATATTGGTGCCCGCGCCTCTTTTCTGTCCCAGTCCATTCTGCTGGTCCAGTTAGACAAGTCCTATGAATCCAGGTTATACATTCTAGAGCTGCTGTCCACATTCCAAGATACCCGTCATCACCTCCACGTTCCAAGGCACTTGTCATCGCCTCCACATTCTAAAGTAAGAACGGAACGTCGGTACTCGTTCCTAGGGTGCACTCCACGCCTTTCTAAATTCCACGACAACACTGCACAATCACTCCACGGTCTCACTGCTGTGCTACATTCCAAGGCTGAACTGAAGGTGTCCCCCTTTCTGTTTCATATTCCAAGAATGACCTCTGGTACTCACCACTCTAAAACTGCTCTCCACTAATGCAGTAAATGTCAGTGTTTCACCCCCCAGTAACTCCACTATCCAAGCCTGTGATCTACCTTACCTAGACATTCCCAGTCTGCGCTCTACCTTCACTATAAGTTCCAAGCCTGCGCTCTACCTTCACTATAAGTTCCAAGCCTGCGCTCTACCTTCGCTATACGTTGCAAGCCTGCGCTCTACCATCGCTATACATTCCAAGCCTGCGCTCTACCTTCGCTATACGTTCCAAGCCTGCGCTCTACCTTTGCGATACGTTCCAAGCCTGTGCTCTACCTTCACTATACATTCCCAGTCTGCGCTCTACCTTCACTATACATTCCAAGCCTGCGCTCTACCTTCGGTATACATCCCAAGTCTACAATCTACTGTCACTATACATTCCAAGCCTGCGCTCTACCTTCACTATACATTCCACGCCTGCTCTCTACCATCATCATACATTCTAAGCCTTGAGCTTTACCCTCACTATACATTCCACGCCTGCTCTCTGCATTCACTAACCATTCCAAGTCTGCTCTCTACCATCACTAACCATTCCAAGCCTGCACTCTACCTTAACTATAAATTCGAAGCCTGCTCTCTACTATCAATATACATTCCAAGCCTGCGCTCTGCCTTCACTACACATTCCAAGCCAGCATTCTGCCTTCACTATACATTCCAAGCCTATCTACCATCACTGTACAATCCAAAACTGCTCTTTACCACCACTATACATTCCAGGCCTACGCTCTTTTATTCCCTTCCTATATTTCAAGTCTATACTCTAATGTCCAGATAAATTCCAAGCCTCCTCTCTACCATCCCTATACATTCCAAGCCAACACTCTACCGTCACTTTCTATATTTCAAGCAAGGCTGGTCTTGGGCAAGGGTGAGCTGGTGCAGGCCCTGGCGGCCAATATTCCTAGGGGCGAAGCAGGGAGCTGCCTGTCATAATGCCATGAAAACAGCAGCTCGTTCAACACTCTTAGTCTCGGTGGGGTCCCGTTAAAGACTTTGTAATCGGCCCTTCATGTACCCCAGCGTAATTGTTAGCACCCCATCAACTCTCTGCCCTCCTCACATCTTCCTTACACCTCCTACTGTGTCACCACAATGACCCCGCAACAAACACCAAATGTTCTTTCTGCCCGGAGCACTTTCCCGGTCAATCAGATTTAGGGCTGGCCCTGATTTCAAGCCTATATTCTACTGTCACTATACATGCCAAGCCTGCTCTTTCCCATCACTATACATTCCATGCCTGCACTCTACTATCACTTTATATTTCAAGTCTGCTCTCTACTGTCGCTAGGCATTCCAAGCCTCTCTTCTACCGTTGCTAAAGATTCTAAGTGTACTCTACGGTTGATGTACAGTCCAAGATTGCATCCCACTGTTGTCCAGCATTCCAAGACTGAACTAAAGCTGCCCGCCACTATCTCCATTGTTGCATTTTCAAAGAATGACCTCTGTTACTCCACACTTGAAAGTTACTCTCTACTAATGCTCCAAATGTCAGTGCTACACCCCACAGCACCTCCACAATCCAGGCATACGCTCTACCATCACTATACATTCCAAGCCTGCATGCTTCCATTGCTATTGGTTCCAAGTCTCGTTCTATAGTTGCCCTACCCCACTGTAATTCCACTTTCTAAGCCTGAACTCTGTAAAAAATGTAAATTGATACTTGTATAGCGCACTACTCACCCGCAAGGGTCTCAAGGCGCTTGTACGAATACCGCTGTGGAACCCATCCTGGCTTTCCCTGTGAGGCGTCCACTCCTGGGTACCCCCAAGGTGAAGGCCAGGCATCCTTAGCGCTGCTGGGGCCGTTGTGGAGATTAAGCAAGCTATTGCCCAGAGTTGCAGAGTGGGACTCCATGATTGGAATAGGCACCGAGGCGAGAATTATCGAGTCCGTGGAATTTTGAGCCCAAGACCCGTCAAGGCTGGGAATTGAACCTGGTTCCAGGCTAGACCTCTGCATCAGGGTCTGCTGCTCTAACCATTGAGCCACACTTCTCAACTCTGTCATTATTACATATTTCAAGACAACAACCTGCTGCTGTTCCACATTCCATGGCTGAATTTAAGCTGCCCCCACCTCCGTGGTTTAATATTCTAAGGATGCGCTCTGTTACTCCACACTCAAAAGCTCCTCTCTACAAATGCACCTGATTTCACTGCTTCAGCATACTGTAAATTCACATTTCAAGCCTGAACTCTGCCATCACTATACCTTCCAAGCCTGCTCGCTACCATTACATCAGATTCCAGGGCTGCACCCTAAAGTAGTTCTACATTCAAGCCTGCACACTACCATTGCTATAGATTCCTAGTCTGCGCCCTAAAGTTGCTATACATTCAAGCCTGCATGCTAACATTGCTATAGGTTCCATGTCTGTGCCCTGTGGTTGCTATACATTACAAGCTCACACGCTATCAGTATACATTCCAAGCCTTCATGCTACCGTTGCTATCCATTCCAAATCTGCACCATAATGTCGCTATACATCCAAACCTGCATGCCAACATCGCTACAGATTCAAAGTCTGCACACTACAGTCGCTATATATTACAAGCCTGCACCCTGTCACTATACTTTACATGTCTACATTCTTACATTGCTGTACAATGCCAACTTGCGCTTTACCCTCAATATACATTCCAAGGATTGACTCTACTATTACTGTACTTTCCGAGCCTCCACTCTACAGTTGCTACGGATTCCAAGCCTCCACTTTGTCATTGTATTCCAAGCTCACACTCTACCATCTTGTGCATTACAAGCCTGCGCTCTGCTTGAAATCAACTGTCACTATACATTCCAAGCCTACACTCTGCTTTCAATATATATTCCAGGCTTGCTTTCTGCTTTCCCTATGTAGTCCAAAGATTCACCCTAACCTAACTATATATTCCAAGCCTCCACTCTACAGTCACCGTACATTACAAGGATTCACTTTACCATCGCTATGTATTCCAATCCTGCATTGTACTGTCACTGTACATTCTAAACCTGTTCTCTACCTGCACTCTTCGATCATTATACATTCCAAGCCTCCACTCTGCCATCACCATACATTACAAGAATTCACTCTACTATGCATGCCATGCCTGTAGTTTACAGCCACTATATAGTCTAAGGATTTATTACACCAGCACTATACTGTCAAAGTATTCAGCCAACCAGCACCATACATTCCAAGCTTCACTCTACTGTCAATACATTCCAAGCCTTCACCCCCCTTGTGCTGCCTCAAGTTGTGAGCCTCCTTGCATTCATTCTCTCCCCATCCGGTGCTTTCCCCAGAAGTAGGTAAGGTTATTGCATGACTCTGTGTCCAGTCCAGTGTTTTTGCCTAGAAACCGTTGCTATGCAGGGCCATAGTCCAGGGCGTCAGTTTGAGGTGAAACTAGGCTTCCGCTCCCAGAATATGAGATTGTAAATGACCAGGACTGGGGCGTGGTGTTGATGACATGAAGTCTTCCGGGCACTTTGGTCACACTGGCCCGCATCTACACTTCCAGAGGTGCTAGCTAGTAGGGTTGTGCACTGAGCGCTGACTCTTCTATACTATCAAGTTAGACCGCTGATTTAGAGCGCGCCCTAGAGGTGGTACTAAATTACTGCAAAAGGCAAGGTTATAGGGCAGCCTAGCTGTTATATTATGTTATGTTATGTTAATTTCGATTTATATAGCGCCAAATCACCAACAGGTCTCTTAGCGCTTGCTTTGGGAACCCGTCATGGCTTTCCCTGTGAGATAACCCCTACAGGGCATCCCCAAGGTGAAGACCAGGCATCCCATCGCGGTAGGGCCGTACTGGAGATTAAGCAAGCTATCGCCCAGAGTTGCAGAGTGTGAACCCATGATTCGAGTAGGCACCGAGGCGAGAATTATCGAGTCCGTGGACATTTTGAGCTTAAGACCCTGCCGCGTCAGGAATTGAACCCCGGTCCCAGGTCTGACCTCTGCATCAGGGTCTGCCTCCTCTAACCAGTGAGCCACACTTCTCCGCTGTGTGATGCCACTGTGTAATAAGGTATATGTGTAACCATGTACAATCCTGGGACCATACTATTTGTCAACTTCCTTCTCAGCAAGGCAGTCACTCTCCTGCCATCCAGAAACCAGGCCTTTGAAATTCTGCAACTTCGCGCTCATACACTTTTCCCCTACTAATGGATTGAGGAAAAGGGAAGTGGCTTGTGTTCCTAACAGTAGTAAACCTCAAAATATGTGAATGTGATTCAAGCAGTGGATAGTTTCCCTCTATATCACAAAATTGTCTTGTTTCCAGTGGCAGCTCCTCCGTTCTGGCAGAAGAGCGTCGCCCCGCCTGCTGCGAGCACAGCAGGCACACACATTAATAAACAGTAATAAATACCTTTTTATTTTGGTTGCAGGCTCGCGCTGTTACAGCACGAGAGCAGGGGGTGAGGCTGATTCGTGCAATTGCACTGGTACTGCAGGCCCTGTCAGTGCGCATGTCAGGTTGGCCGAGGGATTGCAGCCAAACAGATGAGCACTGGGTTAGCCTGCTCCAATGATTGGTCGGAATCACGTTGCACAGGGAGGATGTCCTTCCCTTTGCTGCCGTTTGCTGGAGTCACTGCCGAGGAGATAGACACTGGACGTGGCTCTGTGCAACATATATAGTGAGTTTTTTGGGCCTCGCACCTCACCATATTCTAATGTTGCCGGCCGCCACTGCTTGTTTCTCTAATCACACAAATGTGTTTGTTTAACTAAGTGTTCTGAACTCAGCACTTGTTTTATGACTGCTCGAAATTTAGAAGAACACCAAATGCTTCGAATTTCTTTTGAAGATTTGATGTCTTGAATCTTACAGTGGTTCCTGTCGAGGAGACAACCCTGTCCAAACAGACACATAAGTAAGAAACAGACCAGGCTATTCGGAGGCACTGGGTCTGACCCTGACTCGCTTAAGGCCCACGCTCATCCCTCTGTTACATGAACTCTTGTCCTGCCAACTACCACTAGTGCTGCTGTCCGCATAACCGCTCTAGAACGCTAATGTTATTACATAATGTTATTATGTAATTATAGCTTCTCTATGCACAACCAGGCACTGTTGCTCTGTGGTGTTACGTAAACTCAGCAGCCAGTGCTTTATGGTCAGGGACTACCGACCACCCCCTCCCCGTTTCGTGCACCACCAACATTAAACCATTAAATCAGTTAGACATGCAAGGAATTTTCTTTGGAAGGCAGGGGGTCTGGCGTCCCCCTGGCCGTATTTATTAAAACATGAAAACAAATTAAAAATTGTTGAAATAAACAATATTTACATAAGCATTAATATGCAAAAAATTGACATTAGATTACAAGCAATGTAGACAGGTATCAAAGGGCTAACCTTAACAAATGTCTAATACAGCGTGTTTCTTAACCAAATCTAACATCCTGCATATGAATTTTTGCATATCCTAGCTTTTGGGCCTACGGCAAGGTCGCTAACCGGTGTCAGATCCTTATTAACCAGCTGCACACTCACGTCCGAGTGCGCATGCGCAGAGGGCCAGTTTACCGGGAGAGTACTTAATCCCCCCCCTCCCTTACCGGTTACCCCCGTACGCTCCATGAACTCCATTAATCAAAGAAGGGGGCCCTTTCAGTATGCGCCATGTACTGACGTCATAGTGTACGTGCGGGGTGGCGAACCAGCCCAAAGAAAGCGTGTCTCCCCCTTCCCCCGCACCCATCACACCAAGTGGATATCCTGCCCCTGGAGTTCTAGGAGAGACCATTGGCCCCTCCCCCTGGGCGACCCCATTCAAGAATGGACCTTAAATTGACTGCTCACCGATCATGATCTTACCACTACAGGCCAGTGTAGTTGACCGACTATCTCCCCCCCCCACCCCCCCCCCCCTAACCGCCTACACTGAAAGGTCATGCCTACCTAGAAAAACCTCCCAGCCATGCCAGAATATTGTCTGTCAGTAATTCGTTGCCTGCCCTGGTCAGGTGAACCCCATCTTGTAAGAAGAAATGTCCCCCCCCCCCCCCCCCCAGATGCACCCATGTGGGATATTCTGCAATTGAGGTGACTGAAATAATTTCTCTATCTTGTTGTTGATCCTCTTTACCGAGTGATTCAACGCCCTGACAGAGTCCCCCCGCCCCCTCCATTGCAGCCTAGGAATCATCTGAGACCTCACTATGTTGCAACCTGGGCGCAGTTTTGCTAACCAGCCTACTGCTGAGATTATCTCTTCCATCAGGACCCTCCTGCCCAGTTTAACCAAATCGTTGCCACCCACGTCTAAGATAACCACTGATGGCGGTGGGGTGTACCTATCAAGCAAATCTGTAAAGAACCCCTTAAGCTGACTGAGGCAAAGGCCCCCTTACCATGAAAGGAAACCTTGAAACCTGCCTGCTCCACCCTCTGTCTATAGTCTCCTGAAAAGAAAACCGGTTTAGCGCGCTTTACGTATGAGTGACCAACCACCCATTCCACTTGTGTCTCCTTCCTTTGTTCTTGACTCCACTGTGCTGAGGTTACTTGCTGTTGATGACCCGGTAATAGTTTCCGCCCTGCGTGACAGGCTTGAGAAACTGAAATACAAACAAACAACACAATATGCGTCAGCGTAACTCTCTTGTTACCTCACAACATGTGCAGTCGCACATAACATTTAATAAGTTAGAAGACCATCTCCCAATCCTTTTTACACTGTTTGCATGCAACCCTCTAGCCGTTGCTTCAGTGACCGTTCCTATTCTGAATGAATGCGTCCAAAAATCCTTAGGATTTAAACAAGCCTTGCTAATTGTCATTGCCAACACTCTTTGGAACTGAAACCTGGTCAATGGGGTACCATCTGCATGCATTAACAAAGCTGCCCCTGCTGCGCCTGCTCGTTGCTTGATAAAGGACTTTACATGGAACACTGGGCAGCAAAGATTAGTCCGTGCCCGATGGAGTACCAAACTATTCCCCCGGGCCTCTGTAATGACCGGATTTTCCGCTTAGATGGAATCCGCCCCTAGGGGCACCTCCAACCCAGTAAGAACGTAACCACCTCTCTCCTTAGAACGTATTTACAATGGATATAGATACATATATGTATATCTCACACCTAAGGATAGGGGAATAGCAATAAACATGCATAGGTTTTCTATCATATCTTATACACATCAGCTAGTCTCGCGGCCACTCCGACCCAGACTGATCTACCCTAGGGCAGATATGACACACAATCTGGCGTGTCTACACATGGGCCTGCAGTCCCAATGCTCTCACTTACACTCGGTTCACAATCCGGCGAACCTCCACGTTGGTCTCCCCCCCAACGCTCTCACTTACACTCGGTTCACAGTCCCGCGAACCTCCACGTTGGTCTCCCCCCCCCAACGCTCTCATTAACGCCGTATATCTACGACGACCACTTTCCTATGAACACCTATGGGAGAAACTTCTCATTTATCTACTTGGGATAAAACTAGGACAATGTGAATTTAGTACGTTTCTTCTAATTAAAATATGTACCTTCTGTTCCCGACATCAAAGGTCCCCTCGCTTCCTATTGGCTTGATCACTCCTTACCTGATCGGGATTTCACATCCGTTCATGCAAACAATGTCAGACACTAAAGATCAGTTACCGCAATTGAACAGGAACACCAGGCACATGTCGGTTCACGATAAACCAGGGTATTTATTGACAATAATCACAAACACAATACTATGCAATATATATTCTGCAAAGGAAAGGTAAAGGTTAGAATGAATTAAAGAAAGGGCGGAGATCACCTGGTTAATATGAAGTCGGGGCTCGGCAGTCATCTAGGTTCCCTTCTCGTCTCTGTGTCTTGGCTCGTCTCAGAGTCACACCCCAGCCGTCACAAGTACACGTCTGCACCGCTAGGCTCAAACTCGTCTGCTTCCCTCCAAGTCACTGGAACCTTGCTGGTTATTGGCTACCGTGTCTCTCTCTCTCTGTTTCTATGCGCTCCGCGCTATTTCTCCTTCAAACTTTCTCAGAGAGTCTCGGTGGTAAATCTTTCTCGGACTTCAAAGATGGCGACTGTCCGCCGAAGAAAATAATTAATGGCAGAGATGCTAACGGCTAGCTGCCGCCTATGAACTAACTCTCTCTCTCTCTAACACCTTCGCTAATATCAAAGCCTGTTCCTTCATGGAAAGTTACGGCCAGTAACCTGCCGCCCACCAAATTCTTGTACCTCCCCGTACCAAGGACACGTTCCCAGCCGGCCGGCCTGAAGTTGTGTCTTCGGAGTGGAGAAAAATACATTCCTTCGATAAGGGCCAGCCTGAGCCGGTTCTCTCCAAGCGAACAACACCTTGAAACTAAAATATTACACTTGACCTAGAAAGCCTCTCAAGCTACCAGGCAGAGAGCAAGATGGAGTCTGTCCCGTTTAAGGCCTACAGGGCCCAGAATACGTATAACTCCATGGAAAATATCCTAACACACTGGAAAAAGGGTGGATCATGACTAATACTTATATATCTACTCCCTAGCTTGAATTCGTAAGCCCTACTCTAAGGAAAGGGGTACGAATATACCCTACCATGTCTCCCAGAGAGGTCCTACTTATAGTCCTAATCCCTACACTATAAGACTGATAGACTGGAGTCATTCTCCATCACTCTCCCTCCAAAAAGGGCCGGAAAAAGTCCGTCATTACATTACACCCCTTGACTCCAGTCTATTAGCTATATTCTATATAGAGCTAACATCAGTGGAGGAATAATAAGAAACAAAACTAACAGATTTATATCTCTTGCCAATTCTACAAAATTGTAATAGGGAAGGAATACACTGAATAAAGCAGCAAATAGCTATTAAAATACAAATGGACACAATAATCCCCCCTAAAATCTGTCGTAAAGAATGCAAGTCAGGTAACCAATTAAAGAGCTAGTCGAACCAGCCCTGATCAATATGCTGTCTAATTTCTGCAGTCAAGTCGTGGAGTCTGTCAATATGGGCTTGGATTGATTTAGAATGGTCAGACAAATTAAAACAGCAGAGGCCTTCAAAGTCAGAACAATCATGTCCATGTTTCAGCAACAAATAGTCAATCGCAGCGCGATTTTGTAAAATGGCTCGTCTTTCACCCTGGGCATCTAATAATAAATCAGTTAATACAGTCGAGGTGTGGTTAATTGATTTAACCATCCAGCAAGCCATCTTGCCAATGGTTTTAGCATTATAAACAGCCAATGCCGGGACACCAATAATAGAGAATGCTAAACTAAGATACTCCGACTTAGAGTAAAGATGAACGGAGGAATAACAGTCTTCTTGTAATGTCATAGAGTCTCGTACCATACGGGAATGGGAACCAGGGTGTGAGGAAAACATTAGTAAACTCAGTCTAGTGATAGCACACGGACCTCCTGTAACATTAGCAGGAATATAGGGCCAAGAAGTATTGCCACAGGAAAACAACCAGCCATTAGGCAACAGCATAGGACGAAAATAGCTAGGAACAACTAATAAACGTTTACATGTCATATTATTTTTAACAGAAATACATGAACTCGGAAGTCTTCGTAAACAAAGCAATCGTTGGTGAGCAGAAAAAGTCGTGGCAGCCTGTAATTTTAAACGTAGGCATTCCGAAATCGCTTTAGGATCACAAGTAAAAATAAAACACAAGTCACCCTGTGTAATATTATAGGTGGTAATTCGGGAAGGAATCGGAAGGGCAGAATCAGAAAGGGTAGAACATAAAGGGCAAAATTCATGGGCGGGAAAATCGCCCAAAATAATATTAGGACGGGCACTCGACATATTGAAAATATGCTGTAGAGTCTCAGTGGAAGCAGGGACAGCAACCAGGCAGGTCGCTAAAATATCAGTCACAGATCTCATAGGGGTAAGACAGAAATGTGGAGAGTTCGTAACTCTTTTTGCAAGGGTGATCCAGAAATTCGCGGAGGCATCCCACGCAGCGAAGGAACGCGGGACTCGGGTTCTCCAATCAACCGAAGTCGGTGGGTCCTCTCCTCTCCCGGCGTAGCAGACCAAAAAGAGTGCAACGCCGGCACATCCTGCAGCAGCAGTCCAGAGAATGATCTGAAAGAATACAAACACAGGCCTTAATAAATTCTCGTAAGTAACATTTGTCAGCTGGGACAGCTTCCCAGCTATCTTTCCCTGGCTTCATTACCAAAATGGT